>NC_141386.1:32073755-32766342 GCF_017979445.1 Akebia trifoliata
AATATTTCGATATATTTCGTGAATATATGTTGAAATATAATACTATGATTTGGGGTTAGGGGTTGCTGAAAGGAAATATCGACATAAAGCAAAACTAAACCATATTTAATTTCACAAAATTAATGGTGTGTTTTTATAAGAGGTGTTCTATCAGCCCACCAACTTTTACTTATAATACATCGATCCTTTGAAATTGGTTTGTTATAAGTAAAGTGTCCATGGAAGTTCTCAATAATAAAGCTATGGTATCACAGTATAAATTCTCTTTCTTTAATAAATAATATCTTTGTCTTTAAACAGCTGCGATCTAACTTGCGTGTGAATACAAATCATCAGCATCTTTCTACCTTTTTAAAATTAAATATCCTATAGGACTTTTTTAATCTTCAATGGCTCAACTCATACGGTCTACAACATGTCTGCAACATACTTGTCCTTGAACCAATATTCATCTTTCGGCCGACTTAGCCTCCTTTTCTTGGGATCAACAAGCGATCATGCATGATACACCAGGGACTTATTTTCATAATTAAAATCCCTAGGAATATCTTCTCATCTCAACCATACGTTGGAGGCCTGCATCACATGTCATTGGACACTAATATTTCCCATCATATTCTAGAATCAATATGGGGTCATTCATTCAACAGGAAGGAGGGCCATCGCTTCAACCAGCTCATGTTAAGTCTTTCTTCCGTCTCCTCAATTTGTAAACCTGTTTTTAATGAGATTAATAACTCAAGAACGGATGAAATTGTAGTCAGTCTATTACATGGACTTTACCCAATAAGTTAATTGACACTTTTCAGGATTCAAATTTTCCTAATTAATAAGGGAAGTAAATTAATTGAAAAATGCGAAAACTAGATGAACACTACCACTACTTACCATATAAAACATTCACCGATGGAGTAAATTAATTGCCTTTATCCACATCATGTGGTAACCAAGTTTGGATTCCACAATTACTTGGTTTGAGTGCAGCTCGGTTAATTCAAATGAATTTGGTAAAATTTCCATACCCTTTTTTGGTATTATACAAATAATGTTTCAGGTTTTTCCCCCTAAAAATCAATTAATTCATTGATCTAATCGTGTGGCCCCTTATTCAAACATTTACTTTGAACATTTGGATTTTTTTTTTTTTTTTGTTGATAATTTTGTGACAGTGATCAACATTTGATTGCTATACCCATTGACTATTTTGATCAAACTCTTTTTTTATTTTATTTTAAAGTTAGTTATATTCTTGCCTAATCATCTGTAATTTAGTTATTAATACCAAACGAGTATGTCTACACGTATGCTTAACCTCTTGGAGATTAAATATTTCTACGTACTTCTTTGAATAATTAGTTGGGCCTACCACCCAATGCTTGGTAATACCAAGAACTAAGGAAAAACCAGTGGATTGATTTGCCGGATCTGCTCTACTCATTTTTCTCTCTTCCATAATCCACTTCTTGATCCTCTTATGTTTGTCAAAGAAGTAATACCACAATCACCGTATCTCATACAATAAGGTATTAATTGAGTACTCTATCTTCAAAGGTACTACCCACTGAAGGCTATGTTATAATTAGGTTTTGTTACTTATTAGGCTCCCAAAAATTTAATGTCTCTATCTCACTTTAAGATTTATTGAAAATTAATCAGTATGTATCATTTTATTTAAAAAGGAGAAGTAAGAATCTCGAGAAACTAAAATAATAGATATACTTTTGGAGAATGATTCGCAAAGACCCAACTAAAGCATTTGATTAATACACACAAAAGCAGATGCTCATTCTTTCCCATAATGTTGTGAGAAATGATCTAGTGTGTGATTTACATAGAAATTTGGCATTGGACATTTTCATCGGGATTCTAACTATACATCGTTGATGAATTAATCCAACTAATCCATATATAACATTTCCTATGATTAGTTCATAGGTACATCAGTTATATTAAGAACTTTTGATGATGGGGATTTCAGACATGTAGGTTTACAATTGGCCTCTTAAAACACCATATCTCACTCAAATTCCCAGGTGCAAGTAATACTCAGTACAAATCACAACGAAGGGACTTGAATTCAAGATCTCTCCATTTTTAGAAGAATACATTGGCCACTACACTCAATGTTTGTTGATTTTCAAAATGGGTAAGGGTATCATTATCACAATACATTTTATTATAAAACAACCAATCTAAGTTTTAAATCTGGGGAGGTTGACCAATTATTAAGTGATAAGCCATCAAATCAACATCTTGCTACCTTGATTATTCATGATCTTCGTCATTAATTGGTCAGACCCAACACCATATCTAACGGTCACATGTTTGTTGGAATCTGGCTCACACTAATTATCAAATGATTTGCCTCTAATAGGTTTTAACTCCCAATAGTAACACAATAAATAATATTGAAAATAAAAAATTCCTTTATTAGTAAAGGAAATAGTTTAAAACTTGAAAGCCCTAATGAGTTTAAAAAAACTTAATTAAATTTATAAATATTTGGAAACAATTTTTAGTATTTTAAAATTAACAATAATATTTTTTTTTCTCTACACAGTTTTAATCAAGAGAAACTTATTCGATGGAGATTACGAATTCGCTGGGAAAACATGTTTTGGGAATTAAAGTGAATAGTGTAACCAAATTGGAATTTTGACATAAGTTGCGCACGTTTTGAGAAAAATCCCTATAAATTAAGCACTTGCTACATATGGATTGGTGTGTTATAAGAAAACTTGTGGTGTTAATAGAAGCTATCCTAGTTAAATGTTCTTGTATTACTCACATGAGTTTCTAACCCAACTTGGTGTATTTTTGAGTTGACTTAATGGTACTAGAGTTGACTCAACAAGGAGGTTCCATCAAATCTTGGCTTGGGGTCGAGTAACCTAGAAATCCAACCAAGTCGCCCACTTGAGGACTTTTAAAACCATGTTACAAGACGACTTCCCAAAGAAAATAGCCAACTGCTCCTCATATATCCAACTCCCATTATAATAGTGCGTGCATATAGAGTAGGGTTATTCCTGGTCCCCGGGAAATCTTGCCATTGATACTGTTGGTACAGCCCAACATCATCTCCTTCATTGCCTTTTGAATGAATAATGATAATTATAATAAAAATTTACCTAACCTCTATGGTGACAATGATACATGTCATACATTTAATGATTTGGACCCACCTATCAAAATCGTTGATCTTAGCTTATCCATTGCTTTGATCATGTAATTGGATCTAATTTGGCTTAGGAGGTCTAATACATTAAGGGATATCAATATTGATTCGAATTTTATGATGACAAAATTACAAAATATGAGGTTATCAGTGTCGGTCAAACACCACTCTCTAAATATTAGATTAGATAATCACCTCAGTAAAATTCAATTACAGTTTTACAGAAGCGCTCTACAAAATTCTGTTTGTGAACAATTTTTCGACTAACGTTGTGGCAGTTGGTCAAACCAAATTGACAAAATCAAGGTTTGGGAATAATTCGGCAAGAGAAAAATTTTGGAAAAACTAAGCCAATAAAAAAAAAATTTAATGTCTCTTATGGATGATATAGTGGTGTATAATTCATACATTGAACCTATTATTTAAACAGAAATAAAAAAATTCACCATATAAAAATATATTATTAAAAAAAATTTCATATTGAACATAATAGAAAAAATTCACTTTTCAAAATTTTGCAAATAGGTCGAGATTAAATCATTGATTGAAATAATACCAAATTAATCATGACTTTCTAAAAAAATCAGAGAATTTTGTCACTTTGGATAAAATTTTTCTAAATGCAATCTTCTTCAACCTTTACCCATCCTAAATTTTTCTTCCTCAGATCAGTCGTCTTTATTCTCTTGGATAAAATTGTTTTCCCTCATCTTCAACTTTAAAATTTTTATCTATTTCAACTTTCAAGCCTCAATTACAAGATATGGTTTTAGATTGTTGAAAACAATAAAATATTGAGTAGGAAAAAACTAGGGTTTTCTAAAGGGGCAAAAGATGAGGTTGCATACATACCATAGAAATTGAAGAGCTTGAATATGACAAATCTTTGGAGAAAATCAAGGGTTTTTAGCCAAAGAGTGGACTGACATTCATGGAGTAAATTGGCTTGAAAGGAAATCACACGGCCCATTTTTTAAGATCTTGAGTGGCCATTAAATACTAAATGACCTTGGGACAAGATAGCATATCCTTCTAACTAAAATGGTCTAAATAATCGTATGAGATTCAATGGTCGTAATAATTATATAGCTCTTAGGGTGAATGAATACAAGAGTGTCAAGTTTATAATATCAGTCTAAAACATCTCTATAATTATGTGATTTTCGAGTATGAAACATCAAACTATATAGATTTGGAGTCGACACTGTTCTTTTTTAGAAAAAAAGGTATGAATAAACACTCGAAAAATAATTTGAAAAAAATATTTTTCTTGTAGTGACTCTCGTACGACTAAAGGACATTGATCTACCTAAGATTTATGAAAGGGTTCCGTTTAGAAAATAAGAAAGGTATTAGGTACCCAATTTCTCCACCTTAGGTGATAATCTTATATTCGATCATTTTTCGAAAATAAAAGAGAAATAAAGAAAATCGAGAAAATCCAATTTTGTGCTCTTGGATTCAAAGGACTTTAATCTCGACTTTCATCAAGAGAGGTTCCTTATGAAATAAAGAAGTCCATTTTGTCATAGATGCCTTTGGAATTCAAGTTTTGAAGAATGTGAGCTTGTTGGTCAATGATCCATTTTCATAAGAAAGGGACCCAATGCCTTATCCTCAAAAACATTTGATAGTGGGTGCAAAAGTGTAAGAATTGTTTTAGAGAATTTTTTTTCAAAATAGGCTTCAACCTTACCTTTTTTATTTAGCCGAAACCTAATCTACAAGGTGTAGGAGAGGGTATCCATTACTTCTTAACGTTGTTCTAAAAAAAATAAAAGAAAAGAGGGAGAGGTAGAAGGGAAAATATGGAAGTGAAAGAAGGGGGATTAATATTATTTCATTTTTTGTCCTCACCCTACTTTGTTCTTATTTCCTTTTTTTAGTCTTCAAAATGTGAACTTCTTGACTTTGAACTTTGAGGGTAAGAATTAAAAGTATTCTAGTGTAGGGATCAAGGTTTTGAGAGAAGTGGTATTAGAATGTTGAGTAGGGATTTAAAAGAGGTTTTTAAAGAGATTGAGTGAGATGGGAAAGTTGAGTGATGGAAGAATTCTTAGAATTGAGATGCTTGAGTGAGAGGACTTAAACATGGGGGTTTGTGAAAGAGGCATGAACTTTTATAAGTTTTTGAGGGACTTTTTAGGGCTAGGATGGGAAAAAAGTAGAAAGTTATGGAAAATGACTTGGGATTTATGAGAGTTTTGGTTGGAATTTAAAGTTAGTGAAAGGTAAAAGTGATAAATGGTGTGAGTGAATCTTTTTGACCCATGTTACATGCTTTTGGCCCATATAGGTTAGATCTCTCAACCTATTCTTAGGTTTAGTATGACCTAAGTGAGGTAGTTGATAGAGGGAATGGCTAAGGTATGACGGTTAGTTGATTTTGGAAGGGTAGAGAAGATGGTGACATATGTCAAAAGTTAATGAGAGTGTGAGTTAGATGAATTGATTTAGGAGATTGGGGTGGGGGGAGGGGTAAGAAGATGACTTGTGAAATGTTTTGAGAAGAGTTTGATGGGGTTAGGTGGTTGTATGTGGTATGACGTATAAATAATAATGGGGATGATGAGAATGATTTCTTTTGGGAGGTTGGTTGTGGGACTAACATGTGTCCTTTTTGATGATTATGAATTTTTGGTGTTGATTGGTTAAGATTATGGATATAGATAAATGATTTTGAGCTTGAGTAGATGTTGGGTTTAAAATGGGGCTTTTGTATGTTGTGCTTAGCATTAGTTGTGGTTTAAATTAGGTTGGGTTAAACTTAGGTTTAGGTGAGGCTTAGTTTAAAAATTGAGTGGAACCTTAGGATTGGATTGGGTTAGTGTAGACACTCAAATTTGGACTGACCCTCAATGTAAAGTGTCTCAAAATCCACAAAATTTGAATGGGTACCAAAAGCCTAAACCTCCAAAAAGAAAGTAATATTTGTTTTTTCAAATAAATGGCCTAAGGCCTTTTCTTACATGGCCCATGGGTTAAAGACCTACCTCACATCTCTTCTATTTTATCATCACTTTAACATTCATCCCAACCCTAATCTAATTCAACTCAACTCATTCCTATGCTTACTTAATTCACCACCTAAACCCATTGAACTTAAAATTAATCACCATATCTATTCAACCCATTACCCAACCATTCTACCTAAACCCAACTCTCAACTCAAACTCGAAGATTACAACCAATCACCCAAGATTATCAAAGTGGGACATATATCACCACCTCAACCCACCCCCTCATTAAATTACCTATTCTCATTATCTTTTTCTAACAAACCACCTACCCGCGTCACAACCCACACCATTATCTCATCATTCTCTTTAAATCCATCATCATAAGTCATCCTCAAACCATTTATTTCCCATCAATTCGTTTAAATACTTCATCTTCACACTTTTTAGACACATGTTACCACATCCTTCATCATCTTAAAATCTAACTTACACAACCCACTCTTTTAACCAAAAAATCATATCCCTTTACCCCACCTAACACTCAACTCAAATGGGTTGAAGGATCTAACATATTTGGGTAAAAAATGACCCACTTACACTCCCTTTCAAAAATGTCCTTTCATCACCCTTAATTTACACACATTCCTGCTCACCAATCTCACACCATTCTATCCCTTTTAATTATTTCACCCTATTCTATCTCTCCCCACTTTCAACCCTTTACTCACTTTCAATTTCCTCATCTTACTTTCAACTTTCAAACTCTCATCTCATAATCTCTATTATACAAGTGAACCACGACAAGTCAAAAAAGGTTAAATAAAAAATAAGGTAGGTTTTGAACAAAAAAAAAAAAGAAAAGTTCCCTTTCTTTATCTCTTTCCCTTCCACTTCTCCCTTTTTTTCTTTTATTTTTATTTTTATTTGGATTTAAGACTACAAAAAACCACTTCTACTTTCAATAGATTAGGTTCCGGCTTGGTTGAAAGGGTAGAGGTAAACGAGTTTTCTTAAAACAAAACATTTTTTAAATTCCTACACCAATGCACACACCACCAAAAATTTGAGACTAAGACCTTGTCCCTTTCCCTATGGAAATGGGCCGTCGACTAAAAAAAAGTCTACATTTATCTAAACTCGTTCAAAGTTATGGACTATAGAAGGGCTCATTTTTCAATAAGGAAGCCCTTTTTGATTTAAACCGAAATCAAAGTCCCTCGCACTTGAGGGCACAAACTAATTTCTCAACTTGTTTTATTTTTATTTTCAAATCGATTAAATCCAAGGTTACCACCAATGATGGAGGGAGTGAGATGCCTAACTCCTTTCCTACTCCCTAATATGGACCCCTTACCTAGATTTATAGTAAACTAATGGACCTTATTCATATGAGAATCACTAACAAATTTTTTTTCTTCGAAAAGTACTTCTTGGGTGATCATTTACACCCTTTTTTAAAAAGAATGGTGACGAATCTAAACTCAAGTACGAGAGATATTCGAAATCGAAAATCTCATGTTTGCAGTTAGGATAAAAATAATAATTGGGTTTGGATTTAGTTAATTTTTAGGAAGTTGGTGGGCTTTAGTGGAAATAACTTTGGAATTAGGAATTAGACTTAAGGGGTTTTATAGTAGACCTTTAGGTCAATTGGGCCTTAGGGATCCTTTATTTGAAATAAAAGTAATTTTTGCAGGTTCGGACCTTAAACCCATTTTTATTTTAAAACACAATTTTTAGAACTTTTTTGCATGGGTCTATTCAAATCGAGATATCCACAATCTTCATAGTGATATATGTATGTAGGCAGCTGAAATAGGAAAGCATGATTACTTGTTGGACCATGTTTTGGTATGGCCCATAGGCCTCTACGAATTCAATTTTAGCAATTTTTGGTTTCCAAAATAATTAAATGAAAGGCCAATACTATTAGTAACCCAATATTTTCAAGATTCTAAAAGAGGACATTCCAATGAGTTCCCCAAAGACTTACTAAGTAAGTAAGGATTGCACCCTTACTAAGGGTCCTTGGGCTCATCTCTTGGCATTTAAAAAAATAATATGATGCTTGAAGGTGAAAGTGCCCTCGATCCGCGGGGTGCGCGGATCCGCTTTTGACCCTTGAGGTTTGGGAGTCGCCACCTAGTCATTGTGGTCTAGGAAACAAAATGACTTTAACATGGATAAAAAGAACTAATCTACCATAAAAAATCTGAGTTCGGGGATCATGTTACGGGATTGGAAGGTGTTAGGCACCAACCCCGCCCGGCCAAAGCCGGTCTCTACTAACTTCCCAAATATATCACATTGCTAAAAACCTAGATAAAAACAAAAATAAAAATTTCGTACCTTTCCGATAGCAAAGATTTTGCTCCCTCAGATCTGACAAAAAGAGCTCCTTGTACTGTACTCCCTTGTTTCGTTCTGCCTCCGGATTTGACTTCGGATCTCCTAGATCAAGGTATCTCCTTGTTTCTGAATCTGAACTCTTCAAGTTTGTTGCGGATTTAGGGGTGTTTTTGAAGGGATTTTAGGTGTTTTCTAGACTAAAATTGAAGGGGGGATGTTAGGTAAGGAATTGGGGCTTCAAAACTAGGGTTTGTGGGGGCTAGGGGAGCTTCTAGACCTACTTCTCCTAGGGTTTATGATTTGATACCAAAATAGGGTGTGAGCACCTCTATTTATAGATGTTTTTAAGGGTTGATTTGGATAGAGTTAATATTTAATTAGAGTTCTTTTAATTAGAGTTGTGTTTTAGTTAGACTTGTTTTAGGTAGAATTGTGTTTTAATTAGAATTGTTTTAGGTAGAATTATTTTTAAGTTAGAACTCTATTAGATAGAGTTATTATTTAATTAGAATTCTATTATGACTTTTGGTCTTATTAATTGACTTTTAATGTTTTGACTTTAGTCTTAATTGATTGACTTTTAATATCTTGACTTCAGTCTTGCTTAATTGACTTTAATTTTGACTTCAGTCTCACTTAATTGACTTTAATACCTTGACTTCAGTCTTGCTTGATTGACTTTAATTTTTTGGAGAACCCCCCTCTAAAATATCTTTAATTCTTTGGACCCCCAAATGGAGGGGTCCTTAAAGAAATATCCCACGAACCCTCAACAATTTTACCCGAAAGTCCGATTGATCGATTTTTCAGGTTCAAAATTTTAAATTAATTTCATTAATGTTTCACTTTAATTATTTAATTTTTTATTTATTAATTTCAAAATTTTTAATTATGAAAATTGTGAAATTACTGTTTTGCCCTCAGAGAGGACTTTTCATGTTTTAAGTCGATTTTTAATGTTCTAGGATGTTTTAGAATCGATTTTTTGTAAGGAATCAAATGAAAATATTAGTTTGTGTCATTTATGAAATTTTTTGTGTGAAATAGTCATGAACTTAATGAGGGGCATTTTCGTAATTTTGTCAAATTCTGTTAAAATTGGCGAAATGATTTATTTGATTTCAATTTGTTATTTGATGTGTTTGAAAGGTTTTCCTAAGCGTAATGTAGGCTCTAGGGTTGTTTTGATGTTGGGGTATTTTGGTAATTTGATAGTTTTTTAGTGATTTTTATCGTGAAGCTTCTTTTTGTCTGAAAAATGATGATTTCTATGTTTCTGGAGTTGTATTTTCCTAGCGTAGCGTGGTTTCTAAGGTTTTGTCAATTCGAGATACCTCATCCGGATTTCTGAAATATATCGGGTAAGAAAATAAAGCAATGGAATACACAGCCATCATTGGGAATCATTGCGATCGGGCTGACGAGTTGATTAATCAGGCGGATGCACAAATGGGGTGTCTACAGATGCCCCTCTTTGGTAGAGGGTTGAAGCAAACTAGATAGCAAATCTATTTTGGTAGATAGTGCGATATCCGAATGTCAAAGTTAATGACAGTTCATTTTGCAGCCTGATTTAGCAATTCGTCGGTGTTCGGATCCTTGAGGGTAAAGCTCTCCCCGAATTAAAAGGTTGTCAGGTCCTTGAGTGTGAGCTCTCACTGACAGTGTCAGATCCTCGAATTTTAGAAAATTCTCCCTGACTAATGTAAAAGTGCACGTGTGTGCAATGGTGTGATGCTTACTGAGTAAAAATGTGTCAGGTCATAGAGATCTTCTCTCACTGACAATAATGATTCAAAATTGAGATGCACTTATGCAATGAAAACAATCATGGCAAGGTTTAACAATGTGGTAATTGGAGTCATAACATTGTAGGAACTTCATTAAATCCCATTTGAAATTCTTTTTTAGAGTTCGAAAAAATGAGTTTCATTTATCGAATTCGAACCTATTGTAACCACGCTTCTCGGGCTAAAGGACTTAAATAATCTTGTTAATTCAATATGATTCAAACAAAGCTGGAGTCTCATTTCTCGGACTCTAGATAAGGTTTACGGGAACTTAAACAATCCTATTAAATATGGAGTCTCGTTTCTCGGACTCGAGCTAAGGTTTGCAGGCACTTTAAAAAGCCTATGATTCAAAACGTTGGAGTCTTGTTTCTCAGACTCGAACTTAGGTTTATAGGCACTTCAAAAAACCTATATATTATTCAAAAAGTTGGAGTCTCATTTCTCGGACTTGAACTTAGATTTATAGGCACTTCAAAAAGCCTATTCATTCTATGATTCAAAAAATTGGAGTCTCGTTTCTCGGACTCGAACTTAGGTTTATAGGCGCTTCAAAAAGCCTATTCATTCTATGATTCAAAAAGTTGGAGTCTCGTTTCTCGGACTCGAATTTAGGTTTGTAGGCACTTCAAAAAGCCTATTCATTCTATGATTCAAAAAGTTGGAGTCTCATTTCTCGGACTCGAACTTGGGTTTGTAGGCACTTCAAAAAGTCTATTCATTCTATGATTCAACAAGTTAGAGTCTCGTTTCTCGGATTCGAACTTAGGTTTGTAGGCACTTCAAAAAGCCTATTCATTCTATGATTCAAAAAGTTGGAATCTCGCTTCTCAGACTCGAACTTACTAAGCCACGTTTATCGAGCTTAGATTTATAGGAACTTAAACAATCCTATTAATTCATTCTATGATTCAAAATCGAGCTCAAAGTTTGAAAGATCAGGCCTTTATTGGCTTATCATGTATCTGGATTCGTAATTATCATTGGGCTTCGCCGGACTTTTAAACTTTTGTATGATTTTCTTTTTATCATGTGATTAAGAACAAAAACTTTGGAATTAAATGACCTTCAAAAATGCCCCTAGTTTCAAGGTTGACTTTAACTGGGACTTGACTACGAGACTGATGGAATGGATTACGCTTGAAAAATATGGACTCTGATGTATGATACATAGAAGAACTGACATTCTCTTAAATTTAAGACTCTTAAGATTATCATATGTGCAATAAAGAATTGATCATTTTCTTTCAAATTTCTTTTGAAAAATGCTTGAGCTGAACTTAAAAAATCTTTATAAATATTAGAATAAAGATCTTCCTCTTCAAAGTGGTTGACGATTCTACATCTTCCATTAGCGAACACTTGAACAAGTAAACATACTTTTGAAGATCCTACAATGGTCAAGATGACTTCTGATTTTTTCGACTTCAATATTGTCTTTGTCGGATGTGAGCTCTTGGCTCAAAGACAAATATCGTGGCTTGAATGGTTCTGCAGTTTCTGCACAAGCTTCCTTCTGAATTTTTCTTCTTGACGGGACCTTTCCTCCCATTTGATGATGCCCTAATTTTTGCCTAGATCACCTCTTTAGGTTTTCAATCTAGCGGGCTTTGTTTTTCTTTTTCTGATGATGCCTTGATTTTTGCCTAGGTCGTCTTTTCAGGTTTTCAACCTAGCAGGCTTTCTTTTTTATGGTTATGTCCTAAATTTTGCCTAAGCCACCTTTTCAGGTTTTCAACTTAGCGGGCTTTTTTTTTTTTTCTTGATGATCTTGTATAACCAACTCGACAACTTCTTAGTTCCCTGCACCTTAACCGAGTCAATTAGCCTTCAGGAGGACTTAATAGGTGGGCTTAGGATATGGTTTAGAAAGAAAAGATATAAGGCTCAACTTCCCAAAATGTCCCTAGTTTGATATTCTCTCTTTTCTATCAATTATTTTGATTTTTTTTCTAAATGTCCCTAGTTTGGCATTTTTTTCTTTTTATCAATTCTTTTTTCTAATGCCCCTAGTTTGACATTCTTTTCTTTTAAACCTTTCAATAGGGGATTTTCCTTTTGGATAATACTTTCCTTAAGAGAATATTTTTTTTCATGACCGGGCCTGAAGTAACTTCTCAGGTTGCCTACGTACCCCAAATATTTCTTTTCTCTTTTGTGATCAGGTCAAAACGTAGTTCATACTAAGATTCCCTCCCAAGGTTGGTCGGTGTGGTTTAGAAAAAAAAATGCTATTGATTTTTTTTAAAGGCTGCGAGGGGCTAAAGAAGGTTATCTTCATCTTGGTAAGACAGGAAAATGGTTCGACCAATGAATGCCTCCTTTTGTGAAATACTACTTGATTTGGCCAAGGTTTTAGGAACTTGATGTCTTGATTGCTCTATCGAGTAAGGTCTTCTTTTGAGAATGAGTCTTCAATCTTCTTCTAAAAAAGAGTAATCTTCAGTCTTCTTCTACGGAGTGAGTGAGACTGAGTTCTTTGTATTTGACATTGACTCGTTCAACTATTTTCAAACTTCAAAAGAAATCTCATATTCTTTTGTGAATGATAACTTTCTTCACTTGTGTAAAAAACATGGTAGATTCACTTGTAAGTCTTAGCATCTTTGTTGATGCTTTCAGCTATATTATCTTTAATCGATAATCTTTGACTTTGAAATCACTCTTGACTTGATCTATGTTTTTGTGTAATTCATCCATATATCCTTATGAGATCATGCAAGAAATATTGTTGAATTTCTCAAGTAAGTTTACTATTCTCTCATGTTCTCTTGAGGATAATGTATCACCAATTTGCACTTCTTGAGTGTACTCTTTAATTCCAATTTTATCAAATTTGATTAGTGAGCTTTAAATCATTTCTCATGTTAGATTGTATGCTCAAATCATTATTACACGCATGATAATCAGAAGCTTCTATATTTTATTGGAATTGAAAAAACATAGACTGACAAACTCGACTAAAATTTGAAAGTTGAAGAAAGGCTAACGTAACTGAGACAACTAACTGGATCTAAAGACTGACAAAAACTGGATTGAAACTCAAAGAAAACTCAGGGACAATTATCTACAAAGAGAGAATGTCTTTCTGGGTGGATGGACTACTAGACTTGACATTGGTACTTGGACTAGACGATTCTTTTGAATGACCCAAAATGACACAGATGAGGGTTTAGAACGTTTAGGGACACCTAAGATTAACCATCGATTCTGAAGGTTTGACTCTTATCCACATGATTAAAGTTTCGATATAGAATAGCCCAAGTCCGGTGGAAAATATCAAATCCAAATGCACCATAAGTCTATAGTGACCAAGAAAGTGAGAAATGTTAGATGCGGGTCTACCCCTGATTGGGATTGAACCTTTGATCAGATAAATTAATTTGATCTTAAGATCGAATCTTTCTAGATAAAGTGGTCTAGATCTTTAAAAGTGAAACCAATTAGTCCAACTGATTTGGTATTGATCAGTTTGATCCATTTGTCCATTGAGTCAACTGGTTTAAGTGGTTCAAATTAATTAGTACATTCCACCGATTGGGTAGGACCGATATTGCGGGTTTTGTTTGATTATTCTGGATCGGTCTGCCCACCTACCTGTTGGTTGGATTGAATAAAGCAACCCAGGAACACCCATAGTCAATTCGGGTCGTGACCTATATGAAGGCTTCTAGACTCTAGGTTTACTACGTGCAATGCATTTTTATCTAGCCACCCTTGCCCAAGCACACCTATATACTTTTCGATACGTGGTGACTTGGTTTGATATACCGTATATGTGATAATCTAAAACCTCAATTTACTTCTCTGAAGCCAAAAACAGCCAGTTCGATCTCCAGTTGAGAGGTGACGCACAATGCTGAGCAAGGGCCCACTTAAATACCTCTCGTCTAGAATAGACGTAGTCTATCCCCCTCGTACAGTAGGGTACAGCGGGGCAAGATCTTGCTTAGGCACCGGTTTTGACCAAGAAGTGAATTGATATACTTAGATTATCTTTTTATACCTACGGGTACGAGTCAAGAGTTGTAGCTTTCATAAATGGTTTGGCATCCCACGAGGGGACCGACCACGTACTAGTACTACGTTGGCAATCGGGACATGTGACTGTGTGGCTTACAATAGGACAAAGGCTCAGGTTGCCCCAGCCTAGGTGCATCAATATATCTCTCAGAATCACCTGATCAGACGGTATTAATGCCCCCAGTTTGATATACCCTAAAGTACGTGACTGGAGTTGTGGGTTTCATGAATGACGTCGCATCTCCGAAGAGACCGGGCCACGCACTAGTGACACGTTAGCTAAATGGGACGTATAAGTGAGTAAAACAGTAAACGTGCATGTGGTGTATGCAAAACAGGGTGGGGTGTGCCCGGGACATTTTTCAAACAAATGGGCCCATGGATCCAATCAAACCAATCATACATTTAATCAAAACCAAAATCATTCAAATCATATGAATATTCAATTAAGATCACATTATTCCCATCACATAAGCACATTAACATTACGATACACATCAATCATGTATTTCAAGCAAGATCATGGTAAATTAATCAATAAATATGGCATATGATAATGATCAAACAAACATTGCAATATGCATAATTTTTATAATTTTTAAGGTCCAATCAATGATCACTTTTGGGTGATCCAAAATAAATCGAGATTCCAATAGGTGTTACATTGATGATAGAATGACAATGGTTGAAATGAGCTCACTCTCAAGAACATTAATTGTGCCAACATTAGATAAATTCAGATTTTCTGTAAATTAGGAAAATACAATCTGAACTTGCATCGATGATATCTAAGGTTCTCGATAACGAAATCGAGTGAACTCAAGTTCTAAATTAATCTACTCGACGAGATCTACATTTTATTAATAGGTTCCCAGACTTAATTCTCACTAGAATATTCTGTAAAAAAAATTTAACGTTGCAGTCCCAACTTTCATTCAGAAATAATTCCAGATTTACAGATTGAACTTGCATCGATGATATCTAAGGCTTCTGATAACGAAATTGAGTGAACTAAGATTCTAAATTAATCTACTCGACGAGATCTACGTTTTATTAAGAGGTTCCCAGACTTAATTCTCACTAGAATATTCTGTAAAAAAGTTTTAACGTTGCTGTCCCAACTTTTATTCAGAAATAATTCCAGATTTACAGATTGAACTTGCATCGATGATATCTAAGGCTTCCGATAACGAAATTGAGTGAACTCAGATTCTAAATTAATCTACTCGACGAGATCTATATTTTATTAACAGGCTCCCAGACTTAATTCTCACTAGAATATTCTCTAAAAATGTTTTAATATTTCTGTCCAACCTTCATCATTTCATTATTTTCATAGGTTAATTTGAATCTTTCATTATTTAGGAGTCATCAAAAAGTGATCCTTAATTAAAAAAAAAATGCAATACCCAAAATCATCTACAATCAAGATAAAAAAATAAATAAAGAGAAAAAATAAATAAAATAAATCTAACTAAATAAAAAAAATTAGGTCATCTTGGCAATGCTCCCATACTTGGGGTTTTTCAAGTTTGATCATCAATAATCCCCAGTGGAGTCGCCACTGAAAGCGTCCTCGATCCGCGGGGTGTGCGGATCCGCTTTTGACCCTTGAGGTTTGGGAGTCGCCACCTAGTCATTGTGGTCTAAGAACCAAAATGACTCTAACATGGATAAAAAGAACTAATCTACCATAAAAAATCTGAGTTCGGGGATCATGTTACGGGGTTGGAAGGTGTTAGGCACCAACCTCGCCCGGCCAAAGCCGGTCTCTACTAACTTCTCAAATATATCACATTACTAAAAACCTAGATAAAAACAAAAATAAAAATTTCGTACCTTTCCGATAGCAAAGATTTTGCTCCCTCAGATCTGACAAAAAGAGCTCCTTGTACTGTACTCCCTTGCTTTGTTCTGCCTCTGGATTTGACTTCGGATCTCCTAGATCAAGGTATCTCCTTGTTTCTGAATCTGAACTCTTCAAGTTTGTTGCGGATTTAGGGGTGTTTTTGAAGGGATTTTAGTTGTTTTCTAGACTAAAATTGAAGGGGGGATGTTAGGTAAGGAGTTGGGACTTCAAAACTAGGGTTTGTGGGGGGCTAGGGGAGCTTCTAGACCTACTTCTCCTAGGGTTTATGATTTGATACCAAAATAGGGTGTGAGCACCTCTATTTATAGATGTTTTTAAGGGTTGATTTGGATAGAGTTAATATTTAATTAGAGTTCTTTTAATTAGAGTTGTGTTTTAGTTAGACTTGTTTTAGGTAGAATTGTGTTTTAATTAGAATTGTTTTCGGTAGAATTATTTTTAAGTTAGAACTCTATTAGATAGAGTTATTATTTAATTAGAATTCTATTATGACTTTTGGTCTTATTTAATTGACTTTTAATGTTTTGACTTTAGTCTTAATTGATTGACTTTTAATATCTTGACTTCAGTCTTGCTTAATTGACTTTAATTTTGACTTCAGTCTCACTTAATTGACTTTAATACCTTGACTTCAGTCTTGCTTGATTGACTTTAATTTTTTGGAGAACCCCCCTCTAAAATATCTTTAATTCTTTGGACCCCAAATGGAGGGGTCCTTAAAGAAATATCCCACGAACCCTCAACAATTTTACCTGAAAGTCCGATTGATCGATTTTTCAGGTTCAAAATTTTAAATTAATTTCATTAATGTTTCACTTTAATTATTTAATTTTTTATTTATTAATTTCGAAATTTTTAATTATGAAAATTGTGAAATTACTGTTTTGCCCTCGGAGAGGACTTTTCATGTTTTAAGTTGGTTTTTAATGTTCTAGAATGTTTTAGAATCGATTTTTTGTAAGGAATCAAATGAAAATATTAGTTTGTGTCATTTATGAAATTTTTTGTGTGAAATAGTCATGAACTTAATGAGGGGCATTTTCGTAATTTTGTCAAATTCTGTTAAAATTGGTGAAATGATTTATTTGATTTCAATTTGTTGTTTTATGTGTTTGAAAGGTTTTCCTAAGCGTAATGTAGGCTCTAGGATTGTTTTGATGTTAGGGGTATTTTGGTAATTTGATAGTTTTTTAGTGATTTTTATCGTGAAGCTTCTTTTTGTCTGAAAAATGATGATTTCTATGTTTCTGGAGTCGTATTTTCCTAGCGTAGCGTGGTTTCTAAGGTTTTGTCAATTCGAGATACCTCATCCGGATTTCTGAAATATATCGGGTAAGAAAATAAAGCAATGGAATACACATCCATCATTGGGAATCATTGCGATCGGGTTGACGAGTTGATTAATCAGGTGGATGCAAAAATGGGGTGTCTACAGAATGTTGTAGAGGAAGAAATTCTATGAATTTCGAAGAAAAAAAATTCAAAAAAAAAAGTTATTTTTTATTGTTGGATTTCATTTTTAAGTTTAGGAGTTATTTGGTAGTACGGTAGCCATCCATTTTCAAAACCTTGGATCTTATATTTCAAAATAATTTTTTTTATGTGAGTTTTTCGATGAGACTTAGGGGTATGTGTTGTTGGATTTCTGATATGGTAATCCATTTAAGCAAAACGACCCTTACTAAGGCTAAAGAATCCTACTATGTTAGTAAGTAACGGTTTCACTATTCCTATTATGTATTGGTAAATGAATTTGATGGTTTAGGATCTTGCTAATTGGAGAGTGAATTTTTTTCTTATAGTATTGTGAGCAAATTTGCTCACAGCCCAACAACCGTTTGACATGTGGTGCAAATGACATAAGCAAGATTATGGTTATCTAACAGTTCAAGTACAGTTGATATAGTTGAGGCGCAGTCAAAATATGGTTTTTTGGGGTGGAATGTGTGGCGTCAACCTATAGGGTTTACGGTTTTTCTAATTTCTTCCCTAGCAGAATGTGAGAGATTACCTTTTGATTTACCAGAAGCAGAGGAAGAATTAGTAGCAGGTTATGAAACCAAATAATCTCTCTTTTGCCTACATGTACTTTTCCCACAAATTTTAATTTTAAGATTAGAAATCTTAAAATGGGTCATTGGGCCCACATGGATAATCACATTGATGATCTAACACCATATCCTTCTAGATTTCAAGAAAATACTCATATTCATAAGGAAAAAAAAAAATTCAAAGGAAAAAGTTTTTCGAGCTTGACTCAAGGTGTTGAAAATGGATGGCTATCAAGCATCCAAATTTAAATTTAAAATTTAATGGAGAGAAATAACCTTTTTCTAATTTATTTTTTAAAGTTCATAGAATTTTGTCTTCTACAAGTCCATGGCATCAGATCATGTTTTTGAATGCCATAAAGTGATTTGATGACAAAATTTCTTTTTTCCTATTTGTACAGAGAGAAATTTTCTCTCTTATTGCTTATGTCATTTTCTCTCTTTTTTTAAAAATATTTATTTATAAGAATTCATTAATAAAAGCAAGATCGGCAAAGATGACTAATTAAGCAAGAATTAATACAAAGGGAACTACTTAATAACCATTCAACATATTCTATCCCAATTGCCTAAAATCCTCAAAGAAGACCCCCCTTAAAATCCTTGGGCACCTTCGAAAAAATGAAAAGAAGACCCAAAATAGACAAAATTGCTGCCTTACAATCCTTTGTCATTCCATTGAAAGTGCGACTATTATTCCATGGTATGGGTAATTGAGTTCTCGATTGATATGTTTATAAATTTAAGAGCCCGTGTGAGTACAGGAGCCAGAAGTACTTATAACATAAGTACGCCAAGAAGTACTTATAAGTACATAAGTAGTCTTAAGTAGCTAGATATGTGTTGTAAGTTTGGATGTAGGTTCTGAGAAGTATTGTCAGAAGTACTTTTAATAAACTTTTATGTTTGGAAATTATTCTGGATTCTGTTAAAATGACCAGACAGCCCTTCTATGTAACAATTAATGTTTTTTTAACATTATAACTCAACAACTTATGCTCCAAATAAGTAACAAGTGCTGTTCTTATTCAATAAACACATTAAAACATCATTTTAAACTCAAAATATACTTTTTATTTATTTATTTAAAATCGATAGAACTTCCCCTAAATATTGGACATATAAAAATAAAACCTATATAAAAACATGACAGCTATGATATTTGTTGTTTTAGAGGACATCTTCATCCTCAAAATTTTCAAGAATAAGATAAGGTTTTTAGGGAGGTTGAAAATGATGGTCACCAAAAACATCATTTGTATAATCCACAAAGTTTTCCTATTTTTTAATGAAACTTTCACGAATTGAAGCTTTGAGGCATAGATACCTAATCCAAACTTGGTTACAATTTGCCCAAAGCAACAAAATACTCAATTTCATAAAATTAAAAATTCATCCAAATTAAATAGAATTGAATGACTGATAAAAAAAATTCAAATTGAACCCCTTCCCCTCCCCTTCAAACCGTCAAATTATTATTGAATCCCACCTTGGTTAATATGTTCATGACATGTGAGCCAAACCCTTGTTTACCTTAGCACCAACCTAAATCAATTGAAAAATGTCAAAACCTATGCACTAATCCAGAAGTAATACATAAACTTTCTTTAATTGGAGACAAATTCTTTTTGAATTGGCTGTTGTGATCCAGAGAGGAACTAAAAAATTGAATCGTATGACGAAGGGGATGGTTTATAATAAGTAGAATCCTTAATTTTGTAGATTTTGGACTCATTTAAGATATGGGTTTTGGACTAATTGATAAATAGAAAATTACCCAAAGTAAGAAAAATCCTTTGATACAACATCATCAAGGGAAATCGGATATATGGGTTTTAGGCTAATTCTTTAATGGAAAACTACCCAAAGTAAGAAAAATCCTTCGATTCAACAACAACAACAATGATGACAATGAATGAATCAATCAATTAAAAAAATAAAAATAAATAAGATATGGGTTTTGGACTAATTCTTAAATAAAAAACTATTTAAAGGAAAAACCCTTTAGGGAAAACATATATGGGTTTTGTTTTTTTAGGTAACAGAAGACAGGATCCAAACATGGAACCATAGCTCAATTAGACCCACAAACTGAAGAAACACGTCATATGTTGATCAACCATGAACAAGAAAATAAAATATGGAACAATAAAAACTAATTAAATAGGAATTACAAACAAAATAGAACTAAGTGACAACTAGGTTGGTTATCTAATTTCACTTGTTTGCCCATCTTGATCACTAGGTTGGAATTTGAGAACCTGCAACAATATAGAGAAAGTGTGTTATAGAGACATCGAGAATATCAAAGAAAGAGAGGGAGAGAGAGAGAGAGAGAGAGAGAGAGAGAGAGAGAGAGAGAGAGAGAGAGACTTCAATGCCGTTATCTGTATCGTAATCAACACCAAATCACCGCTGCAATCGTCGGAGGGAGGGGATCCTTTCGGAGGGAGAGAGATTTACGCTTGATGGTTCTGTTGAGGGTTTCAAACGAGAGAGACTCTCAAAGGTCCTTCAATCTGTGTGTGTGAGAGAGAGGGTTGGAAGTTTGAAGCAATCATGTTGTGTGTTGAGTAGAGAGATTTGATCGGGACATTGCATGTGATTTCTAAAATTTACAAGGGGCATAATTGTCCCAAAGCCGTTGTTTTGACAGAGTTCAAGTGCTCCCCACAATCTTGTTTTTGAGAAGTACCTATTTGGGTGTTTCGGCAAAAACCTTATTTTTGACTCTTATTAAGTAGAGTAGTTTTGTGAAGTATTTAACCATTCAAACGCACATAAACTACTTCTGACTTGCAACAAGAGTCAGAAGTACTTGGAGAAATCAATCCAAACAGACCCTAAGTACAGTACTACTAAGAAGTTGCAAGTCAGAAATACTTGAAGAAATCAATCCAAACAAACCCTAAGTACAGTACTACTAAGAAGCTGCAAATCAGAACTACTTGGAGAAATCAATGCAAACAGACCCTAAGTACACTACTTCTAGAAGGCAATTTTACTCTCAAATTATTCTAAGCTGGGCCCACATGGAGATTATCCTTCCGGTCAATGTCTTAATTGATGATATAATTATAACACGTGTGAAAGCTGTTCGGGTTCCCAATTTGTATAAAATGTAAAGTTCCCCAAGAGTGCCGATCCTGTACTTCTGGGAGTTGGATAGCAGTCTGCTCTAATTTCCATGACTCTTTACAGTTTAGTCAATATAGACTTCCATGTGGAGCATGAAGAGACCTGTAGCGGTCTATCTAATCAACACCCTGGAGTACAGTACTTGATGATGTCATTTTATGTTTCACCTTGCTTGTGGGGGAGATTAGGGAGAATCTTTGGACCTTAGACCTAGCAAAGATCTTCTCTAACAAACGTATCTTTCCCTTCCTACCTGTTGAGATTGAGAGACAGAAATATAGTAGAAAGTATGAATTATATTTCTCCTTCATACCCTTTACATCAAAGCGATGAGCTGTTTTTTCAGATTTCCTCATCTCCCTTCCAACAACACAAAATCCAACAAGATTTTCTCCATGTGATTCCTCCATCCTTGGCTAGCCTTGATCTTCCCATCAAGCTGGATAAAACCCTAGACCAAAGACCTGATGATGGAAGGTGTGACGAGGACAAGAAGACTATACATAGAGAAATTGAGCGGCAAAGAAGGAAAGAGATGACTACCCTTTACGCCTCTCTTCGATCGCTACTCCCTCTCAAATATCTTAAGGTTTACAACATCTTTCATATAGTTTTCGATGTTTTTATTAATGGAATTATTGTGGGTATGTGTGTTTAATTTAGTCTTGTATGAGTAATGGTTTCAGGGAAAACGGGCGATATCGGATCATATCAATGAAGCTGCCAATTACATAACGTACTTACAGAAGAATATCCAAGAGTTGAGTGACAAGAGAGATAAGCTGAAGAGATTGTCCAATTCTAGTACTCCTGTCACTGTTACAGAAACCTTGCGCCCTTCAGAGTTTGTGACAGTTCAGTCGAGTTGTATCGGTGTAGAGGTTGTAATTAGTAGCAATTTGAGGGATGGGGTGCCTCTCTCAAGAGTGCTAGAACTATTGGTTGAAGATGGCCTTGGTGTTGTCAACTGTGTTTCAACTAAAGTCAATGAAAGATTATTTCACACTATTCAATCTGAGGTACTATAATTTCATCTATGGGTCCTTTGTGAATTCCTAGGTTTCATGTAATAGCTTACTCTCATTTGTGCAAATGAACATACATGCAGGCCAGTAATCCAGAGAGCGTGGATGCATCTGTACTGCAACAGAAATTGATGGATTTAATCCAGTCGGCAACTTCGGCTGGGCTATAACAATTGCTTTCATGGAGGGACTACTTAATACACTGCAGTGATCTGATTGTGTTTCTACAAAACAAGAATGGTATACCTTGCTATCTGACGTTTGACTTGAAGTTCTCCCTTTAAGGAACCTGCGATGAGTATCGAGAATTATTCACAATTTCAAATCCTTTCCTACATCAGTTGTTACCTCATCTACTTAACAGATTTCTATTTTCACCTTATTCTATTTGGCATCCATAAATAGCATGTGTGTTTGATGGTTGACTTCAGAGCTTTCTTCACTAAGATGGTGATAACACCTATAAATCTGATAATTTGATTCTGTTTAGACTTGAACACCATGAGCTTATGATGCATTTAGCTTATAATGAGAGTCAGCTCCTTCATCTATCATGATTTATGTTTGGGTGTCTCTAGCCTTGCTGTAGCATTGTGAATTACTTTGTTTCAGTGACTTCCATGTCTTAATTGTTCCTTTTTTACATAATTGACTAAATCGTAGAGGTTCACATGAATCAGTGCTCAACATAAATAAAGTCCTTGAAACTCAGCTAATAAACCTTGCTTTCGTGATTCACTTGAGGGGTAAGTTAAACTATGGTTGAATGCAAAATTTCCAATTTCTGATGAGTGAATTCTGTTCAGTGACTACTGAATGTTAGGCTAAAATTTTGCGAAACAGTAAAAAATTTCCCACACGAAGCTCGAATTCGATGGATGTTAAATGCATTTTCCTTTTCGTTCTTTGTTTTTGAAGGTTTTCCATCCTCTTATAAAACGCATAACCAACTAAAAGGTTGCTAACGTTTCTGAACTCTTCTCAAGCTGTTCTTATGATTGGTCATATGGTTACATCAACAACTGAATTTTCATTTAGATTCAACACGCTAAATTTAACCTCTCTCTTCCCTTCTTTTGATGAATAAATAATATTTCAGATTCAGGTCCTAATTATTTATACAAGGTTAAAAGATTGAAAATTATTGAAATCTATGAGGATCACAAACTTGCCATTTGACATGCTTCCTGTTTACAAACTTGGCAAGATAAATACCTGGAAATATTAAAAATGGGTCAGAGAACTTTCTTATTTTGATTAGAAATTCCTCTTGTTGGAGATCCACTTAGAGTGCCAAATTTTGTATTAGTCCTGGTTAGTTATATAGATTTGTGAGATAGTTTAAGTCTAATTGATTGTGAGTTAAATATGCATGGAAACTTGAGTTTTGTCCTACTTGAGTTACATTTAGGTTTTATTTTTTTATACTGATAAGCTGGGGTTGAAGGGGCCCCTCCCTTATTACAAGATCTCAACGATAATAGTTGCAACATAAATCTTCAATCAATATTATCTCTAGATTTAATTCAATTTACAAGATGCATGAATTTAGAGGTTTCAAGAGGGTTTAATAGTCTCTTTTTAAAATTCTCTTCTTTTCATCTTTATATTTTTCTTTCACAACAATAACAAAGTCTTATTCCAAAGATTTGGAGTTAGTTAAACGAATTATTCTCCTTCATTTCACTGGTCTTCACAGCTAAGTCTTTCCTAATTGAATGATAGTTCATATATACTTTCATTATCTTCATTTACATTCTTTTAGGTCTTTCTCTCACTCTTTTAGAATTTTCAACTTGAATATTTATTCAAATTGGGGTTGTAATTGACCTTTGTTTAATATGCCCAACTCATATTAGTTGACTTAGAATTTTACCTGCATAACTTAAGTTTTTTTTCATGATTATATAAGTCTGGTTTATCACATTGTATGTGTAAGAGCAAGCTGACTGATTTCACCAATCAAAAAATACTTCTTCATGAAAGATTACATACGTTGTGGGACCTTTCCACATTAAAAGCCTTCACACATGCATGGATATTGTTTGGTAAAATTTCCACATTTGGAAATTTTATGTCAGATGATTTTTCTTGTTCAACCATTTTTATGTTTAGAGATTAACATGTCCCCTTTATGGGAGCGGATCCTCTGTGGTACTACTTTCCCTTAGTGATCTGTCTATAGCCTTGATTGATCACTTTCGAAAATCAAGAACACTGAAATCCTCTTATTTTGTGGGGATAGATCAGATTTGAAGAAAAAAACCTTTTCATGTTTTGAAAACCAACGGTCGCTAAACTCTTAAATCTACACGGCATAGATTTATTGTTGTGCTGATGTGTCCCATATCTTAACTACCTAAAACTACTACACGGAACTTCACGAAAGAAATACCACAGAGGATCCGCTCCTCCCTACTCTTTATTTTTTTTCCACTAAAGACATGCTATTTTTATCAGTTGGAATAACTTTCTTTATAGTAAGACCCAAGTTTCTTTGTCAGGTCGTCTCCCTTCATTTCTAATAAAGGGAGATGACACGACAAACGAGAAAGGTTTATATTTAAAAAAATTGGGTAGGATTTTTCTCGAATTGCATTGGGATTGATCTGAATCCGATTCAAACATCCAAATTCTTGATTCAAATCCTAATTTTTCGGATAGAAACGGATCAGATATCAGATAAAACTCGGATCATTGCCAGCTTTATCGAAAACTTCTATCCTAATGATGCTAGATGTTGTGGTCTCATTATTGGCATATTTGAAGTTGATCATCGAGATTTCTATTTATTTGATGATGACAATGTGCAAATGGTGGTTAGAATGGATATAAATGCCCTTGAATTAACATTAGATAGGATTTTAAATGAAATTGAATGGAGGATCGAATTTGTTCAGCTGACCAAAAAATTTTCATGAAGATGATGTAAGAGCAAGATAAGATATATTAAGCAATGTTTTGCAGTTGCTGAACTCATGGATTTTCTTATTGCAAGGTGATTCTGGCAGTTATTGTTCAATATGGAAAGTAACTTGTGTAGCTTGTGATAGTAATAGACATATTGTATTGGGTTCAATCTGAGGACCGTAATATCCTTGTGGGGCCTGGTCAACACCACAATTGTTTTAAATACAAGCCTCACTCCATCTTAGGTTTCCTACCTGTTTTGAGTGAATGCTTCCACACTTCTCTTGTAGAAGATTGTTCTAGGATTTAGTTTTCAAATATGTACAAGAAGAAAAACACTTCCATTATCCTCGTAGTATGCAAATCATAGTGAGCTATTTTGAATTTGTTGTGGACAGTTAACCTGCTATCAGTTCTATATTGTTATCATCTTGTTTTTAGGGATTTATCCAATCCGACTCAGCAAACCTATTCAAATAGATTTATGGATTGGTTCCCAAATTAGCTAATATAGCTTGAACTTCCACTTTTGTGATTACTGATTATTGACTTAGTAATAATATTTAACCAAATGATTGGATTTCTTTTGAACCTTTTTATTTAAGAGTTAGGTAAACTCTACATTAGTTTTTTTGACTCCAGGTGCTAGGTTTTACCAAGAGATCAATTTATAGATTCCAAGAGCACGTTGTCCATATCATGAAGACCAACCATACAAACATCAGTCGATTTCAATATTCCTGACCTCATGAATTAAAAAGATATTTGTAAAATTAACGTTGTTGGTGATAATGAGCAACAATATGGGAAAAACTACTTGTAATCCAACATAATCTTCATGTGGTCCTACTGACAAAGTTTAAAAAAAAATGTAGTAGTAAATGGATGTAGATTTAAGCCTAACACTTCATTTACTAGGTAATAGCTTTAGTTGCCATTGTTTAATATATTTATGGGTTAACTATTTATGCTTGTTTGTCTGTGTTTGGTCTGTTGGAAGACGAATGGTTGAGATGGGAGAATTTATAGTTATATACTTCTAGGATTCCCAAGAAACATGTATCATAGAAAATTTGTGCTAATATGTAGAAATCACATAGACTCGCGAATAATATATGACAATGAAATCATTAGTGTTGCTTCAAATTCTTTTGTGCCTACATATATAATAGATGGTCTACCCTCTTTTTAGTCCTGCCATATGTCCCAGATAAATATGGTTTATGTGGTCCCGCTGAGTCACACATAATCCTCCAAGCGATCTCAAATATCAAAATTCCGAAGAACATTAAGCTCACAAACCTCTCTAGATCTGAAAAAGACTGAACTAAGAAATCTTTTTCTAGATCATGGATCATTGTTTGATTTGACTTAAACTCTTCAACTCCAGAGAAGATCAAATTCACAAACCCTTCTTCAGATGCTAGATTATTTTCTAAGAAGACTTGGGCTCTCTAATTCCAAAGAAGACCAAGTTTACTATCCCTATTTCAGAAACAAAATACCACATTTTCTAGCCAATCAAGCTCCAACTGGAAGAGAAGAAGCCACATATAGATTAAGAAAAAAGTCAATCTCTCATCAAGTTTGATTACTAATCGGAAGAGAACACTTGAGCATGTCAGTGTAATTGGGATCAATATTATCATCATTATAAAAAGAGAGAATTCCCAAAACGGTGCACCATTGAGATTATTTCTGAAAATGGTAAATTGCTGTTTTTGAAAATAAGTTTTTTTTACAAAATCGGTAAAAATCAAAATGAATAGTGTTTTGGTAACTTTTCATACCAAAATACCCTTTTCTTTATCTTTTTTTTTTTTAAAACACTTTTCTTATTAACATAGTAAGATTTTAAGCCTTACTAAGAGTCGTTTTTTAAACACTTTTGAGCTTGATCCAAACTTTTGAAAATGGACGGCTAGCAAATTTTGAATTTGAAACTTAGAATTAAAATACAATGACGAAAAATAAAAATTTTCGGATTTAAAAAAAAAAAAATTTTTTTTTTTGCTAAGCAAGCAAGGATTTGTATAAAATAAAAATGATTTACAGAAGCCTAGGGTTTGGAAGATCCAATTGATCACCCACAAACACCTTCTGAGCTAATAAAGGAAAATAAAAAACATTGTGAAAAGTTAGGGTAGAGGACGTTTAGGAGGCAAAAGAGACTAGTGCATCAGCTGTACTATTGTCTTCCCTGTAGACGTGTCTGATGTCCCATTCTATTTGATCCAGAATCCCCAATATCTTGAAGAATAGAAACTCAAAGTGCCATGGAAAACTTCCGCCCTTGACTACATTAACTAACAACATTGAATCTGTTTCAATAATAATTTTAGGACCCACCGTAAAAGATAATTTCAGACCAATGAGAAGAGCACTAAACTCCGGAAAATTATTAGTTCCACTAGTCTTTCTAGTAATCAGGGTGGGGCCCTTCATAGCCTCAGCTTATCGATCAAAAAAAAAAAAAAAGTAAACCTTCCACATGGTTCCTTAAAATACAACCTGCCCTGGCCTTCCCTAGATTGCCAATGCTCGATCCATCGCCATGCAATTTTAAACACCCTGGAGGTGGTTTATCCCAAGCCATGGCTACAAGAATCGACGGAGGGATAATTTGGGGTTATGAGCCAAGCTCAATTGGATAATTTTTTTTTAAGTTTATAGAATTTTGTCCTCTACAATCCTGAATGATCGGATCATGTTTGTGGATGCCAAAAGAGAAGCCAAGGACTTTTGTTTCTTGGT
The DNA here is from genome assembly GCF_017979445.1 of Akebia trifoliata. Classification (NCBI taxonomy): domain Eukaryota; kingdom Viridiplantae; phylum Streptophyta; class Magnoliopsida; order Ranunculales; family Lardizabalaceae; genus Akebia; species Akebia trifoliata. Next base: position 32,101,804 of record NC_141386.1, read on the forward strand.
CTGGTTCACCATTTGCGGAAGCAACAAATGAAGAAGAGAAGAACATGAAGAAAAAGAACAATGCTTCTTCTTCGGAACACCGTGTAGCATCCAAAAACATGATCTGATGCTTCAGGGGTGTAAAAGATAAAATTCCATGAAATTTGAAAAAAACAGTTATTTTTCACCGTTGAATTTTAATTTGAAATTCGGGGAGTTCGCTACTCTTACATTTTCAAAAGCTTGCTGCAAGCTAAAACAAATATATATATATATATTTGAATATGAGTTTTTCGATGAAATTTAGAGGGCTGTGGTGTCGGATTGCTGATGTGATTATCCATTTGAGCACAACAACCCTCAGTATGCCTTAAAATCCTATTATGTTTTTAAGGAAAGTGTCTAAAACAGAGAAAGGGTATTTTGGGTATAAAAAATTATCAAAACACTGTACATTTTAAATTTTACTAATTTGGCAAAAATAAAACTTGTTTTCGAAAATGGTAATTTACTGTTTTTGGAATTAATTTGAATAATGCACCATTTTGAGAATTAGTCAATTTTGGAAATATTTTTTTGGTAAATTTGTCTTATAAAATTCATTTATCATCTCAATTTGTGCGTCCTAAGGAAGGATGAAGAATCTTCTGTTGAAATTATTACCTTGAGAAGCTTTATAACTAAGTCCGTTTATGTGGGCTTATATGAAAAATATAGATCTGCCGATTTGTAGCAAGTAAATGAAAGATATCTTCACCTTTTTAAATGATATAATTGACAGCTTTGCCTTTAAACAGCTGAGCTGACGATCTAAATTACGTTTTGAATACAAATGAACGGGTGGCTCTTGCTATCTTTTCCATTATTGTATCCTGTCTTGATAGCTTCATTTACGAGAAAGGAACCGCATAGACTTTAACTACCTTATCCACCGAAAAGGTCAAATGTAAAGTTTTATATTTTTGAGTTAACACCCTTATGAATGTTGCAAAACAGATATGCCTCCTTGAACTCAATGTTTGGAGTTACGTCCCTCATTATACAACTTTGGCAATGCTTGCCTAAAAGGTCCAATTCCATCCCTTAATTAAGATGGATCTTAAAAGAGGAAGAAAATAACATGGAGGCATTTTTTATTTTATTTTATTGGTAAGCCTATTTTTAAATGAGTATAGTAACTTGGTGCTGGTGGGATTTGAAATTACATCTCTGGTATCATCACCAAAGACTTTACCAACTAAGTTAGCTGGCACTTTGATCGAGTTGTAAATCTTGCTAAATAAATGCAGAGATTAAGATGTGAACTAAGACTTTGGGCAAGTCGAATTCGTTCCACAGGGACAACGAAGATTCAAAGATTCATTCGGATAAAAAGGCCAAAACAGAATTAGAAAACAGATTTTTCTTTAAAAAAAAACAAAATTGATTTGTTGCACAAATGAAATGAAAATTACTTGCAATTGAAATTAAAAACAGAAAAGAAAGATTGAAAATCTAAGAGAGAGAGATTAGAGAAGTTAATCAAACATTTGCAATTAATCCATAATGTAGATAAATTCGGAATATAACTCAATCCATGGAGCAAGTCATTGCTCATGGATTGGACGGTGGAACAATTAAATCCTTAAGAGTAATCAAAGGATATTCATGAAAACACTAGTATGATTGAGATTGCCAAACTCATTTTCTGATTTTTCACATAGCATAGCCATTCTTGAACTTATCTAAGTAATGGCTATCTAAGTTGGATCAGAATTATAAGTTGGATTACCTTAATCAGAATAGAATTTTCAGAATTAAAACATGTAAGCAAAGCAAGAATTTAAATCTACACTAGAGGGATTAATTTGCTATGGCTTCCTTAACTTCTCTAATGAGAATTTAGCCAATCATTGCAAGCATTGTAATTGCAGAAAAATAATAAAAGAGAAAAGAGAAAATAGGTGAAGAAGATGAAAATGATGATCGATCCGAAATTCTTCTTTTATAGCTCTCCCAACAATAACACAAACAATGAATGATTCCTCTTGATGTTCTCATTACACTCAAGATCTCACCCAAAGGAAAAATTACAGAGAATTAAAAGAAGAAAAACCAAAAATTATGGAAGAAGAGAAGAGGATAAGAGCCTAAGAGGGACCCAAGAGGGGGCCCCTTCTTTGAAATCAACCCTCAAATTTATAATGTTCATATTCGGGTAATCGGGGTGATTTGGCGGATAATTCGATTCGAATGGCCCAATCAGTTACAACAACCGAAGCTTCTAGAAGCTTTTGTAAAAATCTCGAGGACAAATTCCTCTAAATGACCGCGGCGCGGTCTCGGCTAGCCGCGGCGCGGTGACGTGGCGTCCAAAATCCTCGAGATTTTGCCGGATACTTCCTTTTTGCTCGCATGTTGTAACAGTAATTGTTATTTCTTTTGTTGGTTTCCGAATGTACCATTTTCACCTGAAATTAGTAACAAACTATTGTTAGCCACATTAATTTGGGATTTAATAAAATTTATTATTATTTTAAGGGAACTAGTATTTATACGATAGTAATCTCGGTGAAATTACGGTCCCAAATTGATATTATTGGGACCTTATCACACTTGCTTAATTTTAATTTCATTATCATCAAGGTCAAAATTCTATAACACGAATGCTTTCACTCCAATAATATTATAAAATGGGTTTTGTTCGATCAGATTTGATTGGGATTTGTAACAAAATTGATTTGGATAGTGAACCAATGGTTTTTGTGAATATTATTTAAATTAGGATTGGAACTTTGCCTCTAAACCCTTACCCTTGGGCGAGTGACACACTGTCCCTACAATCCTCAGGCAACTCTGAAGGGATTTGGCCTAACGAAAACTAGTGGCTTGATGTACAATGCCTTCAGCCAATAGATATGAAAGGCTTGAACTTAACAATATCAAATCAAATCCTTATTGGATACCAAAATCTAACAATAATCCGGTGTTGGTCTAATTTTCTCCTCATATATAAATATAAGGTAGCGTTTTGTAGATAATTTTAAGGGGACAACTTTGAGAAACAAAATTTGTCCTATGTGACCTAAAAGTTTCAACTTGGGCTGATTTTTTACGAAGATGAACTTTATGGTGAGGTGATCATCCTCACAAAAAACTAGCCCAGTCTTTGTAATCCCATCAAAAGTGATTTACAAATTAACGATACAAATCAATAGTCCACAATTCTTCAACATTGTAAACCACTTTTGATGGGGTTAGAAGTTTCAGATTGAGCTGATTTTTTGTGAGAATGATCTCCTCATCATAGAGATCATCCTCACAAAAACTCAGCTCAATCCAAAAAAATTTTAAACCAAATAGGACAAAAAAATTTCTCCCAACATTGTTCCCCTAAGATTGTCAGCCAAACACTCCCCATATATAGGGAGGCGGATCATGGGATATAAGTAAAAATATATGTAATAACAATCATTTTTCAAAATGTGGGTTAGAAGTTTGTGATTAAGTTGATTTTTTGTGAGGATGATCTCTATGATGAGGAGATCATCCTAAAAAAATCAGCCCAATCTGAAAATTCTAACCCTATCAAAAGTGATTTAGAATGTGGATTGTCAATTTTTTACCAATAATTTGTAACCACTTTTGATGGATTTAAAAGTTTTAGATTGGACTGATTTTTTATGAGGATGATCTTCTCATCATAGAGATCATCCTCACAAAAAATCAACTAAATCCGAAACTTCTTCTCCAAAAGAGGAGAGATCTTGAATCCAAACAACCTCATTGGAAACCCACATTGATTTATCTCAGTTTGCTTGGTATGTGTGGTATTACATGTACTTGGGGGATTTGGGTGAGATATGGTGGTCTAAGAGATCAGTTGTCTCATCCATGTTGGTCGGGCCTACAGTTTGGACACCCCCATCATTAAAAAAAATAAATTTAGTCATCAGAAACACGTAAAATGTAGAACTACTTCTCTAATTACTTCATCAATTAGGAAAATTTTGATATACCTCTTATATTAGAAAAAAATTGTACTTACCTCCCTTCACAATTTAACTTGGTTTGTTGATCAAACCAAAACCATATTTTTTAAGAAGTTCTTATATTTCAGCAACTTTGTTTCTTAGGGAGGTCTAGCTTTGGTATTTTGTTTGATTTGGTCAAAGTAATTATAGCGGATGGGAGACAATCAGAGTAATACTTTTCTGGAGAAAAAACTATTTTAAAATATTTATAAATTTCATATAATTTTATTTTACTCGTCGGGTCAACTTGCAAGTTTTCAACTCTATTAGACTCGATGGACACTCAAATTGAGTCGAGTTTTCAAATTTTAAAACTAAGGTTTTAGCTAGTGTTAATTAGTAATGCTAAACAAGTACTTGTGTGCCTATGCTGCTGAAAATCAGACATTATATTATTCTTTTTATAAACTGGGCTACCATCTAATTATATTATTTAATAATATACATAAGAACAAAGCCAAGATCAATGTATTGATTTAGCTGATCTACTTCACTCATTCGTCTCCTGACAATATCTACTAATTGATTGTCTTCTGTTTGGCTATGAATCTATTGGATTTTGAGATAAACATGTTAGCTGTACATTCCTAGTAGGACCCATGACACCTCTTCGTATCTCGTATAATAAGGTACTAATAAAGATCGCTACATCCAACATTACCAAATTATGGCTACTTTATGATTATGTTTTAAGTATTGAAGCTTATAAAAGATTTCATGTTATTAATTTACTTATATCTTGATTAAAAAATAGCTAATATGTATCCTTTTGTTTATGAAGGAGAAGGATCCCAAGAAACTATAATCTTAGATATACTTGGGTAGAATAACTCACAACGACCCAACAAAAACATTTGATTAATATCCACTGAAGCAGATGCTCATAGTTTTCTACAATACTGTGAGAAATGATCCAATGTGTGATGTACATAGAAGTTCATTGTATAACATTCTCATTGGGATTCTTATTTATTACTGTTGATGAACCAATCCAATAAATCCATCCATAACAAGTTCTTATATCCTTTTTTGAGATTTGCAAGGTCGAACACTAACAACTAATTAATGAACCATCAAGTCACCATCTTGCCTCCTCGATTGTACTAGATCTTCAATCGTTAAATGATTCGATCCATCACATTATACCCACACATCACAATTGTGGTCGTTTCTAGTTCCATATCTAATGATCAAATAAAACACACACGGTATATCTATTTCTCTCACAATAATGACCACAGTAAAATAATATAAAAAAGAGTTATGCTGGGGTGATACTGGAGGACACACCTGAGTTGTCGTGCACACATAATCATAGATGCTTTTCTGCAAGATACGAATAAAAAACATCTACGGTTATGTGTGCACCACCATATCAGACGTGTGCCCCCCAGTGTGTCAGACCAGCATTAGTCTATAAAAAACTATCAATCCCTTTAATTTTCAACAACATGTCATTAAAGAACATATCCAACTGCTCCTCATCTTACTTTATTGGATAAGTGCTTATAAAATACGGGTATTCCAGGTCCTCGGGAGATCTTGCCCTTGATACTGTTGGTATAGCTTAACTTCATCCTCCTAGTTGCCTTGACCCAATAATTAAGAAATATATCCAAGCCGATAGGTTTGGTGGAAGTCATATATGCAAACTAATGATATGGACCATCCCTGGATGATCCTAGCATATCCATTGGTTTGATCATACGTACAATGGAAATCAATGATCCTTTTTTTAATTATTGGTAAGTTGGGGTTAATGGGTCCCCTCCCATTTTATTAAATACTCACAAATATAATTACAAGATACACCGTCAATAATAATATTCATGACCTCTTTAGCATATCCATTGATTTTAAAAAAAAAAAATTGCCCAGAAAATCATTTTTTGGGTATATTACTTTCCAAGTAAATGATTTCTCAAAATTTATTGCACGTAGAAAATCACTCAGGATTTCTTTTTTTCTTTTTTGCTTGCTACATTGGAGAATCATAAGAAAAAACATTTTATGATTTGATACATATAGCTATCACGCAAATAAAATTTGGCTAATTAAGTAAAATTCATTTGTATCTGCTATTATAGTTGAAAACTAGTAACCATATAAGATGTTCAAGAAGAAAGAGGATATAGCAGCAACTCATATGACATTGAAAAATGTATGTAAACGTAACAAAGGATATATCTATTTCAAGAGAGGAATTGCAGTCCAATATTGATAATCCACTATTAAAGCCTTATAAGCTTCCCAATCTATCAAGAGAGCAACTGAGATGACATTTTACTCTCTCTCTTCTTTTGAACTTGGAAATAAGGAATTTTTTAGATCTGATGCTAAATGGATCTTGTTCTATCTTTGATCAAAGATTTTAATTATAGGAAAATATAAATTGGAGTTTGAAGAACAAGGGGAAGGAGAACAAGGGGAAGGAGAAGGATCCCACAAACCAATAACAGATTAAGGAGGGTTTATGTTAGAGAATAAGATGCATGAGATACACTGTATCATTGTTAGTGTATCTCATCACAAATGGAAGGTTGTGATGAAGGAAATTTTAAAATATATATTGATATTTAGAATATATCAATTAGGATATTCTAGAATATTTATATTAGGTAGTTTTCATATATCTTGGTTGATGTAATGTCTATAAATACTCTATTGGGACTTTTGTAATATTTATCCAAGAATTCTCAATAAAATCATATTTCTGCAATTTATTCAATCACTAGTTCGGGCTTCTAGAATATGACGCCCTTGTGGAAATTATTTTGTTGATTGTGGTGAGAGGTCCAATGAATTGGGATTTTCCTTTAGGCCCATGTCATTTTGAAGCAAACAGATTATTTAACATAAAGAGGATGAACTTTAGGAGAATAATTCAGAACTCTTGTAGAGTGGACTCATGTAGTACCAGACATGAGCTAGTCTTTCAAAGAACAAGAGTGTTTTTTTTTTCTCAATACCCCGGTTCAGTATAGACCCTAAGCTTCATAATTTTTCTATTGAAAAATCAACCTTTTAGCCATACATGTATTTTGACATGCAAGGAGCCACATTACAAGATATCAAACACATGATTATCCATTGAAACTTAGATCCAGGTTGTAGGAGCTACATTACAAGATGTCAAATCCAATTTGGATGTGTAGGGACCATTTATGACTTTACAGATTTTTTTAATCCTTTATTATGAGGGAAATAATGACCTTTATGTCATTTTTGACAATTTTGGCATTTACCCATCACTAGGGGTGTGCTTTTGCGGGCAAACAAATGATTCATCTCACAATCAATTTACTAGGAAAATATTGATATTCTTTGCAGTCAAATGCAACCAAAAATTGGATCCTCCAGAAAAAAGATATGCCAAGTGCTTTTCTTGCTAAAGATTATTTCTTTATGAAATTGTAATAACTTAATTTCACTATGTCATATTTCACAAACAACGACGGACATTGTCGTCACAAGGGCAGTTGTAGAAAACGATTATCATCTGTCAAAAAAATGTCGTGAAAAATGACGGTTTTTCTTTGTAGCAATAAACGACGGGTTGAGACCGTCGTTTTTATGTCAAATTTAAATTTAATCAACAACTTATAAACAATGGTTATTATTTGTATTTTTTTGCGACTTTTTTAACGACAGTTATTGTTTGTCATTTTTAATATTTTTCACATGAGAGGAAAATGGAAAATTGCATTGGATAGAAAATTGAAATCTAACAAAATAAGTAAACACATAAAAAAAAAATTTACATTTTTCAGATTGCAACAATTTTCCTTCAAATTTTACATGTGCAATTATAGTCCAATATGCTTCGTTTTCATGATGTCAATTTTAATCCAAATAGTTTCAGCTGAAGTCTAGGCTCATTACTAAATCAAAAAAGTTCAAAAAATTAATTATCCTTCATGCCAACAACTCAAAGAATTCAAATAAAACGATTTGAAGCACGACATCCCAATGTTTAAAATTGTTTCTCAAAATGTATCTTCTGCCAACTTCACTTGACTTGTAGAAATCAAAATCAACATTTGTCTTTCTTGGTCCTTGGGAAAAATGATGTAGCGATTCTTGCAGACAGTATGCATTCTTATTTCTTGCAACATATTGCCAAAATCTGTGTTTGGAAAATTAAAAACCATTGTCAGATATATAGTAGTAATTACACCGACTAGCTACCTAAAGTAATCCAAGTAATTATGCAAGAAAGATGAATATACCAAATTACAAAATAAATAGATAAATGGCTTTGCTTGAGCACAAATTTTCAAAAATCTCCTACTTGTTGCCCTCAAAGTCATTTGTGAACAACACACACGACAAGAAGATGTGAGTAACGTGCAATGCTTGGACCAATAGTTCACACATTAGCAAAATATTGTCAAAAGAAGAGATACTCCAACTAGTTTCTAAATTAAAGCATATTAGCTTATCTCAAATCCACATGCTTTCAAGTAATAAGAGATGCTAGAAATATAAAAGATTTTCAATATACAAATTAAAACAACAATTTTTTTTTTGAAATACAAAAGATGGATATGAGTTTCTCTCAATCTTCCACCATGTTAAAAAGTCAAGATCACTCATGAACTTTTGCTTACAGCACCCAAATTCATATGTAAAACACCACAAAATTAACATTCATCTTCGGGTGCTGCTAGTAAAAATTAGTGTGGTAATAGAAGTTCTCAACATAAAAGAGTTCTCACATCTACCATTGTTAGACATTCAATTATTTTATTATAATTTTTTTATACATAGTGTCTATCTACCATATAAACAAGAAAAGCACCTCTCTTCGGTAGAACTTTATTTTAAATTTGGGCCAATCAATAATATTGTCACATGTCAAATCAACAAATGTTCATTCTCCACTTTGTAGAATCACATTCCCATCAAGGACCTCATCTATAAGGATATCTTAACTATCCAAATTTGTATTAGATGCACCTATCATCCTTCCTTCGACAATACAATCATGTAGTCGCTGTAAACAATTCACCTTACAAGAACCTATTTTTATGCTTGGTGGGTCAAAATGTGATTCATGATGTGGAGAATCGGGCGTTACCTAAAAAATAATGTAGACAATATCATTGCAACAATAGAAGTTCACTCCTTTATTAAATCATGAATATAAATATATCATTACAAAAGGTCTATACTTCCATTTATAAAGTAAAAAATGATCACAATACAATGGACTTAACTCTAAAATGACTCAAGATATCAAAGTGGCTATAAAATCTTGAACCACAACTTGGTAAGTGAAATTTCTTCTATTGGAAAAAAATATTCCACTCGATGTTCCTGGTGTAGTGTACTAAGAAAAATCCCCTACTTTGTTAGGTACTCTACAAAATCACACAATTTATCGCATTGTGGTTCATCTAGTCCCAATGAGATTGAACCACCTATATCTTCCAATCCAACCACTTTTCAACTTTCTATAAACAAGTTGAGAATTTTAGACTTATAATGGATCATAACAAATATGGAAAATTTGTCTATGAAATTAATGTAGTGCTTCCCATAATGAGGAGTCCATAATGGACCATACATATCTATATCGATCAAATCAAACAATCTAAGCGATCTAAGGAGTCATTCCTAACCAATAATTCTCCTAAAGATATAACTCAATCTCTTATACCTAAATCCTCACTACAATTAATTGCAAGAAAGTTTACAAAGATCAACGCACATCTCCTAGGATAAGTAGCCTGAAACAACAACCCCAAATGAGAAGATACATGGGTAATAAAGCAAAATAATGAGTAAAAGCTGATACTCTTTGATAAGCATTAAACTAATGAGATGTTGAAGACAAAAAAAATGTAAAGGATGCCATCCTCGATGAATGGGAGCAAACTTCCTATGGAAAAGAATAAATTACATTTTTTTAAAATCAAGAATTCAAAAGGAATTTAATCAAGTCAATTCGTAGTTCCCCATTAACCACTTCTAGTTTGAAGAAGTTGTTTTCTATTATCTAATTTTCATTTAAAAACTATAGTATTTCTGAAAAAATACAAAGATTTATGACCCAATGCAAAATGTCAATGTTCTAGTTGTAAAGAATGGCTAAGATTAGTGGAAAACCGCATTGGTGTCCTAGTAGAAAAATTAGATTGTTGTAAAGTCTCATTCACCTTTCTCATCTCTTTCGTCAACTTATCCTCTCTATTATGAAAGATTGTCGTTTCATACGCTAAGGCTTGCTTGTAAGGAATTGAATCATGCACGACAGTCTTAGAAACACCAAAACCCATTCTTCGGACACAACTACAACTATCAAGACCACAAACCTGTACAAAAAATGTATAATATCAATTCCTACTAACGAAATTATATCATACTTAATAATATTAATACCTACTACACGACATAATATCATAATTATAAAATATCTGGATCAAAATAATGTACATATCACAGCCACAGGGTCATGTTCTAGATTATTATGTTTACTAGAAAGATCATTAGCAATCATTCTATTAATGGCTTCCTACAAAATAAATAATAATTAAGAAATATAAAGACGAGAATAAATAAATACTATTAACAATAGACAATGTTTAATTGTTATACAAGTTTTCCTTTTAAGCTAGACATCTTTTCCAATATTAAGTACCATTCATTCTAATTAGAGAAAAGAGTGAAAAAGAAAAACTTTCCATCATGAATTTGAGTATTAGATTCATCCATAAGGTAATATCATATCCCTCTCTTTCATATGACTTCCTCAGTTCCCATTAAATGTGTAATTCATGACATACATCATTGATTCATTCATGAGATAACATTCTGTAATAGATTCTTCTAGATATGTTTGATTCACCACACATTATTTATATGTTTTCATCTTCTTAATACATGAATTATATATCAGATTTTAACAAAAAATTTAATTATAAAAATAAACTCATTAATTTAAAATTTTATTTACTATTCAAAATGATACATGCATTGATATTTAACGGGTTTACAAACTTGCGCCTCCTCCACTAAGTGTACAATAAGATGTATCAGAAAAAAAAAAATAATAAGGAAAATACTTTTCAAGCACATAATATTTTCACAATTGATCTTTCATCTTCAAAAGTTCCATACGATTAATAATCTTTGAAAAATATTGATAATTGTTAAATAGCAACACACAATGCCTTATGACCCTTGAATGCATGCATTGGTAACACTGATAATAATTGTTACATAAAGATGTGATAATCATGTGATTTTAGGTTATTAAATTCGTTATCCTATAAACTCGTATTATGTTTCTAATTTATAATATATTTAATAGGAACCTTCAAATGATACAAAATTGTACAAATTAATTCTTTTTCTGATCGAGACAAAAAGAAAATAGTTTTTGGATAAGTTAATTTTTCATTCATATCTACGGGCCAAATTTTTTTTCTTATTTTCATAGCCTTTAAGTCTTGATGACCTTGAAGATCACCCTTCATCTTATCCTTCATACGCAAAGACTTGATTATCTTCTTAACAGTGAAGGTTTTATCGAGCAAATTATTCTTTTTAGTAAAAAAATTTTGATTAGTTGCAATAATTTTGTAAAACTCCTATTAGACCATTGATGTCTAATTTTCATGCTTAGCAACTCAACTATCATCGATAATTTTGTATCATCAATTCAATACGATGGATAAAATGGTTGTATTGTATCTTCCATCAATTTCTCATATTGAATATTCTCTGAAGAATCATTCTCAACTTGAACATCATCTATATCATTAGTTTCATTCATATATGTAGATGTACTAGATCTCATATAAGTTTGAGCATCATCCTTGTCCCAAACACGTTAAAAGGTATTATTTACCATATCAACCATTTTTAGGATCACATCTTTAATATGATCACTAGGAAGTGTATTGTCCCCAATGTTTGCACAACTTTTAAGATGCATTTCTCTATCATGGATCCATGTAGTATAAGACATATCAATACCATTTTCTTCTCCCGACAATATTACGACACTTCACACAAGGCAACAATATCAATCATCATTCTCTAATTTATGTGTATTAGCCTTTACGAAATAAAATAAAAAATTAATTAATTCCTTCTAAGTATTCAATAGAAAGTTTTGACACAGTCATCCACGTCTTTTTTGGAGGTACCGGCTTCAAAAATATCTTCCAAGTATTCAATAATGACTTATTTATTGTGTTTTCTTGAAATATCAAAATCTTAGATTTTTCTACCGACTCTACTAAAACCAAAGAGATTTAGTGTTTGATAGTAGTAATATAATATTAAACTTAATGCTTTTAAGTTATAATATATCATTACATATTAGATCGATCTAGAACTCATCCCATTAATAACCCAAGATAAATAGTTTAACCTAGGAGATCATCATTGTTCTTATAAACATGTAGCATAGTACTATTCCATTCATTTGACATTTTCAAATTATACAATACCTTGTTTAAAAACTTAGTTAACCAATGTTACACATTTTCTCTCACACACTTCACCAGATCTCTATTTAAACTTAGATCAAATCATGTGGCCACTATAGGATTAGTGTATAGAATAGGCCTAAGCTCCAAAACTGATTTTCATTTAACAATTCTCAAAATAAATGCTTCATTAATCTTTATTTTTCTCAACCAACTAATATTTGTCTCTAAATTAATAAGCAAATTTGTGATAGAAACAATAAGAAAAATAACTTACAAGAAACTAAATCTAGTGAGTTAGTGACACAATATTTAAGTGTAAGAATTAAAAACATTGCAAGTTTCACCAAGGCATGACCACAAAACTCACAGACACTCCATCATAAACTCTTAATGTATAATCAATATAAATTTGTGTAGGTTCATACAACCATGTAAAATTATAACACTTGAATCACTTCCTAGACATAGATTTGTGAACAAGCTTAAATCTATGTGGAAACATAAAAATTGTCTACTTAAAAGAATTAATACAAATAACTCACCAATCTGCGACATACTAAGGTATTCGGGTTGATATAGAAATAACTCTTATTAGAAATGACTTCTAATTGATTTCTAAAACTCTACACTTCGCGGGCTTTCTACACCCCCCTCCCCCCAGCACACTAAAAAATGGTCAAGAGTCACATAAAAAACAAGATAAGTATGTATTACTGCACCTTTCGAGTAGAAGTGATGCGTGCGATCTATGAAGTCAAATCAATCTGCAAAATATCTAATGTGATCAACAGCAGTAATCACACTATAATGAGGAAAAAAATAAACATAAGTGAAATAATATACCTACAGACAACATACCCACCATAGTAAAAAATAACATACACACAAATGACATATCCACCATAGTTTCTTCCAACAAAAAGTAAAATACTACAAAAACCCTACAAATCTCAATACGCAAACACGATTTTCAATAATAAAGATTGAATCTCAAATCTCATATTAACAAATAAAAACAAAAGAAAATTTCTTTAGTACTAAAATTAGGTATATGTTTTGGTGCCACTACTCAAATATCTTTTCAAATGTTGATTGCATTTCTTTTTCTTTTTTTTTTTCCCTTAGAATAAGGAATGAACTAATCCGAAGAAGTTCGCTTATTTAAAAATCTTACAACTTGAAAAAATTAATAATGATCATGTATTGATAATGCCCAAAACCCCAGGCTGAGCACACTTCACTTTGGTAAGGCCCCTTTTTTAACATATGGATAGACAAACCATATAGAGAAAATTTTAAGAATAGTAGAGAAAACATGGTAAAGAATTTCACCAGCCAAACTTTTACAATCTTGTGTTTCCATAAAAATAAGCAAACATAAAGAAATATAAAGTTACAAGCCCTAAATTTAACAGAAGAATTTGATCCCTATATGTGAGCAGATACTTCTCTTTCACAAGTTTTGTACAGTTGTTATGTTATTATATGATAAACAATTCGTAAAAAAATGTTAAGTCACAAAACAAGGAAAAATACATTATTTACAAAAGTTAATAGCTAATATATGTTATACTCAATGTATCATTAGTCTCTTTTTGATATAGGGCCTTGGTAAACAAAATGCTCAATGAAGAACAAACTTATTTATTCTCTTTTTTTATAGAAAATAAGAAGATATGCACACACACACAAAAAAAAAAAAAAAAATAGTAATATATGCAAAGAAAATCATTGAATTTATTTGATTCATAGCTCAACATTTGTAGTAATCAGTATTATGCAAGAAAATTTATTGAAAAAGAAAAGCATTTAGTTATATTTTTGCAAAAACACTAGTAACTTTCAATTATTCAAATATAAAATATTTCTTTCACGTTAAAATATAAAATAATAATAATTTATTATCATGAATAGAGGAGATTGAAACTTGAAATTCAATAAGAGAATTTAAAACTTGAAATTTGAAAATATATGGTAGTTATCATAAAGATCATCCTTACAAAAAATCAACTCATTCCAAAACTTCTAACTCATGTTTTGAAAAATGTTTAGAACAATGTTTGTATAAATATATTATAGTATAAATAGAAAAAATATTTAATTTTCTCATATAGCTAAATAGTCATAAGGGACTTTCAACATGAGAGTCTCAGAATAAAGAATGTGGGAGAAAAGACTCTTGTTTATAATTTTGAAAATTCCCTTAAAAAGGATTTACAAACAAAATAGGATTTTAGAAAACATTTGAAATAAGAATCAAATGTTGAGGAAAATCTAGAATACTTGACTCTAAATGCACAAATATTAGATATAAACACGTAAACAAATTACTTGTATTATACTCTCAATAAAAATATCACTCACAAGTTGAAGAAGAAAATAACACTCTATTAAGAAAAAAATATAATTTTTACAAACACTCACACTTTCTACAACCTTTCAACTTGTTTCTCACAACTAGATTTCTCACAACTTATTTTTTTCACTACTTGATTACAAAATGAGAGAACTCGCCCCCTATTTATACTTGTAGCACCTCCTTAACTAATGGCTAGGATTGTGCCAACACATTTTTAATCTAATAGTTATAATTTGTCATCTAGAACTTTCCACCAAAATATCTATTAGTCTAGAATTTTTCACCAAGATATCTACTATTCTAGAATTTTCTACTTTTCTCTTATCTAAAAACATCTAGAATTTTCTCTAAGAAGATTCTAGAAATTGGGCTCTAAATTTTCATTGGACTTGGACAATAAATGTGGGCTTTCCCTAATTGAGTTGGTGTTGAATTTTACCACTCCCCCTCAACACCAGCTCACACTCTTTGCATCATATCGAGCTAACAACAAAGGTTTTCAAACTTGTCAGTATTCAATCCTTTCACAATTAGATCATCTGTTCTCTTTTTGAAAAACCTTTTCTCTTTCATAACTTTGATCCACTCAGATCTTTGTGATGTTTCTTCAAATATCTCGGGTTCTTTAGTAGTTGCTTCTTCCGTTATGATTGCATTAGCATATTTGAAATTTTGTTTGTGAATTCTGGTTGACTTTCTTATTTGTGATTGTGGAGTTGATACTTCTACTTCATCAGGTGTAGACACCCCCTTTTTGCATCTGCCTAATTCGACAATTCGTCACTCGATTACCGTGAATTCCTAATGATGAGTGCAAAGAACTCGAAGGCTTGTGAGTATTGTCTCTGATTCCCTTAGTTTCCACTTTTTTCATCTCTCCAACTCGTTACGACTCGACATAAAAATTTACGCACGCCTAGGATCGTCATACGTTACATCCGATTTAGCAAGCACGTACGCTTAGGTTTGCTACATAGTTCAATAACCTAGAAACCTTGCCACGCTAGGAAAATACGACTTTGAAACATAGAAATAATCATGTCGGGACTAAAAGAAACCTCACGCTAAAATTCGTAAAAATCCGTAAAAATTGACAAAATGACGAAAATACCCCTCATAAATTTCGGACCTCCGAAAGACCTTGAAAGTGCCTCCATTGCACTCAGAACATGATTTCCAGTCTAACGGGACCCAAACCGATGAAAACAGAGAAATTCAAGAAAAATCATGAAAACGACCGAAATGCCCCTCAACCTCTAAATTCAGCTTAAAGATTCTGATCCTTAGGAAAATGTAACAAGAATCAAACCTAATTAAAAATCCAATTTAAATTAAAAAATAAAATTCAAATTAAAAAAATTAAACAATTTAAATAAAACAATTCCAAACAATTCAAATTTAATTCAAAATTAAACAATTAAAACTTAAAATTTAATTCAAAATTAAACAATTAAAACCTAATTCAAAATTAAACAATTAAAACTTAAAATTTAATTCAAAATTAAACAATTAAAACCTAATTAAACAATTACAACTTAAAATTTAATTCATAATTAAACAATTAAATCTAATTCAAAACCCAAACAATCGAATATTTAAAAATCAAACAACCGATAAGATTAAAATCAAAACGCAATCAAATAATTAAAACTAAAAAAAAAAAAAGTTAAACAAATCCAAACAATTAAAATCCAATTAAAAAAAAATTCAAATTAAAAATCGATCAACCAATAAAACTAAAATTAAACAAATTAAAAATCGATCAATCAATAAAATTCAAAATAAAATTTTAAAGTTAAAATCGACCAATCACTATTGGCCAATAAGGGACTACTAATGTGGTACGAGTAGCGCAAGAGCATAACTCCTATTCTCCCAAAAGAAAGAAGGAAAGTAGGTGAAACGTGTTAATTGCAAGAAAAAAGGAAAAAAAAAAGAATTAGAAAGAGAATAAAAAACGAAAATAGAAATTTCTTTTCTATAAAGAGAAGACGTCTTCTCTCTTGAGGAGGAGGAGGTCGGTTATCTTCTTTTTTATTGGTTTTGGCTGAAGATCTTTGGGCTGGCTGGACAGCTTCATCTTCCTCACATCTCCCTCATGTGCTGCAAGACCTCTCATTTGGGTTGAGCTCCTCTTATTCTTCATTCACGCCTCCCTCTCAAGGTCCTTGGGGCTGAACCTGAAGCACAACAGTACTGCTACAATAATAGAACGTCTCCTTCTCCATTGCTGCTAAAAATCAGCAACTTGCTGCTTCTTTCCATTGTTGTAAAATACAGCAACTTGCTACTCCATCCATTCCTACATTCTTCTTCTTCAGAATTCCATTGTAACAGACCTTCATCACCTTCAACAACCCTCTCTGCAAAACGTGGCCATTGCAACCATCTCTCTATCTCTCTCTCTATCTCTGTTGAACCAACGTCCCACCTACAACACCCTCAGTTCATTGTTGTTGCTGTCATCCTCTACAACAGCACCTATTTCAGCTTTCATCATCTCCTTCACCTCTCTCTCCTTCTCTATTGCTGAAAATTACAACAACTTACTACAACAACCCACATCTTTATAATCTCCATCACCTTCATCTTTATCAAACCAGCACGTTGCTATCCACCCCCATATTCAACTCGTTCTTCCAGTATCCAACGCCCCAGCTATCCTCTCTCTGTGTTCATTGCGGCCAATGTAACCCATCCAACCTTGTTGCAGCCATCTCTTTCATTCTCAGCCATCACCTCTCTCGTGTTCTGCCAGTAGCCTTTTCTAGTCGCCTCTTTCAACCGACGTCCCAACAATCATCCTTTAGTCATTATCCCCTTCGCGACACACGGATACTCACAAGCTTTGGAGGTCCTTTCTGAAGGAATCGGCCTTCATCATCTGTCTCTATAGGTAAGTTTTGTTTCTTTTTATTTTTAGTTTATATTTTTATTTTTATATCAATAGGATTAGTAGATTTTTTTTATGCATTTTGTTGTTTTTTTTTCTTGTATATCGATAGGGTTAGGGGTATCTTTATATTTATTTATTTATTTATTTTTATATTGATAGGAAGATAAGAATGTTTAGGTTTTATGCTTCTTTTTTTGTTCCTTTTTATTTTTTATGTTTTATTTTTTTATTTATGTTTCATTTTTTTTATTTTTTATTTTTTGTTTTTGTTTTTATTTTTATTTGTATTAGTAGGACTAGGAGGATATTTTGTTTATATATGTTTTTGTGTTTTTTTGCATATCGATAGGACTAAGAAATTGTTTTGTTTTTATCTTTATTTTATTTTTATTTTTTATACATTTTTTATGAACTTGTGATGACATGATCCTTGTATTTGAGCATAATAGTTGTTTTCAAAAAATTGATGGTCCTAGATGCTTGCCCGTTTGAGTCAATTTGAGAATTATTTGAGCTTGAAAATTTTGTATGCCTTGGTGTGTGTCGATCTCCAATATTTTGTATGCATTAGTGCTTGTTGATCTACAATTTGGTAAGCATGGTAGTGTGAACTTTTTTTTCTTGTTATTTCATAAATTTTCAAATTGGTGATCCTTGGTAAGTCCACATTTTTTAATTTGAAAATTCCCATTCATAATTTTGTTTTGAAAATTGGTATTTGAAATTTTCTGATAAGGAAATTGTACAATTTTCTATTTGAGGAAAGAATATATTTACAAATTTCTATTTTAGGAATTTCACATTTTAGTAATTTCTAATTTAGATGATTTTGCAATTTCATATTTAGAAAGTTCATGGATTTAGAAGTTTCAAATTCAAAACTGTGATATCTTTGGAAAACTTCTATTTTGGGAAAGTTCTATTTTAAAAAATTCTAATTTGGGAATTCAGCATATATTTTTGAATATTAATTTGGGGAACTTCGGATTCTCAATTTGGAAATTCTCCAAGTTCTAATTTGACAGTTTCTATTTTGGACAGTTTGAGAAATACTTGCAGATGGAATTTCTTAATTGATTTCAGGTCATGGAGCTAATTAGGGCTTTTTCAAACCCTTCCATACTTGGTGGAATTCAAAGAAGGACCATGTGATAATTGGGATAATTTTTAGCCATAGGATTTGTTTGGAAAATCCCACATAAATTGATGATGATTATTGGACTGTGACCTTGACTATAGTCTTTGTATGTTGACCATAGGATGATTTTGGATCGTAGTAGAGACCAATCATGTTGATCGGACGGGTTCGGTGCCTAACACCTTTCAAAATCCGTAATTTGACCCCTTACCCGTAGATCGACACATATCCATTTGGAGTTAATTTTGGTTCCTAGACCTAAACTAGGTGACGACTCCCATTTCTCAAAAGTCCCCCATTAATAAATCGGACCCTCATCAACTATTTAGTGAAAAAGGGTCGAGGCGATTTCATCAGGATGATCTGATTGTGATATACACCAGTTTTTCAAAGATTTTGGGCCAACTCTTGATCACCATCACTGTCATGCAGATCTCTAGTTTCATCTAAACTTGGTTGAACTTTGACAGTGTATTTCTCCATCTTTTATTGTAGCTTACCTTCGAATTCTCTTGAGTTTGGCAACACCTCTTTTCCTGAGGACCACCAAGAATATACTTCGTCGAATACCACATCTTGCGATGTATAACATCTTCTAATTGTAGGATCACAACATCTTCATCCTTTTCTCTGACTGTCGTATCTCATAAAGATACATCTAACTGCTTTCTTATCAAACTTGCTACGTAAATGATCACGAACAAATACAAAGCATACACATCCAAATACTCGAAAATAGCTAACTGTAGATTTTATATCCCACAGTTTCTCAAAGAGTGAAACAAACTCTAACCTTGATTGAGGAAGTTTGTTGATCACATGAGTTGCTATTCTCATAACTTCGGTCCAAAACCTTTTAGGTACATTCTTTGCATGTAACATACTCTAACAAATTTATGCAAGATGCCGATTCTTTCTTTCCGCTACACCATTCTGTTGTGGTGTATTGGCACATGTATACTGACAACGTATTTTGCATTCTCGTAAGTATAGAGAGAAATCGTCTGAGCTATATTCTCCTTCGTTGTCTGTGCGCAAGCAACAAATCTTTTTTCCTATTTTTCCTTCAACTATCTCTTTGAACTCTTTAAACTTTGAAAAAGTTTCAGACTTTTCTTTCATAAAGAAAACCCACACATAACCTAGAGAAGTCATCAATAAAGGTCACCATGTACCGTATTCTGTTAACTGATGGTTGCTTGACTAGTCTGAACACATCAGAGTGAATTAACTCTAATGGTTCCTTTGCTTTAAACTTCGATTTCTCGTATGACAATTGATGTGCTTTACCATACTAGCATCTCGCACAGACGTGTCTGTTCTCACGTCAAGCTAAGGAAGTCCCTTAAGCATCAATTTCTTTACCATCACAATTAACTTAGAATAGCTAACATGACTCAATCGCATGTGCCACAAATCTCCTGTCTCGTTCCTTCTTATCTTGTCTACATATGCAGACTCTGCTGACATTACGTAAACTGACTCCAATCATCGTCCCTCCATCGTTGGCTTTTCTGAGATTTTGAGGTCACAATGCCTGATGATGTTAGTTGAGCTATGGATAGTAAATTTTTCTTCATTCTTGGAACATGATAGACATCTTAAAGTGGCACCTGGTTAGAATTATAACGAGGTGTGACTATTGTCTTACCGATGTGAGCTATCGGTAACCTTGAGTTATCAGTCGTTACCACCACACGACTTCCCTTATACTCAGATAAGTTTTGCAATTTCTGTTTATCACCTGTTATATGATTTGAGCACCCTGAGTCTACGATCCAGTCATTCTCGTAATCAATCTGTTCAGATGTAGTTGTAAGAGCTACTTCTTCTTCTCTTCTTTTACAAATGATGTTTCAACATCCCATTCATCTTCGATATTTTCCTTAGAATCGGAAGTAGCAGCATTACTCTCAACATTCTTTTTCTTGGACCAACAGTCTTTTGCCATGTGGCCCTTCTTTTCGCAATTGTAGCAATCGCCATCAAACCTTCTATTATTACCGCGATTATTTGAAACCCCCCCTGAATGAGAGCCTCCCTATCTTTGATGACTTTTTATCTTGTCACCATTCGTTTTAGATCCACCTTTGACGTGCTGTTTGAAGTTGCTTTTGCTTTTGCTTGTGTAGAGTGCTTCTTCCTCACCCTTCAACAAGACTCCTCCCATTTACTTAACCAAGACTTCTTGACCAACAAGCAAATTTACGAACTCAACAAGTGATGGTTGTGCCGACCATTCTTATACTGCAGCAACAAAGCCTCGGTATTCGAGTCGTAAACCATGGATAATTATTATTATTTTTTATCTTGATTTTCCCAATAATAACATTCAGATCTAACTCTGAAATTTCACGACATATCGACTTCACCTTGTTAAAGTATTGGGCGATCGTCATGTAACGTTACGCCATTAATAGCAGCTCATTCTCGAAAAGTTACAGCTTTATATCATTCTTCTTTGAAAAGAGTGTAGCAAAAGTATCTCATGCTTCTTTCTGTGTTTGGCATCTCGATTGTGCTCTAATATTTCTTCTTCAATTGTAATCTTTAAAGCAAACATCGCTTTGCCTACTTTAATCTTCTTGTAGACACCCGAATTTGAGCGGACCCTCGACGCAAAATACCTCTAAAAATCGAAAAATTGGAATTGACCCCAAAGTCCAAACTACAAGAACCCAATCCATTTTCAACTAATAAATGTCCGAGGCCACTCACGTGGCCCATGGACCCGCACACCTCACCACTCTCCTACATCCTTAAATTCAACCCAATATTACTCTACCCAAGCCCAATCACTCCACCCTCATTACTATTCAATTCCCTATCCAAGCCCACACCCAAACCTAAGCTACTTTATTCTATAAACCCAACCCAACCTAAGCCCAACTCATAACCTAAGCCCAATTCACTACCCAAATCCAATCTAACCCATCATCATCACATCAAACCAATCACCAATTCAAACCCAAAAAATGACACATGTCATCACACTCTTCCACCTCTCTCATCTAATCAACCAACTCCATCACTTCCCTCCAAAAATCAACTCAACCTATAACCCTACCCTAACCTAACATATTTCTCATCCTCTAATATCATCAACCACCAACATCACAACCCATACCCTACATACCCTAACATATTCCCCATTCTCTAACACCATCAACCACCCACATCACAACTCATATCTCCCACACCTCCATCCATTACTTTCCCTTAAAACACTCCCACAAAATCACCTCAACCCATATCTCCCACCATCACCCCCATACTCTTCTCTCTAATCAACCAACCACCATCACCAATCAACCAATCTCTTCATCTCTCCATTTACCACATGTCACCATCCCTTCAATTCTCCCAAAATCTAACCAATCAACCTCTTACACTACCCATCCCCCCAAATCCAACACCTTACCTCTTCAACCATCTCAACACTCATTCTCCAAACAACTCCCTTATACCCCCCCCATTCCTCCCATCAAACCATCACTCATCTCACCCCACCAAACACTCTACCCAAATGGATTTGGGTAAGATCCAAACCATTTGGGTTAAAACGCAACCCATTTTTCCCATTACAAAATTACCCTTATTTTCATCTCAAATTTCATACCCCTCTTCTCTCAAACCCATGCTATTATCCCTTATTCTAATCATTCACCCCATTATACCCTTAAAATACCCCACAACCTCTATAAAAATCCCTCCATTCTCCCCTCATAATAACTAATGAAAATTTGACAAAAATCCCCTAAAAAGATAACTCTCTCCTTGCTATTCTTAACCCTCAACTCACCTTACTACTCTCAACCACCAACTCTCCACTCTCAACACCCCACTCTCAACTCAACTCAATCTTCTACAACCTCAAGCAAGTCCAAGTCAACTCAAATGAATACATCTTTGAAGATCAACTCAAGGACAAGGTGGGTTTGAAAAAGGAACACCCCCTCCATCTTCCCTCTTCTACTCTCCCCTTTCTCTACACATTTGCACACACCACAATGTTCTAAATCACCAAAGGGCCCCTTCTTCAATAAGGGTGCCTTCAATGGTTTGAACTAACATTAAAACCTCTCATACTTGAGGGTACACATCGATCTTTTTAATTTTATTTTTCTTTTTATTTTAAAATGCCGAATTCGAGGTTACCACGTTACGTGGATGGAATACGGCGCCTAACACCTTCCCTACTCCATAAATGGACCCCCTTACCTTGAATCAAAGGTTGGGCCACGTGCATTATCCAACGAGAGTCATCAAACATACAAAATGTATGATTTTTCGGAAAATGTGACATCGGGTGACCATTCACACCCTTTTACAAATTTGAATAATGGCGACTCCAAAACACCCCAAAGTGGAGGGATGTTTTAAAATATTAAAAATCCCGTGTCCACACTTCCATTTTCACAAGATGCCATTGGCATTTTCTACTGTCGGTTGTGTAATTTCACTATCACCGACAATCTCCCAAAGGTCTTGACCTTGTAGGTAAGACTCCATGCATGTTGCTCACGTGTTGTAGTTTTGGTTGTTAAGCTTCTTGATTCCTCCAACTACTTGAAGATCACCCATCGTGCCGACAGAACTTTTACTATATGGAACAAGCTTGACTAACGATCCTGCAAAGTAGTAAACTTCTCATGACTCAAGATAACTCCACCAAAATTGATCCTTGGCAACTTGGCTCTGATACCAATTGTTGAGAAAAATCTAGAGTACTTGACTTTAAATGCACAAATATTAGATATAAACAAATAAACAAATTACTTGTACTATACTCTCAATAAAAATATCACTCACAAGTTAAAGAAGAAAATAACACTCTATTAAGAAAAAACACAACTTTTACAAACACTCACACTTTCTACAACCTCTCAACTTGTTTCTCACAAATTATTTTTTTTCCCTACTTGATTACAAAATGAGATAACTCACCCCTATTTATACTTGTGACACCTCCTTAACTAATGACTAGGATTGTGCCAATACATTTTTAATCTAATGATTATAATTTGTCATCTAGAACTTTCCACCAAAATATCTATTAGTCTAGAGTTTTCCACCAAGATATCTATTATTCTAGAATTTTTTACTTTTCTCTTATCTAAAAATATCTAGAGTTTTCTTTAAGAAGATTTTAGGAATTGGGTTCTAAATTACCATTAGGCTTGGACAATAAATGTAGGTTTTTCCTAATTTGGCTGGTGTTGAATTTTAACACCAAAAACTAACTTTCATAACAAATAAACTAATCAATCTATGTAAAATGGCAACAACTAATAGAATTAGCTTATTCCACATCACCTAGTTTTCATATTAACTAAAACACAACAAACTTCATATAATCACTTTATTACCATACTCAAGAATATATAAATTATAAATTAATACAAAATATATTTATATTTAACATGACTCGCGCCCCCAACAGAAGAGTATAATGAGTTGCGGGAATTCTTTTGAACTCACACCACATTTGAGGTACATCATTACATGAAAAACATTTTCTAAGGTGTTCCTAGGAATATTTTCTCTTTTGATGCTAGTCTCAAATGTTGTTGTCGCCTTATATTTTCCTAAATAGGGATTTCTTTTTCTAATCAATTAAGTAAGGATAATATGTTAGGGTCGAGATAGATAGACTCCTGAAAAGTGAATTCATATGTTCACACATAATCTCAACCATTAATATATGGGATCTAACAATTGAGATATAAGACGTATCTTGAGAATATCTTATGGATCCTTAAGATCAATCTGAATTTTTGAATCTTATATGTATATACACACACGGTTGAGATTGTGTCTCTGAACATGTGAGTTTCCTTTCAAGAGTCCACGGATCCCAACCCATTATGTTATTATTATAATGGGAGCACTTCCAATCATTCAAACATTTGCTCCTAGATCTTTAAAGCAGGGCCGGCCAACTTAAAGATGGCTCAACCGTCCAACCTTGTGTTGCACGTGTCCATATTTTTAGTGACACTGACGTGTGAACGCAGTTTAGTTTTTCTTTTTGTATAAAAGGTACAGTCCCCTCAAGAGTACACATCCTGTAGTCCATGGACTTGAGAGCCACCAACTCCAGGTCTCCTCTAATTTCCACGTGGCAACTCTCCCAGACATAGTAATTGATAAAATATTTAATTCATCTGATCTACCTATCAACATACCCAAAATCAGCCTGATTGATTTCTACTTACTTGATTCAAACCATTTTTTTATCACTTATTTAAAACCAACTTTTGAAGGAAAAAAAGATAAAGAATTCATTGGTAATTAATAAGCTTGGTTTGAAGGACCCTACCTAACTTACTGGCATGTTTATAAAACACTAAGATAAAACAATGGAAGCCCATGTGCTGAAATTGGTAGGGGTCAAGGAGATTAAAAGACCCACATGGATCACGAAAGAGACATGGTTAAAAAAGATTTACCATTCGCTTTGTTTTCCGAAATGTGAACACAGGACATTTAACATTAGTAAATCTATGAAGAATTTACCTTTTACTTTTTATTAAAGTAAAGGTGGCTGTTTGCTGTTCATTTAACAGGTTAACAGCCTCAATTGATTGTAGTCAACCGGACTTGTTTTAACACAAATAAAACGAGGTGGTTAGGTCATTCCATGGCTTACCTTGTCCATGAGGACAGATCACAGAGAATCTTTCGACCTCAGACTCATCAAAGATCTCCTTCTCTTAAATAAAACGTCCCCCTCCCTTCCTACCTATTTTAGGAGAGAGAGAGATCATGAATTATAGTTCATACCCTTTACACCAAAGCGATGAGCTGTTGTTTCAGATCTCTCAAGATCTACCTATGGAGCTGGTTAAAATCAAAGGAGAAAACAATAATCAGAGGTGCAATGAGAACAAGAAGATTATACATAGAGAAAACGAACGGCAAAGAAGGAATGAGATGAATACCCTTTACGCCTCGCTTCGATCCTTACTCCCTCTCGAAGATGTTAAGGTTTACAATATGTTTTATGCAGTATTTGTTGTTTTATTAATTGAATTTTTTGTTCGGGTCTGTGAATTTAGTCTTGTTTTTTCTTAATGGTTTCAGGGAAAAAGATCGATATCAGACCATCTAGACGAAGCCGTTAATTATATGAAATTCTTACAGAAGAAGATCCAAGAGTTGAGTAACAAGAGAGATGAGTTGAAAAGATTGTCGATTTCTAAGACTCCTGTCATTGTTACAGAAAACTCATCCCCTTCCGAGTTTGTGATTGTTCGGTCGAGTTGGATTGGCTTAGAGGTTGTTATTTGTAGCAATTTGAGGGATGGGGTGGTGGTGCCTCTCTCAAGAGTGCTGGAACTATTGGTTGAAGAAGGACTTGCTGTGGTCAACTGTGTTTCAACTAAAGTCAATGAAAGATCAATTTACACAATTCAGTCTGAGGTACTATAATTCTATCAATGGGTCCTTTCTTAATTTCTAGGGTTAGGGTTTCATGTAGGTTTTGCAACAATAGCTTCCTCTCATTTCTGTAAGTTTAAATACAGGTCAGTAAACCAGCAAACTTCAATGCATCTGCACTGCAACAGAAACTGATGGAGTTAGTCAAGTCGGCCAATCAGATTGCATTATAGAGATTAATTCCTTGGAGGAACTCCTTGTTACACTGCAGTGATATGTGATTGAGTTTCTACAAAACAAGAAGGGTGTCACTTGGTGAATATTTGATGTGTACACGCTTGCAGATCTTCCTTTTGGGAAACTCACAATCTCTAATCATTTAATTTGCGACATCATTGTTGAGTTACGTACTCTAGTTATCATATTTCTGTTTCAATATTTGACTTGTCATCTTATTATGGACCACCCTTGCCATTAGTGTAGCAATAACATGCATGTTTGATGGTTGATGAGCTTACAGGTTGCTTCACTAAGACAAGATGCTATCGATAAAATTGCATCTATCGTCATTGTGATCACATGTGGGTAATGGGGTTTTGATCTGATAATTTTGGTTGTCCGTTTAGACTTCAAAATGATGATGAGCTTATGATGTTCTTAGTAATTATGAAAATTTATCCCTTCATGGATTAAGATTTATTTTTTTTGGTGTCTCTTCATAGCCTTGTTGTACTGTATATTTGTTAGGATACTTTCCTAATTATTCGGCTCTTTTATGTAGTTTCTGTAAGAGTTGTTTCTTATTAAGAGTTTTGTAATCATTATTAATTATATTGTTTCCTTTGGGAATGTATTTCCTTTAAGGTATTTGTTTCCTATTAGGATTGTTTCTTTATTATTATATAAATATATATGTGTTGAGAATTAAAGAGAAGATTGGAGAGAATATTTTTGGATGGAAGAGGTTTTTTATTATTGAACTCAACTTGATCTTTTTTGGTTGATACAAAATGGTGGGAGAACATCTCTATTTATAGGACTCTATAGACATTTCTAGATACACCATTAAATGACTTAGATTATTTTAGATACTTCCTATATACCAATTAATAAATGAGTGTTCTAGAAAATACAAAAGTATTTCTAGAGACTCTAGTAAATAAATGAAAATTCTAGAAACTCTAACAATTACAAGAAAATTCTAGAAACTTTAGAAATTACAAGAAAATTCTAGAAACTCTAGAAACAACCTATAATAAATCAAATTTATTATTTCAACACCCCCCCTTAAACTTGATTTGTGACTCCAAGAATACCTTGTAACTTGGTAAAAACTTCTCTCTTGAGTGGCTTGATAAAGATGTTGTTACTTGATCTTGAGATTTCACGAACTCCAACCTTACTTCCTTTCTTCCAATATATTCTCGTATGTAATGATAACGAGTGTCTATATGCTTACTTCTTTCATGAAAGACGGGATTCTTTGCTAGTGCGAGTGTTGACTTGTTGTCAACACGAATCTCGACAGGCTTTTCTTGTGGTAAATTCAATTCTTTCAACAAGTTTCTTAGCCAGATAGTATGACAAACACATGATGTTGGAGTAACATATTCGGCTTCACAAGTTGATAGTGTGACGATTGGTTGCTTCTTTGACATCCAAGTGAAAGCAGTGTTTCCCATAAAGATCATAAATCCGGTGGTGCTCTTTCTATCATCCAAGTCTCCACCCCAATCGCTATCACTATATCCAACTATCTCATAATTGTTAGAAGATGAATAAAACAAGCCATAGTTGGTTGTACCTTTGATGTACCGAAGTATTCTCTTTGCAGTCTTGCTTCCAAGTAGCAACTAATGATTCCAACGGCATAGAGAATATCCGGCCTAGTACAAGTTAGGTAGCGCAAACTTCCAATAAGGCTTTTATAGAGAGTTGGGTCCACCTTTTCTCCTTCATCATGCTTTGACAACTTGATTCCACATTCTATCGGCGTGCCAACTGGATTAGAGTCATTCATCTTGAACTTCTTAAGCACTTCTTTATCATAGCCTTCTTGAGTAATGAAGATGCCTTTGTTTTTTTGCTTTACTTCAATGCCGAGGTAGTAAGACATGAGCCCAAGGTCTGTCATCTCGAACTCTTTTGCCATTTCTTTCTTAAACTCCTCAAACATACTCGGGTTGCTACCTGTGAAGATCAAGTAATCTACATACAAGTATACAATCAAAATATCTCCATTTTTAACTTTGATATATAGTGCATGCTCATATGGACACTTGGTGAAATTCTTATTTTGAAAGTACTTGTCAATTTGAGTATTCCAAGCTCTCGACGCTTGCTTTAGGCCATATAAAGTCTTTTTCAACCTCAAAACTTTATCTTCATGTCCTTTTACTTCATAGCCCAATGGTTGCTCGATGTAGACTTCTTCTTCAAGGAAATCATTTAAGAAGGCGGACTTTACATCCATTTGGTAGATCTTCCATCTATTTTGGGCTGCCAAAGAAATTATTAATCTAACGGTTTCAAGACGAGCAACAGGAGCAAATACCTCATCATAGTCAATGCCTTCTCTTTGACTATAGCCTTTAGCCACCAATCTTGCTTTGTATCTCTCCACGTCTCCTTTAACATTCTTTTTTGTCTTGTACACCCATTTTACTCCGATCGCTTTGTGTCCTTGTGGAAGTATAGCTAACTCCCATGTGTTGTTCTTTGTGATTGAATTGATTTCTCATCCATAGCGTCTCTCCATTTCTTGTTTTCTACCGCTTCTTAGTAGCTTAGAGGTTCACAATCACCAAAGAGACACAAAAGAGTGATATTATTTTGATTTTCGGTTACGTCATAAAGTTCTTGTAAGCTTCTTAAGCATGGCGTCTTTTCATTAGAACTTTCACTTGATGACGAATCTTCATGCAGGTTTCCGGTTGGTGAGATTGGTAGAGTAGTAGGCTCTTGAAGTTCTTGTCTTGTCTCTTCCATCCTTGGTTGCTCCATTTCTTCTTCTTCTTCAAAGTAAGGAAGAAAATCATACTCGTCTTCTTGTGTGTTCCAATCCCAAGAATCTTCTTCATTGAACTCTACATCACGACTAATGAGAATTTTATCGGTAATTGGGTTGTACAACTTGTAGCCTTTGGATCTTGAGTCATAGCCAATGAATACGTACTTTTCACTTTTGTCGTCGAGCTTGGTTATCTTTTCATCAGGCACATGAACATAAGCAACGCTTCCAAAGACTTTGAGGTGAGAAATTCCGGGCTTTCTTCCACTCCATACTTCTTGTGGTATCTTCTCATACACACTTCTTGTTGGAGAGCGATTTGCCAAGTAGACTGTACAAGCCACCGCTTCGGCCCAAAACTCCTTGGACATTCTTTTGCTCTTCAACATGCTGCGAGCCATGTTGAGTATGGTTCGATTATTCCTATCCGCCACTCCATTTTGTTGGGGGGATCTCGGCACCGTTAAGGGACGACGAATTCCATGATCTTCGCAGTACTTTTGGAACTCGTTTGATGTGAATTCTCCTCCTCGGTCAGATCTCATTGCCTTAATAGCAAGACTACTTTCTTTTTCAACAAGGGCTTTGAACTTCTTGAAATTCTCGAACGCCTCCGACTTCTCCTTTAGGAAATAGCCCACGTTTTCCTTGAAAAATCATCAATGAAAAGGATAAAGTATTTGCTCTTACCAAAAGAGTTTGGTTTAATTGGTC
Organism: Akebia trifoliata; assembly: GCF_017979445.1. NCBI lineage: Eukaryota > Viridiplantae > Streptophyta > Magnoliopsida > Ranunculales > Lardizabalaceae > Akebia > Akebia trifoliata. The sequence continues at coordinate 32,131,740 of NC_141386.1, forward strand.
CACAAACATCGGTGTGTACGAGCTCGAGCGACTTTGTAGCTCTTGATGATGATTCCTTCGGAAAGCTTCTCCGGGATTGCTTCCCAAGCAAACATCCTTCGCAAAGTTGATCAGGTTGGTTGATGCATGGTAGACCTCTCACCATCTCCTTCTTTTCCAAAAGTTCGAGCCCGTCAAAATTGAGGTGTCCAAAGCGTAAATGCCATAGCCATGATGAATCATTATAGCAAGCCTTTAGACACATTGGAACATCGTATTGGATGCTCAAGAGGAACATTCTATTTTTTGACATGGGCACCTTGGCAATCAAATTACTTTTATTGTCTCTTAAGAAAAGGTTTTTTTTTAAGTGAATATCGTACCCTTTCTCTAGCAATTGACCCAAACTCAAAATATTATTCTTCATGTTGGGTACAAAATAGACATTTGAGATGAATTGATGGCCTCCATTTTTTAAGCGTATGAGAATTTTACCTTTGCCTTCCACGGGTATTTTTGATTCATCTCCAAAGGAGACATTTCCTCTTACCACATCATTGAGCTCCACGAACATTTTTCTTTGTCCACACATGTGATTGCTAGCGCCGGTGTCAAGATACCATCTATTTTCTTGGCCTTCATCTTTGTTTTTGCAAGCTAGCAGCAACATACCTTCTTCTTTACCTTTATCTTCGATGAAATTGACATTTTCTTCGACCTTGCTTGGCGATCTACACTCAGAGGCATACTGACCGAACGTATTGTAATTATAGCTTTTGATGTGAGATTTATCGTTCCTTGACCATGAGTTGCTTCTTCTATGCCCTCTTGTTGCTTGTGGATTTCGACTTCTTTCTCCGTTGTTGAAGTTATTAGAGTTGTTGGAATTGTTGAAGTTATTGTTGAAGCAGCCCCTTCCTTCTCTTCCTCGTCCACGTCCATGTCCTTGGCCACGTCCTCTTCTTCTTTGATTTCTATTATTTCCAAAAAAAATTTCCTTCAAGTTGAGTTGTAGTAGTTGTTCTATAGTCTCTTTTTGCTTCTTTTTCCTCTTTTGTTTTTCCTCATAGGCTTGTAAAGAACCCATAAGTTGTTCAACGATCATGGTTTCTAAATTTTTATTTTCTTCAATGTTCATAGTAATGAATTCAAAATTTGGATTCAGAGTACGAAGAATTTTCTCCTTAACTTTCACTTCACTAATATCTTCACCATTTCTTCTTAATTGATTAACAATGGCCAATACTCTAACAAAATAATTAGAAATTAATTCAGATTCCTCCATGAATAAAAGTTCAAAGTCACCTCTAAGAGTTTGAAGACTAATCTTTTTAACTTGTTCGACTCCTTTGTTGCAAGTTTGAAGCTTCTCCCACGCTTCTTTGGTCGTAGTTGCATTTGAGATCTTCTCGAATGTATCTTCATCTACTACTTGATAGATGAGATAGAGAGCTTTCTTGTCTTTCTTTCTTGAATCCCTTAAGGCTTCCCGCTGGATTTGGGAAAGAGCAACATCGTCTTGCTCCTTATGGCCTTTCTCAACAACTTCCCACACATCTTGAGCTCCTAGTAACGCCTTCATCTTAATACTCCAATTGTCATAGTTGCTCTTGGTGAGCATTGGAACTTTGAAGGGGACCATTCCTCCACTTGCTATTTTTCTTCTCGAACCTGGTTGCTCTGATACTACTTTGTTGAGAATTAAAGAGAAGATTGGAGAGAATATTTTTGGATGGAAGAGGTTTTTATTATTGAACTCAACTTGATTTTTTTTTTTTGATACCAAATGATGGGAGAACATCTCTATTTATAGGACTTTATAGACAATTCTAGATACACCATTAAATGACTTAGATTATTCTAGATACTTCCTATATACCAATTAATAAATGAGTGTTCTAGAAAATACAAGAGTATTTCTAGAGACTCTAGTAAATAAATGAAAATTCTAGAAACTTTAGCAATTACAAGAAAATTCTAGAAACTTTAGAGACAACCTATAATAAATCAAGTTTATTATTTCAACAATATATAATTAGCTTTAGGAAGTTTAAGCAATGTTATGAAATAAACCAATTATTAAGGAAAACTCCCCTATTGAGTGAGTTAATTCGATTTAGTTGCCGATTATTTTTTTTTTCATTTTTATAGGTGAAGAAGTATAGGTTCAAGTGGGTTTGAACCAAGGATGTTGGAACAACTTTCCACATATCTTACCACTTAGCTAAGTGACACTTCTTTTATTTGCCGATTTGATTTTTGTCCCTATCAATATTACTTTGTTTCAGTGATTTCCATGCTCTCAAACAACCTTGTAATTGATCAGCTAGTAGAATTACTGATTCATTTAGTGGGTAACTTGGATTATGGTTGAATACAAAATTTCTTATTTCTATTGACTTTCTATTAATCAGCCATTCATCAATAATTCACATCACAAGATCAAGGATTAATATTACATTTAAACAATTGTATTTTCCTTTTTTCAAAGGTCCATTCAATTGTGGGATGGTAATGAGTATATATAGGATGCAATATAATATGAAAGATGAGATACACTGAATCATATTTGGTGTATATCTCATCTCATTTATGGTTCAAATCATCAGAATGTGAAAGATTGAATGTTTGGTGAATGTATAAGATTGTAAAGGAATGTTTTGGAATGTAATAGCTGATAGGGTATCAATTTTTTCCTTAACCAAAACATTACCATGATCTCATCACAAGTGGCAAGTGTGATGCATGAGAGGTTGTGGTATATATTAGGAAATGTATTTATAAAGTTAGGATTATCTTGTCTAAATTAGGAAAATTAAGGTTAGGTATGGTTTTCTTTTATTTTCTACTATTGTAATTTTCTATATAAACTCACCAAAGATTCTTGTAATGACATTTCTTCAGCATAACTTCTATTAGATTAGTTGATCATTACATGAGCCCTAATGGGATTTTTATAGTGGGTTACATCAACCCGAAATACAGAAAGGTTCTTTAATTAGAAAGATTCTAAGTACCTAGTTAATTAATATTTCTAGTTATAAGATAATCTTAAATAGTCTCATAGACCATAAGATACAATTTTCCTATTTCGATTATATACAATAAAATTGATTTGGTGTATCTCATGCACATTTTTTTAATAGACCGCTTTAATATAATAGACAACAGAGTATGAGTTATAATTAGGCAAAACAATCTAAAATATCCAGCACAAAGCTAAATTAGATTGATGCATGTTAAATGTACTTTCCATGTTTTTAAGTTTGTCATTCCTCTTAACACTTACTAATGTAATAGACTAAATGATTGTAATCAATCCAAACTCCTCTTGAGCTGTTCTTAGAATTGGTTCTATAGTTACATATCTTCCCTTCTCTTATGAAGGATTTACACTTTGAATTTTATTTCCTGATTGTTAATTTATTGATGGGTGAATGCCTAGAAGTAGCTGGAGCCGAAGAGCATGTTCACTAATTGACTTGCCATTTACATGAGTAGTAAAAAATTCATATATACTTAGAAATATTAAAAATTGGTCAACTTTCTAATTTCAATAGAAGTATCACTTGTTAGAAATGAACTGCAGAATTTGGATTTTTTATTTATTTTTTACTGAATAAGCAAGGATTGTATTACTATTATGCAGAGTGTACAGGAAGAGGAAATACCATTAGATTACATCTCAAATTAACAGAAGAGCGAGTCTATCCCCCTTAACACAACTCTTTGCTATCAAAGAGAGTTACAAACTATACAAAGCTATCAAAATTACATGATTAGAGTAACGAATTATTAAGATAGTTCAAGTCTAATGGAGTGCTTGAGTTACCCATGAAATAGTAAGTTCTATTGAGTCTTAATTGAGTTAGATTTAGGTTTGAATCATTTTTCAAGGTGTATGGAGCCAATGGTTTGAAGAGGATTTGATGTGGTAAAGAAGGTGGGATTCAATATTGTAATAAAGTCTCATCTTTTACTCTTATTTTGGTCTCCATGTGCTTCTTTTTCTACTTGATCTTTTTTGATGATTTTATATAGTTCTTAGTTTTATCACATGGTATAAGTGCATGTCTCATTATTTGGTTAAGTAAAAGAATCAACACCTCTTTGTGAAGGATTACAGTCCTTGTGAGAGAGAAATTTTCACATTGAAAGGTTCCCACACATGCATGAATATTGTTTATCAGAACTTCCTATTTTTATCAGTTGGGATAGTTCATTTGTTGTAAGTTTCACATTATTGCACCCCTCAATGCACCTGTACACCCCTTATATCCATATAATGCTGGATATTGTGGACAAAGCTTTGAATGTGTAATTTTTTTCTTTTTAGTGTATATTTATTTGATAATGACATTTTGCAAGTAGTAGTTAAAGCTAACATGAACACAATTGAGGTAACATAAAAGATGGCTTTAGACAAAATTGAATGCTCGGAACAGGATTCATTCAGCCAATCAACCATATTTTTGGATCAAGGGTTTAGCGTTGATGAACAACTGCAAGCTAAGATATTACTTCTGTAATTGTTGGACTCATGGATTTTCTTATTGCAAGATGATTTTGGCAGTTATGATTCAGTATGAAATTTACTAAGTTTCTTGTGATTGATAAATTGCTTAAGCTAAGGAGACTAGTAACCTTGTGGGCCTGGTGAGCACCCAAGTGTACTGTATTACTAGCAAACCTCATCCCCTCTTAGGCAACCTACATGTTTGAAGTGAATACTCCCCACTTCTCCTCTTGCAGAAGACTTGTTCTAGGGTTTAGTTCTAGATCTAAAGATTATAGTGTATGATGGCTTTCGAAAACGTCATGAAATGATGACTTGTACAGAATCTTAACTGTCCAATTTAAACTATTACTTCATCTAAACTTTTCAAGAGATCACTTAAATAAAGTTGCTTCTGGTGATGACGAGCAATGTAGTTGTCATGCTTGCTTTTGTTGTTCTGCTTTTCCTTTGTTTTATGTTGCTTGTTAGGTAGGTTCCTTGTCCTCCATTTGATTTTTTTTCTCCCTCTTTTTGTTAAGAGTCATGATAATATGATTTGCCAGGTGGCATACTCAATCGACTCCCTAACGTGACAAGTTTGGGAACCATAGATCTGTACGCCTCAGGATACATGATTTCACATCACCATAAAAAAGTGTATCCTGAGGGAACTGTGTATCTCATGGCATACAGATCTACGGTTCCTGAACTTGTCCACGTCAGAGAGTCAATTGAGTATGCCACCTGACTGAGTCATATTATCAGGACTCTTTTGTTAATTTATGTATACTGATAAAGAAAAATTAGAACTCGTTATTTACTACATTATCATTGTCTAGTGTATTTATTGGTCCTAGCTACATACGTACTATTGTGTGCGTGTCTGTGTGTTTTGTGTGTATGTTTTGGAAAGTCCAATGCCACATTATACCTTCATAGTATTAAACCGTTTTACTTCTTAAAATTATTTGGATCCTTGTGGATGGTTTTGATTTGTTATTTTCATCCATTATGGGATTGTATGTTTTGTGATATAGTTATTCAATTTGAATATGTCTAGCTATCAAAAATATGTAGTTATACTTATGATATTGGTAAAAACTACGAGTTCCTGGCCCCTAGAGGTATGACCTTCAATCAACCTCATTCTATTGCTAGTTATTCCATTAATTAATTACAGGAGGTGGAAAAGCCAGTAGGACATATAGAGCTATTACATTAATTTTGATCTAACCTGAAACTAAGAATGACATTCTAGAGCTTGTTGGTACCTCTGATAACATTAATTAAGGACAATAAGAGTCTCCTGATGGTTGTACCAAGAAACATCTTTGAAAGACGTATGTGTTGGGAATTAAAGAGAAAATTGGAGAGAATAATTTTGGATGGAAGAGGTTTTTTATTATTGAACTCAACTTGATCTTTTTTGGATGATACAAAATGGTGGGAGAACATCTCTATTTATAGGACTCTATGGACAATTCTAGATACACCATAAAATAACTTAGATTATTCTAGATACTTCCTATATACCAATTAATAAATGAGTGTTTCTAGAAAATACAAGAGTATTTCTAGTGACTCTAGTAAATAAAAGAAAATTCTAGAAACTCTAGCAATTACAAGATAATTCTAGAAACTCTAGCAATTACAAGAAAATTCTAGAAACTCTAGAGACAAACTATGATAAATCAAGTTTATTATTTCAACACCCCCCCTTAAACTTGATTTGTGACTCCAAGAATACCTTGTAATTTGGTAAAAGCTTCTCTCTTGAGTGGCTTGGTAAATATGTCTGCTACTTGATCTTGAGATTTTACGAATTCCAACCTTACTTCCTTTCTTCCAATGCATTCTCGTATATAATGATAACGAGTGTCGATATGCTTACTTCTTTCATGAAAGACAGGATTCTTTGCTAGTGCGAGTGCTGACTTGTTGTCAACACGAATCTCGACAGGCTTTTCTTGTGGTAAATTCAATTCTTTCAACAAGTTTCTTAGCCAGATAGCATGACAAACACATGATGTTGCAGCAACATATTCGGCTTCACAAGTTGATAGTGTGACGATTGGTTGCTTCTTTGACATCCAAGTGAAAGCAGTGTTTCCCATAAAGAACACAAATCCGGTGGTGCTCTTTCTATCATCCAAGTCTCCACCCCAATCGCTATCACTATATCCAACTATCTCATAATTGTTAGAAGATGAATAAAACAAGCCATAGTTGGTTGTACCTTTGATGTACCGAAGTATTCTCTTTGCAGTCTTGAAATGGGTTGTTGTTGGAGCTTCCAGGTAGCGACTAACGATTCCAACGGCATAGAGAATATCCGGCCTAGTACAAGTTAGGTAGCGCAAACTTCCAATAAGACTTTTATAGAGAGTTGGGTCCACCTTTTCTCCTTCATCATGCTTTGACAACTTGATTCCACATTCCATCGGCGTGCCAACTGGATTAGAGTCATTCATCTTGAACTTCTTAAGCACTTCCTTAGCATAGCCTTCTTGAGTAATGAAGATGCCTTTGTCCTTTTGCTTTACTTCAATGCCGAGGTAGTAAGACATGAGCCCAAGGTCTGTCATCTCGAACTCTTTCGCCATTTCTTTCTTGAACTCCTCAAACATACTCGGGTTGCTACCTGTGAAGATCAAGTCATCCACATACAAGCATACAATCAAAATATCTCCATTTTTAACTTTGATATAGAGTGCATGCTCATATGGACACTTGGTGAAATTCTTATCTTGAAAGTACTTGTCAATTCGAGTATTCCAAGCTCTCGGCGCTTGCTTTAGGCCATATAAAGCCTTCTTCAACCTCAAAACTTTATCTTCATGTCCTTTTACTTCATAGCCCAATGGTTGCTCGATGTAGACTTCTTCTTCAAGGAAACCATTTAAGAAGGCGGACTTTACATCCATTTGGTAGATCTTCCATCTATTTTGGGCTGCCAAAGAAATTATTAATCTAACGGTTTCAAGACGAGCAACAGGAGCAAATACCTCATCATAGTCAATGCCTTCTCTTTGACTATAGCCTTTAGCCACTAATCTTGCTTTGTATCTCTCCACGTCTCCTTTAGCATTCTTCTTCGTCTTGTACACCCATTTTACTCCGATCGCTTTGTGTCCTTGTGGAAGTGTAGCTAGCTCCCATGTGTTGTTCTTTGTGATTGAATTGATTTCTTCATCCATAGCGTCTTTCCATTTCTTGTTTTCTACCGCTTCTTGGTAGCTTAGAGGTTCACAATCACCAAAGAGACACAAAAGAGTGATATCATTTTGATTTTCGGTTACCTCATAAAGTTCTTGTAAGCTTCTTAAGCGTGGCGTCTTCTCATTAGAACTTTCACTTGATGACGAATCTTCATGCAGGTTTCCGGTTGGTGAGATCGGTGGAGTAGTAGGCTCTCGAAGTTCTTGTCTTGTCTCTTCCATCCTTGGTTGCTCCATTTCTTCTTCTTCTTCAAAGTAAGGAAGAAAATCATACTCGTCTTCTTGTGTGTTCCAATCCCAAGAATCTTCTTCATTGAACTCTACATCACGACTAATGAGAATTTTGCCGGTAATTGGGTTGTACAACTTGTAGCCTTTGGATCTTGAGTCATAGCCAATGAATACGTACTTCTCACTTTTGTCGTCGAGCTTGGTTCTCTTTTCATCAGGCACATGAACATAAGCAACACTTCCAAAGACTTTGAGGTGAGAAATTCCGGGCTTTCTTCCACTCCATGCTTCTTGTGGTGTCTTCTCATACACACTTCTTGTTGGAGAGCGATTTGCCAAGTAGACTGCACAAGCCACCGCTTCGGCCCAAAACTCCTTGGGCATTCTTTTGCTTTTGAGCATGCTACGAGCCATGTTGAGTATGGTTCGATTCTTCCTCTCCGCCACTCCATTTTGTTGGGGGGATCTCGGCACCGTTAAGGGACGACGAATTCCATGATCTTCGCAGTACTTTTGAAACTCGTTTGATGTGAATTCTCCTCCTCGATCAGATCTCATGGCCTTAATCGCAAGACCGCTTTCTTTCTCAACAAGGGCTTTGAACTTCTTGAAATTCTCGAACACCTCCGACTTCTCCTTTAGGAAATAAGCCCACGTTTTCCTTGAAAAATCATCAATGAAAAGGAGAAAGTATTTGCTCTTACCAAAAGAGTTTGGTTTAATTGGTCCACAAACATCGGTGTGTACGAGCTCGAGCGGCTTTGTAGCTCTTGATGATGACTCCTTCGGAAAGCTTCTCCGGGATTGCTTCCCAAGCAAACATCCTTCGCAAAGCTGATCGGGTTGGTTGATGCATGGTAGACCTCTCACCATCTCCTTCTTTTCCAAAAGTTCGAGCCCGCCAAAATTGAGGTGTCCAAAGCGTAAATGCCATAGCCATGATGAGTCATTATAGCAAGCTTTTAGACACATTGGAACATCGTATTGAATGTTCAAGAGGAACATTCTATTTTTTGACATGGGCACCTTGGCAATCAAATTACTTTTACTGTCTCTTAAGAAAAGGTTATTTTCTTTTAAGTGAATATCATACCCTTTCTCTAGCAATTGACCCAAACTCAAAATATTATTCTTCATGTTGGGCACAAAATAAACATTTGAGATGAATTGATGGCCTCCATTTTTTAAGCGTATGAGAATTTTACCTTTGCCTTCCACGGGTATTTTTGATTCATCTCCAAAGGAGACATTCCCTCTTACCGCTTCATTGAGCTCCACGAACATTTTTCTTTGTCCACACATGTGATTGCTAGCGCCGGTGTCAAGATACCATCTATTTTCTTGGCCTTCATCTTTGTCTTTGCAAGCTAGCAGCAACGTACCTTCTTCTCTACCTTTATCTTCGATGAAATTGGCCTTTTCTTCGACCTTGCTTGGCAATCTACACTCGGAGGCATAGTGACCGAACTTATTGCAATTATAGCATTTGATGTGAGATTTGTCGTTCCTTGACCATGAGTTGTTTCTTCTTCCGTGCCCTCTTGTTGCTTGTGGATTTCGACTTCTTTCTCCGTTGTTGAAGTAATTAGAGTTGTTGGAATTGTTGAAGTTGTTGTTGAAGCCGCCCCTTCCTTCTCTTCCTCGTCCACGTCCACGTCCTTGGCCACGTCCTCTTCCTCTTTGATTTCTATTATTTCCAAAATTTTCTTCCTTCAAGTTGAGTTGTAGTAGTTGCTCTATAGTCTCCTTTTGCTTCTTTTTTCTTTTTTGTTTTTCCTCATAGGCTTGTAAAGAACCCATGAGTTGCTCAACGGTCATGGTTTCTAAATTTTTATTTTCTTCAATGTTCGTAGCAATGAATTCAAAATTTGGATTCAAAGTACGAAGAATTTTCTCCATAACTTTCACTTCACTAATATCTTCACCATTTCTTCTTAGTTGATTAACAATGGCCAATACTCTAGCAAAATAATCAGAAATTAATTCAGATTCCTCCATGAATAAAAGTTCAAACTCACCTCTAAGAGTTTGAAGACGAATCTTTTTAACTTGCTCGACTCCTTTGTTGCAAGTTTGAAGCTTCTCCCACGCTTCTTTGGCCGTAGTTGCATTTGAGATCTTCTCGAATGCATCTTCATCTACTGCTTGATAGATGAGATAGAGAGCTTTCTTGTCTCTCTTTCTTGAATCCCTCAAGGCTTCCCGTTGGGTTTGGGAAAGAGCAACATCGTCTTGCTCCTTATGGCCTTTCTCGACAACTTCCCACACATCTTGAGCTCCTAGTAGCGCCTTCATCTTGATACTCCAATTGTCATAGTTGCTCTTGGTGAGCATTGGAACTTGGAAGGGGACCATTCCTCCACTTGCCATTTTTCTTCACGAACCTGGCTGCTCTGATACCACTTTGTTGGGAATTAAAGAGAAAATTGGAGAGAATAATTTTGGATGGAAGAGGTTTTTTTATTATTGAACTCAACTTGATCTTTTTGGATTATACAAAATGGTGGGAGAACATCTCTATTTATAGGACTCTATGGACAATTCTAGATACACCATAAAATAACTTAGATTATTCTAGATACTTCCTATATACCAATTAATAAATGAGTGTTTCTAGAAAATACAAGAGTATTTCTAGTGACTCTAGTAAATAAAAGAAAATTCTAGAAACTCTAGCAATTACAAGATAATTCTAGAAACTCTAGCAATTACAAGAAAATTCTAGAAACTCTAGAGACAAACTATGATAAATCAAGTTTATTATTTCAACAGTATGCTGTAAAAGAAAATTTGTAAGATTGCTAATTATACCTAAAGATATGTGCCTGATCACTATTACAAGTCGAAATACTTGAAAGAAAGATAGTCCAAAATTGATTTGAAGTTACAAAAGAAGAAAAAAAATGACATAGACTCTTCAGTTATCTTTGTGAGAAAATTAACAATTATGTACCCACTAACATATATGATGGGTTAATCTCCAAAAGGGCATATAATCAGAAAATTCAATTGGAAAGGTCTAGTGGGTCTTAGCATTATCAAGCTTAATATAAGAGAATTTGATAAACTTGGGGGTTTGGGGGTTCAACTCAAAACTAATTAGCCATGAGTGGAGAGGCCCATGAGCTTATAAAAGGAGAGACGAGGCAATGAGTGTCCAAAGTGGGACTAAACTCGACAGAATTATTATAACTACTAAACACTTCATGTTATTCTAAGGAATTTCGGGAACTATGCAATCGGTTATTCAGGTTGAGATTAGATGGATTATCAGGTCAACCGAATAACTGGTTTAGTATACTGGTGCCATTTCTTGAAAAATCTTGAAGCGGTCATGGAGATCATGATCTACTATGGAAGCAGAATATATAATTTGTTTTGAAGTTGCTAAACAAACTATGTTGCTAAGCAGATGCTCATACTTTTCTAAAAGGCTGTGAAAATTGATTCAGTGTCTAATGTCCATACATAGAAGCTGAGGATCAGACAAGCCCTCGTCTGGCATCATAGACATTCATTTTGTTTGCTCTCGAAATAAAATGGCAAGTATACGCTTTTTTTTTTATCGGTAAGCTGGGGTTAGAGGGGTCCTCCCTTTTTATTAATTCTTCTCTTTCTTACATAATTACAAGTCAAGTCTTCGAGAAGAATTTTCTCAAGTTTACGCAATTTATACGTGTGAACTTCTATTTTACATATTCTATTAAATTTTTAACTGACTAAAATATTATTACGAAATTAATTCATTTCCAAAACTATCTGAAATAAGCATTAAAGTCAAAATTTGATAACTTGCGTTGGACTGGGACATATATTAATTTGTTACAGTATTCTCCCTCTAAGAAGACATGGTCTTAGTAACCAGAGCAGTTGGGGGAATGGGACCATGGGTGCACCAAGTTCAAAATATTATAGGGCTTGGAGTGTCTTTGGAGCATTGTCTACATGTTTATTGTGCATCAACTTTATACAATCCTTCTAATCCATTTCAAATATGAACTTGATTATTTTATAGATGGCCTCAGCAATTATTCAAAAAATGAGCTACACACGAGTGTAATTACAAGAAACATATCAAATATAATACATGCAAGCTCATGAGAGATATATCATGCCTCAACAATAATTAAAAAATTTCCAGTAGAAGAAAATTCTTTTGCCCTACATTATAAACAATACAGTTTTATCTTTCACAATTGATTTTCTTATATTAGTTCTTGAAAAGGACAATTATGATTCCATTTTTTTTCAATGGCTGAGTTACATTTCTACTCATCCCCTCTCCAATATTGCTTGGTTGCAATTCTTTTATAATTGCTGTGGTTTGACTAGTATCACCAATGTTGCTCTTCTAATGATATTTTACAACCCACAATTAGCTAGCACCAAACAGCCCTTCATAGATATCTTTAAATGGATATCTAATGTGTTTTTAACCTTTTTTTTTTTTTTTTTTGGTATTTTTAATGTTTCAGATAGATTTTGTAATTTTGTCTTATAACAATATTGCCTGTCCTGTAAATAATAATACACAATATTTAATTATATTAATTGCCTATGAATACATAAGAGAAATAAGATTTTTATGTAATTTGTTAACATAATCTCAAACATCATAATATGGAGACTTGGTGGGTAAAGAAATGATTATTAAAATGTGAATGCTTGCAATCATGCAATGAGGTCAAATGATGGTCTACTAAGTGTGAACGCAGTTCAAGTTCCCATCTTGTATAAAATGTACAGTATTAGAAAAAGTGCAGATCCTGCACTCCAGGGAGTTGGAAGCCACCAACCTCCAGGTCACCTCTAATTTCTACGTGGCACAGTCTCTTGATCTTACATTCTTACTCATCAATGAATTTTTCTAATCTCTTGTTCGATCTAAACACCAAAAATTAGCCTGATTGAAGAATTCAATCATATACAAGCATTTTTTATCACATGTTTGAAAGCCACTTAATAGGTATATATATGTTCATAAAACCCATGAGAATAAGAAGATTCAACATACAGAAATAGAGTGGCAAAGAAGACAATAAATGGCTACCCTTTACTCCTCACTTCGATCTATCCTCCCTCTTGAATATCGTAAGGTTTACACCATCTTTTATGCACTTTTTGATGTTTTAATCAACTGAATTTTGTTAGATCTGTAAGTTTAGGCTTATCTTATGAACGGTTTGATCATATAGACGAAGCGCTTACTTATATAAGGTTCTTACAGAAGAATATCAGAGTTGGATAACAAAAGAGATCAGATGAAGAGATTGTCAAATTCCAGCATTTCTGATCTTGTTTATGTTCTTCTGACTTTGTGATGGTTCAGCCATGCCGGTCCAATGTAAAGGTTGTGATAAGTAGCAGCTTCATGAGGGATGGGGTGGTGGTGCCTCTCTCAAGATTGCTGGAAGTATTGGTAGAAGGAGGACTTGGTGTAGTCAACTGTGTTTCAACTAAAGTCAATACAAGGTCATTTTACACTATTCAGTCTGATGTTACTATAATTCTATCAATGGGCTCTTCCCTGTTTTCTAGGGTTAGGGTTTCATGTAACTTCTACAGCTAATAATAGCTCCTAATTTTTGCAAGATTACATACAGTTCAGCAATTTGGCAAGCATCATGCATCTGCACTACAACACAAATTGATGGATTTAGTCCAAGCAACGAGTCAGATTCTGTTAATAAGAATTAATTAGTTCCTTTCTATAAAATAAGAAGGAAGTGCAAATTTCTTCATAATTTCTAATCCTTTTCCTCATCAATTGTTGAGTTAGCACCTCTACTCATTACGGATCAACTTTACCAAATTTTTTTCTTTTTTGCTAAGCAAGCAAGGTATTGTATTAAGAACAGAAAGAAGAGAAACTTACAAACGCCTGGGGTTCGGGAGACCCAATTGATCACCAGCAAACGCCTTTCAGGCTAACAAAGGGAAATCAAGAACATTATGAAAAATAAAAGTGGAAAACGTTGAAGAGGTGAAGGTGGCTAGAGCATCAGCTGTGTTATTAGCTTCTCTGAAGACATGTCTGATGTCCCACCCTATTTGATTCAAAATAGTCAAGGTCTTGTTAAAAAGAAACTCAAGGTTTCATGGCAACCCTTGCGCTTACTGTTTGCTTTACTAAGATGGCGATGACACCCGAAAAAAATCTCATCTAATTTGATTGTCTGTTTAGACTGGAACATGATAAGCTTATGATGTTTTGAGCTTATAATGACAGTGCCCCTTCATGGATCATGATTTTCCTTTGTTTGTCTCTACAGTCTTGTTGTACTGTATATTAATTTGTTTTAGTGATTTCCATTCTCCAATTGTTCCTTAATTTCTACACTCTCAAACTAAATTGATGAGAAATAGATGCACCAGTGCTCAAACAAGAGATAGCCTCCTTGTAATTCGGCTAGTAAACCTTGCTTTGGTGATTCACTTAATGGGTAAGTTTGATTGTTGTTGAGTATAGTTTCTGTTTGTGTGAGTTTGCTAAGTAATTAAAACGAAAAAGCTTCTGAAAATTACGTTCCTTGTGAGAGAACTTTCTACATTGAGAGTGGGAAATTACCGTACAACTTTGGGCCTCAGCCCTTCAAGTCGAGCCCCATCTGCTTGGGAAAAGGTCCCCTTTGGTTTTACTTTTTGAAGCCCAAGCCCAAGTAAGATAAATAGAAATATCCTACAAAAACAGGTACATATTTTAGAGACAACCTAAGCCACGATTCGCTTGTTTGTAGGATGCCAAGTAATTGAGTGGTGGTCGTGCTTACAATTGTTTTGCTCATCCTTTGTCTTTTGTTTTCATTTAGGTAGGTGGCCTCCACCTCATTTTTCTGGCCCTTTTGTTATTATATATGCAAACACCGAAGTTCGCTTGGTAATTTGATCAAACACCTTTTTAATATTCTATCAAATATCTCTTATGCCAATGAAGGATAAATTTCAAAAAGAAAAAAAATCCAAGAAGTCACCTATATCACTTTCTTCTTCTAGATCTCAATTTTCCCAACATTTCAAACTCTCCTCTAGAGTTTTCTCTTTTTGGTTTAGCTCTCTTTTTAATGGGGACGGATCATGAGACATATGTAAAAACAATGTAATACTAATAAATTTTCAAAATATGGGTCAGAGGTTTTGGATTCAGCTGATTTTTGTGAGGATGATCTCTATGATAAGTAGACCACCCTAAAATAAAATCAGTCTAATCTGAAACTTCTAACCCCATAAAAAGTGATTTAAAATGTGGATTGTCGATTTTTTACCAATAATTTATAAATCACTTTTGATGGATTTACAAGTTTCAGATTGAGCTGATTTTTTGTGAGGACGATCTTCTCATCATAGAGACAATCCTCACAAAAAATCAGCTCAATCCAAAATCTCTAACCCATATTTTGAAAAACCATTGTTTTTACATATGTCGCATGATCCGCCTCCCTTCTTAATAAGAATATAACCAAAAAAAAAACAAATTCCTTTTGAAAATAATACAAAATGGGTCACTTACATTAGATACAAGCCCAAGTCCAAAAGTAAAACACACTAAGACCGGGCCTAAAAAAAAATTTGAGCCATATCTTCAACGTTTGTTCCCTCTTTTCAGTTAATGAAATTTACATGAAAGAAAATAAAAAGCTTAACTCTTTATCTACTAACTATTTACTTTGTTTAGCATATTTATTTGGAGATCTGTTTATATGCTAGTATGCATGTTTTGGAAAATTTAGTGTGACTTCTTCAGAATATTAAATCTTGTTATATCTTAAAATTACTTGGATCATCTTCGATGGTTTGCCAAATGATTATGCCGAGCAACATCTTAGGAATGCTCAAAGAAAGGCTGGCCAAATATATTTAAAGTAAAATAATAAATAAATAATATGTAGTCTTCAGTTATTATTTGAGAGAACTTTAAGCAATGGAACGCACTAACACCTAATGGGCTAAGCACACAAGGCTTGTAATGAAAAATAAAAAATAAAAAATTATATGTGCTAATTAAAATTTTCATTTTAATCTATGGGTATTAAGAAACTCTGGAAGGTATTTAGTATTCAAGTCTAGATTGTATGGATTATCAGATCACTCGGAGAACTGGTTCAGAAGATGGTGCTATTTCTTGAAAATGCTTAAAATGGTTTTGTACATCACAATCTACTACGAAAGGAGAAGCAGAATACCTACACTTTTTTTTTAAGTTGTTAAATGCATTTTTTAGTTACTAGTGTGGATTAAAGTGATTTATCGCGCTGTCCTTGTTGCTTTAGCTTTATCATCAAGGGGTTCGCTGCCCCTATGCCCCTGGCATGTCATCAATTAAAAAACATAGTGGGTATAATAGATGAACCGGATGTCTAAGTCACCCTATATTCTATTTTTATAGATTCCCCTTGTGTGAAAATAGGTGATCACATATAAATATGTAATAGTGTATATTGTTCTGTTCAAGAGTAGTTTGAAAACTTAGAATAAATGTCCAATGGAATATAGATCTTTTTAACATTTTTTCATAATTTATTATTTTAATTTTACTCATGTTTTCATGTTTTTCCAAAAAATTTCCTTGCCATTTTACACTCTTACACCGCATTAGGCCTAGAAGGCTAGAGAAAAGCACAAAAGCGGAACATGGTTGAGTTTTTAGGAATCAATTTAGAATTTAATATGTCAACTTTTTCTTTCTCTTCTGTTTTTTTTTTTCTTTTTAGTGGATCCAATTATTTTCTTTCCAAACCTTTGTTAGTTTAATTAGTAATTCTAAACAAGTACATCTAAATGGATACTCAGGGCATTGGAGATCAGATATTACATAATTCTTTCTATAAACTGGGCCTATCATCTGATATTTATTAGTACTAAAGCATGAATGGATTGATTTTCCTGATTTTCTCTACTCATTTGTCTTGATTATATTTTTTCCATGGTTTGATATCCTCATCACCATATCTAATTTAATAAGGTACTAATAGATACCATAGATTCAACCTTACTCAATTAAGGTTATTTTATAATTATTTTTCGGTTAATCATTAAGTTTGAAAATAATTTAATGCTACTAATTTAATTGAAGCTCTAATTCAATGTATCACTTTACTTAAGAAGGACAACAATCCCAATAAAATATAAAATAATAGATATTCTTCAGTAGAATGTCTCTAAAAGCCTTAGCCAAAGCAATTCATTAATATAAACTAAGGCAGATGCTCATACTATTATATAATGTTGTGAGAACAGATCCAATGTGATGTAACAGACATTTTCATTGATGTCGAATTAAGTAATTATCAAATAATTTATGCGAAACAACTTTTTCCCCAGAAGAATGAGTAGGGATGTAAATTCAGGTTGCCCCAGACAAACTCCAAAGGAAAATTTGTGTATTTTTTTGGGTTTCGATAAAATCAAAACCGACTAAAAGCTGAACACTTTAGTCCCCAACCTAAAGCCAAACCAAAACCAAAATTTTTGGCTCGATTCAAATTTGATTTTGAATTTATCTAAAGTTTAATTAACCATCTTCTTTTCTTTTTTCTTTTTTTTAAAAAATTTAATTCTTAAATGATATTAAACATTTGGTGGATTGGTACCATGGGGGTAGGGAATTAATTTTTTTAAGAAGGAAAAGCACAGTTGGATTACGGTTGGGATTAATTCGTTCCGGTTATATTTTGGTCTTGGTTCAAGTTCCATTTGGTTTCTACTAGGTGAAACCAAAATAGGTCTAGGCTCACTTTGGGTTGGTATCAGGCTTGGGTTGGATTTTGGTTTTGGTTCAGGGTTTGGATATGGATTCAAATGTAAATCACTCATAATACCACTATAACAATTATAAAATGCAAGTCCAGCTTACCCAGCAAAAAAATAAAAAACAATTATAAAAAAACTTATTTTCTACAATACTGTATTTATAGAGAACCATGGATTCTCCTCGATTGTGTAAGACTTGTCTCTCGAGGAAAAACATCTATAATTTTGTGCACACCACGTTAGCGAAGTATTGAAGGTAGTGCTGTAGGAATTCAGTTTAGCATTTTTTTCTTAAATAAAAAAAGAATTGTGATAATCTTAACCCACCACCACCACCACGACGATGTGGCAAACTCAATTGATTACCTGATGTGATAAGTTCAGGAAATGTAGATCTGTGCCCCGGGATACAAGACTACACTTCCCCATAAAAAAGTGCATCTCAAGGAACTGTGTATCTCGAAGAGGGCAGATCTACGATTCTCAAACTTGTCACATCAGATAGTCGATCGAGTATGCCAAAAAAAAAAAAAAAACCAACAACTCCTCTTCACTCGGAGATCTTTTCCTTGATACGGTTGATAATCTTTTGAGGTCAATGGCCACATGGCCGTGATTTTATTCTGCCTCTCTAGAAGATGGACAACCAGAGAGCGGCAAGAATGGAAATGCATTACGTTGAAAATATCATAGGGTGCAGATTGCCCATGAAGTGTTATGTCTGGGTAATTTACATTTCATGCACTGAATATGCCAAAGTTCTAGCTCCAGTGCACTACTCATTTTAATACCCAAAACTTGTTTTCCAGCCTGTTCGTCACTTTTATAATTAGTGATCTCACTGATAAATTATTAATGATCTCACTGTTAAAAATATCTAGGGTATACTACAAAATTTTAGGTTTTTAACAAAGTTTAAAAACCGCCGCTATTATTAATAGCAACGGCCTAGCGAAACACCACTATTAATGGCGTAGCTAAAAGTCATATGGACCCTTATAGTGATGGTCAAAAACCACCGCTAATTGAGTATATTACCATCGCTATAGATAAAAATGAAACCTGTTATAAAACCATCAAATTAGTGATGACAGAAATTCGACGGCTTTAAACTGTCGAATTTAGGGAACATCAAGAATTTTGATGGCCCTAAACCATCAAAATTCAGATTTTAAATTTTGCCGGCGTTGGTTTGTCAAAATTTTCTATTGAATTTTTCAATTTTCACGTGGTGACGTGACCACTGATGCATGTGAAAAGTGGGCCTAACAGACATGTATAGACTATAAAATATTAAGACTTAGGGTAATCCATTCGACAGATGGGTAATTTCAGCCGAGACCTACATGTGTCAGCTCCCTTGAGTCTTGAATAAGACACAACTGGAGTGACATGTGGCACCATCAAATCACTCAGCAAATTATGGTCTAGTGATCTTTACATTGTAGAAATGGCAAGGGATTAATATAAATCTGAGTAGAAGAATCTTTAGGTCAATTAGGATTCTAATTATGATTGTATTCCCAGATTAAGATTAGAAGTATAAGGGATAAGAAAAGGTTACGATTACATATGGAATTAAGAGGATACAACTAGAAAGATTCTAATTCTACAAGAATAAGGATCAATCACAAGATTTTTGATAGAAGTTACTTAAAGAGATTAAAACTCTATTTAGCTACACAGAAAGGAGGACAAGGATAAAAAGGACTTTTCAACTTTTTATTAATTCAAAATCTTTATTAATGTGTTTATTCTTGCTAACTAGGGGTGGCAATGGGTCGGATAATACTCGTTTACCCGACTCATCTAACCCGAATAAATCGGATATGGGCAAGGTTTTTCTACCCGATCAAGAATCCGAGTAATATTACTCAATACCCATTTGCCCAAAAGTTTTGTAAGGTCAGGTATAAATATACGTCATATCCTACTTGATTACTTGTTTACCCGATAACAAAAGTATAATTTCATATTCTATATATAAATATATGTAAATAATTAATTGTTTTATTATATAATTTTTGTTATTAAAGTAAAAAAAAAATTCAGACAAGAGGCTAAAATTTTGGGTGACCCAAGAATCAGTTAAGAAATTGACCATGGTTACCCACCTAAAACTTGGGTAAAATTTTGAATTTGGGTATTATCCTAAAATTCGGGTAAGAAATCAGGTATGGATGTGTATATTTCAATTCGGGTATGGAGTCGGTAGAAATCTTACTCGACCCACACCTGACTTGTTGCCAGCCTTATTTGCTAACTTGATTATCAAAAGATTTTTATCTGGAAAAATCTCATAGATTTAAGACTTTTTGGAGGAATCAAAGGGAGATCATCATCGAGATTCAAGTTCGGGGGTGAAGGAATCTTTTTTACCTACATGGATTTTTCATTCTTACTAGTGATTTTTCCCATCTTTGATTTGACCAACACACCAAAAGACATCCTGATTTGAAGAATTTAGGCCACTAGATTCAAGACCGTTTATTCACAAAAAGCTTGTGATCATGAAAGAGACCTAGAGTTATGTAGCTACTCAACATCCTGGGGTACATGATCTGAATTATGCCACAAACGAGCTTTAAAACAAATAAAAGGAGGTGGTGAGATCGTTCTATGTCACACACCTTGTTTCAGAGGTGATCAAAGAGAATCTTTGGGCCTTAGACCCATCAAAGATCTGCTGCTCTAACTAACGTATCTCTCTCTCCCTACCTACTGAGAGAGAGAGAGAGAGAGAATGAATTATACTTTTCCTTTACACCCGTTACACTCAAGTGATGAGCCGTTGTATCAGATCTCACAAGATATGCTCCAAGTAATTCCTCCTCCATTGGGTACCCTTGATCTTCCCATAAATCAGGATAACAGCCGAAGGGAAAACAATAATGGATGGTGCATTAATGAGAATAAGAAGATTATACATAGAGAAATGGAGTGGCAAAGGAGACGAGAAATGGCTACCCTTTACTCCTCACTTCGATCTGTCCTCCCACTCGAATTTCTTAAGGTTTACAACATCTTCTATGCACTTTTTGATATTTGGATCAATGAAAATTTTGTTGGGTCTGTGTGTCTAGGCTTATTTGATCATGTTTTCAGGGAAAGCGATCGATACCAGATCAGATAGACGAAGCGGCTAATTATATAAAGTTCTTAACGAAGAAGATCAAAGAGTTGGATGACAAAAGAGATCAGCTGAAGAGAATGTCAAATTCTAACACTTCTGATATTGTTACAGAAAGCTTGTGTTCTAATGATTTTGTGATGGTTCGGCCTTGTCAGCTCGGCGTAGAGGTTGTTATAAGTAGGAGCTTGAGGGATGGGGTGGTGGTGCCTCTTTCAAGAGTACTGGAAGTAATGGTTGAAGGAGGACTTGGTGTAGTCAACTGTGTTTCAACTAAAGGCAATGCTTGCTCATTTTACAATATTCAGTCTGAGGTAGTATAATTCTATCAATGGGTTTATTTTCTAGGTTTAGTTCATGTATGTTCTTCAACAATAGCTTCCTCTCATTTGTGTACGTTTACATACAGGTCAACAATTCGGCAAGCCTGGATGCATCTGCTCTGAAACAGAAACTCTTGGATTTAGTCCTGTCTTACAAATCAGATTCCATTGTAACAAGTTCTTCCGATGGACTACTTGGTACACTGCACTGATCTGTTTTTGTTTCTACAAATTAAACAAGAAGGGTTTGGAAGTTTGCTCATAATTTCTAATCCTTTTCCACATTAGTTGTTGTGTTAGCTCCACTATTTATTATGGATCAACTTTACCATTAAGTTTAGCATATATGTTTAATCGATGCTTGAGATTACTTATTGGTTCATTAAGATAAATTTCATTGAGTGTCGTTATCACATGTGATTTATGTAGTTTTTATCTGATAATTGTATGGTTTGTTTACACTAGAAGGCAATGAGCATATTCTGCTTTTAGCTATTATAATGATAGTCTGCCTCTTCATGGATCATGATTTATCATTGATTTTCATGCTCTCATTGTTCCTTTTCTACACATTTAAACTCCATTGATAAGGAACAATTGCAGCGGTATACTCAAACAAGAAATGGCCTCCTTGTAACTCACCTAGTAGACATTGCTTTGATGATTCAATTAATAGGTAAGTTTGATTATAGAATTTTTTATGTTTCTCGTTGGTAAATTCAATTTAGTGACTATCAAAAACTATTAATAAAAGTAAGGGGAACAATATAAAATTTCATTACATGAACCTCAAATTGTATGCTTGTTAAATGTGTTTATCTTATTTTAAGATATTAATGAATCCTCTGAGTGAATCACTAACACTTCAAATTTTGGGTATTGTTTGTAGAACAGTAAAGGCCTAGAAATTGTTGGAACCAAAGCAGATGTTCACTCTACCTCAGTTAAGTCCTATGTGCAACTTTATTATTTACATGCTTTGTGCTTAAAAACTTTCCAAGATTGGTAATTTTATTTTTGCAATAGATGATTGGTAATTAATACTTGGAAATATTAAAAAAGGGTTACAGAACTTCCTTATTTCAAATAGAAGTTGCTCTTGTTGGAGGTATTTATGATTAATGTCGAATAGATTAGGAATATGGTATAATTAGTGGAATAAATCATGAGAAAGGTTGAGGGCTGGAAGTCAGAATTTTAAATGATCAGAGTGGAGATGGAAGGGCAATTTGCGAAGTTCTTTTGTGGTGCATGACGGAAAATAACATGGAAGAAATTAAAAGCGCGTATTGTAGCTTGGGAAGAAAAACCTAATCCAACTACTGAAGGAGGTTTTGATTAAGCAGAGTATTTGGAGAGAGATGTTGGGTATGCTCCAATTCACAATTAGAAGAAGATTAAGCCTTCTAATTTTTTCTTGATAAAAGATTACTGGACAGGTGCTGGTCCCATTAAGATGTATTTTTTCCCCCAATTCGGGTTGGAATGAACACATTGCGATCAGTGGTGTTTCTCACAAAAATGTGACTATATGGAGCCCGTAAGTCCCTACAAAAATCATTTTTTTTGTTGGAAGTTCATAAAGCTGTCCAAGTTGATGAGGCTCATGACTAGATGCCTGATATGCCTAAGGGAGGAGGATTCATTTGAACCATATATTGTTTAATTGCAAGGTAGCGAGACACTTATGCAACAAATTTAGATTGATGTTTGGTATAAGTCGTTGAAAGTAGAAATCAGAGTCTAACATTCGATTCCTTGCAACCACAAAAGGAAATCTCAAGCAGCTATTCTTTCTTTATCTACTCTAGTTTATTATTTTGGAGGACTTTGTTGTGTATGTGAACACTTTTGTGAAGCAGACTTAGTAATCTGATCAAACACATATTGAGTATTTCACCAAACACCTTATATGCTACACCTTCCAAGACTTTGTTTGATAATGTCATAATGGCAATGAAGGATAAACCCAACTAATATTAGCAAATACAAAGAAGATAAACAATTACACAAAGAAAGAGTAAGAACACAACACCCACAACACAAGATTTTACATGGTTCACCAAAAGACTATATCTACAAAGGTATGAGCACTGGAGTTCGATTTCATTATGAAGAAAACGTGGCAAATCGATACAAGGAGTCACCTCTATCACTTAGCTTCAGCTTCTTCTAAATGTCAATCTTTCTAAACCTCTTAACCTTTCCTCTCTTGGATTTTCTCTCTTTCTCTACTCTCTTATCTAGAAAAGACTTAAGACTTAAAGTTAGAGTTCTTACAACAAAAGAAAATACAACCTCTTTTAGAAACACCAAATAAGTGAGCCACGTACATAAGTTATAAGCCTAACCAAAAATTACTTTTGTCCGACCCAAAAATATACACATTTGGACCAGGCTTAATTGATTTTTAGGCCATACTTCAACAATCTCCACCTTGATGAAAAGACTTTTCAATGTTTGAAAACGTAGGAACCTCGACAAATTTATAACACCTTCACCTTGATGAGAAACATCTCATCTCCATGCACCTTAAGTGGGGAAGTGCCCTCTAATCTCAACTAGTAATCAAATTAAGCAAGTTCAAGAAATACTCGAACATGTCCCTTATAATCAGTTTAATAAGATCTCCCTCACTTGTCACTAATACGAAGTGCAATTCATTTTTCCATTCATCCCTTTGAGGTGGTATGATGGTTCTTCTTGGCCTTTCATGTGCTTTGTTAGAAGGCTCATCATGAACTCTCTTTTATTATTGTTCTTCATCAACGGATGTACTACCAACCTCAAATTAAATTTGAGGTTCTTTCCTTGTAGTCTTCTTCGTATTAATAAGAATTTTGGTAACAACTACCTTATCTCCAACAACTGACTTTTCACCATCATTTTTTTTTTATTCTCCATTTGCCATAGAACATTTATCAAAGTTCACATCTCTACTAAGGATTTTCTTCTTACTTATCGGATCCCAAAGCTTGAATCATTTCACTCCCTTCTTGAATTCGAGGAAATGCACTCGAGTGACTTTAATTGCATCTTGTTTCTTTCATCACTAAGAATGAGAAAATATGATTTGCATCCAAACTCCTTCAATATAGAGTGTCTACTTTTTTTCTCGTCCATACCTCTTCGGCACACTTAAATTCAAGTAACTTAGATGGTAATCGATTAACCAAATAACAAGTATGATTAATCGATTCCACCCAAAATGGTTTGGGCAACCCCATATGTAACCTCATGCATCTCTCACTTTCTATGAGAGTTCTATTCATCCTCTTGGTCGTTTCATTTTATTGAGGCTTTTTCTTCATGGTGAAGTACCTTGTGATGCATTCTTCTTTGTAAAACTTCGAGAATTTGCCATCTATGTACTCACCCCCATGTGGCTTCTCAAGGATTTGATTTTTCTCCATGTTTGATTTTCTACATCTATTTTTCATTCCACAAATTTAGCAAAGACATCGAATTTCTCCTTCATAAAGTAGATCTAAATCTTTCTTGAAAAATCATCCATAAAAGTGACAAAGTAGCAAGCTCTACCTTTTGATTTAGTAGATGTAGGCCCCCACACATTGGAATAAATGTAATCTAGCAATCCCTTACTCTTGATTTTTTTTATTTACAATCTTGAACGACACCTTACTTTGTTTTTTCATCACACAAAATTTGTAAAATTCTAACTTGCATACTCCAATACCCTTTAATAAATGTCGTCGGTGTAACTCTTGCATTGCTCTCACTCATATGGCCAAGCCTTTAGTATCAAAGTTGAGTTTTATCTTTTTTAGAATTTTCCTCCGTGGATATTGTAACTCTGCTTAGAATTGTATTCCCCGAAAGCTTGTAGAGGTTATTTGCAAGCTTTACACCTCTTACTATTACCATAGCTCTCTAAGACACTTTTAGTACTCCATCCTTTGTCGAGAATGAACACCTATTTGAGTCGAATGTGTTTAAAGATATCAAATTCTTTTTAAGTGCTGACACGTGTTTCATGCTACCCAACATTCTAACCACCCCATCATATATTCTTATCTTCACGATACTCGTTTCAATGATTTTGCATATCGCATTATTACTCATTAGAACATCTCCACCGTCATGGGGTTCATAGGAATCAAACCAATCACAATTGGAACACATATAAAAAGTACACCCAAAATCTAAAATCCAAGAGTTGGAGGTGAAATTACCCGAAGATGTAGCTAAATACTCTTTATCGCTTCCGATGTTATGTTTACCGAGGAGCTTGACTCAGTTTTCTTCCCTTCTTTTACCTCCGCTTTGTATTTTTTACAATCTCTTTTGTAATGTCCCTTATTCCCGCAACAGTAGCACTCCACTTTTTTTTTTACTTCTAGATTTAGATCTAGAAATTTTCCCTTCAAATTTTTCTTTCTTTTTTGTTTAGCCTCGTTCACTTGATCCTTTAGCCATGATTCATTCTCCTTGAGCATCATT
The DNA here is from genome assembly GCF_017979445.1 of Akebia trifoliata. Taxonomy (NCBI): domain Eukaryota; kingdom Viridiplantae; phylum Streptophyta; class Magnoliopsida; order Ranunculales; family Lardizabalaceae; genus Akebia; species Akebia trifoliata. The sequence continues at coordinate 32,157,327 of NC_141386.1, forward strand.
CTCATTTGACTTGTTAATGATCACATGAGAAATAAGGTCTTGAACCACCTTCCTCAAATTTAAGAGTCTCCTTACCAAACATAAGTGTAGTCCAAAAATGTTTGAAGAAATTAGGAAGTAATCTCAACAAAAGCAATAATTTGTCTTCTTCGTCATACTTTACTTCTACCATCAACAAATCACTAACACCAGTTGAACATGGTCAAGTGATCCATGAAATCTTATCTCTCTTCCATCCTTAAGTCATGAAGTTGGTTCTTAAAGAATAATTTGTTGGACAAAATCTTTCCTATGTAAAGCTTCTCAAGTTAATTTCATGTCCCATTTGCGGTCTTTTCTTCCATGACGTTGTATATGACTTCATCAGAAACATGCAACTCAATGGAACTAATAATCTTCAAATCCAACTCCTTTCATGTCTCATTGGATATGCTCTCCGATTGTATTTCAATGCATCGAATGCAATTATGAAATCCTTGTTGGTTAAGAATATTCTTCATCTTCCTTTGCTACAATATAAAATTTTATTTTTCATCAAATGACTTCACCTCAAACTTCATCCCACTGGAAGTTTTGATCATCATTGTATCATTTTTCACCATTGCAAACACCTTAGATAACCTAGGTTCTAATATAACTTGTTGTATATGTGAACATCTTTGTGAAGCTCACTTAGTAATTTGATCAAACACCTATTGATTATTTCACCAAACACCTTATATGTTACACCTTCCAAGACCTTGTTTGATAATGTCATAATGGAAATGAAGTATAAACCCAACTAATAGTAACAAATACAAAGAAGATAAATAATTATACAAAGAAAGAGTAAGAACAAAGTACTCACAACACGAGATTTTATGTGAACCACCCAAAGGTTACGTTCACGGAGGTATGAGTATTGGAACTCAATTTCACTATGAAGAAAATGGGGTAAATCGATACAATGAGTCATATCTATCACTTAGTTTCACCGTCTTCTAAATTTCAATCTTCTCAAACATCTCAACCTCTCCTCTCTTGATTTTTCTTTCTTTCTTTACTCTCTTCTTTAGAAAAGACTTAGACTTAAAGTTAGACTTTTTACAATAATAAAAAAAAAAAAATCCCCTTTTAAAAGCACCACTTAAGTGGGCCATTTACATAACTTACAAGCACAACCCAAAATTACCTTAGATTGACCAAAAAATACACACATTTTGATCGGGCCTAATTGGTTTTTAAGTCATACTTCAATAGACTAGACTAGCTCGAAATGCTGCAATTCTTGAAGATGTAAAGTGATCCTACAAATCGATAGAGATTAATATCAATCACTGATTTGAACATCCAACCAAACCCCCAAGGGATTGGCCTAGTGGCAAGTCGAGCCTTGATAAACTCCTCAAGAAAGGTAGGTCAAGTATTCAAAACCCACAAAGCAATGAAATCCTTGGGGCCACCATCCAAGGTCCAGTTGACCCTCGACTCAACCAGTTGCATGTAGAACTTTTGAAGGGGATTGTGCATGTGACTAGGATTAGTCTCACCGAAAGGGTTGGTATACCCACAATAAGAAATATATATATATATATATATAGGGGGCGGTTCATGGGACATATGTAAAAACAATGCTTTTTCAAAATATGGGTTAGAGGTTTTGGATTGAGTTGATTTTTTTTTTTTTTTTTTTTTTTTGAGGATGATCACTATGATGAGAATATCATCCTCACAAAAAATCAGCTCAATCTGAAACTTCTAAATCCATCAAAAGTGATTTACAAATTATTAACAAAAATTGACAAAAAATCGATGGTCCACATTCTAATTCACTTTCAATGGGGTTAGAAGTTTCAGATTGGACTGATTTTTTTTCGGATGATCTTCCCATCATAGAGATAATCCTCACAAAAAATCAGCTCAATCCGAAACTTCTAACCCATATTTTAAAATTTTGTTAATGTTACATTGTTTTTACATATGTTTTTAATTTCATATGTCATTTGATATATATATATATATGTGTGTGTGTGTGTGTGTGTGTGTGTGTGTGTGTGAGCGGCACTTATTCCAATTTTTTTTTATGGGTAAGCTGGGGCAAAGGAGCCCCTGCCATTATATTAATTAAGAAAAAGGATTACATCCGCTAAATACTAAGTATTCAAATCTTTTGCAAGGATTAGCATCATCTTGTGAAGGACATTACAAACATCATTTAATGAAAAAATCTATCTCGTCTAAAAATTCTACACCCTTAGCTAGGAAGTCAGCAACTTAGCTAGTTTCTCTCCAATATATAGTACTCAAAAGAACAATAGGTGAATTTCTTCATGAATTCTTCAATCCATTGATGGTTCTTTTTCAAGTTTTGATCTCCATATGTTTCTTTTTCGATGAAATACATCTTAGGTTTCACTTGGTAAACGTGCAAGTTATGTGAGAGTATGTTTTGTGAATATGGTTATTATTCAATTTGAATGTGTAGTTATACTTATGATATATTGGTAAAAAGAACAATTTCCTCTAGACCTGTTGCTAATCCATTCTTTTTTCCAGTTATTCCATTAATTACATAAGGTAGAAAAGCCATTAGAACATTTATCCGGGCCATTACAATTGTGATCAAACCTGAGACAGCTAAGAGTAGAATTCTAGAGCTCGTTAGTGCCCTTGTTCATGATTCTCATTATTTTAGAGTGAACTATAGACCAAATGTGATATTGTTCAGAGTATATATATAAGGGTGCGGTTCGAGGGACGTCTCACAAACCGGTTGGGAAACATACGTTTTTGATTCGTTGGATTTGGGACATTAAACGGTCTGATTTCGTTTTAAAACAGAACGTGCAGCCAGCTGGAAAACATCTTTTGTTTTAAAAAAATAGATGTATTTACAGAAAACTCCCTCAAATAAATAAAATATAAAACTTATTTTCGAAAAAAGAAAATTACGTTCAATAAAGAAGACTACAAACCAAATTCCCCAACTAAAGACCAATCGCCCGCAGATCATAACCAATACAAAGAGCTCCCATTTCCATAGAGGGAGGTCCCATAAAGTCCTCTTAGTGAAGTAAGATGGGTTCCAAAAATCGCAAACGCAGTCAAAATTACTGTGAAAGTCACCCACTGAAAGATTGTTAACGGGGGGAAATTCGGCTTCATGAATTCTTCTGGGAGGTCTCTTCAGTGAAAGGGTCAGCTTCATCGTCTACGTTCGGAGTCGCCAATAACCCATATTTCAATTGAGTCTCTTCTTCGTTTGGTGGGGGATCCATCAGCCTCGACTTGATGGTCTTGATCCTCCAAAAACTAGAATTCTTTCGTGATGAAGCATTTGAATAACGTCTAGAGACCGCTCCTTTCTCACCTCTACTATAACTCAAACGTGAAGAACCCCAACTTTGATTTTGATGGAGATGGCAGTCATCCTCCTCATCCAACGATTCCTTGGATTGTCTTCTAATGGGTTCATTGGCAATCTCATAATGACTGTGGTGAACATATTCTTGGAACGAGACTTTGAACTCCTTTTGTGAAACTTGTTGATTGTTTGGGCTCTCTTCGATTGGACAACAATCTTTGCAATTTTTTAAAAAAAAAAAAAAAAAACTTAAATTATAGAGAAACAATAATGGGTGGTGAATAGAGGAAGTTTTTAAAAAATATATCAATTCTTTTTTAAAGATAGAGGGAGTTTTCTATAAATACATTAATTTTAAAAATAAAAAAAGATGTTTTCCAACTATCTGCACGTTCTGTTTTAAAATGAAATCAGACCATTTAATGTCCCAAATCCTACGAATCGAAAACGTCTGTTTCTCAGTCGGTTTGTGAGACGTCCCTCGAACCGCCCCCTATATATAAAAGGTTGAGTTCCGTAGACACATAAAGCTACTCATAAAGCTACAATGTTTTTGTCTTATATAATTAAAAAGATTCGGAATGGGCTGATTTTTTGTGAGAATAATCTCTATGGTGAGGGGATCATCCTTGCAAAAAATCATTTCATTCTAAAACTTCTAACCCCATCAAAAGTTATTTACAAAAATTGGACGGCTTAAAATTTTTCAACGTGTAAACATGGGGCTAGAAGTTTCATAATGGGCTGATTTTTGACAAGGATGATCTCCTCAACATAGAGATCATCCTCACAAAAATTCAGCCCATTCTAAATATTTTTTATCATATAAGACAAAACACGTTGTAACTTTATAAGTAGTTTTATGTGTATACGGATCCTAATCCATATATATATATATATATATATATATGGGCAGCGTTCAATGGCAAACTTTTTGGCAAAACATTTTTCAAAACATGAGTTAGAAATTTTGGAATGGGCTGATTTTTGGTGAGGATGATCTCTACGGTGAGGAGATCATCCTCACAAAAAATCAGCTCATTCCAAAACTTCTAACCCCATCAAAAATAGTTTATAAAAAATGGACGGTCCACGATTTTTCAACTTGTAAACATGGGTTAGAAGTTTTGGAATGGGCTGATTTTTGGTGAGGATGATCTCCTCACCGTAGAGATCATCCTCACCAAAAATCAGCCCATTCCAAAACTTCTAACTCATGTTTTGAAAAATGTTTTGCCAAAAAGTTGGCCCTTGAACGTGACCCATATATATATATATATACACGTTCAAGGGCAAACTTTTTAGCAAACTTTTGGCAAAACATTTTTCAAAACATAGGTTAGAGGTTTTGGAATGGGTTGATTTTTTGTGAGGATGATCTCTACGGTGAGGAGATCATCCTCACCAAAAATCAGCCCATTCCAAAACTTCTAACTCATGTTTTGAAAAATGTTTTGCCAAAAAGTTGGCCATTGATCGCCACCCATATATATACATAAAGCTACAATGTGTTTTGTCTTATATGGGCAAAAATGTTTGGAATGGGCTGATTTTTTGTGAGGATGATCTCTTTGTTGAGGAGATCATCCTTGCCACAAATCAGCCCATTATGAAACTTCTAGCCCCATGTTTACAAGTTGAAAAATTTTAGACCGTCTTATTTTTGTAAATCACTTTTGATGGGGTTAAAAGTTTTGTAATGGAATGATTTTTTGCAAAGATGATCCCCTCACCATAGAGATCATCCTCACAAAAAATCAACTCATTCCGAATCTTTTTAATCATATAAGACAAAAACGTTGTAGCTTTATGTGTTTACGGAACCTGACCCTATATATATATATATATATATATATATATATATATATATATATATAGGGGACGGTTCAGCAGCCCTAAAGTTTGACAAGTTTGGTGCCAAACATTTTTCAAAATATGGGTTAGAAGCTTTGGACTAAGCTGATTTTTTGTGAGGATGATCTTTATGATGAGGAGATCATCCTCACCAAAAATCAGCATATTCCAAAACTTCTAACCCATCAAAAGTGATTTACAAAAATTGGACGGTCCACGATTCTTCAACTTGTAAACTAGGGTTAGAAGTTTCAAAATGAGCTGATTTTTTGTGAGGATAATCTCTTCACCGTAGAGATCATCCTCACAAAAAATCAGCATATTCCAAAACTTCTAACCCCATCAAAAATAATTTACAAAAATGTTTGGCACCAAACTTGGCAAACTTTAGGGCTGCCGAACTGCTCCCATACATATATATATAGGGTGGGGTTCCTACGACCCCCATTACGACTCACATTGCGATACACTGTTTGTCTTATATGGGCAAAAATGTTTGGAATGGGCTGATTTTTTGTGAGGATGATCCCTGTGAGGGGATCATCCTGGCAAAAAATCATCCCATTCCAAAACTTCTAACCCCATCAAAATTGATTTACAAAAATTGGACGGTCTAAAATTTTCCAACTTGTAAACATGGGGCTAGAAGTTTCATAATGAGCTGATTTTTGGTAAGGATGATCTCCTCACCATAGAGATCATCCTCACAAAAAATCAGCCCGTCCCAAACATTTTTGCCCATATAAGACAAAACGGTGTGTCGCAATGTGAGTCGTAATGGGAGTCTACGGAACCCGACCCATATATATATACATATATATAGGGGCGGTTCAAGGGCCATATGAGAAAACATATGAAAAAACTTTCGTTTTTCAAAATAAGAGTTAGAGGTTTTGGATTGAGCTGATTTTTTGCAAGGATGGTCACTATGATGAAAAGATCATCCTCGCAAAAAATCAGCTCAATTAGAAACTTCTAAATCTATCAAAAGTGATTTACAAATTAGTGATAAAAATTGGTAAAAAATCGACGGTCCACATTCTAAATCACTTTTAATGGGGTTAGAAGTTTCAAATTGGGCTGATTTTTTTTTTTTTTTTGGATGATCTTCCCATCATAGAGATCATCCTCACAAAAAATCAGTTCAATCCAAAATTTCTAACCCATATTTTTACTTGACTTTATTTGATGAATGATGACAATTTGCAATTGCAAGCTAAGATCAATGGTTCATATTAATCAGTGTTTATAACCAATGTCCCAAATAACTTATGGGTTTACTGATTCTAGATGATTAAAGAGGAGTTATGTCCCTAGTTAACCTCATCAATGGTGTTAGTGATCCTTATTGGCCATCTATTATCCCTCAAAACAATCAGAAATTCTTGATCAGATCCAATGGCCAACCAACCTAGTACAGAGAAGCCAATCGAAAAGCACTAAATCACACGACCAGCTTGGTTTATTTTGGCGTTGGATCTTACTTTTGATGTTCACTTGTTTCCTGGTTATGTAATGTCCCGGTGTTGCACATGCCCTGAGATTAGTTCTTGGACAAGACCATGGTCTATAGACTGGGAAAAGCCCAGAAAATGTCCCAGTCCATTAAAAAAAAGAAAGGATGCTAGCATGATCCAGGATCACTAAATAATTTTTCTCATACTAGTTCTGTGATATCCTTTTTGTAATTCTCTCTAAAATAAAACTATTAAGGCCTATTTGGATTGTAGAGTTGGATTAGCAATTTCCATGAATAAACTCTAATTCGTGGATTAAGTAGGCAAGTTCCAAGAGTTATAAATCCCCAAATCAAAGAGGACTACAGGCCCTCTAGCCCAAATCTCTTGAGCTGGAATTTTGTGTTGGAAAACCATTTTCTGAGTTGCTAAGCAAGCAAGGGATTAGCAGTTAACGGAATCTTAGCTAAGTGGCAACTCCAATTTGTGAGTTGCTAGCTACTTACTATCAATACCTTCTCCAACTCCATTCTATCAACCAAACAGATCTTTAATTTCCTAATCTAATCCAGTGTGTGTTTGAAAAGCAAAAGTTGAAAGTGATGGTAATTAAAACAAGGATTTAAGATAATATGGAAGTCTTGGACTAGGGCATTTGAAGGGATGTAAATCCTCTTGTGCTGTATGAATGGTGCAAGATCACTATCATCTTCATGGCCAAAGGATTGGAGGGAGAATGAGTTCCAAAGTTTCTTTTTAAACTAACATAACAAGAATTAAAAGAATTTATCTTCCAAAATCTATTTTCCTCTTTTTCTTTGGATACAAACTTTAACAACTTGAAAAAATAAGATAAAGAACAAAAATAATAATAATAATTGTAATGATTTCTTAACGCACCCCTCTAACATACTCCCCCTTACCATCTTATTATAAAATCGTGAATCATTGGCCTCAGGATACGCATAATCATAAATCTTTTTCTTATGTATCCTGAAGCAAATGATCTACTATTCTTTGATGGTGGCGTACAGGGAGTCATATTATCATGACTCTAATAATAATTGATTACCTCCATCTCTTAGCACTTTATTTAATTGAAAAAAAAAAAATTGGTGCTTTATAAGTAAAAGTTGCTATGACAATAGAAATTCTTTAAGGAATAATTTTTGTTGGTGGTCTGAACGTGAGCTTTATTAAAAAAAAACAACAGCTCTCTCACAACAAGCAGATTTATTTGGATCGGTTTCTTACAAAACTATCAAACCCGGTCGGACCACCGGTTCTATCTTGTTTTGACTATTTAAAACACTTTTGGAAAAAAGAAAAAAACACCTTAACAACCATAGAATCGTCAACGAGGCTAATAAAAAAGAAAAACCCATCGTTCCATCTCCACCAGTCACAAACATGGCAGGTCCTCAAGTTCCCCTCCAAACCACCAACGATGTCTACAAATTCCTTCGCCTCGTTCCCAACTCAGACGGCTCATTCACTCGACTCACCAAAATGCCCAATTTACCACCCGATTCAAATCATCAACTCGTCATCTCCGAAGACATCCCTCTCAACACCACCACCAACACTTGGTTCCGAATCTTTCGTCCTCGCATACATCAACCTTCAAACACAAAGCTTCCTCTTATATTTTACTTCCATGGAGGAGGGTTTGTAATCTTCAGCTCTGCATCTCTCCCTTTCCATGAATCTTGTGTTCGAATGGCGAGTGAAATCCCAGCTTTGATTCTCTCAATCGATTATCGACTCGCCCCAGAAAATCGACTCCCTTCAGCTTACGATGACGCCCTAGATGCGATTAATTGGGTCCACAGACAAGCATCGAATGGTGATCATTGGTTATGCGAGATAGTCGATTTCTCCAAGTGTTTCTTAATGGGTACTAGTTCTGGTGGAAACATAGCTTATCAAGCTGGTTTGCGTTCTTTGAGTTTAGATCTGAAACCAATGAAGATCGCTGGACTAATCTTGAACCAACCATTTTTTGGTGGGGTCAAGAGAACTGGATCAGAGCTTAGATTGGTGAATGATCGAATCTTGCCATTAATAGCTGGAGATCTGATGTGGGATTTAGCTTTACCAATTGGATCTGATCGAGATCACGAGTATTGTAACCCAATGATTAATGAAGAGTCGACTCAGCGAGTTGAGATTGGTTTGTTACCAAAGTGTTGGGTTAGAGGGTATGGTGGGGATCCATTAATTGATCGACAGATGGAATTTGTGAAGTTGTTGGAAGATCATGGTGTGTGTGTTGTCGCACACTTTATAGATGATGGTTATCATGCTGTGGAGCTTTTTGATTCGAAGGCGGCCAAGGCCTTTTTTATGGATTTGAAAGATTTTATTGACTCTTTTCAAACTCAAGGTAATGGTGTTGATGTTGGCAGTGTTGCTGTAAGATCAAGTTAGTAAAACAAGATATTTCTAATATTTTATATGATTGTAATAAGGAAAATAATAGGATAAGTCCAAATAGATTGGTAGGGATGTTGTCGACAGTAGTCTTATATGTGATAATTATAAAAATTGTTCATCAATAAAGGGGCATACCTTCTGGAAATGTTTACAATATTTGTGCTTTTTTTATTTTTTGAAAAGTTTGTAAAATTCTCTGAATAAGGGATCAATCAATTAAATCTGTGAATCTATAAATTAAGAAGTGATTTACTGATTAGTCGTCGAATAGTATAATATTTTTACTATTCAATCTCAAAATTTTATGTTCTTCTCTAGTATCTAGACAGGATATTTTTGGGTGATTAAAGACGATGGAGTTTGGGGAAAAAAATCAAATAATATTATTTATACCATACCTGGATAATTTCCAAATCTGAACTTAGTGAACTCACTTTTGAAAAGAGGTATGATAGAAAAATAGGGATGAAAAGTTAGAAAAAGATTGTTAATGAATTGACAATTTAGTTGAACAATAAATTAGCTTTAATGAGGATGGTTGTACCTCTCTTTTGCTAAGATGGTGGTTAAGCAATAAATTGGCTGTACAGACCATAGAGGTAAGTCATCCTAAGAGCATTTTCAATAGGAATGCTAAAAATCAGATGGTAGCACATACTTTAACTAGTTCATTGGAGCACTTAAGCACGTAAAATTGGTTGATCATGACTCAACCAGTTGCGTGTAGGACTTTTGAAGGGGGCTGTGCGTGTGACTAGGATTAGTCTCATCCGAAGGGTGGATAAGCAAATATATATATACAGCTAAACTCTATTGAAATTGATTTATTGGAAGAAGGGTGCAGCAGCCAGTTGGATTAAAATAAATGTTGATGGTTCTTATATTTGATGAGGTGGAGATATATTGTGAGACATTCAATTTTTTTTTTTTTTCTTTTTTTTTTGAGATTCTACCAATAATGTAGTGGAGTTCAAGGAGTTAGCCAATGGGACGAATGCGGCACCTATTCCAGAATTTTTTTTTTTTTATCAGTAAGCTGAGGCAAAGGGGCCCCTCCCATTATATTAATTAAGAGAAAGGATTACATCCGCTAAATACTAAGTATTCAAATCCTTTGCAAGGATTAGCAACATCTCATGAGGAACATTACAAACATCATTTAATTAAAAAATCTATCTCATCTAAAAATGCTAAACCCTTAGCTAGGAAATCAGCAACTTAGCTAGTTTCTCTCCAATATATAGTACTCAAAAGAACAATAGGTGAATTTCTTCAATTAATTGATGGTTCTTTTTCAAGTTTTGATCTCTCTATGTTTCTTTTTTATGGTAAAAGTGCAAGTAGTGTGAGAATATGTTTTGTGAATATGGTTATTATTCAATTTGGCTGTGTAGTTATACTTAAGATATATCGGTAAAAACAACAATTTCCTCTATACCTGTTGCTAATCCATTCTTTTTTCCAGTTATTCCATTAATTACATAAGGTAGAAAAGCCATTAGAACATTTATCCGGCCATTACAATTGTGATCAAACCTGAGACAGCTAAGAATAGAATTCTAGAGCTCCTTAGTGCCCTTGTTCATGATTCTCATTATTTTAGAGTGAACTATAGACCAAATTTTATATTGTCCAAAGTGTATATATATATATATATATATATATATATATATATATATATATATATATATATATATATAGGGTCCCGTTCAATGGCAAACTTTTTGTAAAACATTTTTCAAAACATGAATTAAAAGGTTTGGAATTGGCTGATTTTTGGTGAGGATGATCTTTACGGTGAGGAGATCATCATCACCAAAAATCAGCCCATTCCAAAACTTCTAACCCCATCAAAAATAGTTTACAAAAAAATTGACGGTCCACGATTTTTCAATTTGTAAACATGAGTTAGAAGTTTTGGAATGAGCTGAGGAGATCATCCTCACCAAAAATCAGCCCATTCCAAAACTTCTAACTCATGTTTTGAAAAATGTTTTGCCAAAAAGTTAGCCATTGAACGCTACCCATATATATATATATATATATGGGTCGGGTTCCGTATACCCCTATTACGACTCACATTGTGACACACCGTTTTGTCTTATATGGTAAAAATGTTTGGAATGGGCTGAATTTTTGTGAGGATGATCTCTATGATGAGGAGATCATCTTTGCCAAAAATCAGCTCATTATGAAACCTCTAACCCCATGTTTACAAGTTGAAAAATTTTAGACCGTCCAATTTTTGTAAATCAATTTTGATGGGGTTAGAAGTTTCATAATGAACTGATTTTTGGCAAGGATGATCTCCTCACCATAGAGATCATCCTCACATAAAATCAGCCCATTCCAAACATTTTTGCCCATATAAGACAAAACGGTGTGTCGCAATGTAAGTCGTAATAGGGGTCGTAAGAACCCGACCTATATATATATGTGTGTGGTCTAACTATCGATAAATGTTAATGATTTTTTTTTCTTTTTTTTACTTGACTTTATCTGATGAATGATGACAATTTGCAATTGCAAGCTAAGAACAATGGTTCATATTAAACAGTGTTTATAACTAAAGTCCCAAATAACTTATGGGTTTACTGATTCTAGATGATTAAAGAGGAGTTATGTCCCTAGCCAACCTCATCAATGGTGTTAGTTGATAAGTGGGTTTTATACCTACGAATAAACCACTTTTAAATATAATATTTTGTTAATTTTAGAGTATTTTAGTTGTTTTTATTTAAGTTTAGTTTGTTTTATACTTACGAAATAATCACTTTTAAATATAATATTTTGTTAATTTCAGAGTATTTTAATTGTTTTTATTTAAGTTTAGTTTGTTTTATATATATTTTTTTTATTCTGTGTTTTTATTTGATTTTTATACTTATTTTGCAATTTAGGAACAATATGAAACATTGGGATATTTACCAACATTTATGAGAAATTCTAACTCCAAATTGATTCACTCTCGGAATACGGAAGCTAAGCGTACAAGTTAAAAAATCCTCAAGCCACAGCTTAATAGACAACGAGGTCGTAGCGTGAATTCAAGAATTGCACAACAGAAATATAAAAATACAAGTCGTAGTATGACATGTTTTGAGGTCATGGCCCGCTTACGTTTCCAGCATTATTCGTTAATTTTTTTGAGCCGAATTAGAGGCGGATTTTGGACTCTTAAATTTTAATGACTCCATACCTATAAATAGAAAAGATTAAGTCTTTTTAGAGGGATAGAAGTTTTGGGTTTTTCTTGGAGGCACAAGATTGAGAATGAGGACGAGAGTTGGAGATTCGACTTTTAAGTTTTTTTTTCCTGAACTTTATCTCTTCTCTTGATCTTTGTAATATCTAAAAATAGCTGAATACTTTTGTGATTTTTTTTTTTTTTTCAATGATAAACTAATTTTTATTATAGGGTTATAATGGAACTCATTCATGATGCTTGATTAATTTTCTGCCTTTCTTTTTTAATTACTTTCATATGTGATGGTTTATTATATCTTATGTTTACTACGATTTAATTAATTGGCCATTGATTGAATTGATTTGATAAACATTAATAATATCGGCAGAGTTATTTTGTGTTCATGACCTAGATAGAATAACATATGCTAATTTGAGATAAGCATATATTCACGTTGCGTGTGCATCTCTTATAAGAACTTATTCTTAATGAATTCTTCTTGATTTAATTCTCATAGGCATATAAAAAGTTTGTCTAGAAGGGTATTTTTACATGACCATCGAAAGAGGCTTGTTGAGAATTTAATGTTCTTAGATGACAATCATAGTGGATTAATTTATTATAGAAGGAAGGAGAATTTAATCAAGGGGATTGTTTAGGAGAAATTATAAATCTAGAATTTATCACTCATTAATCTTAAATCTGCAAATTTATTCTTTGCATTATTTCCTTGTTTATTATTAAATCTTCCTTTTAGTTTTGTTTGGATAAAATTAGAGTGAAGTAGATTGGTAATTAGCAATAGATTGGTATTTAGTCTCCGTGAGAACGATACTTTTTCATCACTTTATTATTTGTTTCGATACATATACTTGCGTGCGTAAATTTAGACAACATTAGTGATCCTTATTGGACATCTATTATCCTTCAAAACAATCAGAAATTCTTGATCAAATCCAATGGCCTACCAACCTAGTACAGAGAAGCCAATCAAAAAGCACTAGATCACATGACCAGCTTTGTTTATTTTGGCGTGGGATCTTACTTTTGAGGTTCACTTGTTTCCTGGTTATCAAAAAAAAAAGAAGGGGTGATTCTTTCTATATTTTTCTAAGGGGGGCCAACCGGATGACAGCAATAAGCCAGTAAGGATGCTGCCATGTCAACCCCGAGGAGTTGGCACAATGGCAATTTTAGATTGATAAGGAGTTAATGCCCGTAGGTCGTCAGTTTGATACCTAGTATAAGCATTATTCCTTGGTGGCCACCACCCGTAAGTGTGCACTCTCACTTACCTGGTGCATGTAATGTGCAAGCGTTGCACATTCCCCAAGATTAGTTCTTGGACAAGACCATGGCCATGGACTAGGCAAAGCCCAGAAAAGGGCCCAGTCCACTAAAAAAAAAATGATGCTGTTATGATCCAAGATCACTGAATAATTTTTCTCATACTAGTTTTGTGATATCTTTTTGTAATTCTCTCTAAAATAAAACTGTTAAGGCCTGTTTGGATTGTAGAGTTGGATTTGCAATTTCCATGAATCAACTCAAATTCGTGGATTAAGTAGGCAAGTTCCAAGAGTTATAAATCCTCAAATCCAAAAGGACAACATGCCCTCTAGGCCAACCTAGCCATGCCACCCAAATCTCTTGAGCTGGAATTCTGTGTCGGAAAACCAATTGATAAAGTTGGTTTTCTGAGTTGCTAAGCAAGCAAGGGATTAGCAGTTAACGGAATCTTAGTTAAGTGGCAACTTCAATTTGTGAGTTGCTAGCTACTTACTATCAATACTTTCTCCACTGTCTACGAAATAGGTCTTTAATTTCCTAATCTAATCCAGTGTGTGTTTGAAAAGCAAAAGTTGAAAGTGATAGTAATTAAAACAAGGAATTAAGATAATATGGAATTCTTGGACTAGGGCATTTGAAGGGATGTAAATCGTCTTGTGATGTATGAATGGTGCAAGATCACCATCATCTTCATGGCCAAAGGATTAATGGAGGGAGAATGAGTTCCAAAGTTTCTTTTTAAACTAACATAACAAGAATCAAAAAATTGGAATCACCCATTCAAATCAAACAAACATAACAAGAATCAAAAGAACTTATCTTCCAAAATCTATTTTCCTCTTTTTCTTTGGATACAAACTTTAACAACTTGAAAAAATAAGATAAAGTGGGTGATTGAACAAAAAAATTAATAATAATAATAATAATAATAAGAATAATTGTAACGATTTCTTAATGCACCCCTTTCACATACTCCCCCTACCCTCTTATCATAAATTCGTGAATCATTTGCCTCGGGATACACATAATCATAAATCTTTTTCTTATGTATCCCAAAGCAAATGATCTATGGTTCATTGATGGTGGAGTACGGGGTGTCATATTATCATGACTCTAATAATAATTGATTACCTCCATCTCTAAGCCCCTTATTTAATTTTAATTTTTTTTTTAAAGTGGTGTTTTATAAGTAAAAGTTGCTATGACAATAGAAATTCTTTAAGGAATAGTTTTTGACCGTGAGCTTTATTAAAAAACAACAGCTCTCTCACAACATGCCGATTTATTTGGATCGGTTCGACTTTACAAAACTATCAAACCCGGTCGGACCACCGGTTCGATCTTGTTTTGACTTTTAAAACACTTTTGGAAAGAAAGGAAAAAAACTAGGGGTGCAACTTAATTCGGTTCAAACCGAGAACCGAACCAAACCGTGAGATTTGGATTGGTTTGGTTCGATTTAAATTAGTTTCGGTTCGATTTCGGATTTAAAAAATAAAGAACCGATGAATTCGGTTCGGTTCTCGGTTCAGGTAATATAAAAAATCGAACCAACCCGAAAACCGAATTAATAATATTTAAAATAAAATATTAAATTTAAATTTAATTTTTAATTATTTTATAAAACTTAATTTCTCTCTCTCTCTCTCACGCTCGATCGTCTCTCTCGTCTCGCTCTGCCACTCGCTGCCACCGCCACCATCTGCCACCGCCACCGTCTGTTAGTACCACCGTGTCTCTCACTCACTCTCTCTCTCTCTACTCTCTCGCTCTTGCTCGCTCGTCTCTCTCTCGCTCACCCGCTCGTCTCTCTCGCTCGCTCGTCTCGTCTCTGCGATCCGCTACCAGTGCCACCGGCTGCCAGTGACTGCCAGCGACTCGCCTCTGCGACCTGCTGCCAGATCCTGCCGCCTGCTCGTTTCTGCCACCTGCTGCTAGATCCTGCCACCGGCTGGTCTCTACGACCTCTCTCTGCGACTGAGACTTGCGACAGCGTCCTGAGGCTGCAACCGACGACAGGTTTTCCTCCATCTCTATCTCTCTCTCGGCTGCGATTGACGACCAACCCATAAAACCGAACCGAACCAAACCGAATTAAGATCGGTTTGGATTGGTTCGATTCTGAAAGAATTCGGTTCGATTTTGGTTCTTATATAATGGAACCGATCTTGATCGGTTCGGTTCTAATTTTGTTCTAACCCGAAGCAACACGAACCGAGTTGCACCCCTAAAAAAAACACCTTAACAACCATAGGATCGTCAACGAGACTTATAAAAAAGAAAAACCCATCGTTCCAACTCCACCAGTCACAAACAAACATGGCAGGTCCTCAAGTTCCCCTCCAAACCACCAGCGATGTCTACAAATTCCTTAGCCTCGTTCCCAACTCAGACGGCTCACTCACTCGACTCACCAAAATACCCACTTTACCACCCGATTCCAATCATCAACTCGTCATCTCGGAAGACATCCCTCTCAACACCACCACCAATACTTGGTTCCGAATCTTTCGTCCTCGCATACATCAACCTTCAAACAAAAAGCTTCCTCTTATAATTTACTTTCATGGAGGAGGGTTTGTAATCCTCAGCTCTGCATCTCTCCCTTTCCATGAATCTTGTGTTCGAATGGCGAGTGAAATCCCAGCTTTGATTCTCTCAATCGATCATCGACTCGCCCCAGAAAATCGACTCCCTTCAGCTTACGATGACGCCCTAGATGCGATTAATTGGGTCCACAAACAAGCATCGAATGGTGATCATTGGTTATGCGAGATAGTCGATTTCTCCAAGTGTTTCTTAATGGGTACTAGTTCTGGTGGAAACATAGCTTATCAAGCTGGTTTGCGTTCTCTGAGTTTAGATCTGAAACCAATGAAGATAGCTGGACTAATCTTGAACCAACCATTCTTTGGTGGGGTCAAGAGAACTGGATCAGAGCTTAGATTGGTGAATGATCGAATCTTGCCATTAATAGCTGGAGATCTGATGTGGGAATTAGCTTTACCAATTGGATCTGATCGAGATCACGAGTATTGTAACCCAATGATTAATGAAAAGTCGACTCAGCGAGTTGAGATTGGTTTGTTACCAAAGTGTTGGGTTAGAGGGTATGGTGGGGATCCATTAATTGATCGACAGATGGAATTTGTGAAGATGTTGGAAGCTCATGGTGTGTGTGTTGTGGCACAGTTAATTGATGATGGTTATCATGCTGTGGAGCTTTTTGATTCGAAGGCGGCCAAGGCCTTTTTTATGGATTTGAAAGATTTTATTGACTCTTTTCAAACTCAAGGTAGTGGTATTGATGTTGGCAGTGTTGCTCCAAGATCAAGTTATTAAAACAAGATATTTCTAATTAATTGTATTTTATATGATTGTAGTAAGGAAAATAATAGAATAAGTAAAAATAGATTGGATATGGATGTTGTTGACGGTAGTCTTATATGTGATAATTATAAAAATTGTTGATCAATAAAGGGGCATATCTTCTGGAAATCATTACAAGTTTCATGTTTTTTTTTTGTTTTTTGAAAAGTTTGTAAAATTCTCTGAATAAGGGATCAATCGATAAAATTTGTGAATCTATAAATTAATAAGTGATTTATTGATTAGTCGTTGAATAGTATAATATTTTTACTATTCAATCTCAAAATTTTATGTTGTTCTAATATCTAGATAGGATGCTTTTGGGTGATTGAAGATGATGGATTTTGGGGGAAAAAAATCAAATAATATTATTTATATCATATCTGGATGATTGTCAAATCTGAACTTAGTGAACTCACTTTTGAAAAGAGTCCCAATAGAAAAAAGGGATGAAAGGTTGAGAAAAAGATTGTTAATGAGTTGACAATTTAGTTGAACAATAAATTAGCTTTAATGAGGACGGTTGTACCTCTCTTTCGCTAAGATGGTGGTTAAGCAATAAATTGGCTGTACAGACAATAGAGGTAAGTCATCCTTAGAGCATTTTCAATAGGGATGTTAAAAATCAGATAGTAGCACATATTTTAACTAGTTCATTGGAGCATTTAAGCACGTAAAATTGGTTGATCACCACTCAATCAGTTGCGTGTAGGACTTTTGAAGGGGGCTTGTACGTGTGACTAGGATTAGTCTCACCAGAAGGGTGGGCATAACCACGATAAACTCTATTTCTTCTCATAGTGAGAAATTGATTTATTGGAACAAGCATGCAGCAGCCGGTTGGATTAAAATAAATGTTGATGGTTCTTATATTGACGACGTGGAGATATATTGTGAGACATTCAAATTTTTTTTTTTTTTTTTTTTTGAGATTCTACCAATAATGTAGTGGAGTTCAAGGAGTTAGCCGATGGGATGAATGCGGCACCTATACCAGAATTTTTTTTTTTTTATATTAATAAGCTGAGGCAAAGGCCCCTCCCATTATATTAATTAAGAGAAAGGATTACATCCGCTAAATACTTAGTATTCAAATCCTTTGCAAGGATTAGCAACATCTCGTGAGGGACATTACAAACATCATTTAATTAAAAAATCTGTCTCATCTAAAACTGCTAAACCCTTAGCTAGGAAATCAGCAACTTAGCTAGTTTCTCTCCAATATATAGTACTCAAAAGAACAATAGGTGAATTTCTTCCCGAATTCTTCAATTCATTGATGGTTCTTTTTCTAGTTTTGATCTCTATATGTTTTTTTTTATATGGTAAAAGTGTAAGTTGTGTGAAAGTATGTTTTGTGAATATGGTTATTACTCAATTTGAATGTGTACTTATACTTACTAGGGGTGAAACTTGGTTCGATTTAGAGTAAAATCATAATCGAATCGACCAAGGTCAATTTCATTATATAGGAATCAAAATCAAACTGATTTGATCTAGAACCGAACTAACCCAAATCGACCTTAATTCGGTTTGATTCTGTTCAATTCCATGGGTTGAAAAAAAAATACACAAATTAATCAATAAAATGATGGGAAATTGGAAACACATACCTTCTCTAGCAATTGCAAATGGAGATAGCAATTTCGATCAAAAATCACCATTACCGTTACTATTATTGTTACCACTACCACCACCATTCCAATCGTCGCCTCCGCCATTACTAATGGAAAAGATCAGAGGAAGGAGAGAAGAAGGATGAAAAAAGAGACCCCCTACCCAATGTGTGTGTGTGTGTGAGAGAGAGAGAGAGGCGACCCGTCGATTGTCGGAGTTGAGATAGCCCTCAGTCGTAAACAAGAGAGAGAAAGAGACTGACTGACCAACCGCCCGAGATTAGTTCTTAGACTGGGCAAAGCCCAGCAAAGAGCCCGGTCCACTAGAAAAAAAAAAAAAAAAAGAAAGGATGTTGCTATGATCCAAGATCACTGAATAATTTTTCTCATACCAGTTATGTGATATCATTTTGTAATTCTCTCTAAAATAAATCTATTAAGGCCTGTTTGGATTGTAGAGTTGGATTTGCAATTTTCATGAATCAATTCTAATTTGTGGGTTAAGTAAGCAAGTTCCAAGAGTTATAAATCCCCAAATCCAAGAGGACCACATGCTCTCTAGGTCAACCGAGCCATGCCACCTAGATCTCTTGAGCTGGAATTATGTGTTGGAAAACCAATTGATAGGGTTGGTTTTCTGAGTTGCTAAGCAAGCAAGCGATTATTAGTTAACGAATAATCTTAGCTATGTGGCACCTTCAATTTGTGAGTTGCTAGCTACTTACTATCAATACTTTCTCCAACTCCATTCTATCTACCAAATAGGTCTTTAATTTCCTAATCTAATCCTGTGTGTGTTTGAAAATGATACTAATTAAAACAAGGAATTAAGATAATATGGAAGTCTTAGACTAGGGCATTTGAAGGGATGTAAATCCTTTTGTGATGTATGAATGGTGCAAGATCACTATCATCTTCATGGCCAAAGGATTAATGGAGGGAGAATGAGTTCCAAAGTTTCTTTTTAAACTAACATAACAAGAATCAAAAAATTGGAATCACCCATTCAGATCAAACAAACATTACAAGAATCAACAGAATTTATCTTCCAAAATCTATTTTCCTCTTTTTCTTTGGATACAAACTTTTAACAACTTGAAAAAATAAGATAAAGTGGCTGATTGAACAAAAATAATAATAACTATAATGATTTCTTAACACAACCATATGACATACTCCCCCCTACCCTCTTATCATAAAATCGTGAATCATTTGCCTCGAGATACACATAATCATAAATCTTTTTCTTATGTATCCCGAAGCATATGATTCTTTGATGGTGGCATATGGGGAGTCATATTATCATGACTCTAATAATAATTGATTACCTCCATCTCCTAGACCCTTATTTAATTTTAATTTTTTTTTTAAACTGGTGTTTTATAAGTAAAAGTTGCTATGACAATAGGAATTCTTTAAGGAATAGTTTTTGACCGTGAGCTTTATTAAAAACAACAGCTCTCTCACAACAAGCCGATTTATTTGGATCGGTTTGACTTGACAAAACTATCAAACCCGGTCGGACCCCACCGGTTCGATCTTGTTGTAACTTTTTAAAACACTTTTGGAAGAAAGAAACAAACACCTTAACAACCATAGGATCGTCAACGAGACTTATAAAAAAGAAAAACCCATCGTTCCAACTCCACCACAGTCACAAACAACCATGGCAGATCCTCAAGTTCCCCTCCAAACCACCAAAGATGTCTACAAATTCCTTAACCTCGTTCCCAACTCAGACGGCTCAGTCACTCGACTCACCAAAATGCCCACTTTACCACCCGATTCCAATCATCAACTCGTCATCTCCGAAGACATCCCTCTCAACACCACCACCAACACTTGGTTCCGAATCTTTCGTCCTCGCATACATCAACCTTCAAACACAAAGCTTCCTCTTATAATTTACTTTCATGGAGGAGGGTTTGTAATCTACAGCTCTGCATCTCTCTCTTTCCATGAATCTTGTGTTCGAATGGCGAGCGAAATCCCAACTTTGATTCTCTCAATCGAGTATCGACTCGCCCCAGAAAATCGACTCCCTTCAGCTTACGATGACGCCCTAGATGCGATTAATTGGGTCCACAAACAAGCATCAAATGGTGATCATTGGTTATGCGAGATAGTCGATTTCTCCAAGTGTTTCTTAATGGGTAGTAGTTCTGGAGGAAACATAGCTTATCAAGTTGGTTTGCGTTCTCTGAGTTTAGATCTGAAACCAATGAAAATCGCTGGACTAATCATGAACCAACCATTTTTTGGTGGGGTCAAGAGAACTGAATCAGAGCTTAGATTAATGAATGATCGAATCTTGCCATTACCAGCTGGAGATCTGATGTGGGAATTAGCTTTACCAATTGGATCTGATCGAGATCACGAGTATTGTAACCCAATGGTTGTTAATAAAGAGTCGAGTCAGCGAGTTGAGATTGGTTTATTACCAAAGTGTTTGGTTAGAGGGTATGGTGGGGATCCATTAATTGATCGACAGATGGAATTTGTGAAGATGTTGGAACATCATGGTGTGTATGTTGTGGCACAGTTAATTGATGATGGTTATCATGCTGTGGAGCTTTTTGATTCGAAGAAAGCCAACGCCTTTTATATGGATGTGAAAGATTTTATTGACTCTTTTCAAACTCAAGGTAATGGTGTTGATGCTGGCAGTGTTGTTGTATCATCAACTTATTAAAAGAAGATATTTCTAATTTTATTTGGTTGTAATAAGGAAAATAATAGAATAAGTCCAAATAAATAGATTGGATAGGGATGTTGTAGTCTTATGTGTGATAATTATAAAAATTGTTGATTTATAAAGGGGCATATCTTGGGAAAATGGTTACAAGATTTGCTTCCTTTTTTCTTTTTTTCTTATTATTTTTTGTTGAAAATTTTGTAAAATTCTCTGAATAAGGGATCAATCGATTAAATTTGTGAATCTATGAATTAAGAAGTGATTTATTGATTAGTCGTCAAATAGTATAATATTTTTACTATTCAACCTCAAAATTTTATTTTTTTCTAATATCTTGTTGTTCTACGTACGACAATTATGATGAATAATACGAAAAAAAGAAAAATAATAAAGAAAATAGAAACACACAAATTTAATGTGATTCGAAAGTGTGCCTATATCCACAAAAACAAGAAGTTGAATTTTTACTATATGTCAAATTAGGATCATATTAGAAGAATTTATGGTAAATCCTAGTCGTACAATAGGTATTAGAAAATTCTAATAATACCCCTATACCGTACTGTCTATATAATTGTTTACAACTTATTAACTTATTAATTATCCTCAACAATCCCAAAAACAGATGCCATCATTTGCTCCAACATCTACTTACTTTCTCTATGTACGTGTTCCACTCAATATAAATCACATACTACAACATATCTACACATGATTTTTTTAGGTGATTGAAGATGATGGATTTTGAGAAAAAAAAAAATCAAATAATATAATTTATACCATACCTAGATAATTATCAAATTTGAACTTGCATAACGCGCTTTCGAATGAGGTATAATAGAAAAATAGGGACAAAAAGTTGAGAAAAAGATTGTTAATGAGTTGGCAATTGGTTGAGCATTAAATTAATGAGGATGTTTGTACCTCTCTTTGGCCTAAGTTGGTAGTTGAGCAATAAACTGGCTCCACAGACCATAGAGGTAAGTCGTCCTAAGAGCATTTTCAATAGAGATGTTAAAAATCAGATGGTACCACACACTTTAACTAGTTCATTGGAGCACTTAAAGCACTTAAAATTGGTGCATCCGACATAAATTGACCTATTAACACATTTATTGTGGATGCTCTAAATTGGTTAAGTCCAAACCTGGCATACTGAGTTTAAGCTAACAATTAAAGCCTAGTGCGCACAAAGATATGAAGATCTATCTTAAAATGCTAGCACTCTCTTATGTGATAAACCACAGAACCTTGAACATATAGTTTGGTGTTTCATTAGTTCTAAATCTAAATTTAATTATATATATATATATATATATATATATAGGGAAATGTTCAGCACCCTAAGTTTTACCACACACTTTAACAAACGTTTTTTGTCCTACATGGGTTAGAAGTTTTGGAATGGGCTGATTTTTGGTGAGGATGATCTTTATGATTAGAAGATCATCCTCTCCAAAAATCAGCTCATTCCAAAATGTTTATCCCCATGTTTACACGTTGAAAAATCGTGGACTGTCCATTTTTTATAAACCATTTTTGATGGGGTTAGAAGTTTTGGAATGAGCTGATTTTTGGTGAGGATGATCTCTATGATGAGGAGATCATCCTCACCAAAAATCAGCTCATTCCAAAACTTCTAACCCATGTAAGACAAAACACGTTTGTTAAAGTGTGTGGTAAAGCTTAGGGTGCTGAACGGGACCCATATATATATATATATATATATATATATATATGGGTCACGTTATTACGACCCCTTTTGCGACACACCTTTTTGTCTTATATGGGTAAAAATGTTTGGAATGGGCTGATTTTTTGTGAGGATGATCTCTATGGTGAGGGGATCATCCTGGCAAAAAATCATCCCATTCCAAAACTTCTAGACCGTCCGATTTTTGTTGAAAAATTCTAGACCGTCCATTTTTTGTAAATCAATTTTGATGGGGTTAGAAGTTTTGGAATGGGATGATTTTTTGCCAGGATGATCCCCTCATCACAGAGATCATCCTCACAAAAAATCAACCCATTCCAAACATTTTTTCCCATATAAGATAAAAAGGTGTGTCGCAAAGGGGGTCGTAATAACGCGACCCTATATATATATATATACATGTGTGTGTGTGTGTGTAATTGACAATGGGAATCCCAAACAATCATGGATATCTCTAAGATCTTGCGAGAGATTAATAGACAAAAGTATAAAGCTGAGTATAATTTAATGAAGGTAGACCTATGACCAAAAGAGAAATATCATAGATTAAGGACTTTTGGTTGCTTTTCATTAAATCTAACTAAATCTATAAAGCTTAATATACGAAATTAACCCTTTGCGACTTTCTATTTACAAATTCTCAATACTTAATTTTAAGCAATTTTTCTTATAAAATAGTTTTTTAAAAAAATGGCTTTGACTTCTTTAAGGTATTGACTTTTAATGTTTATCTATAAATTAATATAAACATGTATATTTCAAGGGAATGTAACTTTTTGAACTTGATTTCAAAACAGAAAAGTACTTCTGCAAAATTTACTAAAGCAACAATAATTTTTATGGGAAAAGTTGAGGAAGAATAAATTAAAAAAAAAAAAAAAAAAAACATAGAAGTGCAACAGTTTTTTTTATTTTTTTTTATTTTTTTTTAGTATAACCCTCCAAAGGAGAATTTTTAAGTAATGGGGTGCAATTGGTAATGGATGGTGTGCAACTAGTCAGTCTCATATATAATATGCATGGTTTTAAAACTCATTTTGACGTCTCATCTCGTCTGTGAACAAGATCGATTCGTCTCGGATGAGTTTTTAGATATATTTGAGAAGCCTCATTCAACAATGAAAAAAATGAACATGGGGTATTAAATCTCATTTGATATATTGGCTTGTCTATCTGTCTTGTCCGTGCCTAATACCGAGACGACTCGAGCGATGCGTCTCAATCTCGAACAAGTTTTGAAATCATGGTAAATCAAACTATTTGCTTTTAACCCCCTCTACAATAAATTTAAAAAAAAAATTTATGGTGTCAAACTTAGAACCTCAAACATATCTTTGATTTTGTGCATCAAAAATGTCTCAAAAATATATACGTGGTATTTAATAAAGAAAAAGTCCACTAATCTGACGATTGTGATGATCCGTTACAATCTCCACTTCAATAGAAATGACCTCCATGTGTAAGGTGTTCCTAATTTCAAGCTGACCCTTGTTGCCTCCTTTAAAATCACTAGAACTTATATTTTATCATTCAAAACTTACAAACATTTCAAGCCATGTCGATCAAATTTTCAAGCGACTGCGACGTCGATCCATACGAACATTTCGAGATCACTTTGAACCCGGATGGCACACTCACTCGACAGCGCCAAATCCTATTAGCCCCAGCCGCAGACGAGGACAAATTGGTTCCGGGTCAACCCGTTGTCAGCAAAGACATTATCATCAATGCGGATAGAAAAACTTGGGTTCGGATCTTCCGACCCACCAAAATTCCTTCCAACGATAAAAATGTAGTTAAGCTCCCTATAATTCTTTATTTCCATGCAGGAGGTTTTATTATGTATCATGTTGACACTGTATTTATTAGTGAACCGTGTGGGAGGTATGCTAGTGAAACACCTTGTATATTAATTTCGGCCGAATACCGACTCACTCCGGAAAACCGATTACCCGCGGCCTATGAGGATGCCGAAGATGCGGTTCAATGGATCAAAACCCAGGCCATAGATCCGAATGGTGATCCATGGTTGAAAGATTTTGCTGATTTTTCTAGGTGTTTTCTTATGGGGTGCAGTTCTGGTGCCAATATTGCGTACAATACGGCCTTAAAGGCCCCAGAAATGGACCTTGGGCCCGTTAAGATTAATGGGCTTATATTAAATCAGCCTTTATTTGGTGGGGTCAAACGTACCCAAACAGAACTACGATTGGCTAATGATAGTGTGATGCCTTTATCAGCACTTGATCTGATATGGCAATTATCTTTGCCAAAGGGAGAGGGAGTTGACCGTGATCATGAGTATGCAAATCCAACGGTTGAGGGGAAGTATACTAAGAATATTAGATTATTGCCTAGGGTTTTGGTTAGGGGGTTTGAGGGGGACCCATTGTTGGACCGTCAGATGGAGTTTGTGAGGATGTTGATCAAGCAAGGGGTACAAGTCACGGCTCATTTCGGTGAATTTGGTTTCCATTGTATCGATTTCATCGAGCCCAAGAGGCATTTTAACATGATAAATTACATTAGAGATTTCATATGATTATCGACAATTACCACACCAAGATAGATCAATTACTTTGTTTGGTAAGGATCCATTTGTGTTCTTCGAAGAAGTCATTTTGGGAGAAATGCTATTAAACAGAAAAGTTGTATATCTTTTATTTTTCATGTTGAATTTTTCTTATTTTCTTTTACTATTTCAACTTTAAATAGAAATTAGTTTACAATTTAAATTTATTTATTTATTTATTATCAGGGCCTCTTAGAGCACCCAAAGAATCAAGGTATACATCTTGGGGTGCCGTTAGTAAATTGATCAACAATCATAAACATTGTACCAATGTAGTTTTAACATCTAATTAGGTCAACTTATCATTTCACTTAAGAACAGAATCTGCATTATTTAGAGGCAGCATTGAACTCTTAAGAGCTTCTATTGCCACACCAACTCTTAATAACGACACCCCAAAAATCTTGAGTGGATACACTTTTATTTAATGGAAGATATGTCATCAACCTAAGCCACACATATTGTATGGTCTTGAATTCATGAGTGGGTGGGTATATTCATTGCAGTCATGTCTAATGCTCTTTAAATTGATGTAACCAAAGACTCTTAATTTATCTTCTTCAATGAGTCACTATCAATCTATCACTTTTGAACCACACATTATACCTGAGTCGTGCTGGAATGACCTTAAGTTGTAACCTCATATCTCACTTCTTGACGTGGAAGTGGATAGAAGCCATGGATGCTTTTTCACTCGTATCTCAATGAAATGTATTTATGGTTCCCAAACATTTTCACGTCAAGAAATGTGATATGAGACTTCAACCTAAGGTCACTTTAGGATTATTCTTAATACGTTGTAGAAAATTCTAGAATTTTCCATCAGATTATCTCATCATCTTCCACTTCAAAAATATTCAATCTTGTTAGTTAGATTTGAAGGTGAAAGTAAATTAATCTTAAAATTGAATACTAAGTTAAAATAAATTTACCCCAAGATATTAGCGGTTAAAACAGGCTGAATATGAATGTGTCCATATTTAAATCCTTTTTTTTTTTTTTTTCCGAATCCGAATTCGATTCGGATCATACTAGTTAAGACCATATCCGAACTACTTTACTTTTATTAAAAGTCATGTCTGGATTTAATTGGATTGAATTTATTGATTCAGGTCGGGGGTTGGATAATGTCTTTGATCACTACATCCAACTATTGTTGATTGATGAATGATGATTTAAAAAAATATAAGAATACAACTTGCAAAGTAATATATCATTCGGATCTTGACAGATATAAGAATGGAACCACAGCAGACCCGGATTTAACTTAGGTTAAGGAACATCAAGTCATATCTAAATCATATTTTAATTTGGATATACTTGATGAAACCAAACCCATTAAATTCATATTCAAATCACTCAAATTTCGGATAAAATACATACCATTTTAAACGCTACAAGCTATTGAAGATAACTAATTTTGAGAAGAGAAATAAAAGAGTTATTGATTTCAAGTTTAAGACAAGAGTATTATGATCATTTTACATCAGTCCACTAGAGAAGATCAAGATCAAAAGGCCATGTACACGGTTGGGTGAATATTTGAAAATTTCTGCATTGCTCCTCAACTTAGGTCTTCGATCATAAATTAATGAGAAATAACATAAATACTCTTTTTTTCAACCTCCAACCAAAAGCCCTTGAGTTTTCCCCACAAAATGGGTCCGAGCCCACGTGATCATTTGTTTATCATATTTGAATGAATAACTAGAACAAAAGGATAGAGGAAGTAAACCTTAGTCAAATGGATCTCATTTTATTTCATGGATATCATATTTTTATTTATTTGTAAACATTTGACTTAAGTAAAGATAATTGTTTATTAATGAGATTTTGACTAATCTTTTTTCTAATATATGTTTATGAGTGTAGTCCATATCGTGGAAAATATCTCCATTTTTTTTTTCAACGATTGTATTTAGATCATGATGTAAGTAAACTAGACTTTAATAATCTAATTAATTTATTCCATTAATGACCATATTGATCAATCTTTTCCATCTTTTCTAGTCATGTGGTGGCTAATGAAATATTGGAAAAAGTCTGCAAAATAAAATCTAGAAAGAATTATTAAAAGGGGTGGTTCACGGGCCATATGTAAAAACAATGGTTTTTCAAAATATGGGTTAGAGGTTTGGATTGAGCTGATTTTTAGTGAGAATGGTCACTATGATGAGAAGATCATCCTCACAAAAAATCAGCTCAATCTGAAACTTCTAAATCCATTAAAAGTGATTTACAAATTATTAGCAAAAAGTCGACGGTCCACATTCTAAATCACTTTTAATGGGGTTAGAAGTTTCAGATAGGACTGATTTTTTTTTTTTTTTTTTCGGATGATCTTCCCATTATAGAGATCATCCTCACAAAAAATCAGCTCAATCCCAAACTTTTAACCCATATTTTGAAATTTATTAATGTTACATTGTTTTTACATAGGATCCTTCCCTTATTAAAATATATAATGATGTTTTGAGAACTTGAGTAAATCAAATGTCATCACAATGTAGGCTTGTTGTTTTTAACAATTATTAATAAAAAAAATCATCTATACATATTTAACATTTAGTGATGATTTCATGTTTAACGATGAATATTGTGAGTACAAAAATATGATTTCATCTTTAACGCATGCATATTGCCTCGAGATTTATAGTAAATACATACATTCGCCAACAAAATTCATAGGAAAGATTGAAATAAACCCAACACTGGACTAAATATTTGGATCTTAATTTTGTTGGTAATTAGAGTCATGATATTGCTAAGTTTGGTCTCACATCGGACATAAATTATTTTGTCTCTTTTCTTATAAGATTTTGAGCCTCTCCTCTCATAGTTAATTGGTTGAATTAGACTTGAAATTTATCATGGTATCAGAGCGAATCTTTTTTTTTTTTTTCCATATCATCCAATTCATATCTCCACGTGCTTTGATCCAGTTCGACCCATACGTGCGAGAGCGTGTTGAGTTTAGTCCCACATCAAACACAAGATCTTGGGCCTTTCCATTCATAGCCAATTGATTTTTAGTTGACCTCAGATATAATAAAAAACTAATCCAACATCTAAGTCGGGATCATTTCTTAGTAAATATAATTGAAAATGATTGCTAGCACCCAATTGAAAAAATAATCAACTATGATCCCATGTATCATGGATAATACCGTGATCACAATCATACCTAACAAAAAAGTATTAGAAGAAAAGTATTAGTATTTAAATTTTTTTAATATAATAATAAATTGGAAAAGGAAACAAAAAGTTTCCTCATTTCTTTTACCCTTATTTTGTCTCTTTATGGATCCATTCTGTTAGCAGTAAGCCATCACTTCTTCTCTCCCCATTTGGAGTGTAAGAGAAATAAGTGAATAGAGATGGAGTATGAGAACATGGCTCTCTTCACTCTCTTTTCTTAAGCACCACATTGGTGTTAGAGAAGTGTTTTTTATTTTTTTTAAAATCTTTTTGAAAAAGTGGTGATCACTAGGGGGGCACTCACCTTTGTCTTCATGGAGACTTTTTCCTAAGTGCAATTTTGAAAATACACGTTCTAGAGATACTTCTATACACGTGGACTAATGAAAATGTAAGAAGTCCTCTCATCTTACAGATGTGGGCCTCCAAAATTCCAATCCGGCACCCAAGCCAAAAACATATACCAGACTAGGAGGTGGACATGTAACATTATATCATCTTCTTCATAATTATTCTCAATTCACAAATCACAACAAAATTTGTTATTTGTTTCATTGAATTTGGTATAAATCATTGACGGAAAGAAGGTGGTGTTTATGACACTCTGTCTTAGTGTAAAAGACAAAAAAATGGCAATTATGTTATCAATTGGGTTGTTATATGATGTCGAGTAGATCATTTTAGCTTATAATTTATTTGATCCCTTAGAGGTGTAAAATGTCTTAAAAGATAGAAATGTAGTCCGTTCTCATCCCGATTTATTCTTTTCTTCAAAATACTTCCAACAAGATGATTGCTTCATGTATGTTTGGGAAATTAAAAGGTGATTTTTACTCATTTATCTATTAAATTTAATTCGATAACTAAATACCTTATGAACAACAAAAGTTCTTAGAAAAGGAGGATGGGGAGACTCAATTTATTTTATAATATAGAAGATTAATTTCACTTATTTGATTTCATTTATTTGATTTCACTTATTTGATTTCGTTTAGTCCCACATTGAACATTCATTGTCTTGTCTCTCTCCTTAAAAGCTCCAAGATCTTTTCATTCATTGTCAATTAATTTTGAGTTGGACCACCAAACTTATCATGATATCATAGCAGGTTTTTCTTTTCTGCACGTCACCCAATTTATATGCAGGGCGTGTTGAGTTTAGTCCCACGTCAGACACTCATTTCTTGTCTCTCTTCTTATAAACTCTTGGGCCTCTCCACGAATTGTCAATTGATTTTGAGTTGGACCTCCAAAATTATTATATATAAGACTTCCAAAGAGTCAAAATGACTTGAAGAGGTAATTCCAAGGAATCAAAGACTATAATCAGGATTATGTTATAGAGTATCTCAGTCATGATTGGAGTACATGGTTTCTACTGTAGAAACAAGACTAGAGTGCATAGACATCAGCAATTGGGACTAAACCCATATGATAAATCGTAGACTTCGATTGACTAATATTCTTGAGAAAGAGAACACATATTTAGACCAATTTTTGAAATTGTAGACTTCGATTGACTAATATTCTTGAGAAAGAGAACACATTTTTTGACCAATTTTTGAAACTGGGATCTAGAAACAAAATCTTGGAGGAAAATAGTAACTTAATTTGCTATTGTAAGAAAATAAAGAAAGAAACATTCGTTGAGAGAATATCAAGATAGCACACTCATCCATCTATCTCTTGTGAGTGCAACCTTGTCACATCCAATCGGAAGGTGTGGTCCAATAAGATGAGTTTTTGGATAAAGACGCCCAAGAGCATTGGATTGGATCGGCTTTTTTAATTATCTCTAAATGGAGATTATAAAATGAGGAATGAGAAATTGAGATCTTTAGTGAGATTATATTAAATAAAAAATAGACTAAACCACCCCCCTAATCATATTTCTCGGGATACATAGAATCAAAAATATTTTCTTATCTATCCCGAGGCAAGTGATCTACGATTATGTGATTGGGGCGTAAGTGGACGTATGTCAAAAGGGGCATCACGACTCTAAAAAATATTAGCCTAAGCCCGATTACAAGTTAATGATTTGATGGATCTCAATAGAATCTATTAAATTGTATCAAAATCTAATAATCTAATATGTGGCTTGGAGATATTGTTGCAACCCTCTTTAAGTTTGATCAAATAAATATAAAATTATAAAGCATTTTTAATGCAATTTGGAATATAGGCCAACCATCCATAGGCCAAATTTTGACTTTTAAAATTGGCTCACATGGATCAAACCATTTTCCTTTTACAAAATAGCCCCCGTTTCTTTGTTTCTTATCGGTTAGAAAAAATATCATTAAAAAAAAAAAAAAAAGATACTAATCTCTAGAAAGATATTACTAATCTCTAGGAATTCTTGATTTTTTTCTCTTATCCTAACCGTCAGGTTGACAGAAAGCCTCTATTTCGCATACGTAGACAAAGGTGGTCAAAGTCAATCAAAAACTATTGACAGCTGAGATTGACTAACTAATCTAATCCCTTGGAAAAAGTGCTAATCCCTCAGAATACTGCATTTCTCTTCCCATTTCAGTCCTTCGTTGGACGTTAATCATAGTCCAACATAGTTGGACCCTATAAAAGTCCTACTTCGGTTGGTGTAAAGCGAGATATTTACCTGTGATTTCCCCCCTCAAGTCTCAACACACACGTCTTACCTAATTCAATCTCCACACCTTCATCTTCTGCAATAAACCCTCTAAACATGGCAGATCAATCTTCTTCCCTTAACTCCATCATCAATCCTTACGAAGTACTCAACATAATCCACAATCCAGACGACTCGCTCAGTCGATACAGCACCATCCCCACCACAACTGCCACAGGTGATAATAACCCAATCCCGAGTCAACCCGTTCTCACCAAAGACCTCCCCCTCAACCCGACCCACAATACCTGGATCCGAATCTTCCGACCCGTTAAACTACCCTCTATTCATAACCTTCTCCCTCTCATAATTTACTTCCATGGTGGTGGTTTCATCATCTGCAGTGCATCCAATACTATCTTCCACGACTTTTGTGTGTCCGCCGTAACAGAATTACCTGCCGTTATCGTCTCCGTTGACTACCGTCTCGCTCCCGAAAGCCGACTCCCCGCGGCTTACGATGATGCTGTCGATGCCATGAATTGGGTTCGAACCCAAGCTTTGAACATCAATGGTGAGAATTGGTTGAGAGACTTTGTTGATTTCTCAAAGTGTTATCTTATGGGATGTAGTGCAGGAGGAAACATTGCCTACCATGCAGGCTTACGTGCGTTGACGTTGGATCTTGAGCCGTTGAAGATCATTGGGCTTATATTAAATCAGCCCTTTTTTGGTGGGACCAACAGGACTGGGTCAGAGTTGAGATTGATCGACGATACGACCTTACCTTTGTCTGTTGCTGATTTGATGTGGGAATTGTCTTTGCCAAAAGGAGCTGATCGTGATCATGAGTATTGTAATCCCACGGTTGATGGAGCTCATGATCATGTAGGAAAGATTGGGAGGTGTTTTGTTAGTGTGCGTGGTGGGGATCCTTTGATGGACCATCAGTTGAAGTTTGTGAAGATGTTGAAAGGGAAAGGTGTGAAAGTGGTGTATTGGTTTGATGAGAATGGTTCCCATGGAGTGGAGTTATTTGATCCTACAGAGGCTAACGCTCTATTGGTGGTCTTGAAAGATTTTATTATTGATTCTGGTGCGGTTGAGTAGTGTTGTTTGCTGATGGAAAGTCAATGGTCTAAACGTCAACGATATGAGTGGTTCACCACTTCACCTTGTTTAGAGTGTTTTAAGTCGTACGCTGATGGCTCTCTTTGGTTTACCCTCTTTGAAGTTTCTATCCATAAATAATTTATGCGTTTTGTAAGTCCATAACACTCACTCTCTCTCTCTCTCTCTCTCTCTCACACACACACACACACTGTGTTTGTTGGGGATCAGGAGCACGATTTCAAAATTCGTTCGAGACGAAATGTATTGTTCAAGTCATCTCAATATTAGATGAGATTTAAAATTTCACGTTCATTTTTCGTAATTTTTAATGAGACTTCTCAAACACATTGGAAAACTCGTTCGAGACATCTCATTATCTAACATAGACGAGACGATATACAAAACCGAGTTTTAAAACCACAATCAAAAGGCTATGTGCTTAGATTCCAACATCTTAAGATTTCACCACATGCACACTCTTTCCATGACTACAAAGACTTAGTTTTTTTTTTTTTTTTTTTGATAAGTA
Source organism: Akebia trifoliata (assembly GCF_017979445.1). Classification (NCBI taxonomy): domain Eukaryota; kingdom Viridiplantae; phylum Streptophyta; class Magnoliopsida; order Ranunculales; family Lardizabalaceae; genus Akebia; species Akebia trifoliata. Next base: position 32,190,293 of record NC_141386.1, read on the forward strand.
ACAATATATTCATATGAAAAGAAAATAATATTAGGCCAGTCGAGGTGACCAACCTAGTAAGACCTTGCAAACAGACGCTACTCATCAGAAATACAAAGCATCCCATCCCAGCTATAAATAAAATCCTCGAAGAAGATCCCCCTAAATTCTCTAAAAACTTTAGATCGACAAAACAAAAGGCCCAAAATGGAAATAATTGTTTCTGTGCCATCTTTTTGAATCCCCTCAAAGATACGGCCATTTCTCTCCTGCCACACCCCCCAACATATTGCGAATGGTGTAATACTCCAAAGTAACCTCTTCATGCCACCAAACGAACATCCACTCGATGTCCAACTAGTGAAAAGGTCCTTTATTGTTTTCGGCAAGCAAGTTAATATATCAAATAACTTAAGGAAATGTGCAAAAATTCCCTACGTGAATTTGTAATGAAGGAGTAGGTGATCTGAAGATTCTCCATTATCCATACATAGAATGCAACAGCTTGCCCCATACCACCCACGTCGCATCAAAAAATCCATCGTTTGGATCGTTCCTAAAGAAGCTGTCCATGTGAAGAAGGCAACTCTACTTGGCACTTTCGGGTCCCAAATTGATGCATATAGGAAGGAGATATCACCAACATCATTACACAAGGAATGGTAAAAAAAACGTACTGAGAACCTACCATCCTTGCTTGCCATCCACACTCTCTCATCCTCCCGATCCCTGCGAAGCTCAAAGCATGAAGCAACATCAATTACTCTACCAACCTCTATCAATTCCAAGCCGTCAAGACCCCTTCTAAAACCAAAGTCCCAAACCCATTCGTCGCCTACCAATCTTCGGAAAGCTATGATAGGAAACCCTTATTTCGCGGATATGGAATACAAAGAAGGACACAACTCCATAAGGGACTGATTATTGCACCAAATATCCTTCCAAAATCTAATTTTGTTCCCTTGACGCACTTTGAATTTAAGCCTCAACTTGAATAGAGAAATAGTCTTCATAATACCTTTCCACATCCCATAACCATACGGGTGTCTAGTTGGGCCACTCTCCCACCCTATTCGCCTAGCCCCATATTTTCCTTCTATCACCTGTTTCCACAAGTTATTGCCATCAAAACCAAACTTCCATAACCACTTCCCTTTCAACGCTAGATTCATTGTTCCGAGTCTTCTAATCCCGAGGGCACCTTTTTTCTTGTCTAAGCAAACTTGTTTCCAATTAACTAAATGATGCTTTCTACCCCCACCTCTGTCATACCATAAGACTTAGTAAATCAACATACTCAAAAATCAGTTAGATTTATAATTTTTTATCTTTCTCATAATGAACTTTCTAAATGATCACAATCATCCTCAAAGACTAAATCCTAAAGATTTGAGATCAACAAAACAAATTATATTTTACTATTCCATTTTGTATATAACTATATATTTGCTTTCACCATCTCCATCTATTGAGGATATAAATCACGATCAAGATAGATTCAATGAATTTTGGGCAAAACAAAAGGGAATGTGGAGTTGGGGAGTACCCAAGTCTATGTTGTACTAGATATTCACTCAAGTTCCATTTTTTCTTACTTTTTGAAAAACGACAAGCGAACATGCAGCCCATGTGAGCTCAGTTATTTTATTTTATTTTTATTTTGGTTGCTTAGTCTTGTCAAGTAGTCGCACCAAGTTGTCTTTAATTCAAACCTGAACAAAATGCACGAAATTGTTTGTTCATTGATTTCTTAGCGAGGGAAACGAAAAGGCCAACTTTCTAAATACACCCTGAGTTATGGGGCAATATTTAACAACACATTTAGTGAGAAAATTTCCTCACCCTTTACAACGTTAAATTTAAATTCTGCATTTAAACCGACAATCTCAATAATTTGAATAGTTAGATCTCAAGATTCATGTTCTAATGTGGAGATAAATCTTTGATCTGGGCAATTATAGAAGATCAACATGAATAATCTGAATCATTGATATTAGTTATTTATTTTCAAACATTGTGATTGATGATTTATACTCGTTAATCTTGATGGTGGGAAAAGGTCCATGTCAACAATTGGATTAGAAGTTGATTTCAATGATTTAAATTGTCAATCTCACTAATTTAAATCACATGTTTACACTTGAAACAGGGTGAGGGAAATTAAGAAAGAAAATATTTGCTAATTGGATTAACAAGTTATCGTAAAAAAAAACCTTCTGGGTATTTAAAAGAAAATCCCTCAGTCAAGTTTACCAAATAATTTTTTCATGAGTCATGATAATATGATTCGCCAGGGGCATACCCAATTGACTCCTTGACGTGATAAGTTCAAGAATCGTAAATCTATATACCTTGGCATACACGATTGCACTTTTCCATTAAAAATAGTGTATCCCCTAGAGAGTTGTGCATCCCGAGGTATACAAATCATCTATGGATCCCAAACTTTTCACGGGAGTTGATTGAGTATGGAGTCATATTATCAGAACTCTTTTTCCAAACCAAAACCATAGATAACATCTCTTGTTCAAACCTCTAATTCTTAACTGTGGTTCTTCTATTTTTCTTTTCTTTTATTATTTTTTTTTTCCTTTTTTTATTGTTGGATTTTGGCACAAAAAATCAACAAAGTCTCACTTATAGGAATTTTGGTTCCTCTATATTTTTTGTGGTTCAGATCAACAATGGTTTGGTTTATGTTTACTTAACGAGATGCTCATCCTTTTAAGGGCAATGTGGTTTCTCCTTAAAATAAGGTGTTAATTATGTTAAATCAAATGATTAGGTCAAGCTGAATCATAAAAAAATCCTCCTTTTTAGCATGCCTTTTTTAATACAAAAACGTTTTTTATTAGGGAAAATATTTACCAAGCTTACCAGGAAAATGATCTACAGGCATATACTTTTACATTGTTTGAACACATGCATATCCTTTTACAATTGTTTGAACACATGATCCATGCCACAAGGTTGTAGAGGACAAAATTCAATGCTCACGGGTTCTTTACGCATTGAATATTGTTAAAATTTTAATATAAATATTTGTTGGTCCAATCAAATTTTTTTAGTCAAAGTACAAATTTTGAAAAAAATATTGGGTAATTTGTGATCCCGAATTTACAATCATATAGAGATTATCAAATCAATTTGTGTTTGCATCATACTAATGACAAATAATATTAGTGTCTAAATAGTATAAAAAATAATGTGGACCAAATTTCTAAAAACATTTAATTGAGTTGATTCAATAATATAAGATTGTCAAATATGGATCAAAATTTGAACAAACATGTACTCATTGACCACCTGTAATGCATGTACTCAGGGGATTTGGACGAAATGTGATACTTTAAGAGGTCAATTGCTTTGCTCTTGCTAGTCAAACCTACGGATCTAGACACCCCACATAATAATAATAATAATAATAATAATAATAATAATAATAAATATCAAACTGTGCTAACTCAGTTAGTTGTGCCTATGTTTGATTAGGATTATTGATTGTCCTCTTCAAACGTAACATTCTACCTACTTAATTAACCCGCCAACCCTTGACAATAAATGAATTTTGAAGCAAATGAAATGATGGAGAAATTTTAGGTTCAAAAATTAAGAAGCATTAGATGCTATCAATTAATATGTACAATGAAATTATATAGTGTGAATTACCATTTCGTGAGCTGAAAATGAGTTATTTATGATTTCAGTTCATTGTTCATTTTAATTACCAAACGTGAACAATCATGTTTTCGTTAAAAAAAAAATTCAAAACAAAGTTACTATTTTGCAAGTTTAAAGTGACAATTTCGAAGGTTTAAATGAAATTGTCACTTTAAACCTGTGAAATAATCACTTTAAAAACCTCTGAATTTGTTATCATTCATATTTAGGTAATTAAAATGAATAGAGAGTTGGAATCGTAAATTCGTCAAAAGTTGATCACTTTTTCGTAACTAGCTATCTCAATTATATAATATTAGAATTTTGGAATATTTTATTAAAGACATGCTCTCCAAAATGTTGCGATCTCTCTCTCTCTCTCTCTCTCAACTTATACAATGTTTGATGCGCATAACTCAGACTGGATCCCATTGAATTAATCCACTTTTGTAATTTATCTAAAATTCTTAGTTGTTTCTTTGGAATCCTACCGGATTTGGCTTTTAAAAAAAATGATTTTTTCGAGATCTATATATATATATATATTACAAAAGATGGATTTTTTCCTCGAATTTAACCAAATATCCATCTTATATACTCTCATACTTAAAATTAAAATTCAACAGTGAAAAATAATTCTTTTTTAGAATTTTTTTTTAAAATTCATAGAATTGTGTCCTCCACAAGTTGAGCCCAAGGACCCTTAGTAAGGGTGAAATCCTTACTAACTTAGTAAGGTTAATAAGACTCAAACTACAATGGTTCGGAACAATTTCGTGAGTCATTTCGGGGAAAAAAAAAACTATTTTTTTGGATATCTGAAGCGAAGAAACCACAATTGATAGAAATAACAAGATCTACCTTTTTAACCTTAATCTTTAAGTAATCTGGTCCCATAGAAACCATCATCATCAAAAATTAGTTCAATTTGAAACTCTCAAGTCACATAGGACAACTTTGGTGTCTAAAACATCACTTATATACATATAAGGAATGCTAATATCCAAGATCTCATAGGGATGTTAGCATTGTTCACCACATTTTTTTCCATAATAAATATATTTATTATGCTCTTAATAAATGCATTTATTATGTTGGTATTAATTGCCTAAGTATTTATTATATATATATATATATATAAGGTGTCCATTTTTATTTTAAATTTGGAAGCTAAGTAAGAGGTCAATAGCCCATTTTCAGAACCTTAAAATAAGCCCTAAAAAAAAATAGATATGAATTTTTCCCATGAAATCTAGAGATGTATGGTGTTGGATTGTCAATTTGGTAATCCATTTGACCTCAACGACTCTTACCAAGATCTGAAATTTTACGAAGTTACATGTTTCTCCTTTTTAATTTTAATTAAATTAGAAGGTGATATGAGCAAATAGACATGTGAGTTTATTTGTAATTTAAAATACAGATTAAAATATATTTAAAGACTATATAGTAAAAGAAAGGATATTTTGTAGTTTTGAAAACTTACCACTGTGGGTTGCAATTTTATTGGTTTTTATCAAAATGATCTTTGATTATATTAAACATTTTTTATGTTTTATTTTTTGCATAACCAAGTATCACCATAGACAGTGGACCAGACTTGTATTTGAGCTTTGCCCAGTCCATAGGCCATGATCTTGTCCAAGACTAATCCCGGGGCACGTGCAACTCCCGTGCATCACACATGCTAGGTAAGTGAGGGTTGCCCTTGAGAAATTAATACTCATACTGGGTATCAAACTCATGACCTATGGGCATTAACTAATTATCGTTCTGAAATCATCGAGCCACCCCCTTAGAGTTACTTTTATTATATTAAGCTTAAACATAAAAGTGACAACCATTTGCTAATCATTTTCTTAAAAGGAGGGTATGAGAAAAGATTTGCCTCAAGAAGCAAATCTCAAGCATGTAACAAACCATTTTTCCCACTTTTTGTATTGGTTTTGCACTCAAACACTGTTTAACTTTAAGATTTTTTACAGCAAGCTATTTTTCTTAGAGTTTGGCGTGCGATCAAACACTCCCAAAGTTATTTTATATAATTTATTTCTGTAAACAACTTATATTATTATTATTATTATTATTATTATTATTTGTATTTATAACTTATTAAGTACTTTTGAACTATGTATCAACTAAGAATTTTGATAATATAATGCCATTTTTTGTGCACGCCCCTGAGGCCCTTTTCTCTCTCTTGCCCATAGTGAAGAAAAGGGAACTTTCTGATCAGATTACCTTATGACATTCAAAATCATGATCTAATGCAATGGAGTTGTAGGGAACAAAATTATATGAACTTTAAAAAAGATTTAAAAAATAATTATTTTTCACTATTGATTTTTATTTTTAAATTTGGGTGCTCAATAACTGTCCATTTTTAACACCTTGGATCAAGGTCAAAAAATAACCTTTTTTTTTTTTTTTTAATGTGATCATCAATGTGGGCCTAATGACCCTTTTAAAGATTTGAAATCTGAACAAATAAATCCGTGGACAGAGGACGTGCATGCAAGAGAGACCGTAGCTTTCTTCTCTATATTGTTGATGTCATTCATGCCTCATGTCAAATGTCTGTTGGGCTGTGAGCAAACACGTAAGGGGGCATTAACAGCGTGCATCAAAAAAGGCGTTATATTATCAGACTCATCAACTAATAGGAGACATGAGCAAATGCGCATGTATTACACAAATTAGGATTTATGCATTATTTAAATTTTTATGATTATTTAACAATATCATTTTTAAAAAAAATGTAAATAGATAAGTTAATTTTATATCATATTTTATTATTTAACATATTAGAAAGACTTTTTTATATTTTAAAATATTAATTAAGGTGATTTTGTAAATAACATAATAGCTTCTATAATTTTAGAAAGCTAAAAATTAAATAACCTAGTTATGTAATTCTAACGAAAATAACCTTCATAATGATGAGATTAAATGTAAAAAAGTGAGTTGTATGGGTTGAAACATTTAACTTTACTTGTGTTTTTCTTTTTCTTGAACACCCCTCTTATTTGTTTTTAATCCCGAAAATAACCTTAAAATTATCTTCAAAATTATTATTAATATTTAGGTGACCAACTAAATAGAAACAAAACAATGGAAGCTTCACCCAACTAATACTACAACTAAATAATCTCTTCTTTCACCAGGAAGTGCTGTGTTCAATGGGTTGGTCTAGGCCCATGAGTAAGGCCCACTCTTATGATAAAAAATGAGTAGGTGTTTTTGTTTTTTTAAAGAGAAAGACAAGTTTCTATTTTGGGACTCTCAAGACAAAGATTTTGTGGATCAAAAATGAAAAGTATTACATGGTGAGATATGGTTTGTTTTTGAAGTTAGAAAAAGGTAAGTCTTATATTTATTCTATTTAATGTAAGATGGCCGATCATGGGACATATGTAAAATAATGGTTCTTTAAAATATGGGTTAGAAGTTTTCGGTTTGAGCTGATTTTTTGTGAGAATAGTCTCTATGATGAGAAGATCATTCTCACAAAAAATCAGTTCAATCTGAAACTTCTAAATTCATCAAAAGTGATTTAAAATTTATTGGTAAAAAATTAACGGTCCACATTCTACATCACTTTTGATGGGATTAGAAATTTCAGATTGGTCTATTTTTTTTTTTTAGGATGATTTTTTTCATCATAGAGATCGTCGTGACAAAAAATCAATTCAATCCAAAACTTTTAACCCATATTTTGAAAAATTGTTATTATTACATTATTTTTACATATATCCCATTATCCATCCCCTTTATGTAATACCTTAGACTTTGAATAAAAATTTAACAAAGAAAATAACTTGTTCCATTATCTTTGGAATTAATAGTGGAATATGTTCAAAATTGTCCCATAACTTCCTCACTAATAATCCTTCTTGTTGTGTGGTTTGCCTTTTATGTGTTTGATTAATTGTTTCATAAACTTCTTTACTTGTTATATTGTTGTTTGTCTTGTTAATTGCATTTTCCCTATTTTGTTGACTGCCTCTTTGCTACAACCAACTTTTTTTTTTTTTTTACCTTTCAAAAAAAAAGTTAGACATTTTGTGCTGTGTTCTCGTATCCATAAAAGGGTTTTTTTTTTTCTTTTATTTATATTTTTTGATAAATAAAATTTTATTTAATTTAAAATGGGATGTGCCATACTACCCATGCCCTATATTTATTTATAATTCTTTCAATTTTAGGGGATAGATTGAACCCCCCACACTTCAAAGGTGAGAAACTCCTTTAATCGATTAATGCAACTCAAATCACCCAGAAACCCGGACATTTGGTGTGCCATTGATTGAATCGAGATTTATGGTTAACAAAAAAAAATGGTGCTAAGCTGATGAACCAATGAAACAGTGCAACGTGTATAAAAAAAAATCGTTAAAAAATTTTATCCCCAATTTTCACACTTGCAAGTCCATTTTTTTATCTGTCAATACACGTGGCATTGTACTATTGGTTCATCAGCTTAACACCCATTTTTGTGACTCAATATTGCCTGATGTCCGTATGCGGTCTTTACTTGTAGGAAATTAAAGGATCCTTCGGTATTTAACTCTATTTGCTATTTGTTGGGCCTCATGGAAGGAAAGAAATTATCGAGGTTTTTTATTTTTTTATTTTAAGGGAGGATTATGTCTTATCAACATTCTTAAGTTCCAATTCAATTGGTGGAAGTAATTCGTTTCAAAATTACATTTTGTTGAAGATTTTATTTTCAATCAGGAGTTTGTATGAAAGGAGATATTGTAGCTTTGGGCTTGGGCTGCCTGCACTATTCTAGTCCAAATGATTCAGAAAAAACTTACTTGTAAGGATTCATAAAGTAGCCCATTTTTATGAGTCATGTTGGAGTGACTTCAAGGTTGTACCTCACATCGCACTTCCTGACGTGAAAGTGTAAAGGAACCAGATGCTTTTTCCCACGTATCTTAATGAAAAGCATCTATGATTCCTATACAATTTTATATCAGGAGGTGTGATGTGAGGTACAACGTTGAGGTCACTTCAGCCTTATTGCTTTTTTACTCTAACCACATTTTGGCTCTGATGGTTCATAGTATACAAGCAAGCGTTGGAACAAGGTGTAGGGAATGGCCGTTATTTGATTTTGCATAGAGAATGCATTTGAGATAGAGTTCGGCTCTCTCACGGTCGTTCATGGGAGAGTAGTATGTGAACTACCTCTATTGCCGTTCGATTTAGTCAATACAAATCTCAAGATAATTGCCACGTCACCCACTTACCATGTCATTCTCCTCCTTCTCCCACGCACTCCAACTAAAAAAACTCAAATTTTTAGGGTTTCTCTCCCAAAATCGTACCAGCAGCCACCCTTCTTCTCTGTAATGTGGATCATGCTCTGATGAACGAAAAATCAAGTTTCTACGATAGAAACTAATGAAGCCCATGCCATCAGAAATCAAGGTTCTCTCTTTCTTTGTTTGGATACATGATTTGGAACAAAATACCGTTGGTAACTTGAAATCTTCTTCTTCTTGCTAAGTCCAGTGAATTTTTCATTTAGTTTCTCTCATTTTCTCTCTAAGTCTAGATGTTCTGAGTTTCTTTGTTTGGTATTTGGGTTTTTCTTGCTCTCACGATCTTGGGTGTTTTGGTTCTGATTTTGAAGTTTGGGCAGATTTAGGAGATTTTGATGCTTGATTTTGGATTTATTCCTAAATTAGCCAACAGTGAGAGACTCATTTCTCTTTTTTACTGTCTTTGGTTAACTTGAATTAGAATGATAGAGCATGAATATTCACGGGGAAATTTTTTTTTTTTTTGTTTTTTTTAGGGGAGGGTCTTGTCTTTAACAAGCTTATGTGTCTTCTATTCAACTGGTTTAAATATGTCATATACCTTTAAGTGAGGAATGTTTGGGGGGCATCTTGTGAACATGTACCCATAAGATGTTCCTAGTAGATACATAATGAAAGTTGGTACAAGTCTTGACGGTATTGAAAATAGTAGAGATCATGCATTTCATTGTGGAATTTTGCTAATGATTCATCAAGAGAAACATATTTTGTCATGTGAAACATCAATCTTCTATTAATTATGAATATGTCAGACCTATTTATATTGGAAGGCTCTGCCCACATCCCGTATTTGTCTAGATTTTTCTTTTAAACAATTAGCATTACTCTTTGTGGAGTATGAACCAATCAAGTGTTAGCATTATCTAAACATTATTAAGCTTCATTTTCAGAGTATGAAATTTGAGCACTTGGAGTTGACTACTTTGTAGTATTTATAAACTAAAAATAATCAGTGAAAGAAACTTGCACCAGATGTATGTGAGCCTTTTGGGTATTCTTTCTAAAAGTAATCTTTTAAGTTATCTCAATAAATGAAAGATTATAAATTTTAATGATATATTTTGATGTTGCAGAGTATTGGTGGACATACATGAGACCTAATTCTGAAGGGTTAGATGAGATTCACTTGCTATTCAAACTAGAAAACTAAAGGTGTTTGGTAAAGTAGTGCTGAAAGTGGACAAAGACAAATCCAAGAACTCTAGTTACACTATTTGTGATTAGAATCATTTAGAATTTAGTTACTACTTTTCTGCAAATCTAAATGTTCCAGTTTGACAGCATCATGATTTCTATCTGAATGTAAACAAATGCAAAAGATGTGCATAACTGGAACATGTCTTTTTTATTATTATATGATGGTTAGTTCATATATAGTTTAAGAACCCAGGTTCCCTCAAAATGTATTTCCTTTGTACAATATATGTTAGCATTATATAAAAGGGCAATGATAAGAATGTCTCCATATGACTTGCTTTAATGGAGATTTTGAGTGACAAATTGGCAATCTGCAAAAATTATAAATGTTATTTGAAGGTGGGTTTATGTCCGACTAGCTACACCTAAATGTTAGCGTCTAATCTAAATCCACAAGTGTTCAGTTTCTATTACCATTGTAATGCCAGACCAGACATCCAATATCAATTCTTTCTGAATCTAAAAGATTTGGACTATAATGACATTGCACAAATCTAAGTACATGAATTATTGTGGAAATATTGCACCTCTAAGAGCTTCATTTAGTGGAACATAATGCCTAGGCTAAAGACCTCGTCGTGGACCTATGCTGTTGAACAAGAAAGATATATCAAAATGTTAACATATGACATTGACATCATAAAATATAAAAATAATTATATTAGATGCACAATACAAGAAGAAAACAATCTAGAGATTCTCTACCACCACTTATCATATTCACTTGACAGATTTCCCTTATCAATGTAAAGTAATAATTTTTCATAACTTCGACGCATTAATTATGGGGTGGATCATTTAGCCCAAATTCCATGAGTCCAAACCCACCAATTAAAAAACATCATCTTATTGTTCCAATTGCTCATGTCCTTCCATCCACAGATTATATATGCTTCTCGTTCCAATCTCCTCAATTTTTCTATGGGCTTGAAATAGTTGTTATTGAAACTTCTAAAAGATTATTCTTGTGTTGGCTCCTACTGCTTTCTTCTCAATATTCATGGAAAAATCTTAAAATTGACATTTTATAATTAATATCAAAATCTTCATTATTTTTCGCCTCTCGTCTATCCAAAATAGTTTTTTTTTTTTATATTGATTGACAAACTCAAATAAATGCATATATTTTTTAGGTATTTATCAAAATAAGAATTTATGTTTTTACTTCACTGGGTCATATACATAGCTGCACAAAATATGTCACACATATAAACTAATACCCATTTTTCTCGATTTTCGAAAAATTTTATCAAGCACTCATTCTCTTTTAAGTTATACCTCTCAATCATTTGTGCCCAGTTAATCTCAGACTCTTCAATTGATTCATTTCTATACAAACAATTATTGAACTGACGAGAAAAGTTTATATATGAATTAATTATATGAGGTATATTCTTCAATGCAGTTCTATTTATATGCCACAAGCAAACTTTGTATCAGACGCCTGGTAAAATCTAATCAATAGCTTCACCAATAGTTGATTCTTGATCAGTAAGAATTACATTAGACTGCTTTCCATTCATTGTCATCATCCATGGTTTCATTACCCAGACAAAAGATTCATCCGTTTCAGAATAAAGTAATGCACCACCAAATAATATTGTTTGATAATGATGATTGACACCTACAATTGGTATAAACGACATACCATACATATTCATTCCGTATGTAAGGGTCAAAACATATAACATCTCCAAAGTAGTGGTAATCCATTCTCGACCTAGCATCAACCCCAAAAAAATTTGTCATGTGACCCTCTGAGTCAACTTAAATGAAAAAAAAAAAGAAAAAGGATTCTCTATTTATTGACGTCGAACATAATCAAGTATAGCTTGAGCATCATCTTTTTTTAATTCTCCCTGACGTTTTGTACTCAAATAATTATTTGCATCTTTTCTTGTAAAACCAATGTTATGAACTCCTCTAGCGTAGCCATATAATCCATCATAAGGCTTGTTTTAATTCTTGCTATACGCATATTCTCAATTATTTTTCCTTGACTTTCACTTAATTTTCGTTGAGATATAAGCATATGTTTTTTACTTGAAATTACAAGGTTATGGTTATGCTCTTCTACAATATGGGTCACGACCCATTTATCTTCCTTTCTCTTTCTAATAGCCATCATTGCCTTACAATTCATCCTTAAGTCAGCTTGATTCCTTCTTTTTTTTCAAAAGGTTTGCATCTAGGATCTAGCTACCCTTCAAGGGAACAACAAAAAATACGACCAATCACGTTCTTGGTACATTGAAATTTATTTGATGTATTTTTTTGAACACTGAGTCTCATTTTACTTGCATAAGTATTATAGAAATTGTATGTTTTTTCAAGAGATTCAAATTCCATTCCAACACATGGATAAAACTCATTCATGTCATCTTCAATTGGTATTCGTTCATCATGAATAACATTATCATTTAACTTATCTTCATTCTCTAAATTTTCTTCTTGAATTTTTTTTCCATCTCTTTCAATTGTATCATCATTTTTTTTATTTATTTCACCGTCTTCTCCATGGCTACAAATATAAAAAAATTCATAGTCACCATCTTTTTGTATATATGTCTCCTTACCCCCATCATTTTCAAATCCCATTTGGAAATCTATATGAAAAAACATCAAAATATTACTAGTCAAATTATTAGTAAAATTGATGAAATAAAATATAGAAGTAAAATAAATATTTGAGAATTAAGATGGAAGACCTTATTATGGAAGACCTTATCATGGCAAGGAAAAGTAATTATTTGGATAAAATTATAACGGTTTAATAATTTATGCTTTATGTAATTTAATCCTTACTTAGTAAATGATATAAATAATTTAGCAATAAAAGAAGAGTCAATTTAGCCTAATTAACTAAGTAAGATTTCAAACCTCATTAAGGGTCAAGAGCTCACGTGTTGGCATCCAAAAACATGATCTAATGCCACAGGTTAGTAGATGAAAAGAAATCTAAGAACTTTGAAAGAAAAAAAATTACATAAAAAAAATATATTATTTCTCACCATTAACTTTTAACTTTATGTTTTGGGAGCTCGGTGACCGTGCATTCTCAACACCTTAGATCAAGCTAAAAAAATTGATTTTTATTTTATTTTATTTTTTTCATGAAATCTATAAGGTTGTTGTGTTTGGGTTGCCAATGTGGTAATCCATGTAGGCTCAACCCTTAATAATATTTAAGTCTATCTAAGTTAGTTAGGAAAGTTATTTCCATAAAATAAGAGAGCTCCACCCCAAAATTTTCTTATTACACCTAAATTAAAAATAAAAATAAAATATGTAAATGATTGAGAATAATTAAAAGCTGGGATGCCAATAAAAGTCATCCATGGTTCAAACACTATTGTCATTTTCATACTTACACCACAATAGATTCATTGAGGAAGGGGTTTGGAAAAGGGTAATTATAAAAGCACCCTACAAATTAATAAGGGCAATCCACACAGCCAAATTATTTTATCTTATCAAGGTTAAAAGTTTCGGAATGAGCTGAATTTTGACGATGATGATCTCTATGATAAAGAGATCATCCTCACCAAAAATCAGCCCATTTCAAAACTTCTAACCCCATCAAAATTGGTTTATAAAAAAAATGAACGATTTAAGATTCTTGAACTTGTTTTAATGAGGTTAGAAGTTTCGAAATGGGATGATTTTTTGTGAGGATGATCTCCTCATCATATAGATCATCTTCACTAAAAATCAATTCATTCCAAAACTTTTAACCTATATAAGACAAAATAATTCGGTTATAGTGTAGGTAGCCCTTATTAATTTGTGGGGTGCTTTTATAATTACTCTTTGAAAATTTGTAAAATTGGAAAGACTCGATCATCCATTCATGGACTGATTTTTGAGTCTGTTTGGTTCCTAGACTTGGATTTATTAAGTCTTAAGTCTATAAAGTTTAATAATCAAGTAAGAAAGAAAACTACAAATTTCCCAACATATATATAACCCCACAAGCAAAAAAAAAATTGGTAGAACGGAACATAAACACTAATTCATACAAAACATCATCTTCAATTCAAGCCAAAAAACTCGGAGATCTTCATACCCTTAAAAAAAAAATGTATGGTGTTTGAGTTCCAAACTAGATGAGAGAAAATCTTGATTTATGAATTTTATTGTTCATATTGTCGGGTTTCAAATTCCGTTAATCAGAGGTTGATCGACGGTTGGCGAAGGAAGAAAGGGATTATTGTTTCGGTTAAGTTTTGAGAGAGAATCCCAAAATTGATTTGTTTCTATCATCGAAGCTTGATTTTCCGTTCGTCGGAACTTGATCCACGTTATAAAGAAAAAGGTGGTTGCTAGTACGATTTTGGGAGAGAAACCCTAACAATTTGGGTTTTTTTAGTTGGAGTGTGTGGGAGAAGGGGGAAGAGAATGACGTGGAAATTATCTTGAGATTTTTATTGACTAAATCCAACGGCAATAGAGGTAGTTCGCATACTACTCTCCCATGAACGATTGTGAGAGAGCCCAGCTCTTTGAGATATCACATTACCTTTGACTTTGGACACATAATTTTCAGTTTATATTGGTATTTCCTCCTTTGACTTTTGACTTTGGACAATATTGTGAGCTAATACCTTATCCCTAGAGGTGTTCGCCATCTCACAAAATTTGGGTGTTCTCAGATTGAATGGAAAGTGACTTTCCATGGAATTTGAAATCCATAGAAAATTAGTTGTGGAAAATAGGTAGGGTTGGAAAATCAAATTCCATTGTTTGATTTCATATGGATAAAATCATGAAAAAATATGAGAAAAAAGAAGAAGAGGAGAAGGAGGAAGAAGGTGATAGGAGGGGGAGAGGAAGAAGAAGATGACGAGGAAGAGGGAGGGGGGAGGATGTGGCGACAACGGTGGCGGCCACAACGGCGGCGACGGTGGCGGCGAGGACGGCGAAAGTGGCTGCCACGACGGCGACGACGACGATGGCGGTGACGGTGGCGATGGAGGTAAGTGAGGAAGATGGGGGGAGAACGTGGTGATAGTGGTAGCGGATGAGGTGAGGGATGGAGAAGAAGGAGAAGAAGAAAAAAAAGAAAAGAGATAGAAGGTGGTCGGAGACGGAGCCGATGGTGACGACGACGACGAGGTTAGTGTAATGGTGATAGTGGTGGTAGTGGTAGTGGTGGTGGTGGTGGTGGTGGTAGTGGTGGTGGTGGTGGTGGTGGTAGGGAAGAATTGATGATGGAAAATATGGGTGGATTTCATTTTCCCACCCATATGGGTGGGAAAGTGAAATCCATGATTTAGTGGACTTTTTGAATGGGGTGGAAAATGAATTCCATTTTCATATGCAATAAAACACTTGAAAAATGTCATTTTCCATGGAAATTGATTTTCCACCCTATTTTCCATGTGCAATCAAACATACCCTTAGTGACATTTGAGACGTAGATTTTTTGCTAATAAGTCTGTCCAGGGAGTCAGGATTTATTAATGGCGTGTTTGATTGCACGACAAACTCTAAGGGAAACATTTTGCCATAGAAAAATTCTATTTAATGGTGTTTTGCCTAAACTTCTATTTAATAGTTTTTGAGTGTAAAACAAATACAAAAAGCAGGAAAAATGATTTTCCACAACCATGAGATTTGCTTCTTGAGGGGGAAAATCTTTTCTCACCCCTCCCCCCTAAGAAAATGAATTGCCACATGTCATCTAATTTCGATCTCGTAAATGGTTTCATTTTTTAGGTTTAAACTTCATCTAAGCAATGTCATTTTGGTAAAAACAAATGAAATTCCAACCATTGCCCTATAACCGTAGTGGTTAGTTTTCAAAACTACAAAATATCCTTTCTTTTATCATATAATCTTTAAAACCCTTTAACCATGATCTTAAATTACAAATAAACTCATTTGATATATGTACATTTTCTCGTACTACCTTCTATTTTATTTTTTATTTTTTTAAAGAGAGAGAGAAATATTTTTCTTCGAAGATTTTAAATTTTCTAAGGTCATTGAGCTCAAATAGACCATCAAATTGGCAATCCAACACCATAGCCCTCTAGATTTTATGTAAAAACTCATATTCGAATAAAACAAAAATTCAATATATATATATATTCCTTTGACAAAATCCTAGACAACATTCTCGACAAAGTATTTTGTCTTTTACGAGCTAAAAGTTTCTAAATGGACTGATTTTTTGTGAGGATTTCTCTATTGTGAGAAAATCATCCTCACAAAAAATTAGTCAATTCTAAAATTTCAAATCATAGTTTATAAGTTGAAGAATTGTGAACCGTCAATTTTTTACTGTTAATTTGTAATCAATTTTCATGGGGTTAGAAGTTTCAAAATTCTATTCACTATAAAGATCATCCTCACAAAAAATCAGCCCATTCTGAAAATTTTTAATCATATAAAACAAAATTTTGTCTAGAATGTTGTCTAGGATTTTGTCAAAAGAACGTCATCCTATATATATATTTGGGATTTGATCCAAAATTTTGAAAATAGGCGGCTAATGAACTCCCAAATTTAAAATTAAAATTAAATTGTGAAAATTTTCCTTCTTAAGCTTTTTTAAGTTCATAGTTCTTTTATAAAATGAAAAAGTATAAAGAGATTTTCCACATGATTTTTAATGATGTGCTCAAACAAAGAAAAAGGATTTGCCAATACAGCATTTACTTGGTGCAAGGTAAATATCTTCCCTCCAATCAAATACGCCCTAAGTGAAACAAGGGGCGCCTTATCAATGAAGAGGGTTAATGGGTGTTCTTTTACTATGGAAAATTAAGTGGGAAGGTAGAACAGAAGACCAAAAAAATCACTAAAAAAAAACCCCAAGAAATTTATTTAGTGGATCATTTAATCTATTTATCTATCTACTAATGAAAATTCAGTTTAATGGTTTTCATAGTAAAATCGGATAGGGACACATTTTTCGATATTGAAAGATGTGGCTTTGGACGTAATTGAATGGAGAACAAGTTGACCCCAAATCTTTGGGCATCTACTACGACATTAACCACTCCTATGCCATCTTGGATTGTTCTTGGCCTTTTCTTGGCTTTGATGATGATGGCCAAAAACTATGTGATGGGCAAGATCTTTGGGGTAAAATTGTCCCCAGAATGACTTGGTGCCGATGAAGTATGAGATATAGTATTGGTCTAATGCACCATGGGCCCGTGATTCCCTTAACCACTTATCTTAACCTTACGTCTAAGAAGTTTGTTTCAAGTCAAATTAAAAAGAAAAAGAGAAAAATTGCATATCAAAACTTCTGAAGGACTCAATATTTCTCTAGTGTTCAATAGTATTTCACTGAAATCATGTAGGAACCCACACATGGCTTTTGCGCGACTGAAATTGAGGAACAAAATTTGATTAGCCAACCCTAAATCTTTGGATAAGACTTTGTTGTTGATGTATGATTGTGCAAACATTGAGGAAAAAATGCTGAAAAAGGAAGAGAGTTTGAGATCTTGAGAATAATTAAAATTAAAAAAAAAAAAATTGTATGAATGATTTTTTTTTTGTTTTTTTGTAAATTTGTATATTAAATATTTGGTATTTTGTGCCTCGACCATATAACCATTCTAAATACCTCAATCTACATTATTTTTTATATTTTTTTTTCTTTCTTATAGATTTTCAACCTATACATCCAGTTTATTACTAATAAAGCCTTGAAATGTTGGCAAATGGAATGATTGAAGTTCCTCCAACACATAGTTGAGATCACACACTACTCTTGATCCAAATTATCTTATTTCTTAGAGTGTTTTGTTTTTTTTTCATGTTGATCATATTTAAAGAAAGAGCATGCATGTCCACACATTTGCACATTGGATTCCCAAGGGGGTGTTCGTTAATCGTGATTATTATTATAATTATCATTTCAAACATAAAAAAATTTCAAAAATTACATCAGGGGGCCTAATTTTGCTTTGTTTAATTCCATGAGAATATACCTTACTTGGCTTCAATGACAGATACAAGTTTGAGGATAGATACCTACAGCAAGGAACATGTGCAGCCTTGTATACTTCAATTACATGTTAAAAAAAATAAAAAAAATCTAGCTAAAATCTATAATTAATATATTCATTAGAGTTTATAGTGTCAGCTTTGTATTAGTTACTCATGACGTAGCCCCACGTTAATTAATATAATTCCATCGAAGAAGAGACAAGAAATAGAAGATACGAGTCCTTATAACCACGAGACCACCACATGCAAATAAGCAGTCGAATCATAGGCCAAAAAAATACACTCTGGCGAAATACAACTAAATATTATTAAAGAAAGATTAGCACAACTCAATTAGATGGTGTTCTTGTCTTAATTAGTTCTTATATGCTCCAAATCCTATAAGATAGGGGTGTGAGCATCATCCCTAATAGTTGTCACTAAATCAAAGCCGCTAATAGTATCAGAGGATTCATTAAATACAAATCTTGAGAACCATCCAATTATTTGGGCCTAAGGGTGACACATTGTGAAAAAAACTCAAATTTGACGACCTTGAACTGTCAAATTTCATAAAATTTGGCAGACGAAGGGGTCGAAGTGGCGTCGAAATCTTCATTATCAAATTTTTTTCTCGATAGGTCGAAACTATCAAATTAATGAAGGATGGGAGAAATTCGACAGTTCTAAACTGTCAAATATGAAAATATCTACAATTTCAATAGTCCTAGACCGTCAAAATTCAGTTTCTAAAATTTGTAAGCTTTGGCCTGTCAATTTTTCTATCGAATTTTTCAGTTTTCACTAGTGTGACTACTTGGGATGATAATATCATCTCCTTAAAGAAAGAATAATGATGAATGCACTCGATCTTGATATGCAGTTGACGTGGTAATGGTACAAAATCGCACATCTTTTTCTTGTTTATCCCGATGAATATGATCCATGGTTCTATGCCCTTGCCATGTCAGCCGCGTACCCAACCACGTGCATTCGTCAAGACTCTAATGGAAATCCTGTCACTTAATATTAAATTGGATTAGAGATGTTTCATAGAAGAATTTTTGTGGTCTGAAGGGTACCTATTTGAGTGATTGGAGGGTCACTTAATTTAAAATGGATAGAGAGTGAAAGATCGTTGGAATTGTAATTGTAGTTTTGTTCTTTCTTTTGTTTTCTACTTGTATTATATACGATTACATTTGATCGATATGTTGTCTTGTTTGTTATTTTTATTTTTATTTTTATTTAAGATAGGTCACATCATATTTTATAAGGTCGGGACCACTGTAGTAACAAAAAAAAGTTTGTCCTTTTCTCAACCACATAAAAACAACCTTTGTGGCATGAAAGAAGCCTGGTTCAGTCTCACGTGTACCGTACAAGGTTCGCAAGAGTTGGGTTAGTCCCATAGGGAGAACTCTCAGATCAAGATTAGCCCATCAAGGGATCTTAATCATACAATTTATTGCAACACTTTTTGATGAAAATAAGCAAGGGAGAAGTCTATAGATTGAACGGTTAAGAAATATAATTTTAATTAAAGAATATAATATTAGGATGAGAATAATTTTTAGAGTGTCAAAAAATCCCAATTGACTTAATTGGTAAAGTCCATGGATAATGATATGATATATCTGAATACAATTATAATCATAGTTATTGGTCTCATTAAAAAAAATTATCAGAAAAAGATTTATAGAAATTGACTTTATATAATATAATAGACTAATGATAATCTAACGTTTTTTATTTTTATTTAATTTAATTTTATTTTTATTTTTTATTTTTTCAGACGCCCTCTTACACTCCTTGGCATGGCAGTTACAGAATCATAAAAAAATTTCTTTTGTATCCTGAGCAAATGATCTACAATTCTGTAATGGGAACGTATGGGGTATCTGTAAAAAAGAGTGTCAAATTATTACAACTCAATCTATTACCAGGAACTAATAAAGCAATCAATTTTTTTTTTTTAAATTTCCCTTTGCCTTAATCGTTCAATATGATAAATGAGGATGTTAGTTGTCACATATATTCTAAATTCTCTTTTCCTATATAACCCACTAGGAGATTAATTAACCTATTTCACAATAATCTCCCATAAAGTAAATATTGTTGTATTTTTCTTCTTAGAAACAAATTATTCCACTTCTTAACTAGACTTCTTTCAATATATTTTTCGGGCACAAGATACATTAAAATAGAAGTATACCTAAAAAGATAAAATTTTATTTCAAAAAATTAAATTGGAGACTACTAGAACCATTTTTTTTCTTTTTTTCTTTTTGGATTTGTATGTCATCTCCCATGTGCATTTCTAATGTTGTAAGTGAGGATGCTAATTGTTGATTGTTAAAATTCTGATTCGCAAGCCTTATTCGGAAAGGAGGAAATAGTTGGTGTGCGCAAACTAGCCTAGATACCCTTCTTATAAATTAAAAAAAAAACATTAGTGAAGTCAGTATACAATAAATCTCTTATGAATTTATTGGTGTTGCAATTTTCTTTCTCACAGAAATAATTTGGCTTGTTTACTTTACCTCTTTTATTAATTTTTTAAGGCACAAGATACGTCACAATATAAAGTTCGGATCAAGGAGGGTTGTCTAAGTTTTGATTAGTTACAAAAAATATATCAAATTCGTTCTTATTATTATATGATGTCTATTTCCACGTTTTGATTAGAAATTAAATATAAAGAGCTACATGCAATGTAAAAAATAATTTGGTTAGGAGTTCAATGCAACTTAAATTCCAATCGAAACATGCCACATAGACACTATTTCTATTTTGTAGAAACGGGACACCTTACCTAATCGTAATTCTATTTTAAAAAAATGTAAAAAATTATATTTTTAAAAATGATGAGGAGTTATAATATTATTAAATTATTAAAAATATGTATAATAGAATTATAGAATGTTAGTGTCTAGTTGGCCAATTAAGCATCTTAAGAAGTAAAATAGGATTATAGAATGTTTAGTGTCTACGTAGGCCAATTAATCACCTTAAGAAGTAGTATAGTTAGATGCGTGTCGGGTCGTATCTCTAGATTCTCATCTGACACAGTGTGGATATGCATTTCGGTACTAAAATATTATACTTCGAATGCGGAAGGCACACACGACAACATAGGTGGCTGTAATTTTTGCAGGACAGTACAGATAGCCTCTCTCAAGACTACTATAGATTGTCTTGCATGTCTACATATCCTAGATATCAGGGTGCATCACGAGGGAAGGAATATTTATTTCCCTTCAATCGCAAACTTTAAAATAAATAAAAAAGAGAGAGAGTGAGAGAGCTGCTACTGGCAACCCAACTTTTACTTATTATATTTCAATTAAAAATAAAGAAAATAAGTGAATAGTTAAGAATAATTCAATATTGAGGTGTCAATAGAAACTTTTTATTTATTTATTCATTTGTTTGCTAGATTTTCTATTTTTTTGGTTTGAGTATTTTACATGAGCCTAATCATAATTGTAAACAACTATTTAAATGATTTGAACCTATGTTCTAATGCTAAGATAATAATTCGAGCCAAACCTTTTTAATGTTTGAATAGTGTGTTTTAATAATCTTTAATTGGGTTGCGATAAATAATTTATGAAATTGGGGTGTAATAAGAGAAAGTTGGGGTGTTGATAACAATTTTTTTTAAAAAATCTCTTAGGTTAGTATTTTTATTTTTTTATTTTATAAATTAAATATTAGGGTATGTTTGGAAGATGGACTTGTTGAGTTTGGAAGGACTAAATCTTCATTCGTGTGATGTCATGAACTCCTAAATCCAATCCATGGTTTTAAAACTTCTCGTTGGTCAAGTTGACTATAGGAGTTAAAATCATCTCGGTCACAGAGGCAATCGAGCGAGAAAGTCGATGTGACTCATACATTAGATGGACTCATAAGAGATTTGAGGATGAGGCTCTAAATATCTTAAAATCGAACAGAGTTTATCGATTTTGATATTTTTCTCAATAAATTAATATTTTTTTAATAACTTAAATATTTGTGATATACTGATATGTGTTTTAAATGTAAATATATTATTTTTTATCTTTTAGATATATTTAGTTAAACCGATTGTAACATGTGAGCTCGACAAGGTACCAATTAGAATCCTATGCAAGATAAGAAATCAAGTTTGAAAACCATGATCCACCCTCTTTCAATTCCCACCACAGAAGGTCGAAGTTAAAGCTCTGTTTCGACCTCTTACTTCGTTTGTGTCCAGGTGGTCCAACTTTGTCTCTCTAGTCATTGAACCATCGTGTCAAGTTGGCTAGATCACTTGGCTGATCGTGCCGTGTAAGCTATCCTATGGTGATCGATGTTGACATTTTATGTTGGATATATATGTATATCCTAGAATTGCATTGAAACTCATTTCCTGAATTACTATCAACTTTCAACATTCCCAACTCCAACTCTAATAGTCCAATTGACCTCACTATGCCTTGATCCTTGAAAGTTTTTACCAAACCTCCATGATGTAGCACCATATTGTAAAATCAGTGTACCATTACCGTGGTACAACCACACCTCATTATATAAACTATAAACATAGACCCTCTCGATTTTATTGCTGGTACAATAACTTTTTTTCTGGCCTGCCTTTAAGAATGCAATAGATCATGTTGTGGGATTCTTCAAAATCCACACTCATGTCAAGAACCTATGTAGAACGTTCACACCTCAATGGCCACCAACCAATGTGTCCACCTATACTTTCTCTTGTGTCTACCTATGTATACTTTCGATTTTGCACCTCAATCTCTTTGTGGGTGGGGAGCGGATCCTATTTAGTGTTTGTTTCTTGTTGTACCGTGTGGTACTTCTTAGACGGTTGAGAAAGCACCACATCACCAAAATGTTTAAAATTAGCTTTTTAAAATGTGAATGTTTAGTGTCGTTCATTTTCAAAGCCTCTGATCAAATCCGTTTGTTTGGTTTTCTTGATATATATTTGCAAATCTGATTTAGATCACGAATGTTAGAGGCTTGATTTGTTATTCTGCTTCCAACATGGTAATCTCTTAATTGTTTATAAAGCAATACATAAAATAATTATAACAGAGGATCCCCTCCCTTTCAAAAGCACTTCAGGCATACATGTAATACAATAATTTAATAATATATCTCTTTAAGAGGAATTGAGTGGATCTTTTATCCTTATTCATAGAAGTTTTTCGTCTTTATTATCTAAATAAAATTTTCTAATTCTTCGACTTTTCTTTTGATTATACTCAATGGTTTTTTATTTTCATGGTTTAGAAGTTACTCTTAATCTCTTTCTATGTCTACTAAATGATTGTCCCTTGAGATCATGTAATTCTAATGTATCCCAATGAGTTTTAATAATCAACTTGAGGTGACATGTGTAAAATAGGAATAATATCATCTTTTTGTCCTTGTAGATTTGATAGTTGAAATCATTCAATTTCAAGAAATTAATGAGCCCTAATAATATGACATACTTAATCAACTCCCTGACGTGAACAAGTTCAAGAATCGTAGATCTATATCTCTCGGGATACACTTTTTGTGGGGAAGAGGAATCGTGTATCCCAAGGCGTACAGATTTACAGTTCTTGAACTTGTCACGCAAGGGAGTCTATTGAATATGCCACCTGGCAAGTCATATTATCACAACTCTAAATGAATTTGTCGTATTGTGGGTTGATGATGTTTAGAGACTCATTACACGAATCTCGAGCATTATTGATTGGCTAATGAGATGTTCTTCTTAGAGGACATCCGTATCATTTTGTATATTAAAAAAAAGATCTATTAAGATCCAAACCACCAAGCTAAGTTACTATTACATTAGGCCCACTCTCCACCCACAATGGGTGCAGTTGCAACCCATGGTGCGGTACTTGAAATACATGCATCATGGCCTCAAAAAGACGCACAAATTGAATGCTACCCCAATTACTTCCTTCGTTGACAAAAGTACACAACCCCACAAACAAAGTCCCATTATTAATCTAAAAGTCAGATTAAATAGAAAAATCTTTTAGTAGAGTGTTTGGATACAAACCTAATCCCAGACAATTTTAGAAACTAGAATACAAATATCCTCGAATAGAAAGCCTTTTGAGAACTCTATTTTATATCTCTCATGGACTAGAAAAGAAAAAAAGAAAAAAAATTTATTGGTTGTTAATCTTCCTCCCATGACCCCACCCCACGAACCACACACATGGCTATGGACCTCTTCTTAGATAGACAAAGTTTCTCCTATAGGTCTAATGATCAAGAAAAAGAAAAAGAAAAAAAAAATCAAACATCAAACACAGGCAAGTGTCTGTACTTGAACGGTAGAGATGGGTGGGCCATGTTGGTGAGGGCCCCATTGGATATAAAATCCTAAGATGTGTCCTTATTGTAAGATAAGGGTATTTGTCCATCTCCTCACTTAAATAAGCTACAAAAGACAAACTAAAAACAAATTGTTTCCACGTGATGCGGGCCTTTTGGAAGGATGTGTGGGTTGAGAGAGGCTGATTGTCCGTTGTGATGGCGGCTGGGGCCATAGAGAATTAGAGAGGGAATGGCTCGGGCTGCTCGCTCGCGCATGTGGTCCGTGTCCGTCATTTTGTGATCGTGCGCTCGCTCACACATACTCATATAAATATAAATATATCAAACAAAGAATGTTGTAGCATTTGACGACATACCACGACAATATAAAATATATCATAAAATAATCTTTTAAGACATCCTTTCAAAATAATACTTACCCATATCTTTTTGAAAAATAATTATATTTATGTATTATTAACTTCAGCTCTATAATCCTTAGTGGACCCCTTTTAGATTCCTATATTTTATACACGTGGCCAGTTCATTCAGTGAGTCATGTCTTATTGGTTGGACGGATTCCAAGATTTTAATCCTTGCTTAACTCAAGTCATTGTTGGGGAAATGATGACAAATTGATGAATCGATCCGCTTATATGTCTTTTTTTACTGTAAAAAATGGAGAATTACTATACGTATTGCTTGACGTGGAACAGATAATGGATTTTTTTTTTACTTTTTTTTTGTCTTTTGTTGAGCTTTTAATGTCATCATGATCATTAATGAAAGATATCAGTGGGTTATTTTTTTGGATTGATCGATCCTGATCGATGAATTGTGGTGGACCACTTGTGTCTTGTAAATAAAGTTCATTAAAGGGTAAGCATCCAATTAAACATATAGTGCCATTGTGAAAAGTTCCAATGGTGGAATCCAGACTCCATTCCATTGGAAAACTTTACTATCTATGAAATTGCTTGAAACACTATATCCATCTATAGATGAGCTACTTTAATTCCCAAGTTTTGTTTTTTTTTTTCTTTTACTGTTAAAAGATAAAAAATTTCCTCCGCTTTGGTTTTTCACATTAATAAAGAAGAATATTTGTGTGGCTGATAATCTTTCTACATAACCAACAAAACTAAACATCAGCTCAAATTAAGCCCTTTATTCCTTTAATTTTTTCTATCTTTTTTTTTTTCCCTCCCTTTTGTCCCTTAATAACAACTAGTTCTCAGACTCATTAGAAGAAAACTGGCTTTTCTTTTGTTTTTACTCTTGGCTTTCTACTCAAATTTTAACAAGAAGTTAGCCCACACTCCTCCCCCCTTCAAGTCATTTTCTTGTGGAGGACAACAAAAGAGTTGAAAGGACTGACTAAGACTCCCTATACTTCATCAGTTGTTTTCTGTTGAAGCCAATTTGAGAAGGCATCAAGGGTCTTCATGTCGGCTCTGTAATGTTTCTGAGTAAATTCAAGCAAAGATGACCAAGTGAAGTCTGGATAAACTCTTGGATATTCAACGTCGACCAACTCCATTGGTGGACTCACCAACTTATCTTTCTGTGGACAAAGAAAGAATGCTAAAGATTTCCTCGGCTTTTCGCTGTTTACTACTGCTCTATGCAAGCAACTCTTGTATTTTCCATTCGATAAAGCCTGAAATCAAACAAAAAAATGTGTTGCCCCGTTAATTCAAATTAAACAAAAAAGGGTACTAAAAAGTCTAATTGTATGCACTTGGGTATCAAATAATTTTACCATGAACGTATCACCGATGTTGACAACAAATGCTTTGGAATTAGGACTAATGCAACGCCATTCATGGTCGACAAACACTTGTAGACCACCAACTTGGTCTTGATGAAGGATCGTTAATGAGGTCGGGTCACAGTGAGGACCAGTTCCTAGTGTGATGTCGGGCTTTTGGCACGGTGGGTAGTAGTTAAGCCTCATTATTGAATCGTTTCCTTTGAAAAAGTCCTTGAAATAATCTCGGTCTACTCCGAGGCTCATCCCTAAAAGCTCCATAATCCCAAGTGAGAGAGTATTCATCGCCTCACAATACTCTTGGTACACCCTCCTAAATACAACAAAAAATCACTTTAGACTTGAACAAAAATTAACATAGTAATTAGAAGAATAAAAAAAGATAGCTAGTTTGAATCTAAAGCCATGTTTTCTTACCCAAGTTGTCGAAAATTTTCACCCATAGTATTCAAGAAATAGTCTTCAACCATACTAGATGGTTCGAGGTCATCGAAATATCGGAATGAGAGGGTTTCTTTCCAAGGTAATTTAGAAGAGAATCGACCCGTAAAGCTACTAGCATAACCACAATGCTCTCCAAGCTTCCTCTGTGCTTTCTGTTTTTCTAAGAGTGGCATATCGAAGAAGAAGTCCATGAATCGATGAGCCTTATCGACGAGACTAGAATCGACACCATGGTTAACAACAAGAAAGAACCCGTGCTTCTCGCACGCTTCGCCGACAAGCCTCACAGCTTCCATAGAAGCAATTGGGTCTCCTGATAAGAAGCCTCCAATGTCGACTAGAGGTACAAGAAGCTCTGGTGCATTGGGAGAAGGCTTTTCGTCATCAGGCCAAATGAATTGTTTGGGTATGTTGGTTTGATATTGAAGCACAGAAGCATCAAATACTAGGGGTGTTTGTTGTTGATCATCTTTTGTTTCCTCTATAGGTGGTGGCGAAGGCAGACGATTGTTGGGTACCCTTTTAGTGCAATCAATTGCCATTCTAATCCAATATTTTTTTGAATATAGAGGTAGAACAACTGAAAGAGAGATCGAAGAGGAGTTTATGTTTGTGTTTGTGTTTGTTAATGGGAGGGGAAGAAGAAAGAGTGAAATAAGTTGAAAGGTGTGAGTGAAGAAAAGCCAAGGCCGTCCATTGGGGAAGTCGGTGAACGAAAATTGGAATCTTATGTTATCCACCTCTGTCTTCCTCTCTGGTCTGGCTCTTTGCTTTTGGCTATGTTGTTTGTGTGTGCTTTACCCAATATTTATAATAAAATTTAAACCTATAAATAGAATTGCAAATTAATTTACCCATTGTACAGTTTTTTTTTTTTTTTTTCTTTTTTCTTTTGAATCATGGGTTAAATTAACTGAATGATCCTTGAATTTAGAAATTACAACCTGTGAAGAATCTTCTTTGGAAAGCGTTTCTTCAATGCTAAAAGTGCAAGAAGATCCCTAAGATAAGATAACTTGGGTAAAAGCCCTTCCCCTGCTAAGTCCAAATCAAAACCTGTAATATACAATAGTTCTAGCTTTTATAGGTTCCAACTATTTATTGGAGCAAACCCAAAATTAAAAAGAAACAAATATATTTTGTGTAAAAGCCTTGTATTATATTGCACCAGGTAGAACTCCGGGAGTGCAGGGGCCAGAGTCCTTATGAAAAGAGCAATTGTGTAATATTTTCTTATTAATTTTCTATTTTTTGGGGATTTCTGTTTTGGAGAGTTTTTCATGTTTTGATAACTCCCGGTTATATAAATAAAGATCTCTAGGAAGATAAAACTTATGAGAAAATAGTGATTGTTCTTGTTTTGTTTTGTGGGCGTCGTAGACACACTGTCAAATCACATAAATCTTTGTGTTTTGTGTGATTGTGTTATTTTTGTTATTTCGTGTTTTTCACAGTATATTTGTTGTATTAAAATATATCATTATCATCTAAATCTCATCTTAGAAATTTGGGTACGATTGAACGATTATGTTCCTCCATTCACTTTTGTCTAAACCCATTGGATATGTTCATATTCACTCTCACTACTTCAATCCACATTCTTTTCGATCTTTATCAGAAACATATAGAACCTTTATTGTTTATAATCCTTTCTAGTTAGGATTGTAAACAATTTGTAGCAAATGACCAAACCATCTCAATTGATTATCACATGATTGCATGTTTCATCACACATCTCACATGCCTTCAATCGTGGAGGTTGTTTTATTTCGGCCTGATCAATCACATTGCACGTTCAACCAAGGAGGTCACATGCATTTGGCCATGAAGTTTGTTTTCATTCAGCCAAACCGACCCTACTTGCACATTCTACCATGGAGGTCACATAGATTGATGTTCGGCCGCATTGAGGTCTTGCACATGACTCCAAAGGCTGTAGTCGCACATTTTTCTGTCAAATATGTTGTCCATGATATTAAAAAAAAAAAGTTGAATAATTTCCCTGCCATGAAGGGAAATAATGTAGATCATATAGTCTATGACCTTACGTTACGAAAATACAATTGTTGTATACATCCAACCATGCTACAAGATTTCCACATTAGCTGATCGGTGGACTACCTCATCAAACCACAAAATTAACACACTTTTGGGACAAGATAGAGGTATGGATTGGTGGTTGGAAAGAACCATTGTGGGTACAACATACCATCGTGAGACCTACTTCACTACCTTGAATGGTATTCATGTTGTGATTACTATGTGAAAAAAATGGATAAATTAGATATCAAGGTCCGCTGAATTTGGCTAAATCCAAGCAAGGAGTTGAATTTACCCATTTTTTCATGTAATGGACAGTCATAAGAAATGTGTTGATGATGTGTCAGATTGGGTGCGGGCATACTCCCCATGAGCCAGGGACAATATCATACCATTCCCAACTTTGATAAATAGGAACCGGAGAATCATATGAAAGGGACAAAATTCAAAGAATCAAATCTACTAGAATCTTTTTTGAGATTAGCCTTATTTCATTTCCTTTTGAATGCTCTCCCTCTTCCTTTACATGGCTATCATTCTTCATGTATCGTCAAAGAATCAATTTTCAAAAGGCTATATAAATTTTGTTTAGGCGAGAATCGAAGTCATCTAAGCTGGCTATTCAATTTAAAGTGTAGGCTCGTGTCCGGGTAACAATCTACATCATACTCAAGGGACCTATGATCGACGTATACAATTATATGCTTAATACCTTGTCTACGCCTCTTATGATTGGCAACCCTTGATATTTTACCCAAACTCTTGATTTATCCAAAAAGAATGATCCCCTACAATCTTGATTTAATTGGCAATTCATCAAGAGTAAAAAAAAAAACTCCATTTCTCTTCTTATTGATTTAAAAGGCAACACAACATAGAGGAATGAGCATTTATTCAAACTATGCACTGAATAATTAGAGATTAGAGATGACAATAGGGCACGTTTGGGTCGGGTTTAGCTAAACTCGTCCCTAGCCTAGATTATATTTGTTTGCCCCAAACCCATCCCGATTTCGACTTAGGTCTGATTTTTATGACCCATCTTCACTATTAATAATTTTCTAAGCCCCGCACCCGTCCCGCCCTTTTTAATGTTAATAAGTAAAAAAATTATGGGGAAAGATTTGAACCTAAGATTTGATAACACTTTGCCACACATCTTATAACTTAACTAAGTGACACTTATTGATAGTAGTGCTAATATATATAGAAGTTTTGGAATTGATTGCTTTTTTATGAGGATGATCTTTTCGATAAGACAAAAATCACTGTCATAGATTTTGTCACAATTATTATCATATATATATGGGGCATGTTCGGCACCTTACTATTTACCCCTATATTTTTCCCTACATGTTTTGTCATACATGGGTTATAAGTTTTGGAATGAGCTGATTTTTGGTGAGGATGGTCTCTATGGTGAGGAGATCATCCTCACCAAAAATCAGCCTATTCCGAAACTTCTAACCCCATCAAAAATGGTTTACAGAAAATGGACGGTCGACAATTCTTCAACTTGTAAACATGGGACTAGAAATTTTGGAATGGGCTGATTTTTGGTGAGGATGGTCTTCTCACCATAGAGATCATCCTCACCAAAAATCAGCCCATTCCAAAAAATTTAACTCATGTAAGACAAAACATGTAGGGCAAATAGTAGGGTGCTGAACATTTTCCTATATAGATAATCAGGGTAGGTTGGGAGGACAAGTTAGTAGAGCGGGTACATCAAAACCATCTATGTCCCAAAATCAAAATGATTTTTAATTTTCAATACTAAAAACACATTGAAACCTTTTAAAATAGTGAAAAACCGACCCCATAGAGACGGGGAAAAATTGCCATCCCTACTAGAAATCTACCAAGGTTTTGGGGGGGGGGGGGGGGGAATCATCTCTCATAAAAGACCTTGATCAAAGGTAAATCATCCCTTGGAAAATGGAGTGGTATTAGCAAAAATTCACCCCCCTTTTTATGAATCTCAAGATCTTGTTTACGAATCTCGAGCTTTGATAAGGCCTGCTTTTCCCCACTATCTTAGTAAGGCTAGGAGGACTCTGAAAATATCCTAAAGAACACTTTCCAAACTATGCGGGTACGTTCCGTTGAACGGTTGGGCCTCCGGTTTCATTAAAATTGACTGTTTTTTATGTCGTTTTCTTTTGAACCGGACTTTCCGGTCGGACCACTAGGTTCAGTCCAATTTTAAAACACTGTTCAAAACCATCTGTAATTGGTGCGAAAAGGTAATCAAAACAGGCCCCAAAAAGTAGGAATTTGATGCTTCATGAGCCTCTTTAGTAAGACATTGATGTAATGGTTGTGGAGTCATTAAGATTCTATGGTCCCTATCCGTATTATTGCCACATGGTAGTAATTTTTGGCCCACTAAGCCCGTGAAGGACTAGATGTCACCTTCGGAAACCTTTACACCAAAACTAGTCTGATTGGTGATTCCTATCAATTGGACTTGAGCCTTTTCATAATGGGCCAGACCCATGATGAAAAATAATCCAATTTAACGCTTAGGATGTTGCGTTATTATTAGTATGACTAATGATAAATGGACGCACTAAAAAATAGGCGGTGATGATGGGGTTGACGTAGTAAGTACACATTACTGTAGATCTTTTTCCTTGTGTATCCCGAAGAAAAATATCTATGGTTCTGTGCACTTGCCACATCAACTACGTACGTTTTAGCACCTTAGTTTATTACAACTCTATTATTATTATTATTAGAAAAATGCTAAATTGACTTACTACAACACTGCTCTGATCATTTCCTCAAGAAACGAGTGAAAAGCATCTATGATCTCGTGAACACCACCTTGCCAGCCAATGTTGAATGCTAGTGTTGTAGGAAGTTAGTATAAAACTATCCTTATTATTATTATTATTATTATTATCATTATTATTATAAAAAACATATTTTGGGGGAATTTTCAAAATAATTCTCAAAATAAGCTAAGGGGAATTTTTTTTTTTTTTTTTTAGTACGGAACTTAAGGGCCCATGTGGACACAAGAGCCAGAAGTACTTAGAACATAAGTACTTTTTGAAATATTGTCTGGAGTAGGTGGATAACTGTTGTGCGTTTGGATGTAAGTTTTGAAAAGTACTGTTAGAAATACTTTTGATAGAGTTTTGTATTTGGAAACTATTTTAGATTTTGTTAAAATGATCAAAATGCCCTTAGAAGTATCAGTTAATATTTTTAACATTATAAATCAACAAATTATTCTTCAAAAGAAATAAAAGTTATTGTTTTTATTCATAAAAACTAATATAAACACCCAACAATTATAAACAAATAAAAGATATTGTAAGCAAATATATAGAACTACTAAAAATATGAAGAAGCTTCCACCATATCAATGGATAGTAAATTTGTGTAATTGTTCACATCAATCTTGCAGTAAGAAATTTTCAATCATGGTTGGAATACTCATGGATAAATCATTGAGTGAGCAATTGGAGGAGATAGAAATCCAAATTCAAATGCTACACTAAAAGGTTACCACCACATCAATGGATAATAATAAAAAATTATTTAATTGCATGTTTGAGGATATGCTTGTAATTTTCAAAATTTATGAGAGGCATACTTGTCCCAAATACTATACCAAAAAGCTATCACCACATCAATGGATAGTAATATAGTATTACTGCAATTGCATTTTTGAGGGTATACTTGTAATTTTCAAAATTTATGAGAGGTGTACTTGTCACAAATGTTACACCAAAAGGCTACCACCATATCAATGGATAGTAATATAATATTATTCCAATTGTCTTTTTAAGGGTAGGTTTGTAATTTTCAAAATTTATGAGAGGCATACTTGTCACAATCCGGTCATTTTGACAATGTTTTGTAGTTCCACGTAAGAGTAGTTTAGAGAAGTAGCATCATCGGTACTCCATAAAAAAGCACTGAAATGACTCCACAGTAAGTAGTTCTTTCCAGGAATTATTTATCCAAACATTTTTAAAGTGCTTCTGACTCCTCGCAAAAATCAGAAGTACTTAGAAAAGTCAATCCATACAGGCCCTAAAAGTTTTGGATGTCTACTCTATTCTTGGTGGACCAATACCCTAAAAATCAAATTCATTGGTAATTTGAACAAAGCGAAAAGCTTAAACTTATTGCTAAAAAACAAGAACAACATCTAAAAAATACTTGAAAATAATGGATCAAATTAAGTAAATGGTGCAGATTTCTTGTGTGTAGGCCCATCAATAGGTGAGCCAACATCCATAAAGTCATTTGATTGAAGTGTATTGTGTCACATACAGGGAATACCTTTATAAAATTTTGAGGATACCTTTATAAAATTTTGACAAAGACACGTGGGATCAATAATTTGCATTCAATCTAAGAGGGACAAATGAACATTGAGATACTTGGATTTGAGATCCAAGAATCTTAAAAAGATTTGAGAAATCCAAGCTCGAGATATTACTAAGCCCAAGATCAAAATATTACAAATAACAAGATCGAAATAGCTTTATCTAAGTTGAAACATAGACTAAGATTAGGATAATAATATTATTAGAAGTTAGGATGACCTAAATACATCCTTAGCTTGACCAGCGTAAAGGCGTGGATTGATTTATAGTACTTCCTTATTAACCAATACTATCATACTCCACAAATCACAACACATATGATGTTACATTAGACGTTTAACTATGCTAGAGCATTTGGTATCAAGGCCAAATACCACGTCTAGGGTAAAAATCTTGGAAGAAGTGACTTAGGAAAGGGTTACCTAGAGGCTAAAAAGAAAGGTAAAATAATAAAAGCCACAACAAATTGGACATCAGGGATGTTAGTAGAAGGTACAATTTGGGAAAAAGACTATCTAGGACCTAAACAAACAAACAGTTGAGTAGAACTGTGGTATGTTACGACCCAAAGAGATGGACTTGACTTTATGCATCACTGACATGTAGGTAGTTTTGGTGTATTGGCTGGGTTTGTATCCATTCACATCTAGAATTAACTATTGTTAATTGAAGAAAATCCCTGATTTTTTTTTTTTCTATAAAAAAATTCATCTTTCTCCTACTCCAACAATCCTATCCAGTTAGGGAGATTGAATTTTATGGTTGAATAGGAAGGCTCAAATCCTTCATCTTCATCAAGTTATGAACTTCTAGTTAACCTATTCAATCTCGTCTTCGATTTTTTATAGAAACCCTTGATTTTTCTACCCGAAAGTACATAGGTCTTCTAGTACTTCTCCAAAAATACTATATTATTCTTGCGATTTGAAAGTCAAAGAACATAGAATCTTAAGCATGAAAAAGAGGGTATGACATGGTTGCAAATTTTTTTGAAGAAGACTGGTTTGGGGGAGAAAATCTTGTTAGAAATTGAAGATGAGGTTATTTAAGTCATTTATGTTAGTCTCTCGTGTAAGACCTAGGTCAAAGAAGACATGGCATCATGAGTTTGAAAACAACAAGATCTATCTCTAATACTAATCAAAACTGAACCATGCTGTTTAATTAAACTTTAAATGCATGGGAGTGGGAGTGTGAGTGGGACCAGGACCAACTATTTGGTGGTGTGCATGTGTAATATAAAAGATTATCTGGTGGTGGGCTTACTTTCCAATCACGTTTTTGACATATTTGCTTGTATGTACGCATACAGGTAGGACTAGGCTCTCTGCATGTGCAACCTCAGATGCTGATAAAACGAAAAACACCTATCAAGATATGATGGTCATGAAAGGATCTTCCCATCCAAAGGGTCGGATATATGCTTTCAACAATAGGGAAAAAGCGCGCTCTCTCTCTCTTCCAAGAGTATCTGGATCCGTAGGTCTTATTACCAGGGATAAATCCCACGGATACATACAATATACCAAAAATCACACATACCAGATAAGCAGGGATAAATCCCTGTGGGTAGCCAACGAGTGATTTTTTTTAATCATAGAATTTCTCAATCACAATGCTCACAATCTCTCTAGTGTGTGCCACGTCAAGCCTAACAAGGGTAATTTTGTAGATTTGGGATGTCATTCATACACATTGGTTCACGTGATTGGTGGATCCGTTGATCATTTTGTGAGAACTATGAGCAAAAAGTTTGTGGCCAACAAGGGGGCTTGAACTCAAGACCTCTCCCTTTTTGGAGGGAGTCCCTGACATACCACTACGACCATTTCCTCTCTCACAACTCAATTCTTGTTCTTTAGGATTTTTCCCTTGTTATTCTGAAAACATTTCAATAAATTTTCTCTCATCTGTTCACCACTTCTTAGGATTTTTTCAATTTTTTTTTTGAGATGAGTTAATTTTTAGTTTTGAGTTGTGCTAGAGTGATGTCAATTCACACTTTGCTAATGTGGAGGTGCGCACACAACCCTAGATGCTTTTCACTCATATCAATATTAAAAGTATCTATGGTTCCATACACACATACTCATTAGCAAAATGTGAATTGTGGTCAATCTCGAGGTCACTTTAGCATTATTCTTTAGTTTTATATATTTTTTTAAATATTTTTCACTTATCTATCTAAACATTCTCATTTTCACTACGCTTAATCCATTAACATAGTGGTTATTATTGTGTATTATTCATCAATTCCACAACACATATCTAATCTTACTTTAATATTGTAGACACGAGATTTTTAAGTCTGAAGATCTCTCCTACTTAAGTTTGGAGTTGCTATCATTTTTTTTGAGAAAAAAAAAGTGTGAATGGATACCCAAAAAGTGATTTTATAAAAAAATTATTTAGTAATAACTCTCATACGGATAAGATCCATTGATCCACCCTAGATCTAGATAAGGGATAAGTCTATATTAAAGGGTAGGGAAGGTGTTAGGCACCCTACTCCATCCACCATTGATGGTAACCTTGGATTTAGTCTATTTTGAAAAATGAATAAAAAGTAAAAAAAAATCAATTTTGTGCCTCGAATGCAAGAGACTTTGATTTCGATTTAAACAAAAAAAATGCTTCCTTATTGAGGAAATGGCCCTTCTATAATCCATACCTTTAAGTATGTTTAAAAGATGTAAACTTTTTTTTAAAGGGGTCATTTCCATAAGAAAAATACCCAAGGCCCTAGTCTCAAATTTTGTGTGGTATGTGTATTAATGTAGAGATTTTAGAAATATTTTTTGAAAAGATTTTTCAACATCTACCCTTTCGATTGAGCCGGAACACGATGTACTTTCATCCCATCTTAAGGTTAAAAGAAAAATCAAAATGAAAGAAAGAGAGGGGGGAAGTAGAAGGGAAAATATAGAAGAGAGAGAAATAATTATTTCTTTTCTTTTAGTCCTTTTCTACCTTGTTCTTGACTTGATTTTCTTTAGGTCTTCCTCTTGATCTTCCAAAAATGGACTTTTTCATCTTAGTCTTGATGTGATTGTATAATAGAAGTTGTGAGAAAGTTGAGAGTTAAGAGATTTTCAAGACTTGAGGGCTATTGTGTTAAGAAAATGAGGGGTTTATAAGATTTTGGGGATAACTTTTAAAGGTAAAATTAGATGAAAAAGTGAAAAATAGTAGAATGGTGTGAGATTTGTGAGATGGGGTGTTTATAAATTAAGAGTGATGTAAGGGCATTTGTTGAAGGGGTGTAAGTGGGTTGTTTATGACGTAAATGAGTTAGATCCTTCAACCCATTGGTTTGCGTGTTAGGTGAGTTGAATGTGGGTTTTGATTAGAAGATGAAGTGTGGAAGAGTGTGATTGTTGATTTTTTTTTAGGGTGGAGGATATGGTGACATATGTCCAAAAGGTGTTAGGGTGTATGTTAGATGAATTGATTAGGCAGAAAGGGTATGGAGGTGGCTTGTGATGAGAGATTTGAATAGATTGATTAGGGTAGGTTATAACATAAATATGGGTAAGATGTGAGTATATTAGTTTTTTTAGAGAAAGGTGATGGGGTTGATAAATAAATTAGGAAATGGGGTTCTGGTGGTGACATGTGTCCTATTTTGATGGTCATTGGTGATTGATTGTAATCATGGGGTTGAGACTTAGGCTTGGGATAATGGTTGGACTTTAAGTCTAATGGACTTAGGTTGAGTTGGGTCGAGTGATGATGGTTTAGAGGAGATATAGATTCCTAGCCCATGGGTCATTATTGGAAAGGTTAGTGAAATTATGCGGGTTTGGGTCTTAGGGCCCATTCCAATTTTTTTGTGAAATTTTGAGCACTTTGCATAGAGGGTCCGTCCAAATTTGAATATCTATAAATATTATTATTATTATTATTATTTTTTAATTTGATTGGAATACGCCAATCATACATAGCATGTAACCTTAATTCTATGGGAAACATACTCATCAATCTCTCTATCTTCATCTATAATAAGGTAATGAAATATAGTCACTTCAAGAACTACGAATGAAAGTTTCGTTGATAAAAAACTAAGATTTTAAAATAAGTGAATCTAAAAAAAAGATGCGCATCACACTTGCATCGGAGAATGTTGAGAAATAATATTAAAGGTGAAAATTGGGGTTGAAATTATTTCAAAAACTAAAAGTATCACTTTATTCTATATTTTTTTCTTAAGTTTATAATATTTATTGTGTAAATTATCAAATAGAAACATCAGACATGTCTTTAGATAAAAATCTTAATTAGAATGTTACTTTTGATGTGAATGTTGATTCACTATATATAATTGTGGGTATTTTGTGAAGATTCATCTATTGAAGAGTTTACCATTTCAAAATTCAGTAAAATGACAAGTTTGTCGCTTTACTGATTTTAAACCGACGATCACATTGCTTTATTGATTTTTAAAGCGATTAACTCATCCCTAAATAAATCATCACAAAATACATGAAATACATATATAATTATAAGAAAATGGACACTTAGATAAAAAAAAAAAATTATGTTTAAACCTTCAAAATTATGAATATGTTGTTATTTTTCCTTCACTCTTAGTCACAAATCGTTAAAAAAAAATGGAAAATTATGTCTAAATTTTCAAAATTATGAATATACTTCTCTTTGTTCGTCATCCCTTAGATTAGATCATAATCATCATTAAAAAACTCAGGTAAGGAGGCATTAGGGTAAAAAAATTAGTGACCAGTTGAAATCTCCTTTTAGGGTCATTAAATAATTTTATCATTTTTTGAGTTATTTTTTTTTACGATGTTCCCGAGATAGGGAGCATCATACATCTTTACAACCCATGGAGTGCTTATCAGAGCAGCTTTTGCAACTATTATTATTATATTTTATGTAAACTATATCTGGCATCAGTTTAAGTGTGGTCCATTATAGCTTCACGACAAAAATTTGTTGTAGAAAAGCTTACAGAACTTAGATAAACATGACTGCATATAATCTACTAGATATATTGCAAAATTTTCACAAAAATGATTGGTGTGTATCCACCCAAGTTGGGAGATTAACTATTTACAAATTTCCTTAATAAAATTGAAATCGCCTTATTCCCAAGGGTTAATCCGGTCGGGTCGGGTCGGGTCAGGTCCAGTGGGTGCTGACCCATAAACTAATTGGTTCGTCGGATCAAACCTTATCTATCAGCAAATAGTAATGTTTTAGGTGATAATCACATTTACATTATGTTTTTTAAATCGTTAACGTATCAACCATGATCTTTGTCAATTTGATGACTTTTCATCACATTTCCTACAATGGAACATTAGGACCTGTTTGGAAGCAGAGAGATGGGGAGGAAAGTTGGTAACTAGCAAAAGTTGCTTTATCCATGCATGTTTGGAGCGTCCATCTTCAAAATGTCGTTACATTCCAACACTTTTCATAAGAGGTTTCAGTTATGACAACCTTGAGAAATTGACTCAATCGCAATTTTGGACCAATTGGCAATTAATGCCCGTAGGTCATGAGTTAGATATCTGGTATGAACTTTAATTCCTCAAGGGTGCACCCTCACTTACCTGATGCATTTGATGTGTGGGCGTTGCACGTTCCCTAAGACTAATCCTTGGACAAAACCATGGTCTAATGGATATAGCAAAGCCTAGATCTGGGTCCAATCTATTGTCTATAGGGATACGTGATTATCCACACAAAAAAAATGTTTGAGTTCAAAATATATCTGAATAGATTGATAAAAACGGAAACATGACCTCTATCAAACAACTTTTATTCCCTTAATAATAAAAGGATAATCAAAGAGGTAAATTCTCATAAATAATCAAACATTGAAAGTATAATTAACACTTATTATCAACTTTCAGAAATTGAACTTATAATGTTGGAATTTCAAATTCCAACTCTTAATTAAGATTGAAGGCCATTTTCAATCTAATGAATGAGAAAAAAATATTGAATAAAATATCCAACTCAAGAAATTTGTCAAAAAAATCAATCTTTTTATGAAGAGAATAGATCTTCTTTTATCGAAAAATCAGAAAGAAATCATTCCAAATCTCCTATAAGAATTATATTAGGAAACCAACAAGTCAACTTTAAAAAAAAAAAAAATGGAGCTAAAAACAGCGCAATACTTATGATTCTTAAGATAGTTGAATTTTTTTTTAATGTCACTTTCAAATGCGCCCTTCATGCAAGGACATGATATGACTTACTATGGTGCTCCATTGAAGACCTATGAGTGTTGCTTTCATTAAAGTAATTATTAATTGAAAGTCAAACAATATGTATCTTGTCTACCACCACAATTTTTGGGAATAAAATATCGTATACAAATAGTTTGCCTCACATTTTTAGGGTATTTTTGTAATATTTAATTTACAAAAAATAAAAATTATTACTACTTGTACTTTCAAATTTTGTGATTACTCCACCAATCCAATCTATCATTATGTTTTTTATTTATTTATTGCTAAGTTTATTTTCAATAAAATTAATAAATAAGCGATAGTAAAAATTAAACTCAGGTCTATTGTATCATCGTCCACAAATACCAACTAAGCCAATGAGAATGATTTAGGTAATTAGGTTATAACGCGACTTGCATCATGTGTTGGATAATGATAGTTATCAAAAAGAGAAGATGAATGGATTTGATAGTATTTAAAAAAAAATTATTATGATCAAAGGGGTAAGTCTAATCATGCATTTTAGAAGGGAAAAGCCTAATATCAGCATTTTAATAGAGGTATTTCTAAAATACCCAAACTTTTATATGATTCAACCCTTTTTTTTTTTTTCTTGGTGGGGGGTTTAGTGGTTAACAGTTCACATCAGTAGATAAGAAAGGGTTCAAAGGGTATGAACCTAAGACCTTGAGGACAACCTCCATAAGGTCTTACCACTTAGTTAAGTGGTCCTTTTTTTTATATGATTCAACCTTACATTGATACTTTTTTTTTCATAAAAATTAATGTAAATCAGGTGATAGACTCACGATGATGCAGCACCAAACAATCCAACGCTTGCCACTATCATTAATTCATATTCTATGATTGACCTCGCATGAATACTTCTGCTAAAAACGAATATGACTCACAATTTCACGTAATAATATTCCTCATGACTTGATTCAACTGGTCCAAATGACTTTATGCCAGATTTTGATAGTCAGACCATGTGTGACTTGATCGATTGGTCAACATGACCATCCATGTGGCATTTTGATCTTATGCGCAAGTGTCAGTATATATCACTAAGAATCTGTAGTAAAAAAGAAAATAGAATAGAAGAATACATTTGTAAAGTGAGATAAAAAGCTCTAAAAGATAAAGGTACATTTAATCAGCAATGGTGGGCCTACCTTACTACTATTTCATGGATTTAGTAACCTCAAAAAAATCTTCCAAAGTGGGACATATCTGTGGATGAAATGAAACCAACTCGAAAGGAGCCAAACCACAATGATAACTAAGAACGGAAGAGGACAAAATAAAACTAGATTCCCATATCTCTTATAATCTAATTAGTCTATGGTTGGTCTTACCTATGCCCGACATAAATTTCTCTTTAGACCCCCCTTTTGAAGAGACTTACCACTTCAACCTTAACCAAAGCCAAATGTGGAATATTTGCCCATTCATCTAGATCTATAATTGGTAGTTAATATATGAGGTATAAATACAAAGGTACCTCAGATGTACACATGTCACCTCAAAATGTCATCTAAGAATATATAGTAACGAGACTCGGATTAGAGATCCCGAGCTGGAATCCCACCTCCCCAAATGGTCTTGCGGGCATGCCAGAAAGGAGGAAGACATGATTTAGTCTGCGGATCATCTCAAAGGGAAAATAAAGAATGCAAAATGTTTTTAGTCGGTGGAACAACTTCAAATGCATGATATGTAAAGATGAGTGAGCATGATCCCAAGAATCATGAGATCATTATTACAAAAAGCATAATTGGAAGTAAAAAAAAAATGTTAGTTCCTAACTGACTCTTGGGCACCATGATGCCCCATTTAAATTCAACATAGTTTAAATCAACAAAGCACGTACAGAAAAATAAAGATGAACATAGAGGCTGTCATTCGAAACTTGTAAAAGAAAATATCTATATATAATTGAAACTTTACCAAATCTCTTAAAAGCTGGGACGTGATCTTCAAAAAATCAAAAATTTTGCATGTAATACATATATAATTCACAAACGGGCCAACACTGGTAGGATTGATGGACCAACAAATTTGACAGACTTCACTGATAAAGCGAAACAAATATACGTTAATCCATAAAGAGTTAGATCTATGCATCATAAAGTAAGGATTGCTCAACAATCGAAACAATCAGAATCATCTAAGGGGTTGGGGTCAATCAAGCATTATAGACCTCAAATACATAATATATGTTGGGCATCTTTTACTAGTGGTGGGTTGTCAGTGCCATGCACATAACTGTGGAGAGAGTGAGTCTTTCCACAAGACCAGTTTCCATGACATTGATAGACCCAACAAGTTTGGATCTCTTACAGATATATATAGAAAGTGAAGTAACTTTAAGGACAGAGTTAGCTGATTATGTCCTTATCAAAAGATCTACAATGGTGTCATTGAGTTTGGTGTTTTGGATGTTGTGACTATTGAGGGGATGTTGGTGGGTCTGGGTGGTGTTAGTTTTTTATGAGATAATGGGGAGCAGAAATAATCCCAGTTGATTTAGGTACTAGATGTGAGGGGAAAGAAGGTTGGATGGAAGTGGACTCAAAAGGGTTTTTTGTGTAAAAAAAGGGGAACAAATTGGTATGACAAGTAAGAGAGATCATAACACATCATATCTTAAAAGCAGAAAAGGTTAAAAGATGTAATTGATAATGGTTGGTAG
Source organism: Akebia trifoliata (assembly GCF_017979445.1). Lineage (NCBI taxonomy): Eukaryota > Viridiplantae > Streptophyta > Magnoliopsida > Ranunculales > Lardizabalaceae > Akebia > Akebia trifoliata. The sequence continues at coordinate 32,232,229 of NC_141386.1, forward strand.
CCTAAACACGACAAAATAATGTCTCTACCCTATACAGTTATCTTAAGCTGAGTGCGTGCTACGCCAAGATGGCACTTAGTTGGGGGAGGGGTGGACTCAACAAACCCCACAATGGAGGAATGCTGGTGGAAGTGTACAGGTGGTTTGCCAATATTTCTTTTTCTACACTTTTATGTTTAAAGAAAGAAATTAAGTAAAGCTTTAAATATTGTAATAGTCCACCTAGCACATCAAGCGTAGTTCAGACAATTGTTAGCAAGTTCACGAACCACAAACACATAGCAAACTTTACAAAGATTTGGTGGGATTCAAATATTCTCGGACCAGGAATATTGTTCACAAATTAAATGAATATTACATACAATATTTATCAATTTTAAAATAATAATAATAATAACTCACAATCTTGTAAATGTATCCGTTATTATTACTTTTTTTCCAATTCTGATCGCCAACTTAAAAGAAACGTGCAAGTTGAAGATTCTAAAAGAGTGTGAGGAAGGTCAAAAAGGACGTGAATTAAGGATATGAACACACTTGAATTAAAAGAAAACATGTATTAAGAGAAAAATTGCATAGAGTAATAAGATTCGTTCAAATGTGATTCCAAAATCTTAGAGAAGGCTGATGATGAATTAGGAGGCAGATCTTTTCTTTAGAGTGGCCACCTTCCCCGCTCATTACTCTTTTTAATAATATTCTTGCTTTGCCTATCAAAAACTTATTGGCTCAGTAGATCTCCAAAGGTAGCATTCATTTTGATATAATGATAGTCTGCTCTTAATTGCACTTCTATGCACTACTAATCTACATTTGGTTCTACTTGTTTTGACCCTTTAAAGCATATCATAGACTAACAATTAATACAGTCTTAGTGTTTATAGGTTTTATTTTTGAAGTTAGTGAACACTTCAATTAATCATCAAGATGCGAAGTTCTTTTTTTTATGTCTTTCCTTTTTCTTTTTTTTTTCCCCGGCTAGATGACCTAGTCACCAAGTCGGGGTTTAGGAATAAGTTGGCAAGAGGAAAATTCGGTAAAATCGGGAAACATAAGAAAAAAGTCGGGAAAATTTTGATTTAGGCTAGGACTATGCAATCGTTCCTACTAGTGGGTGTTTTCATATTAAACCATCAGGTTTCATTTTTAAACTATAATGATAAATCAAGAATTCTAATGTTGATATCATTTATGCATCCATCCATGACTACAACAAGTAACCACGTATTCAAGGTCTATACTATTCAAAATATAAAAAAGGCTACAATCATGTGTTGAAATTAGGATTCATTAACACATCAAAAACATCAAATCAATATCATTCTCACTTGCATTCTCTTGTTATTTTAAGCATTATTCATGATTTACTTGTGAAGTTCATAAAAGTCACGTATTATTAAAAAAAGTTGCGATTAAATTAGTGAAGGAAAAAAGTCAATGTGTTAATCCTCTTAACCCTCTAACTTGCTCTCACATCTCATTCCTTTCAATGGCTTTGATCTCCTCATCCTTTCTCACCGATTTAATTGTGAAGTTCATAAGAGTCATGTATTATTAAAATAAGTGGTGATTAAATTAGTGAAGGAAAAAAGTCATGTTTTAATCGCGACTCTTTCAATAAGTCGGAGACTTTGGTGACTATGTAGATGCATGCACGTGCACCATTTTTTTTCATTCATATTTCAGGTTTCCACCTGTATGCACTATCCCAAACATAGAGTTGGCTAATTCAACATGTTATCTATGAATTAGAGTTTTCAATACAGATAAGGTTCTGCCCCCCAAGACATCCATCATTTAGAATTCACATTCCTGAATGAGAACATTAAAATTTAGTTCCTTCCTTCAGATTACTCAGATCATACCTTTCTAACGTCAACTAACAAGAAGCAAGAGACCAGTGATTCATGAAGTAAAACAATTCAATTTAGTCTAATCCGAAGTGTCTTGGTACGATAAGACCAATAATAGATCATAATGCATAAGTTGTGAAATAGAAACCAATTTCTTCCCAACCTTCTTGTCCTTGTTTCAGTATATAATGATTGAGAGCCAAGCCAACACAGCCCTTCGAATTGAAAAAATTAACCATTCCATCACCTTTTTTAACAGGCAAAAGGCATTAGTGGTCAATAATTTGTGGCAAACCATACCAACTTATCAGGCTGACACCTTAAAATTGAAACAAATTAGGCATAGTGAAATATGGCATCCTAGTAAACAAGAGTATTAATCGTTTTCTAAGCCTTTTGCACGTCTGACATGAAAAATGTCACCCTCCAAGGAGAATTAGTGGAGGATGTTGGTATGTATAGGCAGTTGGGTGGTCGACTCGCTATCCATCCATCTCTCACCAAGGTATTTCTCATGTTGTGGTTTTAGTAATGATCAGGGAGACGATTTATTTACAAAGGCTTTTTCAAGGAATCATTTTCATCATTTAGTGCCCATGCATGGCATGATTCATATATATGCTCCAGCTTGAAAGGGGGTGTCAGAAATATAAATAATATGGTGGCAACCATATCTTTTTAGCATATAAGTGAGGGGCTCTTAAATAGTATACACTATAAGGGTTGGTCCAGAGACTTCACTAGAGTGACTAATTCACTCTTTCCTAAATTTCATTTTTATCTTTCTATAGTTTTCATTCTATTCTAGGAACTAGGATTTTTATTTATGATCCATATTCTAATAGGTAGAACATGAGAAAAATATCAAATGCATCGAAAAACTTAAGACCATGTCGACAAGGTTATGGGACCCTACATAGATTTTGGACAATTATGAGTACCTGTTTCAACATATAAACCAAAAATAACAATGCTGTAAAGATGAGAAACAGACTTCCATACAACGGTTTCGCTTTCTCCCGTGATATTAGGTCTGGATGACCATGTCCAAAATCTTTTACCGTGGTACACCTTTTGCAATTGAATCCAACATGATGTACTTCTCAACTATGGTAGACAGCTTCAATAGTTGTTCTATAGATACTGGGTATGGCTCCTACGCTATCCACTAAAATAGGTTTTGTATAAACACCCATGAAAGCTGGTATGGCACCAAATATAATCCTGAAATTTGAAATCAAAACATGAAATTCATTATCAATAAGTTGAAGAAACACACACACACACAGATGATACAATGATTTGTGTGACATTAAAAAGTAACTTGTAAGTTGCAAGTCCTACTAAAAACAAACTAAAGGCTAGTGTCACCGACAACTCTATATTGGGCTGTTCATGGAGAGAGAACCATGAAGCTAGAAAAGAGGAGGAGCTCTAATATCTGGTTTATAGTCATGGGAATTCTCTTGGAAGTGACTTGTTACTGCAGAACGTCTCCAAGACTACAGAACAAAGGCTATGCAATGTCACAATCATGCGTGTTTTGATAAGTCCATTTTTCTAATATGTTGTGTAATTAAAAAAATAATAGTTTGATTCAAATCAGTCAAACTAGCTGACTGTTGGGATTTATTTCCCAAGACTGTGAAGCTCTTTTTGTGTTAGCAAATATCTTTTTTAACGAGAGTAGGCTCTCTTGTTCTATCAAGACGCACTATTGCAATTAAATATTAATCATGAATTTTTTTTATTGGTGTGTGGATTTCTGAATAAACAAATAGCAATCAAAGTTAATCTTTTTCTAACCCTATTTCCAAATAACAAATAGTCCCTGTTTCCCATCTTGGCTTCCTTTTTTTTTTTTCCAATTTTAATAAATAAGGGCATCCATGATTCTCTCAGGTTCTGTTTGCTAGAAACAAGGCGAAGTTTGCTATTATTTTTATTGGGAGAATCATGAGCAAATAGTCATTGCTTATAATTACTTTTTTTTGTTAATATATGCTGCATGTGAAAATTATTTTCTAACAAACGATACCACAAAAATATTTATAGAATTTAGCTCTTAGAAGGATGCCCTGTTGTTTTTGTATTGCAACTAACAAAAAAAGTATATAGAGAGAATTTATGACTTTTTTGCAATTCTAAGAATGCATAAATGCACTCCATTAAAAGAGAAATGTAACGCCATAAAATTTTATTACGTATATCGAAGAATTAAATCAACTATATTGACCTGTTTTCTTATTTAGTTTAGAATAAAAATATTAAAATAAATTGTAACATTATTGATCTAAAAAATAAGGATTTGCTAGAAGAAGAATTTGACAAATGAAATGTACAATTCGAAAAACCTTACCATTATTATGATTAGAGAATCAGAATATTTAGTCAAAATAGATAAAACTCAAAATTTTATAGAAAATTCTTTTAGTCAAATGAATGTTATCATTAAATTAAAAAATATCGAAAAATATAGTTTAGACTGTCAGCATGCTTAAATCCGAATTTAGTAGGATAAGTTACAAAAATATTAATTTTATTAAGAGAACTTAGAGCTTAAAAGTTATTTTGATCAATAGAGAAAAATCAATGAGGAATTTTGAAAATCTGATGTATAATTCGAAATTGGTCTAATGTAACGAACATAACGGAAAAAAGAAAAATATATGAAAAAAAAAATATATTATTTAATTATTTTTTATATTATTAAAATATTAAAATAAATTATTTTTATAAAATTGGGTTTAAGTTTAATTATTTATATAAGAGGGATTTATTTAAAATTATTGAAGTATTAAAGAGGTGAGGTGTAATTAATATAAATATAAATATTATTATATTATATTATATATTATCATATTATATAATATAATATAAGTTATAAATGTGTTAACAGATTAAATACTCAGGTGTATTCATTTTATATATTATAATATAATATAATATATTATAATATAAGTTGATGTTCATTCATACTGCGAGAGAAACAGAAACAAAGACGAGTGGGTTTTAATACTGGGTTCGTGTACGTTACCTTCAATTGATATTTAAACATGTTTCGGACGTGAATTAAGATCCAACACTAAAGAATAAAATACCCACGACGTCGAGAACTACTTAGTCACCGAAATATTTCATCGAATTGTTGAGAAAATTAGCTAGAAAAATCATTTTTATATCGTAGGGTCGCATAAAACCCAACTACAAAGGTAGGAAATTTATAATTTCAAATTCGAGTTTTCAATGAAATCTGTTTTATTTCAATTTTGATAATTTGTTCAAATTTATTATGATTTAAATTTAAAATTCATGTACCGAATTGTAGAATAATTTTTTTATATCTTTTCTCTGATATTTTAATATTGTAAAATAAAAATAAATGAATTTGGGTGTGTAACCAAATAATTAATTTGTTTAACAAATTGATTTTCATAGTAATTTTCGTAGAAAGTGTTCATTTTAAAAATTGTTAAGACGTTCTGTTTTGAAAATGTATTTTCATTGGAAAATAATCTTAAAAAATGATGAAATGTTAAAATTTAAATTTGAAATCGAGAATGAAAGTCTCGATTATTCAGAATCAAAAATGGGATTCTCGATTGATTGGAATTGAGAATAGGATTGTCGGTTGTATGTGTTTATGTTGAGAAATTTCTAGATTTAGAGTGCTTTTGAGCATTGTGTGATAGAGCATGGATACAATTAGGATGGTAACCGTGGGACGGTGTACTTACATGTTTACCACTTTCGATATACTATTGCATATTTATAATTCTAGAGTACCTAAGAATGTCATCACACTTGCAAATTTATATATATATATATATATATATATATATATATATATATATATATTTTGTTATCTATTAAAGGGATAATGAATGCCTATAAGATTAATCGATAATTCTTTCCGGAAGCAACTAATTAGTTTAGGATCATAGGGGTTTGATATTCTTTCCGGTAGTATGGGATACCACTTGAGAATACTATTGTACGTACTATTCGGGAAATTCATATATTACATTTATTGGAAAACAACAAATTATAATGTAAAGATGATTTGTAAATGACTAGATTGATTGAGGACAGATGCATACCATAGAGATACGATGAAGCTGGCTTGTCATATGATTATTTACAATCTACAGTAGTCAAATGATTAATCTCCGTTATAGATCAACGGCCAACCTGAGCCAGAAAACACGATCAACAAATTATGGTAAATTGTCAGATCGACCATAAAAACAGGAAAAAATAATGAGTTTCACACTGATTAAGTATTAGAGCATCAATATATAGATCGATACTTTTGTATCGATCGTGTGCCTCATCATTCTTATCAAATAAACCACCACGATTGATATTCTTATGACATGTTTATGTTTTTATATTTTATTATGAGATGGAAATATTTCGTTATTGTTTTATTAAAGATTAGTTTGTTTAGATTATTATTCATTTTTGTTTACTTATTTAAAAATTTGTATTATTTGTAATAAAACTAACTTGTTTATCCATTCATATTAGGACTATTAATTTGAAATTTGAATTTACTATTAAGTAACCTCCCTGTTACTCACTCTACCTACAAAACATTACAGACATCCCAACTACCAAGATGCTTATTCCAAATGGGGAGCATTATTTAGAAGGATCATACGATCAGGATAATGCACACTACTTTTTTTTTTTTTAGAGTAATGCACACTACTTTTTTTATATGTGAGCTAATATTAGAGTTTAGTGAAACTATTTTGTATATTTTTGGACTTGTATATATTAGCATCACGTATGTTGTGTCTTCTTATAGGTATAGGTCTAGAGAATGAGAATTAGTGTTTATGATGTGGATATTTATCAATTGATGTGGGATGTGGAGTTGAAGTATGTAACACTTTTGGGTTGTACTTATAATTATATTTTTTTTAGAAATAATATATATATTCAATATGATATGGTGATTGGAATGCAATTGGATATATAGATTTTGATTATACAGGTATGTCTATATAGGTGACAATTTTTCATAAGTCTAATTTTTAGAGGAAACTATGTCGAAATTATTTGGAAGAAATTCATATCGTATTTAAGTTTTGAAGATCTTGATTTTTATTTTTTTACTCCACCTTTGAAATTTGGGAAAATCTAGATCCTAAAATCGGGGGCGTGACAAGAAATTTGTAGCACAAAATAGTATAAAAGATTAGCCACATTGTAGATGCTCATCTCACATGTTGGGTCTTGGAACTGGGATCATCTTGAAGTTTCTCCTAATAGATTCATAGCTCACTTGTTTTGACACATTGCAAAGCACCTTCGAGGTTGTGGGTCCAAGTCCAGCTTACCCATCAAAATGAAATAAAATAAAACAAAAATTATTTAATGCACAAAGTTTGTTGTGAGCGGCGAATATCTGCTTAGTGTGTCTTGCACAAAATTCACTATGTGACACAATGATTATTGAGGTGAAATAAAGTACTATGATATTCATGATCCATACAGAGAGCAATTTGCTTGTGAACTATGGCATGAAATTCCACATCATATTTAGAGAACAAGTATTTGTATCATTCAGGTAATGTTTGGTAATCTGGTTTTTGTTTCTGTTAGTGTGTAAGATATGAATAGAAAGGGAAAAAAACAAATGTATTGTTTTCCCCTGAAAATGTGCCATATCTAGTGAGTGTAGAGATTTAATTTTTAAAGACCTCAAGCAGGGTTGACTACGTAGTCTCTTCATTTGTTGTCTTTTTATTTTTTTTAATTGCTCTCTCCTCAAGCTATTCTCATTAACCTTCTAGTTTTGTACTTTCTTCCTTTTTTCAGTCTAATAAATCATTTATCTAGCATAAAAACATAGCCAACCCCAAAAACTTTGGGATAAGACGCTTTGTTGTTGTTATTTAACACCAACTAGAGTTTGGCTAATTCGGGTTTCTTAAGCAGGAAAAAAGCAATTGCTTTGCTCAAAGACCTTTTAAGCATTGCTAGTTGGGTGCACACCATTTATGCTAATAAAGCCACTTACCAAGTCCTGTTATAGCGGGCGGCATATAACACCCTCAATCCATATAGATAGTCAGATCAATCGATACCAGCCACGTGCTTACTTCGTCCTGGGGGCAGGGGAAGTTACCTAAATGGAGAATAATTGATGAGCAGGCGTATGCAACCTCGTAGAACAGAAGGAGCCCTCCGATAGTTACTTAAAGTGAAGAAAAAGATGAAAAATATGAACAGTACATATGTAGTTCTATGATATTCCTGGGTACCCCTACTTGGCTACTGGTTTTGGGGCCAGACAGTGGATGATGACGGTATGAGGAGCTTGGGATGCATCTAGAGTAAATAAAGACCCCAGATAGTACTAATTGTTCCAATCTCATATACTTTCTTCAACTTATTGGTATGGGTTTCGATTTATGTACAAAAACTTCATACACTACGAGTTAAGCTCTGGATGATTGGGACTGTGTTTTAGTTACTGGAAGCAGTTCTATGTTGGAAGTGAAGCGTCGTCAAAAACTAGAAATTATATTTTATGACTGGAAGTATGGGTGGCATGTTGGGTAGAAGATTTCTGCTACTAGGGTTTGTGTTGTTATTCACGTTGCATTCTTTTAGAATGTGAATGATACTTACCTAAAAAAGTGCGAAAACGATATACTAATGCTGATTGTTAACCAGCTAACTACCCAAAAAATCGATCTGTTGGAGAGGAGAACTATGAATATAAGAGGGTCACGGGGCTTAACTGGGATATGACACCCAATAGTGGAGGAAAATATATACTCAACACTCCCCCACGCCCATAAGGGTGGAAAGAATTGAACCCGTGACCTAATACCATGTTAACCAACCAACTACTCCAAAAGATTGATCTGTTGGAGAGGGGGAGAACTATGAATATAAGCAGGTCACAGGGCTTAAATGGGTTATGACACAACCAACTACCCTAAAACCCACCTTGATCCTGGATCTTTTCCTTTTTTCTTTGTCTTAAATCTTCAAATGTGATTTTTTTAGAAAAAAGAGAAGAAAGAGTGAGAGTATAAGAGAGAGCATGAGAGTGTGAGAAAGAGGAGAGCTTCTTGAGAGAGGATTTGGTTAGAGTTTAAGGTGTAGAAGGGGGCTTTAAAAAATGGGATTTTCTCAAAGGAAAAGTCCCCTTTTATAGAGTTTTGTGAGCATTTTGGGGGTTAAAAGGGTCCAACCCTAAAAACAAAAGGAAAAACATGGGATTTCCATGTACTTTCTCTTTGGACTTTTCAAGCTTTTCAAGGGTAAAGGAGGAAAAATTTTATGAGCCCCTTGAGCCATGCTACTTTGCCAAGTCCGCAATGTGGTCCAACCTTGGTGGTGGAGAAAAGGCAAAAAAATGGCTTGGGAGTATAAATGGAAGAATGACATGTCAAAAGGTGAGTTTTGGGTCTTTAGTGTAAATATCTCAAAAAGTAGGAGTAAAAAGATAGAGAAGAAGATGTTGTAGGAAAGAGCATGAATAAGAGAATGTCATTGTAAATGTGAGCTTTGGATCTTCGGTAAATATCTCAAAAAGTATGGGCAATAGCATAAATTCTAAATAAGCCCTTTAAATGAGATACATGTGTCCACAAAGGACAATTATATATACTTGGTTCTTTTTACCTTTTGAGGACAAGACAGTCCAACCACATTATATGTTTTTCTTTTGACTTTATTTTCAAAAAAGGGTAAAGTTGGAATTTCTCATGGGTGTTAACCCACTAATGGGCTTTGAGGATTAGTGTCCTTTTTTGAAGAAAGATGTGAGATCCATGGGCTTTGGACTTCAATCTTGGAGATGGACTTAGACTCGGAATCCTCCAAATTGAACATGGGCTTTGGATATTTGGGAGCTATGAGGGTTTGCCAAGTGGCAAGTAAAATGATAGAATGTCAAATGGCTCCTTTGGGAGATCCATGGGTGGTCTCTTGTGCTCTTATTTTGAACATGAGCTAGGAATCCTTCAATATTGGGCTTTACCCCATAATCAATCTTTTGGAATTTGGGTATCGAAACTCTAAACAATGCATTCTTAAAGTAGCAATAAACTCATAAATTTTCTCTAGTTAGTCGCAATTCAGAAGTAACAGGGCATCTTTCTAAGAGCTAACTAAACTTTCAAATGCAATAATATTTCTGCAGTATCGTTTGTTAAGACAATAATATTTCAAATGCAGCATAAATCAACAAAAACAAAAACAAAATTTAAATATACGCAATGAATATTTACAAAAATCAGCAGCCAAATGAGTTACCAAGAATTTTTCCACCACCGCTCTCCGCTCTCCGCTCTCCGCTTCGATTTCTGTATCATCTGCATTTGTTTTCTATCCAAAAACCTAACAAAATTTGGGATTTAGAAAGAAAATAATTTAATAAATACCACATTTTCCACAAAACATCAATTATTGCAAATTAAAATGCCGAAAACATCAAAATAGAAATCCGAGAGAAGAAAAATGTCAGAAAACACGTACTAGGTAGGATTCAGTTTCGAAGGTAATTCTCTTGTAGGAACACTTCAAGCTAGAAATAAACCAATATAAATTTCAATTGAAGACCAATCCAAGAAAAAATATATATTATAATCTTAAAAATTAAAAAATAAATAAACAGTAAAAACTAACAGAGACATTCTTGTGCAGACCACTCGTTCCGATCTTTTGTTGTTGTATCAGTTAAATGAGGAACCCTAGATGTTACAGAGAGAACCCGAAATCAAACGAACTGAGAGAGAGACGATCTCTGGTTCAGAACCACAGATGCGAGAGCTCCTCGCATAAAGAAGCTGGCGTCGAACTTGAACTCCATAAAGGTCCTAGCTTGGACTATGGACTATCTTCTTTGACTTTTGTCTTCTGTGAGAGACTAATAAAATGATTAAAATACCCCTGCTTTCAACGACTTGCCAAAAATCATATTGGATTCCAATCTATTCAGGTTCATCATCCCATATCCCCATCGATCATTGATAGAGTGAAGGGTTCCGTATCGTTTCATGAAATCTCTCTATTGATTCAAAATCGCGATGTAACGTGTATCCCCCATTATTCCAGTCATATTATCAAAAACCTTTGATTTTTCCATCCAAAATTATTTTATTTTCAATCACCCAAAAAACTTATCATGTTCTTGAGGTCACGGCAAGATTTTCTAATTTACGAACAAAATTTTGTTTTTGCTCTTGGTTGTTCCCATGTGGGCAAAATCTTAGCTCTGCCCCTATTGAATACTAGGATTAGAATTTTTTACCTTAGAGATCCATTGGAATTTGGAAATTATGAATTTAAAAAAAAAAAAAAAAAACAATTGATAAGTAGTTGAAAATGAGGGTATTTGCTCAGTTTATTTTAATTTCTTATGCAAGATTAATGTCATCAAGAGTGGTACATAATAAAGATTGAATATGGGGTTATCTCAAATATATACCAAAATCCTTAGGGATATCTCAAAATTACCCAAAAATTATTCCCCTTGATTACCACTTAAGCACAATATCTTATTATAGGTAGGTAAACTTAAAATAGAACATACAATCACAAACTCAGGACTTCATGCGTATAAATTATTTGGAGAGGAGAGTTTCTTGGGTTTTCTTGAAAAGCTTGTGTTGAATATGTTCAGCAAAAGTTCGAGGTGGGAAGAGTGCTGGCTCCGACTCAGTGACAAGCTCAGACAGAGGCCTGAGCAAAATGCTCTCTTTAGGTGGCTCACAGAAGACGGGCCACGATATCCTAACCTTCTCCTTGTTCACTAGTGCTCTATGAAGTATACTCTTGTACTTGCCATTGCTCAATATCTCTATGGTGTCCCCAATGTGCAAGATGATTGAATCGGGGACACATTTTGCTGTTACCCACTTGTCTTTATAGTGGACTTGCAAGCCAGGAACCATGTTGTGGAGTATGAAGGTGAGCGCGCTAATGTCGGTGTGGGCTTCAACCCCAAGTGCTAATTCTGGTAGAGGGCACTTAGGGTAGTAGTTAATCTTTAATTGCAATAATAACTCCTCCATGCCCCCAACTTCCGTTTCTAGCCTTCCTTCTTCCAATCCCAAACCAAGCGATAGTACTGACAATATCTTGGTCACTAGTACTCTTATTTGCCTTGCATACTCGCTCGTCACCTCACTACATTCGACATCATCACAAATCATCAAATTAATCAAATTTTACCAAATTAGCTATATGTATATATCCTCTAATGATTGCATATGATCTGTGGTGGTTGATCTAATAATATGTTCACAACAACAATTTAAAAGAAGATACAACAATATCAAAACTAAGTTAATTGATCAACTTACATGTAATCGCTAGGTATCTTAGGCCAAATTGACATGTCGCGCTTTTCTTCTGGAAATATGAGATGGAAGAAGTAGTCCTCCCATTCGAGTTGCCCGTTGGCGTTGTTGGCAAGCTTGCTCCCATACCCAGCGATTTTGCCCGAGGCCAGATCATTGGCATACTTCTCCTTCTCCTCGATAGGGAGTTCAAAGAAAGCTTCACCAACAGCCTTTAGTCGACGAATTAGATCATCAGGTATACCATGGTTCACTATATGCATTACACCCCACTCCATTGAAGCCGCCTTCAACTCCTCCCTACATTTCTCCCTCACCATCTCCTCCTCCGATTCGATACCCTTTAAATCGATAGTTGGTATCTGTGGACCCTCGTTATACTTCTTTTCCTCCTCGAACACATCATTGATGCTTTCGCGTTCTTCTTTCGAGCGTATGTACTCCTTAGGAATAGCTTGGATCCCACTACTTGCCAAGCTCTCTACCCTTGGTGAAATATCAACCTTCTTCGACTCCTCCCTACATTTCTCCGAATCGACACCATTTAAATCAATAACGGGTATCTGTGGAGCTTCGTTATATGTCTTCTCCTCCTCGAACACATCGTTGATGCTTTCGCGATCTTCTTTCCAGTCGTACTCCTTAGGGATAGCTTGGATCCCATTGCTTGCTAAGCTCTCTACCCTTGGTGTAACTTCTACTTGTGTTGCCATTACTACTACGCCTCTCTCTTAATTATTTCGTCTTGGTGCAATTGTTGGAGTTTAGGTCTAAAATTTAAAGAGAAGAAAATGGTGAGTAGGGTCGACGGTTGGCACGAGGGGAGGACTCAGCCGACGGTATGCTTTTCGCTCCAAACAAAACAAGAAAAATGCACGTTGTAGCAACCTGTCTTAACCTCCGCACTCCTTTTCTTTGGTCTTCGGCAGGAAAGGTAAAATTTGATGTACTATGAAATATCAAAAGCTTGATGCCAAGCTTTATATTTTGTTATGTACTTTGTGGGGGCACATGCATTTCAAACTCAGTCCTTCGTTTCGTCTCATATGAGCAAAACTGTTTAATTCGATTATAATTATTTATATTTACAAAATTATTATTTTTCAGGAAATATGATGATTAGAAGATGTTAAATCACAAGATCATATTTTTATTTAGAAAATAACTTTTTTTTTTTATCGAAATTTGCTGTGATTGACTTTAACTAATTTTATAAACTTGACCAATACTTCTAAACTGAATCATATTAGATCTTAGAGAGTCATTGTGAAGGACAATGCGCATTGGAAATCTCACTTGTTCACAAATGATATCAAGATGACTCATCTGAATTATCTATCTATGGACAATTTAAAAATCATGTTTACAGGTTGATTTCTGATGATTGATTTGATCATTTCTTATTACCCAACTTTAATAACTTTATAGAATATTTTTGTTTTGTTTTGAAAGTCGAGATTTAGAGAGCCCAATTAAATGGATAAACCCAGCAACCACAGTCATCAAACAAAAAAATAAAAACAATCGCCCATTGAAATGTAATTTTACCCATATGAATCGGCTTTCCAATTCCAGTGCCAGTTATACTTAAAAAACATTTTGGAGACCCAAATTGAAGTCGAAGTTGGGAAGGCTGCCTCCACATAAGAATTGAGGACACCATCTCTCTAACCAATTTAATCTCTAGAGACCATATTAATAATATCAAAGGATGACCTAACATTGACCTAGAAAATAAAGTTTTTTTCCCCAGAATCTTTCTCATCAACATATTCTCCGATCTTGTACGTTGAACAGTCAATCTCGATGATTTAAATTTTTGAGCTCGACGCTGGGTAGTTTTATCCAAAATACCCAAAACTCATACAAAAATAAAGACAAAAGGGAAACTCAGATCAAACGTTACACTGATTAAGTATCCAACAATTAAAGTATAATATTTGATCCGAGTGTCCATTTCACCAAATATTACATATGCATTTTGAGAAGATCTATTCAGCATCAAGATTCAAAAAATGAAAAAAATGAATAATTGAAATCATTGGGGTCAATAATCCAAACATTGATCTCTACGATTTAGATTCTTCATTTGTTTTTCAATTTTTTGAGGTCAACATTAGATAGATCTGTTTCAAATGTTACAGCTAAATCTTCAAAATTATGGATTTATCATCCAATCTTGTCTTAAATCTTCTGCCATAAACCCAAGTCGTTCGCCAACTTTTATTCACGATGCAACAGACTTTTCAAATTAAATGATTCATCCATTGTAGATGGTTTACAATACCATGCCATCTTTTCCACACCTAGAAAACCATCGAACCCTTTTCTACTCCGAATGCTCGCTTTAGATAGCAAGAGAGATGAGACTATTTCTTATCCCACTAAAAAAAACCTAGTTCATTTCTTATCCAAATATTGCTCAAAGAAACATGGGTGAACCAAAAATTCTGTCACCCTTAATCAAGGCAAAATATTCATATGGACAGCAAAAGGGCCACCATTGAACTTGCAAATCCTCTTGCAGTAATATGTTTAGATAACCATGGAGAGATTTCAAGGCCTAAGATCTAAAAAACATCCCTCAAACTAATGTTGGAAGTACACAATGAGAAAGTTCAAGTCCTATTTCAACTGTAATAATTCCTTCTACAAGCAAATGAATGTTCTTGATGAATTAAAGAACAACAAATTGCATTAAAATCCCCAAAATAACTGAGTTCACTTTCCTGTCACAATTTTACTTCACTCACCATGGACATAATGGAGTTCTAAAAATCACAGAAATTTCATATTGTTGTTTCAGTGTTGGGGGAGGCAGTCGCATCGATTCTCAATAGGTAAATGAATCAACATGTGAAGAATAACCAATATGTGGGACAAAAAAAAAAAGTGCAGGGCAGGAAGGCAAGTAGACATCACCTCTTCTCGTTCATTAACGCATCCAGACTAAGCTCTCTTCACGGACAGACGAGAATAGTATATGCTGTGCATTGGGTGTACTCATGTCATACCCCCTCTGTTTATTCATTCACTTAGGTTGCAATTGCGAAGATAAGGATGATCGTACTTAATATACTTGGTCCAGTATGACCTGTACTTGGTCATTGCTATCTCCAACCATGGCTTCATGTTCCCATTATAATGGATTACAGATGCGTGTTCTATCTCCGCCCGATCGATGCTTGGGTTATACCCCAATCCAAGAACATGCCAAGACTTATCCAGTGGATGTGTCAACCGATAGAATGTTATCAGCCCTGGAGGCAACGTCCCGAGTTTCCACAGCACCCTATCTTCATTCTAATGGAAGGGGGAAAAAGTGAAAAAATTCTCAGTGGGGTTCACAACATAGCAAGCTATATGTATGTATATATATGTATAGATATGTGTGTGTGTGTGTAGATAGGGTGCTGGATTTACTCCCATCTTTCTTTCTTTTTTTCTTTCAAACCCAATTTTTGGTTTTGTCTCGGCACCAACAAAGACAGAGGGACAAATCAAACCCTTCCCAGGTTTAAATAACTTTTTTTTTCTGTTATAAGCCCAGTTGCCTTGACCAAATTCTCTTAAACTTGGCAGAGATTTTCAAAATATCCTGGAAAGCTGGGAGAGTCATCTCAAATCTTGGACGAGTGAATATGATGAGCAATACACATTTACTATCTTGCTCAATCATCTCCAAGACCGAGATGACTCACTTGAGTCATCCCGGTCTCAGACAAGGTTCAAAACCATGATGTGTATGCATGTAAAATGGTGATCGTACTTCATCTCTTTTTTGTTATTTGTTAGTATGGTTCAATAAAAATGTAAATTGAAACAGATTCTGAAGAAATTCACGTACCATAGTCTGCCACTTGTGATAGATTCCAGTTATGTCCTTTTTCTTCCACTCCTTCAAATCAAAAACATTCATCCCATATGCCCAGCCACATGAGTTTGGATCAAAATTCCTTGCAATATGTGGATTCGAAAAATTTAGATACTTGTCGAACCGGTGGAAGCTTTGTCCACAGGTCTCCACTGCACCATTCACTTTACCATGGAGATCCACTGACCACAATCCGGTCAAGTCCTTCTGGACCACAATGTCATCATCAAGAAACAGAATCTTATCCAACTTAGGGTATATCTGTGGAAGATAGAACCTCAGGTGGTTCAACATAGAAAGATACTTCGGGTTCCTGTATTTCAGATTGGAAGAACCAGCCGAAAGGGTCGTGGGATGATCCGCCTTGAAATAGTATTCTTTCATGGCAGCAGACTCTAGTTGCTTCAGAACCGGGCAGTAGGATGAGTTGAGCCATTTGAATTCATCGACATTCTCAACATGAATGGTGGCTTTTCCAGGAGGGTTCAACAAAAACCACATATTCATGGCTCCAAAATTCAATTTATCGGTAACCAGATGGAAGACATGCTTCTCAGGTTCCTGAAATCAAGCCAAGTAGTATTTGCTAAGTCATATGTACATAGGGTGGGTATAAAATGGGTTGGATTTTATCCAAAATCTGAGTGACCCGAATCTGAATTTACTGGGTTTTGGACCCTTGGAGCAGACCTGAATAAAAAATGGGTCTAATAGAGGTTGATGTCCCTTTATTAAAATATCTTTTTTCTACCACTCTAATATAACATGAGTTCTTATAAAATAAAAGAATTATAATAGTAAAATATAATAGTATAAAAAATTAGAAAAGAAAGTTATCAAAAGACTTTGGAGGGTCAAAATTATCCGACCTGACAGACCTAAATCAAGTAATTTGGTCAGGTTGGATCCGGATTTATTGAAAACAAAATGATTTGGATATGGTTTTAGCCAATAGGATTCAATTTGGATACGGATCAGAATATAAAAAATCAGATATGGATATACTCATATCTGGCCCAAACCTGACCCATTTTAAGCCCTAATAGGGAAAGTTGAAGCACGTAATTGACGAGTGTGACCAATTTTATTTATAATCACAGTGAGGGCATTAATATAAAATAAGTATCCTTTGCCTTACCTTGGCATTCAAGATGGTTGAGTTTACCACGACCGACGCAGCCAAGACATTGTCGGAGAAGAGGGCATAATGGTAAAGATTTGGATTTTCCAAATTTTCACTGTTTGGGAACTTTCTTTTCTCGGGGGGGAGGAGGTAGTAGCCTATGGTTAAGCGCATCGACAAGCAGTGGATCCCATTAGGAACTGTTTTGGCTGCTAATTGGCTCAAGAATGTGCTCTGCTTCTTCAAGCCTCTCACTTGTTCATCTGCCGATTGAAGCATTGCTCTTAGCTTCCGAGTTACCAACTTACAATCATAGAGCTCTTCTCTTGCTTTTGCCAGAACTTGACCCATAGCTTTGATTCTCTCAGGTGCACTAAAAACATGGTGTGGGCGAGAACCATCAATATGGGGGAGAGGAACAGGTGCCAAAAAAAAATTGCATATTTAAAGGGATAGCACCCTGAAACTGTTAGAAAAACATTTTCCTTGTTAACTAATTAAGATTTTAAGCCTTACTAAGGGTCATTTTGCTCAAATGGATTACCACATTAGCAATTCAACACCACAGCCCTCTAGATTTCATGAAAAAACTTGGATCCCAAAAAAGTAATTTCAAAAACAAATTTTTGGGGCTTGATCCATTCTTTTGAAAAAGGACAGCTACTGAATTTCCACCTAACTCTCAAATTTAAAATTAAAATTCAACAGTGAAAAGTAACATTTTTTGGAAAAAAATATTTCAAAGTTCATAGAATGTCCTCTAAAACCTTGAAGCATCAGATCAGGTGTTTGGATGGATGCCACAAGGTGAGCCCAAGGACCCTTAGTAAGGGTGGAATCCTTACTGACTTAGTAAGGCTAGTCGGACTCAAACCGTTATTACCCGTGATGTAGATCTGCATCAGCAGTTGCCTCTCCCAGGGCACGTTGACTTTCTTTTAGCCGAGCCAGCAATTCCTGGTATAAGTCAAGCTTGTTCTTCGTCTGTGCAATGCTTGAATATACTCTAGCCATGATCATTTGATCTCGCATCAAACGTACGGTTGAATCAGAGTTCTCATTCTCATTATCTCGCCTCCATATGCTGTACTTCCCCAAAACCGCAGAGTCAACTGCTTTTCGACCGTTCAATTGCTGCATTTTCTAGTTTAACAATTGCTTCATCATCTAGTTGGACCAACTGCGTTGCTCGCTTTTCACGCCTTTTCTCTCGCAATTGCTGCATGAAAGACAAATTAATAAATTATCAAACTCCTAAATAGCACTATAAGACAGCAAATAAATGGATACTAAACCAAGAATAAGCCTGACAAGTTTTATTTCATTTTCCTTCTTGTTGGCAACTATGCCTCTACAACTGTCTGGTTTGGCTTGAAAGACAGAACAAAACATAGAAAGGATCAACAGTTGCACGCAGACTTTTTTTCTGGCATGAAAATGTGGACCTAAGCATAACAATCAGCATACAGGCTCAAACCTATGCCTAAATACATAATCATGCTTACATCATCAGAAGTAATGTTGGGCTCAGAATTCTTCAAACCAACAACTTTCCATGAAGAAGACAATGAGTTTTTTCGAATAAAATCAAGGCTCCATGGTCCCAAGTCATCTGCGTTTGCTGTGATGGTATCTATGACCTGTCACATTAATTATAGTGTTAATAGGGCTGAGGAAAAGGTGGTCGTCTAGAAATTACCAGAATGCATGCAAGCTTTCTGAGAAATATGCATCGGCAAAACAAAGTTGGCTGGATATCCATAAACCTCTCACTTGCCTCTTTCGAGAAAAGGGAGTTTAGGTGTTGCATCGCCAGTTGTTCCCTCCAATCTACAATCTGCAACCATTTATTCAAATCTCAAGACTTAAATAAAAGTAGAAACCAGGCTAAACTATTATAGAACCTACAATAAGGAGAAGTAGAAAAGAGACGAATGTTCAAATGGGGTACCTGCCTACCAGTTGAAATATCCTTCTGATCTGCAGAATGAATCAAAAGAACTTTAAGATTATATGGTATAATAAATACAAAAGTAGGAAACAAAAGCACTTTTCTAGATGTATGGGTGCTGCACCCACTGAGCTTCAAGTTTCCACGCGCAACAAACTATGGGAGCATAATACCTAGAAAGAATACATCTATTCTTTCTTCTTCTCTACAAAGGGAGCATTTATTAATGAGAAAAACAGAACAAGCATACAGCCATGTATGACTAATCTACAAAAGGAGGCACTACATCAAAAAGGAAAGCAAAATTTAAAGTGGTCATAAACGATTGGGTCGTATCTAAATAAAAAATCAGAAAAGTAAAGGCCTTCACATACTTGAACCAATAAATACCATTGGAATAGGAGGGCTTGGATTCTGAATATCCTGCTTCCCAACTACATTGTGTTGGTTCATTTCTTTCCAAATTCTGGAAAGCCCCACAAAGGAAGAAAAGACCATATAACTAGAATATGGGAAGAGAAAGATCTAATCTTCAAACTAGTAACTCTACAATACTCCTAGGCATAGTCTAGGACACACCTAATAGAGAGAAAAATATACTCCCCGCAACCATGCTATGATGCATAAACAAATAATCAAATGCCTCCCCACTAGCCTTGCACGTGACACAAAAAACTAATAACAATGTTTTTTAGATCTCAAATGATCCATGTTCAAAATCTCATCCAAGTTTGATGTCCATGAAAAGAAAGTAACTTTGCATGAAATCAAAGCTCTCCACACACAAATAGCCAAAAAATACCATGGGTCAATAAAGAATATTTCATTTTCACAAAAGACTTATGCTACTGTTTGGCATTAACAACACAAATGCAATTCCATTCAATTCTATCTACTCATACTACACCCTATCACAATCAAATCCTTGTCCCAAAAATTTGCGATGGGCTGAATGAATCATGTTTCTCTGTTCAATTATTTCTTGAGCAATATCCTGAAAATTGTGGGTCCTAAAGGTGCCAGCTTGCAGAGTTGCTTAAAGTCTGTGAGTGTTGATACCAAAAATTGGGTTCAAAACATGCTTTCACCTACTAATTCCTACCCACTAATCTGCTTGCTTATAAAAATAATAAAAAAACAACCTATCCGCGGGCTTATGACCAACAACACAGTGCTTGACACTGCCATAGTTATAATCCAATAGCAGAGGAAGGCCAATAGCAATTGCAGAATTAAGGACCAACAACTGTTGCATGGGTTCTTCTAAAACAGTAAAGTACATGTTTATATACATATAGATGAAGAAAAATTTTATTAAGTAGAAAAAAAGAAAGGGAAAAGATGGGCTTTGCAATACAAGAAAGAGAAAGATGACTCAACCACTAGTAAAAAAGTGAATGAGGTAATTGAGATATTCTCCACTGGCTACGCAAAGGGGAAAAATGATTAACAACAATAAAACCCCAGAAAAGACATTATCCATTGTTAGAATACTATTTGAAACCGCATCCCAAATAAAAGAAGTAACCCTTTGAGGGGCTCCTTCCCCCCATGCCATTGAGATAATGTTTCTGAAAAATCCTACAAGGAAGAGAAATAAGCATACGCCAAGGACTATAGAAGGATCTAACAAAGAACATACAACCTCACGAACAAAGCGATGTCCTATGATCTTCATCAGCTAAAAAAGATAGAAATGTGAGATATCCCGCTGATGAGATTGACAATAGACATTGGGATTGTAGAAATCTTTCACAATGACCAATAAAACCTTTTGGACCTGAAAACTTTCCTTGAAACTCCTTTCCCTCAACCCTAAATTCTTTCTTTTACCCTATAAGCCAAAATCTTTAACCTTAATCATAAACCAGATTCCTCTACTCCCTATTTCATCGTTCTTCCCTCTTCGTTCTACAACAATCTTTGTTGACATTCCCTTCCTCATAAGCCTTCAAAAAGCCTCAACCACAATCTAAAATAAGGAAGGGGATAACGGGTAACCCTACCTAATGCTTATCGAGCTACTAAAGAATCAAGTCATTCGGTGAAGCTTCCAGTTCTCTTTTTTTGTTTATTTCTCGTTATATGCAATATATATTAGTTAAAATTTAACATAGTTCATAAGTTCTTGCCTTGTCAATTGAAGTTTTCCATGGAGAAATTACAACATTAGCTATATGTATCTGTTGTTTGAAAGTAAAATGATATTAAACATAAGAAAGCATAACACATTGTCTATTATCATCATTTTTGTTGAACAAACAAATTTTTTCTCAATTTATACAATACTAAAAAGTTTGTGAATCCTATATTTCACAGTTTGTAGAAATTGATACCAGTGCTTGGATACAATCTAATATCAGTTACCATCCAAATGTAGCATATAGCAGTTTTACAGATAAATGGTAACATCTACGTGGCTAGATCGGTTGACATTGTTTCCATCATCACCTACTAAAGCAAGTTTAAGAAACATTAAACTATGATATTATGTCAACTACACTAAAGGCACCGATGATCTTCCAAGCAAAATCCTGCATCATGCACCTATTTTATTAGACTTTAAGATCAATTGACAAAATATTTATGACTCAGACTGTATGATTGGAGCCATTAGGAATTCTAAAGTTGACTTTCAGGCCAAACAAATGGCAAATCAAAATCCTTGACAAGTATCATCGTAGACAAATGTGACACAAATATTTTGCTTTAGGCTGTGTTTGAATTGAGAGAAGTGGAGAGAAGAAAAACTCAATTTCTCTCTACCATGTTTGGATTGACAGGAGAGAACTTGGGGCAACTTTGGAATTTTTAAATATCTTAAAAGAGATCTAGGGGCAGAGTTGGCATTATAAAATATTTTAAAAGGGTTTCTCTCCATTTCTCTCCTCTTCTCTCCACTTTTGGAGAGAAAGAAAACTTACATTTTTTTTCTCTCCTCTTCTGTCCAATTCTTCTCTTCTCTCCCCACTTAACAATCCAATCAAGAGAAATGGAGAGAAACTCAATTATCTTCTCTTCTCTTCTCTCCCTTTCTCTCAATCCAAACACAACGTTAGAAAGGTATGCCAAATTGGATAATGACTTATGGGAAAAAACTAAGTGAGCTTTCTAATGATAAGAGTACTACTATTTTCCTCCATCACATACGGCTTAAGAAAAATAATGGAGTCGGCAACATGAATCCTATTTTCTCCATTCAACTCTATCTAGAACCATATCTTCATCATTTTCATACTTCCTCTCGCCTTTTTAGAGGCTCCAACTAGCAAAATAGTGTTCATTGTGAGAGGATCATATTCATCCACACCAAATTGATCGAACATTCAAAAATATAAGAAATCTTGAGAATGTATTTGGAGATGATAAGATCCTAATGAGGCAAAGTTACGGCGAACAATAATTGAGCCAACACACGATCTAATTCTATTCTACTCCACTGTTTCTAGTATATGTTAAGTGTGTCAG
Source organism: Akebia trifoliata (assembly GCF_017979445.1). Taxonomy (NCBI): domain Eukaryota; kingdom Viridiplantae; phylum Streptophyta; class Magnoliopsida; order Ranunculales; family Lardizabalaceae; genus Akebia; species Akebia trifoliata. The sequence continues at coordinate 32,254,829 of NC_141386.1, forward strand.
AATGTAATGCATGGGTGAAATCGATATTCGAGAGTGTAATTTAATCTCAGTCCATGAAGAATTAGGGATGAAAAATTTTATAATAATAAAAAAACCTAATCTGCTAATGGAATTGAAAACTAACCGGTAGTGGTCGGCGGATGGATTCCTCGCCCCACGAGGAAAAGCAATGGCGCGAGCACTGCAAAGAAGAGAAGAATTATGACAGGGAGGCGGAATCTGTAAGATCCCCCTTTATTTCTCTGAAGGCTGGAGCCAGAATAGCCCCTCTTCAAAGCCATTTCGGATCAAAATCCTGAAAAGGGAGAAAAAAATCATAATTATTAAAAATCAACAAAATCACAAATTGAAACATTTGTGTGTGTGCGTGTGTGTTAGTGTGTGAGAGAGAAAGAGAGAGAGAGAGAGAGAGGGAGAGATGGCGTACAGATCCTAGGAGATCGAAACAATTTCTATTTTTTCTCCAATTCAAGTGGCTTGGGGAAGTGAATTTGGCATTATAAAGCAAAATTGAGGAATGAAAGTGAGATCGGAAGCAAAGAATCCCAAAATGATAATGGAGAGAGAGAAAGAGATCAGTTTCAACAGAAGTGACGAATTACGAACGAAACAGAGGAATGTGTGAGATTTTGAGAGAGAAATTGAAAAAATTATAAGAAGAAAAGAAAAAGTAAATAGAGCGTCGGTGAGGGAAATGTGAAGTGTATGGTTTGCCCTAGGCCGACATAATTTTGGGGGGAACGGTCAGATCTCTCGCACACATTTCCCTCAATCGTTTTCGTAGTTTGTATTTGTACGTACGTCTTCTATTTAACAAGGAACTATCTCATGTTTCGGCACCGTATGTTGTTTATGATGCTCCTCCTATCCAACCATTGATCATGATCTAATAATGGGTATATATCATTACATTTATTGTTATTTCTTGTCCAAAAATAAAATAAATTATTAAAACCTCATCCCAAAGATTTTTCCATGTCAAGTTGGTTGAGTGAATCATGTTCCTTCAATCAATTTTCTCGAGAGTTACATCTTTTGTTCTCAAAGTGAATTTATATCCATTTTCACTATTTCAACCTAGGATTGTTAATAGATCAGTTTGGAATGGGTTCAATATTCTAGAATCGTTAAATTTTCTCAAGTTTGGTTCCTATTGGTTTCAATCTTGACTCTAAAATTTAAGGAATCAATTTGGCAAAATTTCTATTTAACTGGTTTTGATTCTCAATTAGTTGGTTTCCAATAGACTTGATTCTAATAAGAAAAGATCCAAAACCATCCTATTCGCTCTTATTCAACTGGTGGTCACTAACACCCCTATATCAATTAATGTTTTTTATCTTATTTTTTAGTCATGATCATCTGACTTACCAACATGGCATACTCAATTGATAATTCTGACATGACATATTCGAGAACTATAGGTCTGTACTCCTTGAGATATAGAACTACACTTTTATGAGGAAGTGTAGTTTTGAATCTCGAGAAATGTAGATCTATGATTTCCAAACATGTCACATTAGGGGTGTCGTTTGAATATGCCACAGGGGTAAGTCAAATTATCACGATTCTTTTTTTATTTTTATCGTTACTTCTTCATTCTTTTAGAATATCCAACTTATATACACTTCTAGCATGCTATAGAGTCATCCTCCATCGAGTGCACTCACACTATCTTCATCAACTTTTTTTATCAATTTATTGAGTATTTGACATTATATTTATTATTTTTATATATTATATATTTGTTTCGAATGAATTCATTTCTAATTTTATCTTTTTCAATATTTTCACTTATTGATCTCTACTACATTCAATCTATTAATACAATGCTTCATGGTCATCAATTACAATAAATTTTTCCTCTTAAAAAAACACTAATGATTTTTTGACTCAAATTTTTTCACTTGGTTGCCGTGGTAAGGGCATAGAACTGTTGACCATTTTTTGTGTGTATCCCGAAGAAATATAGATGGCCTTGTGCTCTTGCTAAGTCAATTGTATATAGATCGAGTGAAAATTTTCGAATAAAAAAATCACGGCTCTGAAAATAATACACATGACAACAACAATAATAACAACAAAGCCTCGACTCAAAATACTTGGAGTCTAGTTTATCAAATCCTGTTTTTTGGTTCTTTATACCCATAATTAAGTTATTTACTAATGAAAGTGAATTGAAATTAGCTTCCACTCTCCTCCATATAAATTATTCCAAGTCTCTTTCTCTTTCATAATATGTTGAAAAATTTTAAGAAAAAAATATAAAATCAAGTAAGGTTTCTTAAGAATTATTTTCAAGGATCCCTCCAATTATACATCATGATTGTGGGACCCGCCATCTAATAAATTCCATCAAAGAAAATTTTCAAAAATTATGATCAAATGATCACAATCACGATGAAACTGGCACTTCAACACATGTCAATAATAATGCACCTTAAAAATTAGGGTGATTTAGAGTTACTCCCTATGTTTCATCAAAATTAGAGATACCTCTTACATTTTCAAACTAATGACATACCCCCTTGACCTAAGTTCTATCTGAGAGACTGACTAGAGTTGGTGTAATGGCATTGCCTTTAACCTCAAGTCAAAATGTCATTTTCAAGCTTAATACCAATAAGGTAAATCGCTTTTACCTTATTCAACCACTTCTTTAATCCTCATCTTCCAGGTATGATAAAGAATCATTGATTTTTCTATCCAAAAATCATTTTCTCTTCATACAAAATCCTATATTGTTTATGAGGTTTGGAGGTTGAAGGAGATGACATCTTAAGATTGAGACCAAAGGTAAAACATTCTAATTTCAAGTTGGTAAAGTCTAGGGTAAATTATTTCTATCGATTATCGTGTAATTTTTTAAATTTAAGATTAAAAAAAGTAGACTCTTAAGTTTGAGGAAAATGGTTGAAAATTTCACCATAAGATTGAAGATGAGTGACGACTAGGTTTTGAGAAAAAAATCTGCTTGAGGTTGAAGATGATGGCATTTTGGTCACTTATATATGTCTCTCAAAGAAGACTTAGGTCAAGGGAGGCAAGTCATCAATTTGAAAATGGAGGGGGTATCTCTAGTATTAACAATAACATGTGGGGGCAAGTCCAAATCACCCAAAAAATTATATTTTGTATGAATAGCGGGGGTAGGAAATGATATTTTTCAGAGCTGGACAAGAGTGATTCAATTTCCCTCCACACATTCTTATGTACCTTATCCTATTGTCTGCTTCTCTTCTCTCCCATTTCACAACGTTCACACCAGTTGAAAGTTGAAACTGAAACCCAGTCTCATATAACTTCCTCTCAACGGTTTCCCTAATTTATCTCATCATCATCATCATCAACAGCAACTGAAATGGTGAACCAATTAGGGTTTACTCTCACTTCTCCTCGACTACTCCCTGGCCCTCTCTCCAGACCCATTATCTCTCTTCTTCTTCTTCTTCTTCTTCAAGAATCCACTTCAATCCTCCAATCCAAGTTATTGGTCACAAGTTATCTCATCAGCGCCGAATTATCTTAATTTCTCCTAAGGCCACTGATCAAAAAGGTTAGTTCTTCTCATTTCTCTCTTTTTTTTTTCAGTCTTAGAAATGTAGATTTTTATTTAGTTCGAATCATAGTTATTGATGATCGATAATTGGCTAGTTATGAAATTTTAAATTGGATAGTAGTAGTCACTTGTGCCCTTGAGCATCATAGAAGCCACATAGAGAAAACATAGCGCCTCGTACTCGGGGTGTGGAGCGTTGGATTTAAACGATCCATGCTACGGATCTAGGCATCAAATCTTCAACCAGATCAATGAATTAAAATTAAAATATCTAGAGTTTAGAACTCGCATACCCGATGAGGATGAATGAATATCAGACGATATGAAATGAATATAGATCCAATATATGCCAACCAAGAATCCCGCCGATTGGTAAAAGGGGAAGTGGATATGCCCACGTTTGGGATAAGCAGTCCTTTACCCAAGTCACTCCTTTGGATATTTGAACCTGAGACGTGGTGCTGGCTTTGATACCATAAAGAAAAAGATTGGATTGATTGTCTTGGATGTTGATTACAAAATCTTCATAGGGTTTATATCAAAAAAAAATCCTAACTAAATATAAACTAAGGATATATCATGTATCTTTAGGTAAAGTTGAATGAGAAATAAGATTCATGTTGTGAAACATTAAAATTAAAGATAAGGCATAGTTTCTGTTGGAGTAGTTGATTGATTATTTGAGTCAAGGTAGATTTTTTTTGAAGTATGCACGAGGGAGTGTAACATCTTCAGCTACAAGTGTTACTGTAGCACAATGGCAAATAATTAACTTATCGAGTACACTTTATATAAATCTTCTTTTTTGTATTAATTTGCAATTTACCAGAATTCCTAGAAGTTGTTATTGTACCTTTGACCGAAAACCATGCTTATCGTTCTTTTATTTAATGGTGATGTAGCTTCTAATCTAGCATTTCTACAATTATTCTGAAGAAAACAAAAATCCTCTTTGGGGCGTGATACAGTAAACACAAGCACATTGAGTTATTTAACTATGACTAATCAATATAATATGGAATTTGGATTGAGCATAATACTACTGTTTTTTTTTAATGTATTTTATGGAAGGAACATCTGACGCCGATTTTATTTTCAGACCAGGTTAAAGAAGATGAGGTTGTTGACAGTAAAATCTTGCAATATTGTAGCATAGAAAAAAAAGGGAAGAAATCATTGGGGGAGCTTGAGCAAGAATTTCTTCAAGCACTGCAGGTACTGAAACGGACACTCTTCACTTCTTCCCATACTGATGAATAAGCTTACTAGAAGAAGAAGAAGAAAAGAAAATACAAGTATTACTGAACATAGTTCCTTATAATTTAAGTTTATTTACACTATTTTAGTCAATGATTTGGCTACCCATTACTTCTTTGGTGAGTCCAGGAAAAAGGGATTCTTCAATTTTCTTTTGTTTGTAGTTCTTTTGCATGTAAACTTTTGTTTAACTTCTATTTTTGTGATGAATAATGGGTTTATTTCTTTTTTGTGCACCAGTCATTCTATTACGAGGGAAAGGCTATCATGTCAAATGAAGAATTTGATAATCTCAAGGAAGAATTAATGTGGGAAGGAAGCAGTGTTGTCATGCTAAGTATGTACAGATTACTTTCTATAGAGTCAAAAACTCTCAAGGATTTGGATTTTGGTCCTTCAATTGCTTATCCGAAACCACATTTTTCATCATTATTGATAATTTTTGTAACATTGTCATTCACATGCCTTCATTAGTTTATTCCCAAATGCAGGTTCAGGTGAGCAAAAGTTCCTTGAAGCTTCAATGGCTTACGTTGCTGGGAAACCAATAATGACTGATGAAGAATATGATAAATTGAAGATGAAACTTAAGGTTTGTGTGGGATTTTTTTTCCTGAATTTAAATTGGAGAATGTAAACAACCATTAGATGGATTGGTGAAGGGGTGTCTAGTTCATAATGGATCAAGATTACTCTCATTAGCTTGTATTGTCAGTTTCATTTCCTTAGATACTGGGATACACAAACCAGCTATTTCTAGATGATCATCATCAATGATTTCCCTTTGTCATAATATATCTTTCTTGGAATCTACTGCTAATAACTTATAAAAAAATGATTGTTGTTGGAGCTATTTCATTCATATGTGGAAGCGTATTCAAGATAAATCTGAGACAATTAAAAGTTCTTTTATGATACGGCTTACATTCTTTTCATATTTGTCGGGAAAGATACAGAGGTGGAAAAATTAGCCATCTACCATGTCGAACAGATGCTTTATTCTAATAAAATTTCACTTGTTTGAAATGGCAAAAATCAGAGAAAGGAAATATGGAATAGTGAAGGAGTTGCAAGTTCATAAACAGCCCAAGTCCTTTTTTCATTTGCCTTTCGATCATTGAATGCATTTCCTCAGATATGGAGTATATGACTTCCTTCTAGGTAACAATCATTTTCAAGCTCACAAAACTCATTTCAGGCATCTCCTTCTTATCACTTTCTAAAGTGATTTTGTTTTTTGGATCAGTCTGATCCATATGCAGAAGCTATTTGCAAATATTTATTTATTCTTCTGATGAATTTAATTGTGAAGATGGTTATCAAAACTAGATTTGTGGCACTACCACTTACAAACTTGAAAATAATTCTATGACAACTAGATGTGCTTTATTACTTTATTGTGTATGATCTTTCATATTTATTGGAAAAGGAATAAAAATGTAGAAAAATAGATAGCTCTCTTGGTGGACAATATACTTTTTATTGTAGTAAAAACTCACTCTGTTCGAGAGGGGACAAAAATAAAATCATCAGAAGTGGTTTTTTAGTTATTAATATATTGGATGCAGTCAATTCATTGATGTGCCAATTAGGACGCCAATTTAGTAGTGAAAAGTGTAATTAGATCGTTCTACATTGGAAGCACTCACCTATTTATTGGCCAAAGGTATAGTTACATTGTGCATGCTTGCATATATCAAGTGTCATCAATCTTATTCCCCCCCTCCTCCCTCCTTTTTTAGAATTAGATACTAGACCATCCAATTTTTGTTTTTCTTCTTTGTATTTCTGGTATTGATATTTATTTTGTATATTTTGTTTACATAATCATATTCTAGATGGAAGGGAGCGACATTGTGGTGGAGGGGCCACGGTGCAGTTTGCGTAGTAAGAAGGTATGCACCGTTAGATATTTCAATCTTCTTCTTGGTAGTTTATCATCATTGACATTGTGTGTAGCACAAGAAAGAATAGACAACTGTTTGTTGTATGGATTTTGACTGCACAGTTTGTTGTGCCTATGGATTGGGCTAGGACAATGTGGGTCTTCTGGACTCTCTATCTTCGTCTTAATCTCTCATCTCTTGGAGCTCAAGTTGGACTTTTGAATCTTCTGGAGCATGGTCTGGTTTGAACCCAGACTCTCTCCATCCTACAATTTAATGATGGCAAGGGTGGTGTTATTGGCACCCTTTAATGGGTGCAACCACCCTCTAACTTCTCTTCCTAGGGAATGCAGGACTATTCCACTTACAGGAGGCAATACATCAAAACACACTATATTCATTATCTTGGCTATGAAACCTATATGTATATAGGAACTTACCCCAACCACACTTTTATTATATAAATTATTTGTTTAAAAGCATTTAAATAACACTTAAAAAAAAAAAAGATACTCCAATAGTCTTGCTTCCAAAAATTAATGAGTGCGGGTATGGTTAGTTATTAGTTGTTTATGACTCCAAGCTTTGTCCTTATATTCAGTTTCATGTAATATACACTTGTTTTATGTTTAGTGCTGTTCTTTTGTGCTATTGTAAATAGCTAAGTAATGGCTGGCTGATGGGTTTGGCTTGCTCAATACTTAATGTTTGGATTTTCTTCCTATAGGTGTACAGTGACCTGTCTGTTGACTATTTCAAGATGTTCCTCTTGAATGTCCCAGCTGCCGTCGTTGCGCTGACACTGTGAGTAACATTTTTATATCCACATTAAAATAGTTGTAGACATCAGAACCTTTATAACCATTTAAATGGAAATCTGAAACCCAATATTATGGTTATTATCATTTCATATTATAAAATTGAAGAGTCTGCTACTATTTGGTTCCTTGGCTCAATATATGAAATTCACCCACTATTTTGTGGCATATTCTATTGACATTTCATGATTAAAAATGGAATTAAACTCCCAATAATTTAAAATTTTGTTATGCATTTGTATCACCAATATTTCAATTTATTTATACTTTTTCTCAAGTCATTTACACTATTTGACTCTATCAAGTCATCAAGGGAATCGACAGGTCCACTCAAAGACTCAAATGGATACACTAGACTTCATATTGAGTAGCTATTAACAGCTCGCTGTAACAATACATTTTCTTCTATGCTAAGTAAAATATGCACACTTCATTCTCAAGTGGTTAGGATGTGAAAGTGCTCTTCATTTCTCAGCTTCGATCCAACGTCATCTCATTAACATCTCTTACTTTTGACAATCACAGGTTTTTTTTCCTAGATGACTTGACTGGATTTGAAATCACATATCTTTTGGAGGTCAGTGTTTGTTATTATTTTTTTTATTTTTAATTTTTTCGGGGTTGTGGGGTGGTCAATTTTCTATGGGAATTTGTGTGGAATTCAGTTAGAGTCAAAGGGTTGCATCCAACTTTCCAATCTTATTAAAGGACTTCCTTGATAAATTTCATATTTTTTGCTTGGTTTCCTCATCTCTTATACTTCGTGCTTAGGGAAGACCGTATCTCAAATTTAAACAAGATTTTGTTACTCATTTACGACTCATACTTTGCATCTTACTGAATTTTGACTATGGTGTAATTGTTGCAATGCAGCTCCCAGAACCATTCAGTTTTATTTTCACGTGGTTTGCTGCTTTGCCCTTGATATTTTGGCTTGCCCAGTCAATCACAAAGGCCATCTTAAAAGATTTTCTGATTCTAAAGGTATAAGTTTGAATCTTCATCCACTATTCTGATAATATGAAAGTTAAAATATTGATAATGTTGATTTGATAGTGTTTTAACAAAAACAAATTCTATTCCAGGGCCTCTGTCCAAACTGCGGAACAGAAAATATTTCCTTTTTTGGGACTATTCTATCAGTTTCTAGTGGTGGTTCAACCAATACCATTAAATGCTCAAAGTAAGTTTCCAGCTAAGTAGTTATTATTGCACCTTATTATGTTAAATAATCAAATTTGTGGACTTGTATAACGCTCTTGCCCTTACTTGAAAGGAAAGGGGGAGATGATTTCTACTAAAGGTTTATAAATGTGATCCATAATCCCTTTTCCTCAGTTGTGGTACTGCATTGGTGTATGATTCGGCAACACGTTTGATTACATTACCAGAACCAAGCAACTAAAGCTTGAATAAAGGTACGTGCACTCTCTATCTGCTTCATGATTCCTTCACTCTACTTCAGAAGTGTCATAGATTGCTCGATTTTAAAGCAAATAATGTGTGGGTGTCAAAAGATGAAATGAGGCTAGTTGAGGTGGCTCTTTCCCCTCCATCCCTTCAAAGTATTGTCATGTGATGAGGATTCCTTCGGCATCTAGAAATAACGATCTCAATGCATTTTTTCGTGGACGAATTTCAAATCATTCACTATAAACACTGAAATTGTGAGGGCTTCATCATGCAGGATGGGTTCTATGTGAAGGAAAACCTACAATTTGCTATTTATGCTGGCTTGTGATATAATAAGTTGGTTTGGGCATTGCAGCATAAATTTGGGATCATTGTAATGATGGGGAGGGAGAGAGATTGTCCAAATCTAGCCGGCTTAGATGCGTATGTGTGTCTATCTATATGTATATATGATACTGGATTCTCCAAAAATGAATTGCATATATTTGTTGTGAGTATACCTAGGAAGCATCCTATTCGTAAAATCAGTTGGATGATCAAAATCTGTTCTTATGTCCTAACTTCATGTGAAGTGTAGAAAACGTCGGGATTGCTTCTGATCAATTGTTCATATGGTTTGACAACGGGTCACTTTTTGTGATGATGATGATCTCTAGCCATAGATCACGCCTATTTTTCAGTATAATTTTCATGTTACAGAATCCCAAGATGCAAAAATTGCTGATAGGTGTATAAATATATTTAAATAATATTATAACTGTGTAATTAGATCTTATTGTCAGGTTTGAGGTGTATTTACATAATATTTATATTTTTAAGGTGAAAAAGGAAATGAGATCAAATTAATGGATTATATATTTAAATAATATTGTTTTAAAAAATTAATTGAAAATTATACCTATTAAAGTCTTATATGTTTGAATAACTGTGTTACTATACTCTAAATACTTGTTTAATAAGATAATGATTTAATCTTGTTATCCTGTCCTTTCTGTTGTTTCTCAGAATACCAAATGCAGTGCTTTTAAATGTTGAATTAACTCCTACCTGAGTGCAGGAATGTAGCCGTGGAATGTTAGAAAAAAATATGGAAATACAATGGTAGAGAAGAAAATTTTCAGAAACACAAGGAAGTACAAATCTGTTCCTGAAAATCAATTTTCCTTGCAAAATGTTCATTATATTTTATTACACTCAAGTAGGGTTGAAGGTAATCATGAGAGCAACATTTGTACTTTTCCAATATGACAAGAAAATTATTTTCTTGAGATCAGTCAGAGTCAAGAATTTTTTTTTAATGGGAAATGATTTTCTACAAATTGTGCAATCCTGCATCAGCAAATCACATTTTCCTGAAAGAAAAAAAAAAAAAAAAAAAATCTTACAACAGATATGCTCCAATGTTACTGATTCTCAACTAGGGTACGTGAGACCCATAAAAGACACCCCAGATCTACAATGGGGCCCAGATGAGGAAATCATTAAGTTGTGACTAGTGGGCCATCCTGGGCTCCAATCCCTGATCAACTTTAAACTGAATTAGAAGATCAAATTCAAAACGCAAAGATCTAAGCTTTACTTCACAGACTAATGGACACGGCACCAGCTGACCACCATTTTCTTTTTCTTCTTGGTTGCTGCAAGGCAGCTTTCATCTCTATCATGCATATATTAAAAACTCCAAAGCTTATCAATAAAGAAAGTAAACCCACCAAAAGTTGACCCAGTTCTTCAAGGAACCAAGTCCATCATTTCTAGATGGATCTACCTATAATATCCAAATACGTGGACCACCAAATTATCAATCCTGACCATTCGATCTGCGGTCGCCACTGTTATTAGGGGTGTCAATGGGTACCCATTTAACCGAAATCGAAAACCCCGGTTCTAATTCCCTTTTTATTGGAACTGATTAGAAACAGGTCTAAAATGGAATCGAACCAATAGGAACCGGAACCTTTAGGTTCTATCCCAAGGGTACCTGGAATCGATTTATTTTGACATTTCCTTTTGTATTATAGATGATTTAAGGTATTCTTTTATTTCAAAATTAATGCATGTTATATAGAGTTCTTCAATTTTTCATATAAATTATGGACGAGCTTAAAATGAGCTAATCTCGTCTAAAAATTCATTACTTAAAAATATATATATATATATATTAAAAGAAAATCATTAACTTATATTTTTAGTGTTACAAATTATAATCAAGTCAATAATTTTGAAGATAATATACTAATTTTTTGAAAGGAGAAAAAAATTTATAATGATTTTAAATACCTTTTTTTCTAATTTGATTCTTGAAAATCAGAATTGATTGGTACCTCTGTTTTTTGGTGGTTTCGATTCCATTTATTTTTGAACCAGATCAGAATCGGAATTGACATAAATATAATGATTATGGTTTAAGTTCCTTAGGAACCGACCCGTTGACACCCTAACTGTTATAAAACAAAACCAATTCGTTGGTATCATTGGGCTATCGCCCGCCCAAGTTGTGATCACAGGGTTTGATGATCAGAACACAGTGTTGGTGGGCCTTGAGTGACGTATGAAGAGTTAGGTGCATTGAGAATGGTGGACATCCCCTCCTTTCAATTGACTTTAGGAATTCTCTTCGTGAGGGTCACTAAGTCCGTCCGTCCGTACTTGGTTTAGTCAAACCATGTTATTGGAATGCATGTATAAGTATACATATATGGCTCTCTCAATTGGCAGATTATTATTTAGTTTTAACCAAGTTTCAAGAGCATGGCTTCTCCTCTCAAATCATGGAACCTCGGTTTCTTCATAATGAACTTGATTTGGATGATGGCCATCAAATCAATGGTTGCCACACCGGCAAGGCCAAGCGTCCCCCATTTCAGTCCAAGCCCATGGGCCCTTGCCCACGCCACGTTTTATGGCGATGAGACTGCATCCTCGACAATGGGTATGTGATCATCCTCATCAACGCATTAATGCTAAAGATTGGATCCAATCGAATGCTTGTATCGAACGGCTTCCATTTAAATAATTTGTGGTCATACATCACCTCCAAATGATTAAATTTTCTTATCTCTAACAATCAATCTATTGTAATTTACAGGAGGGGCTTGTGGGTATGGAAACTTAATTACTAGTGGTTATGGGACCGATACTGTGGCTTTGAGCTCGACTTTGTTTAACGATGGGTATGCTTGCGGAACATGTTTCCAGTTACGGTGTGTGAAGTCGACTCAATGCTATAAAGGCTCACCATTCACTACTGTGACAGCTACAAACCTTTGCCCTCCCAATTGGTCCAAGGACTCCAATGCTGGTGGGTGGTGCAACCCACCAAGGACACACTTTGACATGTCTAAGCCTGCATTCATGAAAATTGCTAATTGGAAAGCTGGCATTGTTCCAGTGATGTATCGCAGGTAGCTCTCTTCCTCTAAAATGAGAACAAGTAGTTATTTTGATCGTAACCATCCTAACTATATCTGTCAATGTTAGCTTCACCTATGTTAGTGAGATTTTAAGTTTAGTTGGTGACTCCACAATCATGTTTCTTCCGTAAATAACCCTGAAAACAGTTTAGTAATTTTTTTTTATTATAAAAAGTGTAAGGTTTTGTTTTCCGTTTTCGATGGTATTTTTGTAGATATCAATAATTAATGATAGAAATGCAATTGAACAATAATCACGAAATACTTGCATTTTCATACTAAAAACAAAAAATAATCATTTAGGGTTAAAGAGGTAAAAGAGGAAAAGTACTAAAGTTAGAGGGATATTATTGAAAAATGGGGGGCGAGGAGGAAAGACAATAAAATTAAAAGGGTATTATTGAAAGAGGGATAAAGTTGGAATGCTTTCTAAAAAAGGGAGGAGAAGAGCTAAGGCAATAAAATGGGCTTGTGTGGACTCCAGGCCTTTGTCTCAATCTCTATATCACATGGGATATAAAGGAGTGAGATCCACCATTATGTTTTTATCATATAGAGTTATGAAAGAAGCATGGTTGTGGGAGATGCTAACTAGAGTGTGTGTGCTTCTCTGTGGTTCAAGAGGTCCTAGAGAGATATAAGAAGAAACCCCAAACAATAATTTCTTTGTCAGAGTGAGTGAATCACGCGTTGGCGCACATCTTATCCGCAGACATAGGAATTGCTTAACCATGACAATTTTGATGCGTTTGTATGTTCTTTCTCCTTATTGTCTTTGTGGTTCCTATTTGGGATTTGACAATCACAGATTTATCATTGCTTGGTTGCTTCACATGGTTGTTATCGTTGCAGAGTGCCGTGTGGTAAGAGAGGTGGACTTCAATTCTCTTTCCAGGGGAACGGGTATTGGTTACTAGTTTACGTTAAGAATGTCGGAGGAGGAGGGGACATATCGAACATGTGGGTGAAGGGAACCAAAACTGGGTGGATAAGCATGAGTCATAACTGGGGTGCGTCGTACCAAGCGTTTGCAACTCTACATGGACAAGGCCTTTCCTTCAAGCTTACCTCTTACACCACAAAGGAGACTATTGTAGCCTGGAATGTTGCCCCCACGAACTGGAATGTGGGATTGACATACAAGACTTCAGTGAATTTCCATTGATGTATAAGATCATAAATGGTCTAATTTTTATATATGATGAGCGTCGTTTGTTCTTGGTCACGAGTGTTTTTGTTTTGGAGAAATTTTCTTGTTATTGTGTTGTGATTCTCATAATATGTTGAGAAGATAAAGTCTCTTGATTGCTACTAACAGTTTAAACAAATGCAACCTATCTCATCCAACAATATTAGGGGTTGATCCCACTGATTTATGTGGAAATTCTCATTCTCCTAAGTCCTATGAAGGTGACCAAAGAGGCCATCTAATGAGTTATCAAGACCGTAATCAACATAGCCAAGCATGCTACTTAACATGATTTCATAATTTAACCTGTCGTACATGCGTGCATTTTTAGTGCTCGGGATACCGACTAGGGACGTAAGTCTTGGATATATGCCAATCCAATTACGGAATGGGGACTTGGGATGCAAGAACAGAAATTAATCTCAAAGCGACACATGTTTGCTAAAAAATTAATTATGTGCACTTTTGTATTCTTAGTGTCAAATTTCCACGCAGATTACTTCTTATCATCATCATTCCTTATCTCAAAGACTTGGGTTGTCTAAATGAATCCTATTTAAAAAATATTGAAATCAAACGGCTACAAATAAATCATGTGATGGATCAGTGAACACAAATAGTGTATCAACCTAGCATTTTGTGGATGGGTCGTGATCCACATCTTTACTATTATCTTTACCACTATAACGAGAGAAGGCGGAGTAGAAGTGGTTTGATATCAAATTTTAGATCCCATAAATGTCCCCATCTTTAAATGCAAATTTAATATAATTAGGATCATTTTGGCCAACACATGACTTATAAGAATGTAAGATTACAATTTTCTTGGTTTTTATCAAAATAAACCTGACTATATTAAGGGTATGTTTGATTATAGGGAAAATTAGTCGTAAATTGTAATTCCATGGAAAATTGATATTTTCAAGTGTTGGTACATTCAAAATTAGAAAATTATGGGGAAAATGATTTGCTACATGATTTTCTTTTATTAGCGGCAAATCATTTTGTTACCTTTCCCCCCCTAGGAAAATGATTTGACATCACACGTAGCATTTAAAAAAAAAAAGACAATAAATTGAGGCGTATTATTGTGGAAAAAGGGGGAGAAGCAGAAAAGCATTAAAATTAGAAGGGTATTATCGAAAAATGAGGAGAAGAAGAAAGACAATAAATAAAGTTGAAGGGATAAACTTAGAAAGTGGTAGAAGAGGAAACACATTAAAGTTCAATGGGTATTTTTAAAAAGGGGATGAACTAATGAAGAGAAAAGATAGTAAAGTTTAAAGTTCTCGTCAAGATTCACGCTTAGATTAAATCCCAACCCTTATTTATAACAAGAGTGGGATAAAGATTGAGATAATCTTAACCAATGTTAAAATAATATGATAATAAATAAATATTTTTCTAATTTTAGAAAAAAATTTAGAAAACTATTGTAACGTGGTAATAGGAGTTGAAAGATTTTAATTTTATACATTTTATTGAAAAGGAAATCGATAAGAGCAAATGTGGAGGCATTTTTTGGATTTCAAATTTTGGTATCGATGCTACTCTACTTATCTCATTGTAATAGTGGATTTAAAATAATAATCACCATTTTTAAGCATTTATAAGTCTATTAGAATTGTATTTAACTCAGGGTCAACTCGCAAGCCATCAACTAGGCTCAGCTCGTTGGACAACTAACACAAAATTTATTTCACATACCTATCTCGTTCATCAAATTACAACTAACATGTATAAATTGATAAAAGCCTTCGAAGCTTCAAATGCTTTTGTTATAATATAGACAAATTTTCACATTCCAATTTTTTTATTCATAAATCCAAGGCATTAGAAGAAAATGGTGAAGTATACATACATTTGGAGATGATAGAGGAAACTAAATAAGATTTATCTATGTGAAATGTTTTAAGAACCGGAGTGATCGTTGACCCGTATGATTGAATGGGTCGGTCCAAAGCAGTCTGATTGATGGGTCTAACTGATTGGACCCAAATATGAAATATTCAATAAATATTTTAAGTTTCTTCCTAAAATCAGGTAATTTTTACTTCAAAAACATGATCCAGTTTGACATGATGTAGATTACAAGATTTTATGAAATTTTACACCCAAATTTTTTAAAAATAACTTAAAAAAAAAAAATAAATAAATAAATAAATAAGAAATTTTGTATATTTGAATTTGAATGTGAATTTGAAATTTAAATCTAAGAATTTAGTGGATGTTTATTTTCAAAGTATGTATCAAATCCGAAAATAATAATTTTATTTATTTTAAATCTGGTCTAGACATGAATTTTAGGGGTTGTCTTACTAATCATGTGAAGCCAAGGATTGACCAAGTTTGATCATTTTCCATTAGTTTGTAAGAGAATACTTACAGTCAATGGGGCATGTTATCAATTTTAAAACAAATGATGTATCTCAAATATTCACCACATTGTAGAGGAGCATCTGAAAAATCACCCAAAAGTTGGACCAGTCTTTTTATAAACCCAGTCAGGTCATCGGTCGAATCGATTGAATTTCAAAAGTGGGTATTTTCAGTTGACTTGACCTATAGAAGCAAATGGGTCTGGTCCAACCTGGTCGGACTAGTTGATCTGATCCAATTTTTAAAACACTTATGTGAACATAAGGAAGGGTAACGAAAAGTTTTAGCAAAACTTGGATGTCCACATATCTTAAAAGGCGAAAGAGGAGGGTTAAAATGAATGAGATGGATAATATCAGTTTATCTAAACCCTAGTCATTTAGTTATGGATACTTCTATTTTTTGATTTAGATAAATTTATATCCGAAATTTATTTAGAATTGGATGCAGATATATGTTATCTAACTCTTTTATCCCCATATATATATATATATATATATATATAGGGTGGGGTTCCTACGATCCCCATTACCACTCACATTGCGACACACCGTTTGTCTTATATGGGTAAAAATGTTTGGAATGAGCTGATTTTTTGTGAGGAAGATCTCTATGATGAGGGGATCATCCTAGCAAAAAATCATCCCATTCCAAAACTTCTAACCCCATCAAAATTGATTTACAAAAATTGGATGGTCTAAAATTTTTCAACTTGTAAATATGGGACTAGAAATTTCATAATGAGTTGATTTTTGGCAAGGATGAGCTCCTCACCATATATATATATATATGGGTCGGGTTCCGTAGACCCCCATTATGACCCCATTGCGACACACCGTTTTGTCTTATATGGGCAAAAATGTTTGGAATGGGCTGATTTTTTGTGAGGATGATCTCTATGATGAGGAGATCATCCTTGCCAAAAATCAGCTCATTATGAAACTTCTAGCCCCATGTTTACAAGTTGAAAAATTTTAGACCGTCTAATTTTTGTAAATCAATTTTGATGGGGTTAGAAGTTTTAGATGATTTTTTGCCAGGATGATCCCCTCATCATAGAGATCATTCTCACAAAAAATCAGCCCATTCCAAACATTTTTGCCCATATAAGACAAATGGTGAGTCGTAGGAACCCCACCCTATATATATATAGAAGGATTGGAGTTTAATTTCCCTACGAAGACAATAACTTTTGACTATATTGTCTATCTTCTTTTAAGAATAACCCTTTCAATTTTATTCGCTTTCTTATTTTGAATCTTTTTCAAAAATACCCTTTCAACTTTATTATATTTTCTCTATTATTATTTTTTAATAATACACCTCCAAATTTATTACTTTTTTCTCTTTGATCCCCTGAACCTCGTTGCTATTATAATGAGAGAAAGTGAGATAGAAGTGATTGGATACCAAAATTTGGATTACAAAAATGCCCTACTTTAACATTTAAATTTAATATTTTTAAAGTCATTTTGGTCAAAAATCGAAAAACACTTATCTAAAATCATGGTGATTAATTTTCAAAATTATAAAAATATCCTATTTTACTTAGTAATATTCAAAACCACCCTCTAATTAATATTTTAGATTATATATAAGTCCTTCAGATCTATGTGCGCTTGCACATGCCACCTTCAAGTTTAAAATAAAAATAAAAATCATTCTCATCCACTAACCTCTAGAAACCACCACTATCATATAACCTCATTTCTTTTGGGTGCTTGAGATACTTGAAAATTAAGCCACCAACCTTTACTTTGTCCTACATTATCACAATTGTATTATTATATCTTTTTTTGCTTTACAAAGATATCTTTAAAGTGCAGGCTGAGTTCGAGACAGATAATGATCGAATCAGAATTTCCTCAAAGTGGAAATTGCAAACTTAAACAATCTACATCACAAACTGAAATTCACTTGTGACTAGATTTTCCTGTTAGTGCTAGAAGTATTTGGACACGTCGTAATCGACCAAAAATCTTAATCGGGTGGGATCAACTCTCTAGTATTTTTATTGTAGTATCGTGACACACTACCGTGCTCCATAGTCGATCTTCGCGACGAACCACTCTATAATGACTTTTAGAATGGTACCCTTCTTTTGGGTGCCCATACTACATAATGGCTTGGCTATATATCTTGAGGATAGAACTTTCAACCAAATTCATGATTTCTCTACCCTAAATCTTATATGGCTTGGACTACTCACCTTTTGGATTGGGTCGGAAAGGGTTGGGACAGTGGACCCAAAGTGGTGATAGTACCCCACCGAAGGTGAAACAAAACAGGCGCCTTTGTTCCTGTTCTGTTGGCCGGGTGAGGGCTTAGTGGGGCTTTGGGGGAATATCATCTAAAAGCCGTACTTGGATAAGAGATGAGGACATCAGATTTTTGTGGATATATGGCATGTCTAGACATCGCGTTGGGTTTGATACCATTTGTTAAGAACTTAAATAATACACCCAAAGCACCTAGATAATAATAATTCAAAAACTTAAATCCATGAGATTAGATCACAAATTTGAAGGGGACGGGGGGTACAATCAGGACTTTGAAGGGAAGGGGTGGTACTTGATCTACCAATTTTTTTTCTTGGAAATCCCAAAAATAGTAGAATGCAACAACCACAACAACAAGAAAACATAAATTTTTAGGTGATTTTTTATTATTTTACAAGGTTGAATTTGTTTAACCCTTTTAGACATTTCTTCCATGAATACCTCTTACAAGACATATGTAGGAACACTCAAAAACATATTGAAGACCCACTCAAAACAATTAAAATGCCATCTAACATGCGACCCACAAAGGTGTACTCGAGTGGGGGACATGTTATGAACACAAACTATTGCACAACAAAGTGGGGCAATTGAAATAGACCTTATTTCATTTCCTAGGCACGCTAGCTTTTCATTCCTACTTGAAAGTGATGTATCATCATCCCTCCCATGCTCCACCCCAACCCTACCAACTAACCCAAACACCTTTTAATATGAATATTCTTCTTTACAAAATGAAATAAAGATGGTCAAAATATAGTGTCCCCAACATGCAATGAACATGAAGGATGATTTACACTTAATCCCATTTTGACTTATTTATGGAGCATATGGATTCCGTACTCTGTGGAGTAGGGTTTCAATACAACTTCATTTCTCCTTTGAGTGTCACATGACCCATTCTTTTGGATCTATTTATCTTGAATTCGACATGGTCAGTTTGGTTTAACTTAAAAAGATTTTTAAAAAAAATGAGATTATAAAAATGATGTTTTTCAGCAATAAAATAGGTGCATTACGGAGTTAGGATTTCAAGAGATGTTTTTAAGCAATAAAAATGATGTTTTTATGATAATTCAATCGATCATAAAAAATGTTTTTTTTCCGATTAGATTATTCATCGATTAATGCCACAAATCCCCAATTGTGAAATCCCTCATTCACCATGTTTTTCCTCATTTTTGGAAAAATGTGGAGAATTTTGTGACAGTGCTCCTTGACACACCTACACGGCTCCACTCCTTAAATCAGCCCAATTGGCGATCTCTCTGTTGAATTCGATCATGGGCCGATGCATGATTACATCCCAAGTCCTGAGAAGCACTCAATCATAAACATCTCCTAAATGGGACATGGGGCCCATAATCGGACCAATCAATTGTCCAAAACATCAACATTTAGTTGTTGATCCATCGACAGGTGGAGTAGGTGCACGGTAAAAAAGTGCTAGTAGGAAACACGATATCATCACATGCAGGGCCCTACCATTGCCAACCCATTCCCACCTTAACAAACACGCTCCTGTTCTAATTTCTAAACACTCATAAATCATAATCCACCTAACTTATAATCTCTCCAACTTCATATATTATTAGAAACAAAATCAAAGCTTTTCTTTTCCTTCTTTCTTATCTCACACAAGCAAACTTTCCTTGACACATAAATTACTAAAAGAAGTCAAAGTTTCCCGATTTCTACTCCTCTTAAAAGGGTTGAATCCAAGCTAAATTTTGACTCTACAGGAGTAAAAACTTTTCAAAAGAAACAAAGCTCTTCAATTCTCTTAATGTGTTTGTTACAAAAGAAAAGGAGAAGAAGCAACACTAACACTGGAATACTACTAACTCCTTTTAAAGAAGCTCTCATTTTCAGAAATGGGTTCCCTCCTCTCTCTAATTATAGGGATCAATGTAGTATTTTTATTTGTTTGGGCATCAAACGACGTTAACGCTCAGAGGATCGAAGCAGCTCGTGTTCTCGATCATGTTCTTGGAGGCTATGCTTTCCAATCCTATACTAAGCACCACAAGACTGGTTTCCTATATAGAGTAAGTCTACCAACAAATTTCTCAGGTATTAGAGCTGATACGGTGAGGTTCAGGTGTGGTAGTCTTGGGAGATACGGCGCAAAAATTAAAGAATTTCGATTGACAATGGGTGTTACAGTGCAGCCTTGTGTCGAGCGAGTACTAGTGGTTCGACAAAACTTGGGGAAGAATTGGTCTTCCGTTTATTATGACAATTACAATCTTCCTGGTTATCAACTTGTTTCCCATGTTTTAGGCCTTCTTGTGTTCGATGCCACCGATCTCAATTCTACTAATCCATCACAAGTCAGAATTTTTGCTCAAAATAAACCCATTAAAGTTGATTTCACCAATGTTACGAAGATTGAAACCGGAAGTGTTAGGCCTTTATGTGCTAGTTTTGATTCTAATGGAAAAGTAAGTGTATCGAATCAAGTATCATCAAACGTTTGTGTCACGACACAAGATGGGCATTTTGGTCTAGTGGTTGAAGCATCATTGTTGGAAACTGGAAGTAAGGTGAGTCGATGGAAGATTATAGTTGGGAGTTCTATAGGGGGTGCTTTGGGTGCTTTTCTTCTTGGACTTCTCTTTGTTGCATTGATTGTTAAAGTGAAGAAGAGGTCTCAAATAGCAGAGATGGAGCGGAGAGCTTACGAAGAGGAAGCATTGCAGATATCAATGGTGGGGCATGTAAGAGCGTATATGGCGACTGTGACCCGAACGCTACCTACTCTTGAACATGAGTTCATTCCTCCTCCATGAGCAATTAGTCTATGGGATTGTACCATTCTTTCATTTTTTTGATCTAATGAAGATGGTTTTCTTAAAAAGATTGTTCACACAGTGGCGACATGAGGTTTCTTAGGAATTTTTGTTTTAAAATTCCCAATCTAGAAATTTTTTTGTACCAAACTATTTCAATTTTCAACAATTGTAGGATATTTTTCCATTAATTTCTCAAGAAATTTATTGAACTGTGTAGAAGGATTTGTGGTCTAACTTTAATTATTTTATATGTTTAGATCAAATTCTGGATGCAGAGTTATTCCTGTCTTGGATAGAAAAGTACAGGAATAAGAGTTCTTTTGTTAGTAATTTTCCAATCCCAGACGAGGCACCACAAGACTGGTTTCCTATATAGAGAAAGTCTACAAATAAGTGAGGTTGAGGTGTGGTAGTCTTGGGAGATACGGTAATGGCACAAAGATTAAAGAATTTCGATCAAGAAAAGATGTTATAATGCGGGCTTGTGTCGAGCGACTTACAGTCTTGTTTCACTACCAACTCTTGAGCATGAGTTCATTCCTCTTCCATGAGCTATTATTAGTCCATGGGATTGTAGCATTCTTTTCTCTTTTTTTTGGGGTGTTAATGAAGATGGATCTCTTAACAAGATTGTTCACATAGAGGCGACATGAGGTTGATTAGGAATTTTGGTTTTCAAATCCCCAATCTACAAAACTTTATATACCAAACTATTTCAATTTTCAACAATTTTTCATTAATTTCTTAAGGAATATATTGAACTGTGTAAAAAGATTTGTGATCTAACTGTAATTATTTTAAATATTTAGATCAGATTCTGGATGCAGAGTTATTCTTGTCTTGTTGGATAGAATAGTGCAGGATAATGTTTACCATTATTCTGATTTTGGATATAAGACTCAGTTATTTCGACTTTAATTTTTTTTTAAGTGAATTTTTTCATGACATTGCCGAATATCACATAGTATATAGGATTGAGTCCGAACTTCAAATGACGGATCCAATCAGTTCCGAATGTCCAAATTGAATAAATTTCTTATCGGATTGGAACCAATTTAGGAGAGTAGTTCAAAGAATCCCAAAAGAGAGATAATAAAGCTTCAAGGGAAGTTGAATTCGAGGCACATAACCTCGATCTTTAAGACGTTATTTGCTCCCGACACAAGTGGACGCTCAAATTTGCTATAATACAACAGCCCATGTCTCTTAATCAGATTTCATCATTTTAAACAAAATTGTTTGGATAACTCAATCCATTCTAAGTACTATATAACAAATTAGTAAGACAAGTTTAAGGCCTTTGTGTGATAAAAAACAATGATCCTAAGAGACTGTTCAAACTATATATCTCTTTGACTGTCTTTCAGTAGTCACTTAATGGATGGCTCAAATTGGTCACTATCCAAATGATTCACAACACTAATGGTTTGCATAACTATCCACATGTCGACAATCACGACGTTTCAACTTTTAAACCTTACCCATCCGAGTGATAAATTTTGAATTGGCAATGAGTGGAGAGCCCAAGAACTTATAAGGAGAGAGACAAGGCATAGAGGGTCCGATGTGAGACTAAACTCAGCACGCACACACGCACACACACACACACGTGGGTCAGACTTGGTTAAAACACAGGGAGATATGAAATGGGTGATGTGGAAGAGAGAAAAACCCACTCTAATACCATGATAAATTTGAGGGTCCAACTTAAAATCAATTGACAATTAGTGGAAAGGCCCAGGAGCTTATAAAGAAAGACAAGGCAATGAGTGTCCAATGTGAGACTAAACTCAACATCGAACTAAAATAACTAAGAAAAGGATCTCTAATCCTATGTGATTTTTTTTCTTCCCATCCAACGTAAAATTAACTTTATAGAGCAAAAAATATTTTTCAATGGATCAGACATTACATCCAATATATTCCAAGCTAAAAATTCTAGTTTCATGTCAAGAATTTTTGAGTTTTGAGAAAAATAGAATTCGACAAGGATCCATTTGATAACTCATCAGATCTCTTTCGGATCAATCATATCCCGATCCGATAAGGAATCACGTCCAATAATATGTTAGAAAATATATAAAATCTTTATTTATATTAATTATATGTTTAGATATAAGATGGGTATCAAATTTTGGACTAGACTGGAAGGATAATATCCCGAAAACAAAATGGTAGATTCAATCAGGTTCGGATCTAATAAAATTCTTATTAGGTGGATACCAATTAGGACCAATCTAACTCAGCGGGTACATGGGTTCGGTTCAGCCCAGATCATTAATGGAAGATGACTAGATTGGTGGACTGGGGATTAATTTGATACAGTTAACTTTGCATCATCCTTCGAAGATTCGTAGACAACAGAAACAAGATAGATGCTATTGCTACACCAGATTTTGCTAACGCCACCCCAACTGTGTGCAATTCTTTGGTGATTTACATTGGAATTGGTGTGGCAATAGCATCTCTCCAGAAACAATTACATTTCTCTAAAATTACACCGAGATACGTAACATTAACATAAGATTTCTAACTCTAATAATAATTTCTCCCGGGAAAAAACCGTTATCTCTAAGCAAATTGTCGTTTTAAATTTCCCAAAATTGATTTTGCTCCCAGTAATACTAGGTTTTCGTTTGTTGTCTCTGATCTCTCTTACTTCTCGTTCTTTGATCGATAAATTTGGGGATAAAAATATCCAATTTTTTTCTCAGAAAACTCCAACAATGGATGATCCCCAAACTCCATCAATCGATAATCGATCGGAAGCTAGAAAATCCTCTCCTTCTTCTTCATCTCAGTTGAATCGTCCACCTAACATGTCTCGAACCTCTCTCTCTCTAGAAACTCCACCATCTTCTACTCACGTAGATCGCATGGTGTGTGCAGGTTATCATCCTTCACCTTCTAGAACCATCTATAGCGATCGTTTCATCCCTAGTAGATCTGGTTCAAATTTCGCCCTTTTCGACATCTCGCCTTCTTCGAACTCTTCGTCTGAGGGACGGGAAGATGGGTCTGGTTCTTATGCTACACTGTTGAAAACTGTTCTCTTTGGACCCGATTCCGGGGTTTTTTCTCCCATTACACCTGATAAACAATCAGCATTGGAGGGGAAGAATTCAATATTGAGTCCTCCTAGTAGAAATATCTTTAGATATAAAACGGAGACTAGGCGCTCCATGTATTCTCTTTCTCCGTTTGGTTTCGATGATTCTTCGCCCGGGGTTACTCCTAGTCCAGTTAAGACGCCGCGCAAGGTTCCTCGATCACCATACAAGGTGAATTTTAGTCAGATTTGGTTTGCTAGGTTTTGTTATTTTTTTTTTTTTAATTTTCAAATTTTAATGTGGGTTCGTGTTGTTATAGGTGTTAGATGCGCCTGCATTGCAAGATGACTTCTATCTGAATCTTGTGGATTGGTCTTCGCATAATGTGTTGGCAGTTGGGTTGGGTAACTGTGTTTATTTGTGGAATGCTTGTAGTAGTAAGGTAAGCTGTTTGTTTAATAGAAAGAGTTTCTATTATTTCAAGTTCTTTCCTTTTAAATGTATATTCGTCCCCCTGAATTTAAATTTGATGGTTTTAGTAATGGGTTTTTTGTGTCTTGTTGATTCACTTGTGCATTGGCATGACACATGTAGGTGACAAAGTTATGTGACTTAGGAATGGATGACAGTGTCTGTTCGGTGGGATGGGCACAGCATGGCACACACCTGGCTGTTGGAACTAATAAGGGGAAAGTTCAGGTAGTAGATTCTTTTACTTAGATGAGCGAAATTTATATGTTAAAAAAACAAAGGGAAATCCCCAATAAGTTGCTTGATAGATATCTTACTCAATAGTTCACTATCATCTATGTAAAATAAAATGACATCCCGGTTTTATAGGAAATTACCATAAGTAGTTACTCAACTCTTTAAGGATAGAGTTCCAATGAAATAGTGAGAATATGATCTTTCTTTCACCATAACTTCGAAGCTGAGCTTGTCTTAAAAATCTTTTGTTTGTTACTTCCTAAATATTCCAAATAATAGCAAAGGGAAATAAGCTAGACAGAGTACAATGAAAATCAAATAGGCCTGTAGACCATGCATAGTAAACTCTAAGGCTAGGCCTAGATAAGACTCTAACTTTGTATTTGTTGGGGAAAGCGGTCATAGATCCTAGGCTCTAGCCAAAAACATTACTCTTTAGTATAAAATATTAAGATCTGGTTTCTTCTTTTGGTTTCGTATAGGAATAGGTTTAGCAAAAAAAATTGGCGTAATGATTATTACAAGATGTGCTTCACATCCATAAAGTGGACTAGAAATTTGGGTTCTGGCAAATGTTCAACATTGAAGATCACTACTTAAAAGCTTAACGCATGTCATAAGGTCAATGACTTTGGTCGATCTTGTGGGAGTCTTCCTTGTCAATGGAGGTACAATGTCAGCCATAGGTTGTTGGCGAATTGGTTGTGCTATTTTTCATGTCCATTTTCTTAACCCTTGTTTTTATCCGTATGTAAATAATTATGGATGAATGTTTTGGAATTTGGGTTACAACAAGACAAAATAATGGAATGTAACTTTAACATGGATAAACAAGGGGGGTGAACTGATGATTAACATTGATGGAAAAAATATATCTGAAGTCAACATTTTGTGTTTCATAATTTTGTTATAAGTGTGAAAAGATTGCTTATTAAAAGGAAAAGGAGGGAGAGGATGTTTCATATGGAGGATTGTGTGATCGATACATTCCAATCATAGTAAAGGGTAGAGTTTATAGGACCACCCTAAGATTAATTCACCATGATTTATGGAGAAGAATGTGTGGGAATCAAGAGACTTATATGTTGTCAATTTTTCTGTGATAAATTTTTTGAGATTGATGGATGGAGGACTCAATAAGGCAAAATTAAATATGAGCCCATTTGAAGGATCTGGGATTTGCCCTAGTTGTTGCCGTTTGTCATCATCATCATCATATCATCTGTCCCTTCTCCCATATATTGGGTTGAGTTTATGAATTCTATTTTCCCAACTCTAGTTGCATTCAAAAGCACTAAGAGAGAACTCCTCACTGGTGATAAAGCAAAGAAAAACTATCTTAATTTGTAAGATCATGTATAATGAAGACCATTGATGGAATAGGACAATGGTTTTGGACAGAGTGGCATGGAGGAACAAGATTTCAATTCATTTATTTTACATGTAATGGATTTACCTGGACCAATGTATGATTTTCTTTTGGTATCTTTGGGATAAGGGGCCAAGAGAAGCAGCTTACCATTGGATAGATAAACACATCAACCATTTTCTGTGGTTGATGTGTTTATGTAGCTTTGAGGGAGTAGCTTTTATCGTGTAGCTGGCGACGTATTGATGACAAGGATGAGAAAGAACAATCTACTGTCAGTTAAAGGATTTAAGAGGATGATGAGAAGGCTGAAAAGTATGTTGTTTTTTACAGTGAAAAATATTCTAATGAGTGTGCTTTAATGGAATATACAACCCTACAAAGAATAGGATTGCAAAACACATCATCTAGTTAGAAAAAGCTGTGTTGCGTACTAAAAAAAAAAAAATGCGTTGATTGATCTTTTCACTAAAAAAAAACTATGTTTTCATGGTTGAGAGCTCTCCACTATAAAATTACCTTGTACACCTTGAGATTTGGGCCACGTACAGTTGAGATATCTCCTACTAATGTTGTCTCAATCTGTCCCTAAGAAAAGGTTTCCTGCTGATTTCACTTCAACACTCTAGTTAGTACAAGAACCTGAAAAGTATAAAGAATAGGCTCGGTGTCAATCGTATCCATTTACCTATTTCGTCTTTATTTTTCTCTATTTATTAAGATCTTATTATTTAATCTTAATCGATCTTTTCTTTGAATTACACTTTAATTCTAGGGATCAAATTATAATTCAATTTATTCATGAATTTTTTTTGTATTTTTTGGGATTTAATCTGATCCCTTTTCATTATGATTTGGATATATCCTTATGTATAGCTCTTATTCGACTAAGCCAAAATTGGGTTTTGATTTCGGATTTGTGACTCATTTATGGACTCATGACTTGAGGTGACATGCATATGGTAGTAGATTGGTGACATTTTTTTACTCTAAAACTGCACTATTTCAAGTTGGTTCTTTTATGCCCTGTGGTCACGGAAATATTTTGTACCACTTTAAGGATTTCCCTATCCCAGTCATTTAACAATCTTGAGAACTTGTCATTACGTACGACTCATTATGATGTCAATTGGGATGCATGAGTACATGGTGGGGCCTCCATCTTGTGTAATTAAAGTAAGGTGACCCTTTACGTTGCAATCTATTAACCAACCAACTACTCCAAAAAGCTGATCTATTGGAGAAGGGGAGAACTATGAATATAAGAGGGCTACCAGACTTAACTGGGGTATAACACACCCGAGAGTGGAGGAAAATATACACTCAACACTCCCCCTCACCATAAGGGTGGAAAGATTTGAACCCGTGACCTATAGAAACCTAGCGCTTTGATACCATGTTAACTAACCAACTACTCCAAAAGATCGATCTGTTGGAGAAGAGGGGAGAACTATGAATATAAGAGGGTCACGAGACTTAACTGGGGTATAATACACCTAAGAGTGGAGGAAAATATACACTCAACACAATCATGCCCCTAAAAATAGACCTAGGAAGAATCGTTTTCATTAGATTTACCCTCCAACCTCCTTTCACTCTTCTCGTTGTTTGTGCTTTCGTCAGAGTTTTGAAATACTTTGTCTTTTTCTAGCACATTTTTCGCTCTTGAACCAGAAATGTAAATATCCAAGACATCTTCCTTATCCTATGTATATATTTTTTTTTCTTTTTAATTTCTTCAATGGCCGACAGTCATAGGTTATTTGACCATCTTAGGAATTTGTACTAGTCCCTTCATATGTGTAGATATGTTGGGCAAATCACATAGGACAATCTCATGTGTATTCTTGGCTCAATTCCATCTCCATCCCTATTTTTCTCTCCAATCCTTAATTAGGGAGCTCTTATATTCAAAATTGAGTTGTCAGACAAAGGAGTGTGTTTTTCATATATCGTCTTTAATATTGTTCATTTAAATGAGGATGGGATGTGTATTACTCTTGACCGCATCTTGGCTTCTTACATCATTAAGGAAGACGTATCGGGCATTTACCTTTTTTTTATTTATGAGTAAAGAGTATTCAGGGTAGACGACGAAGTCTTCTAAGAATGAAATGGTGATGCGAGCAATTGTCTAATCTTAAGTAGACAAAATGGAGATGGCATCATGGAACTAACAGCGTCATTATGAGCTGTACAATGTGACAATTTCTTGGAATGTTAAACAATAGAGAGAGAAAATCCTTAGGGTTACATGTTTATTTTTTCTTGGGTCTTGAAATGACATCATAATAAGCCACACGGCTTGACAATTTCTCGTAATGCTAAAAGGCTAGGATAGGGAAATCCTTAGAGTGACATATGTTTAAAAAAAAATCAGTACTCAAGAGGGGCAATTATAAAGTAAAAAATATTGTCAATAGTCCACGAATCCCAATGTCATTTCTCTAGGTGAGTTACAAATCCAAAACTCAAATCCCAAGAACAATGCTTAAGACTGTGATATGACTCTTTAGTCTGATAATATTTATCCGCAACTGAATATCCAAATCATAATGAAAAGGGGAACATATTAAGTCTCAAAAAATATTGCAAATCATTGTGAATGAATTGGATTAAAATTTGATCTCAAGAATCAAATTGTGATTCTTAGAAGCGATCAATTGCGATTAAATGTCAAGAAACTTGTAATAGAGGAAAAGAAATAGGTTTTTGGGATTATGCTTCATATGTTTTGGGTTCTTTTACTGACATGACTGTAAGAGTGAAACCGACAAGATCCTTTTTCAGGGAGAAGATCGAGGTAACAATATTAGGAGTGATATCAACATTTTGTAGCCTGAATCTCGAGGTGGAGGTAATTTTTTTCACATATATTAGAATGTGTACGTATAGTACTTGTAGTTTGTTCATTTAAGAAATTGTCTTACATATAAAGGTTTATGTAGCTAATATGATGTGATCATTCTCATTTTCATGTATGATATAGTTGTTTTTAGCTTTTTGGCTCTTAGATAAACGTGCCAGCGTGTACCAAAATACTATCAATCTGCATTTCCACATTCTTATCTACCTATTGTAGTTTGATGACATGAGTATGATTTCATGCTTGTTTTGTTATGTCATATGTTTTCAATGAAAATTTCCTCATGTTTGCATCATTTCCATGAAGCTTCTATTACTTTCCAATTTCTAGGCTGATAGGAATAAACTAAGAAACTAAAATTCAAGACTTGTTTTTTGGATAATTATGTGTAGTGTTTATACAAGCTTGTATGGCTCACATCAAGATAAGTCAAGGTCTTATGTTTGGTGAAGAGGATCCCCTCGTTGTTGAGCTATTCATCAAGCTGAATCAAGACTTGATTTTGCTTTCTTCAATTGGACCGCCTTGCTAGACTAAAGCTAGGTGTTGACCATTTGATTTCTCACAAGTGGATTATTGTCAACTTTTATTCTATGTGTAAAGCTAGCAATGGATCAGTGAATCATCTCTTGTTTCAATATAACTTGACTTTTGGTGTATTTTTAGGTAAAAAGATTTGATTAGAACCAGAACAAACAAAATGGGAGCCAAGGCTAGCCGCCCTACAAGGAAGCAAAATAAAAAAAAGGAAAAATTTGATCAATTAAAACATAAGAAGTCCCATTTAAACATAAAATCCTCAGAAGAAGACCCTTTTAAATTCCTTAGATTGTGCTCCAGAGAAATGTAAACCCACAGTTAACAGCTTTTTTTTTTCCTAATAATCTTAACCGATCGGAGGTAGAAGTCGGGACCTAAGAGATTGATCTCACGATCAGTGAGCTTTTTAAATGGACCTCGATTTTCATAGATTTTTTATGTCTGGTTTTTGAGGATTTTTTTTTAGTATTGGTTTTTCTTTTGCTATTCACATAAAATCTATAACTTAATTAAAAAAGAAGAATATTTTAATTTGTAATCCATTTTTGATAGGCCTAAGAAGTTCAAGAATTGGTCGATTTTCTTATGAGGATCTTGCATTCCAAAATTAGTCCTAAATTCCATGTGGAGTCACAAACGCATACATAAAAACAATGTATGTGAAAACCCTTTTTTGATCATATCAATAGCCCTTTTAACATTATATGGATGACCAATTGTAATAGGTGAGCTTAGGTGGATAGGTTTCATCTTGCTTATATGGCATAATGAATCAATAAGGTGGCACTTATATTTCAGACCAAGTTTATGAGCGACATATCCCAATTAAACTAGAAGGATTTAAGACAATGGTAAGATCGGCTATGCTTTATGGATATGATTGTTTTGCGATCAAGAAGCATCATGTTAATAGATTGATCATCCAAGAGATGAATGGGAAAGTCGATTTAGTTGGTTTGGCAATGTGCAATGAAGGGTGATTACAGCCTTTGATTAAAAGTTTCTAAGAG
Source organism: Akebia trifoliata (assembly GCF_017979445.1). Classification (NCBI taxonomy): domain Eukaryota; kingdom Viridiplantae; phylum Streptophyta; class Magnoliopsida; order Ranunculales; family Lardizabalaceae; genus Akebia; species Akebia trifoliata. The sequence goes on from NC_141386.1 coordinate 32,285,360, forward strand.
AGTGAGCGGATGACCCAAAAAATGGGATATAATTGTTAGAGTGAGTGGATTGAGGTAGTGAGAGCGGACATGAGCACACTCGCGATAATAGAAGACATGGCCTTAGATATAATTGAATGGATAAATAGGATCCGCTCAGCCAATCTCAGATTGTGATGATGATGGTGATGATGCGGTCACCTTGCACCAAAGAGAGGATGCAGGAGAAGAATCAAAGTGAGGGATGAGAGAAGACTCTGGAGTTTCCTTTGATGAGGAATCTATCCTCTATGTGTGAGGTTCCAGGTATTTATAGGTTAACATAATGGGTGAATGTCAAGAATATCCCTGGTTATTGCCACTGTCTCTGTCGTAACCATCCATTTGTCAGCATCTGCCATATGATCGACCTGTGAATCATAGTTTTGATACTTGACAAACAAACAAACAATATATACTTCCTTGAGTTCCCTATCAAAACTTCCACCGTAACAATGTTGCTTCTAGTGAGTTGGTTGATGCTTGCTGGTCCTCATAGCCTCCGAGCCTTTGTACCTGTGAGCATCCCCCATTTAGTGGCTGATCTTAATCGCAACCATGTATCTGGCTTTAGTTTATACACCTTTGGAATGAGACACACAACGTCTTACTGTGGGTCGTTCAGGCCCAAATGGCACTATATAGGTCGTGGCATTTGACAGGACATACCGTTGTCCCCAGAGTAGCACACGAGCTGAATGCCTGCACCATCCACTCCAGTTCACACAAATCTTGCTCATGTTTGTGGCCGGGCTGACCAGGTCTTCTGTTTTACCTTTTTTCTCTTATAGATATTACAGCGGCAGGCCCTAGATGATTGGCTGAGGGTCTCCTTCCTTGGCAAGGTCATTCCAGGTTTTAAAATAGTATCCAAATAATTTATGGCATTGACGTCTCCTTTGGCATCTTATTCTTTATTTTTGTATCCCAGGGACTCACCAGTGTATGCCCATGATTAGCATATACTAACGGGGCACCTTCGTCCTAATCATGCTCTATTATGCATGTGCTGCATTATACTTGATGCAAAGCTAGCTCTGTAATTGAATGTATTTCATCTATCTAATGCTAAGTCGAATTACTTGGCTGATGGCTTTCAACTCTTTGTTTAGATATGGGATGCATCTCGTTGTAGGAGAGTAAGGACAATGGAGGGCCATCGGTTACGAGTTGGGGCTCTTGCCTGGAGTTCGTCTCTCTTGTCTTCAGGTAGCCGGGACAAGACTATTCTCCAACGTGATATACGTTCTCAGGAAGATTTTGTTAGCAAGCTCACAGGCCACAAGTCAGAGGTTTGATCCCTATACATCTTGGAGCAGCAATCAAGTTTTTCAATCCCCAAATTCCGTCAAGCAGCTTACTTTTTATTTCTGGCTGTTCTATTTTACCTTTGTTACTAATTTTAATAATATGAGGACAGTGCCTTGTTCATATTAGATGCCCAATGTGGTTCTATTTATGGTTTTTACTAAATATCATTACATTTATTTATTAAATCCATATTGAAATTATCAACAACAACAAAAAATTACATCTTTTTCTTACTTTAATAATCACCTGGCTCTGATTTAGGTCTGCGGGCTAAAGTGGTCTTATGATAACCGTGAGCTAGCGTCTGGTGGAAATGATAATAGAGTGAGTTGGTTCCATTCTTCTCATCATTGATTCGTGTACTAATTTGCAGTTTGTGACTTCATATTTACCCTTTTTATTGTCTACTCTTTTCCTCTGTAGCTTTTTGTTTGGAATCAACACTCTACCCAACCTGTTCTGAAATACTGTGAGCATACAGCAGCTGTAAAGGCAATTGCCTGGTCTCCGCACCTGCATGGGCTTCTTGCATCTGGTGGTGGCACCGCAGACCGTTGCATACGTTTCTGGAATACCACCACTAATTCACACCTTAGCTGCATGGACACTGGAAGTCAGGTGATATACTTAGTATTACAAGATTTTTTTTTTTTTTTTTTTGTGATACCTGTTTATTTAATGGTGAAAACTTGTCATTTTGGTGTAAAGTTATCAAGGAAAAAATAAGTAAAGCAAGTCAAGAGAAGCAACCAAAAAATATATATATATATGAAAATATAACAAAGTTTGAAATGCCAAAAATGCTCATTCAAGACATGTTTCAGTCATTCTTAGCTTGCTAGTTAGCAGGGGCTTAATACTTGTGTTGTGGGGATTTTGCATTAAAATGGAAGGTGGTTGTAAATGATTGGATGTAACTTTTTATCTTGTTATATTCTATTCTAGCTTCGGTGTGTGTGGGTTGATTAATTAACAGATGTATCTATCTCTTGCATTCAAAATGAAAAAAAAAAATTTATGTGCACTATGAGATACTGATTCTCACCATGACCCATGATCCAGGTATGCAATCTTGTATGGTCTAAGAATGTCAATGAACTTGTCAGCACCCACGGCTACTCCCAAAATCAAATAATTGTTTGGAGATATCCATCCATGTCAAAGGTAAATAAATTCTCCTGAAAGAACTGTGCAACACAAAATCCTCTTATGCATTAATTGGTTATAATCTCTTCTTCTTTTTTTTTCTACTGCAGTTGGCAACACTTACTGGTCATACATACAGAGTTCTTTATCTTGCTATCTCACCTGATGGACAGGTAGTTTAACCTCCTTCCGTTTTGTTTGTTTTTTTCTCCCTTTTTGGTGGAGTTAATAAGCTAGCTGCAAGGCAGTTTATTTTCTTTTTTCCTTCTATGCATCAGTTACATGAGCTTTCTTAAATTGAAATATCGTCCTTTCCCAGACAATTGTCACAGGAGCCGGCGACGAAACACTTCGGTTTTGGAATGTGTTCCCTTCTCCAAAATCTCAGGTAAATATTGTGTTATAGGAAAGGTATTAAATTTCAGTTTTGGTGTTGATTTGATCAACTTGAAAATGGAAATATTTCAATGATTGGAAATTAATACAATTTTTATTAAAATGATGGAAACGATGAGGACTCTTTCACAAAAACAATAGAAAATGATATAAAACAGATATGAAAACACATTCATAATTCATCTAATCATAATAAACAACCATATGTAAAGTGAATTTGAAGATTAGTCGTGTTTTACTAGCGTTTGTGCGGGTATTTGAGAGCCGGCAACCACAAACAACTAGATTCTACATGGAAAAGACGATAATAGTGTCACATTAATCATGTACCTTAATGTGCAGAACACTGCTTGCATGAACAAACTAATAAATTATACATTCACACATTATTGTAATTTTTATTTTTTTTCAATGTGTAAATAAATTACTAACATCTCCACTTTCAATGTATCCACCTAAATAGAATATGGAAGATTTTTTATGTGAATGCTTATATGAAGCGCTAAAATGCTCAAAATAAATCATAATAACTAATGTATTGATATCTAAGTAATCATAATCATTTTTACGTATAAATGAATATTACGTTAAATTACATGTCGTTTCAATGAGCAATGTGTGTATATATATATATTCTTTTTTTTTTTTTTTCTAAAAATAATATTTTTGTCACATTTTCTGTTCATTGAAATATTCTCACTGAAATCTCACATTGGTATACCTGAAATTTTTTTTTTTTTTTTTTTTTTCACTGAAATATTTTGCAAAATGAGTGATTTCCACTGAAATGCATACAAAAAGAAACTGTCAGTTAAATTTCGTGTTAATCCCTGCAAATTGAAAATATTTTGATATATCTCATGCAAATATGTTGGAATTTAATAATATGGTTGTAGTATACAGAAAATCATCATAGCACTCCATACTATTTAGATTTGAAGAAATGTCTTTTTCAACAAATAACCATTTACACTTGGTTTTTAATTTTGCAATGTACAATCCTGTTTCCTCAGAATTGGTTATGCATCATGTGAAAAAAAAAATGAAATATTATCTTCCTGTTCTTTGGAAATTGATATTCTGTATGTTTTAATCTTCACCTCTTTTAAATGTGTTGATTGGATCTGTGCTAATGGCAGAACTCTGATAGTGATATTGGAGCGTCGTCTCTTGGCAGAACTCAAATACGGTGACCTCAGCTGACACTTGTGACTCTTAGTTGCTCATAGTATGATTCTCGGTGCTCCAATGATGAAGTAAAAGTCCACATTTTGTCCCGGACTTGGGCTGCCATCAAGCAAAAGCACGCCACGTGTCTGCCTAAATCAAACCCATACCTTAACAGAAGAAATTCAAGGAATCCAAAGAAGATGTGACAATGTATCATAGAGTGTTAAGACATCTCGGATTCCTTGAATATTGTGGATTGTTTTGTTTTTTTTTCTTTTATAAGATGAGATATAGATGTATAGGGGGAGGAGATGTTGGCAATCCCTTGCATTGTTGTATAATCACAGTGGTGTGGATTGTATCTTGCAGTGGCTTAAAGAAGCTGATATCTTGATGTAACATGGTTTCTGTAAATAATTCATATTTTTTTTTGCATACGTTCTTTAACAATTTATGATCATTCAAGTGGTTTGCACTTAATATTAAGCAACTTTTACTTTCGTTTGAGAACCACATTGTGTTGCTTCTTCGACTTCTGTTATCTTTTGTTATTCTGATCTTCACCTTGGTGGGGCACTTGTCAATTGCGTTCCAACGCCAAGGTTGAATGTTTTTGTTATGTTTTCTTTTTCGGCTTATGTTCTGTTGATCTCATACACGTTTTTAAAATATTTAATTACGCCTCATTAGTATATCGCTTCGAAAACAACTATGAACTGACTCGTGCTATTCTCTACACGACATTGACTATCTATGAAGATAATCTTATATTTGATGCTATTTTGATCAATATTCTTGTTAGGGTTGTCGGGGTGGCCCTCCACCATATGCTTGAAACTCACCGTTCGATTTTCACCACAGTGATATATCCGATATTCTAAATTGTACACTATGTGGGTAGACTTCTGTGTCTCACTGCTCAAGATTTGTGGTGTGAACAGTTTGGCGAGTTGTCTTCTTCAACTGGTGATTTGGGGAGAGGGGAAGTTATAAACAAATATTGATTCATACAATTTTTATCAAATATATTTATAGTGCTGTTATTGGCACCCCACCTTTTACTTATTATGCCCCAATTAAAATAAAGAAAATAAGTAAATGGTTAAGAATAAGTAAAAGTTGGGGTGCCAATAGAAGCTCTCTCTCTTACAAGATTTCTATTTTTTTGTTTAAGATTGTATATGAGCTTAATCATAAATATCAACTACTGAAATTGTTTGGACGAGTAAGTACTACTATGTTTTGTAATGTTGAGATAATAATTTGACCCAAACCTTTGTAATATTTGAATGGTGTGTTTTAATCTTTAATTGGGGTGAAGTAAATAATGTAAGAAATTGCGGTGTAATAAGTAGAACTTGGGGTGGCAATCGCAGCTCTCTAAGTTCAAAACTCTGCTGAAATGTTGACTAACTTGGGTGTTTTGAACTTATAGGTACCTGATCGAACTCAAAAGAGATCAATAAGAAGAGACTAAAATTTTCACCCCATGCATTTCAAGGAGAATGGTCCAACAATCTACAAAAAAAAATCTATAGATCTACGGGCAAATTATCATTTCATGTGCTCGATGTTCAGTGCAAATTATCAATAAAAATAATAGAATAAAAATATGTAAAAACATTAGCAAATAAGGATTGATCAACAGAGATAACGTTGATCCAATAATTTTTCTTTTGACTTAAAACAATCAATTACGGTTTTCAAAATATTAATAAAACTGAATTAAAATTATTCTAAAATAAATAAGAAAGGGAATTACAATGTAAAGAATTAGATCAATCAAATCCATTAAAATAAATCATCTTATCAATTTATTTATTTGCTTTTTATCTCGATCCAACTAACAAAGATAATGTTATTGGATTAATCCAATTAGTAATCCTAAATTCTATGATAATATATATTATTTTTGAATAAATTGTGAATTTTCAAACTAATTATGTGTAATAGGTCAAAATAGCGAGATCCAAAAGAATAAATCAAAATGAATGAAGAAGTATATTCTAATCCAAAACCCAAGACAAGATTACAGACCAAGATCCAGATCCATTGGGATAACTAATTGAAATAACTTTCTAGGTCCTGATCATTGAATATGACGAAATTCTAAGTCTGATACACTATTAAAAGTGAGCTGATAATTACCAACGATCTCATCGTTAAAATAAAGATATTTATCTTTAAGTTTACCAATGAGTTTGTGACAAACTCGTCACTTTAAATTAGAATACCAACAAACGAATTCACTAGAAAACATGTTTTGGGAATTAAAATAAATAGTATACCTGAATGGAAATTTTTGCAAAGGTTGTATATGTTTTGAGAAAAATCTCTAGATCTAATGGTCTTTTGTCATCCTGTGATTTCCGACTGATGGAACTTGCGTGGGTAACGAATCGTGTACAGCTCTCATGTGATGTAAATTTTTTTATTTGAACATGAAATACATAAAATAGTGAGAGAAAAAAATTACATATTTTTAATGAAGATAATTTTTTTTTTTTTTAAATAAAAAGAAAATCCCAATTGACTCTCTCTTGTTTCCTCCCTCTTTTCCACAAGAGAACAAGGAAAGCATGTCCAAAGGGAAATTGATGGTGAGTCTCATGGAGAAAAAAGTAATTTGCCTTAAAGCCACTTCATCACCATGTAAACAGAGAACTTTCTCCAAAGAGAAAATCCGCCCACCACTTTTTTTTTTCTTTTAGCAAAATTTTTGGGCACACCAATTAGCCTAGTATAGTAGAGAGACTAGGAACAACTTGGGAGATCTTATCCTTCACATTTCACCTAAAAAGTGTGGGCTGAGTTGTCCTATTTATTGATATTTGTTTGATCATTCATCCAAATTTTTGTGAGGGTGTGCTTGAAAAATGCTAATTAAAAATTGAATAATGATTTTCTGACACCCCCGACATACTCACTACGTCATAATGCGCCAAAAACGACTGCCCCTACAGTCGCAAAAAGAGTCGTTTTAAAATGAGTGGTTTTTTAAAAACGACTGTCCAAGACAGTCGGAAAAAAACGACTGTCAAAAACAGTCGGAAAAAACGACAGTAAAATAAGGATATAGCGACGGTCAGCGACCGTCGCTATAAGGTATTTTAAAATAAAAAAAATATATTTTACACCTGCCCCCCTTCACCTGTTGTTAAATAGTGGAAATACCCCTATGTTTGACATTGATGTCCTAGACCCCAACTAACAATATGAAAAGACCCAAATACCCCTCGTCTTCAACTTTCATAAATGTAACTAAAAATCATTAATGATCTCCCACTCCTGTTTCAAATCTACACCCACATTCAATTCAAACTAAAAATCACAAAGAATAATTCTGAAATAGACAGATATACAATCCATCAAGCACTTGGACACAGATAAAATAGAAATCATAAAGAAAAAGAAAAGAAAAACTTAAAATTCCCTTCTTTTTTTTAATATGTAGAAACAACTCAAAATTGGGATAAAAAGGTTGATGGTGAAAGAATTTGAACCTAATCCCAAGTAAGACCTCGAAATGGTCAGTATAAAACTTTTAAACAAATAATAAAGATAAAAAATGATCTAATAACAAAAAATTTAAAGACAGTATACGTACCTGCAAGGAGTGTCGGATTCACGACGATATAATTTTTTTTGATAAGAGGTTAAAGATGATATAAATAACAAAGAGAAATAATTAAAAGAACCACAATATGTTACCAATAGAGAACAATGAACAATCTAATGCTTGTAACGCAAAACATATCCAAATATACAGAACCTTCAGTTGTGTTTCGTGATGTCTCATGCAGTAACGCAAGTGATGTTGATAACAAGGCTTGAAGAGTGGAAAGAGAACGCAATTCTCATGAATGTTTGACATGAGCCCTTATAGATCTATCACCGTACAATGCTGCCATAAATGCATCCTTATTATAGCCACAAATTATAAAGGTGATAAAACTACTACTAAAAAATTAAAATAAGCATTCACATACAAGGAACCATCTCCAAATAACAGATGTGTTAATTGTTCAAGAGAATCCAAATAGTTCTTTCATACCAGATCCAAGAGTTTGTAGCCCATAAATTAGAAGAGTGATAAATATAACAAATAGGGAACACTAAAAGAAGAAAAAACAGCATACCGCAAATTCAGAATTGGCAAGAGATTGAATGAAATCCATTAAATAGCACCAACCTGGCAGTGGAAGGCAGGGTTCTCTACAAGCACTGCTGCAGGTTTAACATCCGAGAAGTCCTTCTCTTGCAAAGAATTGGATATGTCATTAGCGGAGAAGGGAATGCTGCACCAAGAGGCACTGCTTAGAAGTAGTTCTTACTATAGTAAAAGTTCCACATCATCTTACAATGCTTCCGCCAAGACTGAAACAAAACATCGGCTTTGGGGAATGTTTCATAAGGTATGGTCAAGGCAGTCTCGGTTTTTCTCCTGACTAAGAGAATGCCTCATGGCAAGATTTCAAATCTTGGTTCAGACCCATGTTACCTGATTCGTGGGTTCGCTTGGTTTGAATTCGGGTTTGCATTTCGTGGTTTGCCACTCAAGAATGAACCTGGTTTGTAGGGTAGTTAGAGGTGCGGGCAAAGGTCATTGGTGATTTCATCGTAGGAAATTCTTGACTTCTAGTGTATAACCTGTGGAGCAACCAACCAAGGGAAGTGATGATAACATAAGATGGCAAAATTTTAAAGTAACTAAATTCAATGCTCGTAAAACATTATATTTTCAATAAAACCAACACACTTGTTGATGAAATCAACGGGTGCTAAATAAGAAAAAGTTACCAAATATGCTTTCCAAGTAATCTCATGCTGTTACCAAAACATCCTTCTTGAATGTCTTAAGATTGTCATTGTTCCAAATTTGTATGGCTAATCATGTCTTAAATATTCACTGGAATTTTAATTTGGACACCAATGTATTTTGTAGGTAATAATTAATAAAATTTACAACAAACAGTAAAATGATTGATAGTATGAACTTCACAGTTGAACCAAATTGAAGTGGTCTACCAAGGTCACAAATTAAATAGCAGTATGCAACATCCACGCAAGTTCCATATCGATATACATATCAGCTTCAAGTGTTGACACTATACCATACAAAAAATACTTAAGACCAGTCTGCCCCAAATTCAACAGTTTTAGTACTATCCATGCAGTCTAACAAGCTCTTAAGCCAAGTGAGAAACTTCAAATAATCAAAGGCATATCATACACCAGAAACTCATTAGTAAAGATAAATTTAACCAGTTGTGACAGTATCTACATTTTTAATTTTCTTTTCCTCTCTTTTCTATTCTGCTGTATTAGTAGGTAGGTCTCCTTAACCTCCTTTGTTCCTCTTGGTTTAGATTAATGTACCTCATGTTTATGAAAATTATAATAATAATAGTAATAACAATAATTACAATAACAATAATAATAATAAGTTATCGTATTAAGCTTCAATACATGAAAGACGTACCAAGAACCCCACAGCTTGCCTAATGTGCTTAAGTTCATCCCAAGATGAGCCTGCATACTGCAATGAACCAGGAATCTTCAGATATAATTAAAAAATAATAATGATAATAATAATAAAGTAAAGCTAACTAAACAGGCTAGTGAAAATCATGGAAGGGACTTGCGTCTTCTTTTGCTTGGGCACACCATAACTCTAATTCAGCCAACCCAGATTTCACATATTCTCCATTGCTGAATGTACAGCACTCATGACGTAGCAGAAGACTAAAGCAGCATGTAACAGCATCCTTATATATACAGTAAACTTTTTAAAGATTTATGTCAAAAGACGGCACAACAGAACAGTTATTACCTGTTAAAAAGTTGGACGTTGATATAGGAGAAAATCTGAGTAAAGATCTTCTGAATAAGAATCGGAGGGACCTGAAACAAGGGAAATTATAAGCCTAACTGGGCAATATAATGCACTTGCTAATGGTGCTCAAATACTTAGTAGCTTAATATAATGCACTTGCTAATGACGCCAATGATAAAATGCACAAGTTATTGCTAACTTACGCAATAGGTGGAGAAGCGGTAGGGATCACTCCTATTTTCTTTGATGAACCATCAAAACATTCCAGAAGTAAGATTGTTAGCTACTACATGAAATAAATGGAGTAAAGTACATGGTAAAATTATGCACCAAAAACCATGCATGTGGACCAGAGACATTGATAAAGTATCTAGGTATCATAGGTGGCGAGCTAAAACTATGAGCATGAGAAGCATAACTAAGCATAGAGTCTTAAAAAAGGAATTCCATGGCTGCTGACAACTTGTATTTGTGCTCCTTACATGCCTTACGGCAATATGACGTAGTGGCTAGACCTCATATATCATATAGGTAGACAACACACCAACCAGTCATTTGGAAATACACAAAAAACAAAAACAAAAAAAATCAAATAGTTAAAATAGCCTACCGAGCACAACTCTAGAATACAACCAACACTCCATATATCACATGGGTAATTCCATCCAAGTCCAGTACGGACAAAATCACAGTGGTTAACAGTAGTACAAAGCTGCCAATTATTCTTAAGAGACAACCAAAAAAAATAAAAAAAAAGGTAGGCAACAAGGGAGATGCGGATATCAATAACATCATACCAAGAATAACCTCAGGTGCACAGTAATGCCGTGTTGATACGATGTACCTATGATCCTGATGCTCATAGGTTGTGCTACCAAAATCAATCACCTTGATAGCACTTAACTTCAGAAGTATCTTGAAGTAAGACCCATCCTTGGGCGATCAAGATGAAACCTTTACATCTACAATATTTTAATGGTGTTATTAAACCAATGAAATAATAATAAAAGAAGGTAGGCAAAGAAAAAAGAAAGAGAGGATTTTCAATTTCTGGTAGGAAGAAGATGAGATCCATCTTTTAAAACGTAACTAACCTTGAAATCTGGAATTTTTACATACTCTGGCGAAACAAGAAGTATGTTCTCTGGCTTCAAATCAGTATGGATGAGACGCAAATCATGCATAACTGCAAATTTTATAAATACAATACCAAAACATAAGCACTTGTAGCAGTGGACACATAATTCAACATAACAACCATCTACTGATTAAACAATTTAACTGATAATAGCAAGCAAAGGCAGAGAGGACTGCCAATGATAGTCAAACCAGTTCAGTATTTTTACTTCCAGTCCAGATATATGATATGAGATAAAATCTTGAGGTCACTCCAACACAACTCTTTGAAATAATATCATTGAAATAACATTTCATTCCAAAATGACACTCATATTATAAACTTTTTAATATCACACTTACTATTTATAATAGCGTTTGGACCACAACATTACCTTGAAATTAGATTTCTTGTGACAAACAATATATTGTATTCAAAATTGCTGATACAATTATTTTATCTGCGGATGTATTATACAAGAGTCGTGATAATCAGACTACCCCACATGGCACACTCAATTGACTCTCCTCTCTTGATGCGACAAGTTCGAGAACTGTAGATTTGTATGTTTTGTATCTCGAAACGTACAGATCTATGGTTCTCAAACTTTTCACGTCAACAAGTTCGATTGAGTGTGCCATGTGGTGTAGTCAAATTATGATAAATCATTATACAACTCAAAAAAACAAAAGGTGCCATTTAGCCAAGTAGGCTTTGAGGAGAGTTGATCCCATGACCTATGTTCAAATCCCATTGAAGCCATCTTCACCCCATTAATCCCTTGATGGCTTAGCAGGAAAAATAAAATGTTTAAAAGAAAAAAAATGTATTTGTTTAAGAAAGACTTTGAAAATGGACTGTGAACAAACTCTCAAAAGTCTAAAATCCAATGGTGAAAACATGTCTTTTTAAGAGTTGTTAAAATTTTGTATTCTACATCCATGTGGCATCCGATCATGTTTTTGGATGCCACATGGACATGCAATCCATATAGGTAGTTGATCAATGACTTGAACACTTTTTTCGTTGTCTGTGGATCAAGAACTATGCTGAATGGTTCGTTATACGGATTTGAGTGGGAAACGTCCAATCACAAGAAGGAAAAGAATTTAATAGAGGAACTCCCAAGCATTTGGTGATCTCAAATATGCCCGTCAATGGAATGTAGACTCTTTTATCTTGCTCATTTATGCCTCTGAAATGTGGTTGGGGCCTAATATTTGAGCCTATTGGAGGATAGTAATTAGGCCTTACGCAAATGGGTGGGGGTTTGGAGCACAATTCTTGAACAAGTAAATGGAAGTGAATCAGTAGACATTGATAATTAATCAAATCCAGAAAAGATAACAACAATTACTTGGTAAAACCCTCCAACTTGGGGCATCTCCACTAAAATTAACCAATCCAGACAGAGAGAGAGAGTATTCACTTGTTATTGGTCCCAAAGAGTTCCATGTGCTACTATTTGGGTACTAAACACAGTAGCTTTTTTTATATTGGTCCACTGTTTCTGATAAGCTCATGTGGACCAATACAAAGCCAAACTATCTATCATCTGACATCACCAATGAGTGTAACATAAAATTTTCCCAACATCATAATAAAGTTATAGACAAGTCATCATATGTAAACAATCCTGAATGCTCAAAAAAAGTACATGATTTAGATGCAAGCGAATGAAAGAAAATATTTATCGAATGCAATCCATTCGATTGGCCTAGGTAAAAAAAAATTGTTTAGCGTTGCAAATGCGTAAGCCTGTTTATAGTGAGATCAGTAACTCAAAAGGTGCAGACAGATCACAAACCCAAGATCTGTTGCTCAACAACTAGGCCCTCACCTACCCAAACAAGTAGGTTTATTCTTAAATGTCTGGTATTGCCATCTCAAGTCAATGTAGGATACCAGGACATGAATCCAAGTAAAAGTTACATGAATGAAAACTAATGGTCCCTTGAACTATATCCAACCTTTCCACAAGGAAAAGCCTAGGTAGAGAAGACCATGTTTCCTTAGGTAGTCGTAATCATATAGAGCGAGAAATATTGCATAAAATCAAACCCGGCCGAAATGAACCTGAACCAATCACAATAACTAACTCTATATCACATAAAACTAGGTAAATCCTCATACGCTAGCAATTCAAATCATTCAAAAAAAATTATAAGAATAAACTATATCACATAAAAAAAATTCTCCAATATTTTCGTTTTTTGTTTAGGAGCTAAATCTGTGGACATAAACAAGAAACAATAGAAGGTGACAGTTGTTGGGTATGTTGAGGCAAACAACGTCTTGAAGAAGGTTAAATCAACAGGACACAACAGTATTTGCTTTAACAAGGAAGAAAACATTTAAAACCCTAAATTAATTAAGGAAAATCTGAGATTCAATCAAAAACTTTAACATACCTGAAGATTCGATCACAAACCAAGCAAAGGGAGAGAGATCCATAAAAGCCCTAAAAATTTGGATCAAACGCCGATCGATTTCTTTCCAAAAGCGAGATAGATTCGAGAAAAGCGACGGATTCAAGAGAAAGCGCGAAGACAAACAGAGTTGAGAGAGAAGAGCAGTAGAGTGAGAGTGAGAGGAGAGACAGAGACGAGTAGAGAGAGAGAAGAGCAGTAAAGCGAGCGTGAGAGCAGTCGAGCGGGAGAGAGATAGAGGAGAGAGTCGAGTGAGAGAAGAGAAGAAGTTCGACGGAGATCGAGCTTCAATAAACGAAGGTCTGGAAATAAATTTTTCTTAAGAGTGACTATTGGCACCCCAATTTTTACTTATTAACGTCAGGTTCGTTGAAACGACGGTTAAACGACAGCTAAAAACTGTCGCAAAACACGACAGCCTTTAACAGTCGTTTTTAGCGCAATTTTGGCGTCGTAAAAAACCCAATATGACGTAGTGACTCTCCCGATGTGGCATGTGACAGAACCATAGATTTCCATTCCTCGGGAAGCACAATTGTACATCTTCAAAATATGTGCAATTGTGTATCTTGAGGACGAAAATCTAGGGTTTTGTCATACACCAAGTCAAGAGAGTAGAGGGGGAGTATGTCCGAGGAGGCAGTCAAAAAATCATGACTCTTAAAAAATATTTTAATTTTTTTATTTTAATACAAAAATAAGGATTTTATTGTAATTATCCAATGACAAATTTGTAACATATGAAAGTCCAAAAAAAAACCTTTATTTATAGAAGTGTTATTATGTAATGATAACAAATGCCTTCTTTTTTAGTATCAAAAGATAAAACAATATAATATTTTGAAAACACATTTTTGAAAATAAAAAATTAATACTAAATACTTTGTGATATTTACACAATTATGATTAAATAATTACGGTAAAAGCCTTATTTTAAGGATTAGATGAAAAAATTAGGATACTAGTTAAGAGGTATTGTCAAAGAACGCATAGATGTAAAGAGATAATAATGTCCCCATGAAGCCTTTGATGTTAGTATATAGCCCTCTCCCCCAAAAAAACCCCTTGTTGTCATTGTAGTACCAATCTCAACCAAAAATTTGAATGAAAAGTTATATCCATTAAAAACTATCATACCTAGACTTGAATCATGAATTTGAGAACATGAATGTATTTTCCCGATATTTATGGAAAATGCTGAAGTGACTATGTAGGACACCAAGCTGACATGGAGGTGGGTACAAAACCATAGATGATTTTTTCTCGAGATATGAATGAAAAGTATTTTATGTTTTGTGCACACTTTCATGTCAGCTCAGTGTCTAACTTAGTATCATGTACAATCACTATAGCAAGATAGAATCATAGATGCTAAGCATTTATGTTTGTGTACACTTCCACGCCAGCTCAGTATCTAACGCAATGTCCTGTGCAGTCACTCTAGCAAGACTTGATATTTATTTGATTGAAAATGCTTTACTGCCTGCGTTGGACTCTGGGTCCAACATTAAGTTGACCACCTAGCAATGCATAGAGAAACGTTGATTTTATAATTTGTATCTCGAGAAAATAAATCTATTGTTATTTGTGCATTGCCAGGTCAACTCAGTGTTGGACCCAATGTCCAATGCAGGCAATGTAGCACGACTCTTGTTTATTTCTTATTATAGCAACCAAACGCCCTCATAACAATTATTTTTAACAAAACACAAGAGGTTTGGGCATGATTTAAAAACTTGTAATAGATCCAAATGACTCGAGCAACTCATCCCAATTTCAAAGGCCATCAGACCAGATAGTCAATGTGAATCGTCCATGGACTAAATATGTGATTATAGAAGACTAAATGCCAAATTTACTCCCTTTTATATCAGTTTCTCAAAATGCCCAAGTGTTTTATTCCCAATATCCATTTCAGGAAAATGACAAAAGTGCCCTGGATTCTTCTGAAGTGGTAAAGAAAAGCAACTGTCTACTACCCTTTCTTTCATTAATGCCATTGAAAACGAATTGCTAAAATAGTATGTGAAAGTGGAGGGCATAGTCGTCATTTAATTTTTAAACTTCAATCGTTTTCGCTAATAAATGAAATAAAATAGGTCTTCTCACCCGTGAAATCTTTTGGTCATTTTAGTCGATCTCAATAAAATATTTTAACTTTACAAAGCTAAACATGCAAGTTGCATGACAGCGACAATTCTAAAATTAATTTTTCTTTAAATTATTTTAAAATAAAATTCCTTTCTTTCCTCTTTTTTAACCATAGGATTATCAATGGGCCGATTTTTGATGTTCATAGGAGAGTTTAGTTATAGGCCTGGCCCAATCCAGTAACTTATATCATAATTTTAGAGGGAATTACCAAACCGGTAGAGAAAAAATTGACCCCCTAAATGTTCTGACAATTGCTCTTCCGTCCCTTAAGTTATCCAAGGGGTTCACTTAGACCCCTTCCATCTATTTTCCGTCAATAAAATAGTTCAGAAAAAAAAAATATTTAATAAATATATTTAATCCTTTTTAAGGGTTGAGAACTTGGGAATCGCTAAAATTCCATTAAGAAATGAGAATATAAGAATATAAGAATCAGATAAATAAGTTTTTGTAAACTTGGGCATTTTTGTCTTTTTGAGATTTACATTCTTTAGAATAAAAAATATAAAACAAAACTTATATGGTCAATTAATTATACTGCAACATATACACCATCTCTGAATATGTAGGTAACTGAAATTATTCAAAGATTATAGGATCAAAATAGAATTATTGCAAATTATAGGGTGTTAAAATGTAATTTACTCATTAAATTGTTGCAAAAGGTGGTCGAAAGATAAAGTAGGAAACATTGATCCAAAATATCATGCCCTCACATTTAAACGTAATATAATCAGGGTTATATTATTCAAGAACCCAAGAAAATTGTAGCCCACTACTCTAGAATCACGATGGTTAGTTTTCAAAATTATAAAAATATCTTTTTTTATTATGTAATATTTAAAAATCTCTTAATCAATGTTTTAAATTACAAATAAGCCATTTTGATACATGTGTATTTACACGTGCCATTTTCTAGTTAAATTTAAATTTTAAAATGTAAAAGGGGGAGCATTTGTGAGATCCACTTCTACTCAGCCTTCTCTCGTTATAGTAGTAAAGAAACTGTTATATCCACCATTATTAAACTTGGGGGCAAATCAAGGGACATATGTAAAAATAATGGTTGTTCAAAATATGACTTAGAGGTTTTGGATTGAGCTGAATTTTTGTGAGGATGTTCTCTATGATGAGAAGATGATCCTTACAAAAAATCACCTCAATCTGATATTTTTAAGTCTATCAAAAGTGGTTTACAAATTATTGATAAAAAATCGACGATCCATATTCTAAATCACTTTTAATGGGGTTAGAAGTTTTAGATTGGACTGATTTTTTTTAGGATGATAAATCAGCTCAATCTAAAACCTCTATCCCATATTTTGAATTTGTTTTACTATTACATTGTTTTTACATATGTCCCTTGATCCTGACTCATTAAACTTTAGTCTAAGACTAACTTTTTAAACAATTTTAAAATTCTAAAGTTACCCTGTCAACTCTTTTTTATAAAAGGGTATGTAACTCATAATTTACATTGATTTACCGATACAATAAAAATCAATGATCATCCTCGGTCGTTCGCATCATAAAATTAATATATTTTTATTTGACTTGTTTCAATTGCCTCACGAGTTTTCAAGTTGACAAAAGAGGTTGGAATTTTAAACTTATACTTTGAATATTTAAAACCATGTTTGTCTATTTTAGTGCTTGAAATTCAGACATTAAGAAATTATGGTTGAAATTAAAAACTATGTTTGGTAACACTTCTGAAGTTTGAAGTTTGAAGTTTGAAATCTAGAAACATCTTAAATTTAGAAATTAGAAATCAAACTTCAAAAGTTTCATCCAACGTCCTCCTATTGCTGGTTCAAAACTTATGAATTTCGATTTTAAAGTCTAAAATCTGAAACAAAACAAATAGAAATGAAACTTCTGAAATTTGAATTTTAAAAGCGGACCACCTCCATTTAGACTTTAGAAGTATTACCAAACACACACATAAAGATAACAACTTCCTAAATTGATTAAAATATAAGCGTTAATACTACGACTGCAATTCATAACCCGCATTCACTTACTAATTATGCACTAGTAATTGATTTTAGGTTTTTCAACAGAAAATTTATTAAAAAAACAAAATACAACAAAGGGCAGATGACCAAACAAATCTAGCCCTAATTCTCTCTGAATTCTGCTCCATTTATTTTTCAAAATAAAAATAAAAAATTCTTTTTAAGTAAAGTTAACTGCAATGATACAATTCTATCTCCGTCCCTTAACAGAAGGAGAAAGGACGAATGTGACTAATGCAACTGCAGATTCTTCACTGAAAGAAGAAAATCCTTTATAAAAAAAAGTTGTTATTTTAATGAATTAAATTTGTGTATTATAAGGAATATTTGCAGTCCTCGTAAATTTTTGGGAATAGGAGATCTCTATAACCAATGATCATCAAATGCTAGGTACCTATCCTTTTTAATAGAATTCTTTTCAACGGTCATTAGTACTGCACCTGACAAAGTTTGCTGGAGTGTCAGCCGTTGGATTTAAGAATGATGATGTCATAAAAAGGCATATGACGTTATTGATCTTGTGTTCAACAGCTGGCATGTATAGGGGTGTCAATGGGTACCCATTTACCCGCAACCGAACCGGAATCAAAATCAAAAATCCGATTCCGATTCCCTTTTATTGGAATCGATTAGAATCGGATCTAATATGGAATCAAACTGATAGGAACCGGAACCATTAGGTTATATCCGATGGGTACCCATGAATACCCAGAATCAATTTATTTTGTTATTTATTTTTACATTATACATGATTCAAGATAATCCTATATTTTAAAATTAGCATATACGATATAAAGTTCTTCAAATTTTATATAAACTAAATATTTGAATTTAAGATGAGTTATTTCTTTTTAAATTTATAACTTGTAAAGAAAATACATTTTAATATTTGAAGATAAAAGTCATTAAATCATCATTATAGTAGAACAAATTTTTATTAAGTTGATACTTTACAAATAATATGTTATTTTTTAGGAGGAATTTTTTATTATAATGATTTTGAAATATTTTTCTCATTCGATTTTTGAGAATTGAAATCAATGGGTACCAGTGATTTTTAATGGTTCTGATTCCGATTTCACTTATTTTAAAATTAGAATCGGAACCGATAAAATATAAAGATTATGGTTCCAAATATCATAAGAACCAAATCAGAACCGACCCATTGACACCCCTAGGTATGTTGAGTCGTACTTTATTAACATACAACGAGAGTACCACGTCGTCATCATCATCATCATCCAAATCTTGCATGTGCAATGTCTTACACACATTGCCCCATACTACATTATCCTAAGGTCAATTTCTTACTGTTGGGATGTTTGGTTGTCTGGATTAGGGAGGAATTTAAATAGAATAATACTTCCTACTTTACAAAAAAAAATACCTCAAAAAATAAAAATTACAAAAAATGTTTTATAATAAAAAATATTAATTATTATGACAGTAACACACAGAAACAAATTGATGGGCCTACATGAGGATATTGGGTCCACAAATTGTGTGAGAGGTCCTCTACTCCATAGAGTTTTCAAAGCCAAATACTTTACTAGGGACTGCTACTCCATGTTACTTGTTTACTAAGGGCCGTTAATAGATCGTTAGTTGGTGTGGCACGTAACGTAGTTGGGGTTAGGCAAGGGACCTTTGAGACTTGTGGTCCGTAGCTCTCAAGATATCAGATTTAATAATGATTTGTGTAATATTTGATGGATAAAATGAGAACAATTTGAGCTCAAGTACGATGAGCTGTGGATTGGACTGTTTTGGTAGAAAGTGGGCCCCACACTCCCCTCTTTACTGATAGGCTGATGGAGAGATCACGCCGCCTGATTTACTGTTGGGGGTATTTTAGTTGACTGTGATGGGAACTTCACTATCATTACCGTCCTTATCTTCCTTTTAGCACTTGGACATCCCCCCACCCCCAACAACATCTAATAAGTTTGGAGAGTTGCTATTACTACAGTAACTTTTGCTAACGCCACCCCAACTGTTTCGATGGCTTACATAGGAATTGGTGAGGCATTAGTAAATATATTTTAATTATATTTAAAATAAAATTTTACAATTAGATAATAAATCAAGGTAAAAATATTCAATTTAATTAATCCAAAATCATTTTTATGATCTACTAAAATTGATGTTTACTTCGTTATTTGGGTGCATTCATAAGAAACGTTAGAGTCTAATAGAACAAAAACAAATATCACCAATAGGGGATTGTAAAGATATTTGATCAATAGAAATTATAACCAACAATCATAATTTCAATTTTTTTAAATTGTTGCTATTGCCACACCAACTTTTACTAAAGTCATGCCAATTCATGTGTAAATCACCAAAGAATTGCACGTAGTTGGTGTCACAATAGTAACTTTCTTTTTAATAGTGCTATAAGAAAATTTTAAGTTAATTATATAATTTTTACTTGGGGAAAAATATGCCTAGTGTTATAACATGACATTTAGGGTTAGTTCAATAGTTACTCTCGTGGCTCAACTTCATTTCATACACTCTTCCCTTCAAGGCATGAATACCCTATTAATTTTTATTATTATTTATAATGTGGGTGTCCGGACTTACGTCAGATTAGGGGGATTGGATGAGCGAGGACTGGAACCAAGGTATATGGGATCCTCCCCCAGGCATGTGCAACGCCTACACATCACTCGCACCAGGTAAGTGAGAGAACACCCTGGCGAGTGGTCCCAAGGAAATATTGCTCATACTAGACACACAACCTATGAACACTCACTGCTTATTGAATTCGAAATTGCCATTAAGCCACCCCCCGTGGCATTTGAATACCCATTATTAAATTACATATGTTATTTGCATGGCTAGATCAATAGTATCCAAATTGCTCATGCAGTATGTCCATGCCACCCTTAAGCTACCTATGCATACTCTTTCCATGTTAGGTTGTCTTGTAATGATTAATTCCAAGTCAAATTCTCCGAACAATCAAAAGAGAGAGCAATTGTCAACTCATAGTAATTCCGCTCAAATCTCTTTTCAGTCCATACATTTCCCCATTCCTTGGATACTCAAGTGGTCTTAGATATTAAAATTATATAAAGATCCCTAAATCCCTCATAAATTACAAACGACCTCTAGAAGACAAAAGTGTCACACAAATCTAATTTAGGCCTAGTTGTTGTGATCGCTACTTCCATCTCTCTAGGTTTCATTGGATAAAACTCATGGTTCAAATATGTCCAAGTGATCTTAACTAAACATTGTGCCTATATACATAATAAAAATGTGCTAACTCACTATTAGGTCCGTGACCTTCCATGACTCAATCCATTGATAATCAAATAATCTAGTCATGAACTACCCCACACCCAAGGAGATGATTGTGATCCTACCAAAAGTTCTTTAAGACCAAAAAAATTAGAATGGGACCTGGTTTCACAATTTGGTAAAGATAGTCAAATAAGAGATTAATTAAAAAAATAATCATAACTTAAGTAGGAGAAAAAAATTATATTTAAAATAAATTTTGTTAAATAATTGAAGTCAAGAATGGCATTTGTGTATAATAAAAAAAAAAAGTAGGGGTACAATTGGCATTTACATGTGATGAATAATGAAATAGACATGATCTCTAAATTTTTGCTTCATCTCCAAATCTAGATATGTGAATAGTGAAATAGAGGGTTGTCAAAAATATAGAGACCAGTTGGAGTTAGGTTCAAAGGAGAGATCTCTATATTTAGAGATATAGAGGCTGGTTTGGAATTGCTCTAATAGATATAGGATCCACCGTGGATTTAAGGCCTAACACTCATACTTCAAAGTTGGAAAATACCAAAGCATCAAACCTACATATTCCTTACAAAAAATAAATCCTTATAATCTCTATAAGATGGACCTTTGGGTAATCTCTTATTTATTTATTTTATGTCGTAAGGTATCTCAATGCTTAACAAAAAAGAAAATTCCCTGCATCCTTTTGGGATGGGATTAATCCCTATTGTTACATGCCCTAACCCCAAGGAAGTTTTTCAATGTGTAATGAAGTAATTAGTCAGGAAGCCTCCCAATTTCGAGTACGAACATGATCAAAGATAACAAACTCTTGTCCATAGTTCAATGTTAAGCAAAGCCTCTAGGGTTTCATGCTTTAAATCTCAGTCATATATTTGAGACTAAAAAGAAGTTTTTTTGAGGAGAGGATATTTTTAGGGTTTCTCAATGAAAATGGATGCTTTGAAAATCTAGATTGGTCAATAGGAAACAATGTGCTTTTCTCTGATCTCAATTATAGAAACTACAAAAATCGTATAATTTTCAATGAAATTTGACTTACAAGATTCAACATATGACTGAGATGAAAGGAAAAGAAATATAGAATTTCTAAGGATTCATAAGGGATCCCCAATGGGATTAGATTCATTCACATTTCAGCTTTAAGTTGGATGCAGTGCGTTAAAATGTAGAATTTTTCTTGGAAAACATCCCATCCTCATAACTGCTCATTCTCTCTCCCTTTAAAGAACATGTTTTGATGGTCTCTCTAAATATTCTCTCACTCTAACTCTAGGGATTGGAGGAAGAGCTAGGGTTTAGAGTAGGGGATGGTCCGCATAACGTACATGCACGCTTGCACCACCACGTCAAGGTGTCCCCGTGTGTCTCACTCCCCTCTTGAGAAAAAAAAAAAGAGCACAAATATGTTCAATTGACGTGGAATTGCCGAGAATCATAGAATTTTTTTCTTTTGATATTTTGAGTATTTTTTTCTTTTTTCTTTTGAGTCATTATAGCACGGCTCCATAGAATAAGGTGCTCGAAGACAAAAATATGTACGGCAAGATATTACTTCCATCCACACCCAATTGTACTTAATTTGTTAGATTTAATAATGGGAATTGTACTCTGAAATTGTTAAAGTTGGATTTTGGACCGCATTAACCAACTGTCTTTTCAGTCACTTGATGAATGGATGAAAAAATTAAAATGTGTAAAAAAAAAAAAAAATCAATTCTCAAGAAATTTTGTTAGAATTTTATATAATGTAGTAAAAGAATCTTTTCATTATCACTGTTTTATAAGACTATTGGATCTATCTTATCTTATTAGAATATAATTACCGGCACACCAATCCTTTTGAAATTAGGGTGAATCTCTATTTCGTGCATTGAATTTAACAAAATTTCAAGTCCGATATATTATTATTTTAATTTTAAAAATATATTTTTTAAGTGAATTTTTCACTTTAATAATCAACAAATTCGTTAATAAAATACCAATAATTTTTTCATATCAATGATCATGCTAATAATTTATTAATGAATTCGGTAATATAAAAGTCATGAATTAAAAGGAAAAATATGATTTGAGCATTAGAATGAACAGTATACCAAAATCGAAATTTTGACATAAGTTATGCATGTTTTGATAAATATTTCTTGAAATTAGTCACATGTTTATCATATAAATTGATGTGTTACAAGTAGATATTGATGTGTTAATAGAAGTTTTATTTTTTATTTTGAAATAAATTGAATAAAAATAAACACACCACATAATATGCAGGATTTGGTAATTGGACACTAGAAAGCATGGCAATATTGATGATTCTCTACTCGAAATCGTACATCAGTTGTGTTCGTAATACCATTATTGCTAATACTATAGTATTAATGTGATTGTCGATATTAGGTTTATCTCTCTCCAAAATACAATATTCGTCTTATAGCCTAACCTAAAGTCTTTTTTATTGATGAATTATATCGAAATTTTGATCTAGCAATTTAGGTTTTTGAATAAAATCAAGATTTTACCGATAATTCATCAACAAAAATGAATGTTGACTTTCAATAAGAGTTAAATCTAATCTTGCAATTGGTGAGGTAAACTTAGCATCGTCAGGCGAAGTGTTTCACGCATTAGCTGGGCCCCTAATCCGCGTAGACCAAGGGCGAACACTCATCATTTACGGCATGGACTACCAAGGTATCTAATCTTGTTCGCTCCCCATGCTTTCGCACCCCAGAGTCAGTAGGGACCCAGAGAGTTGCCTTCGCTTTTGGCTCTCTTTATAAGTCTCTTTAGAAATATTATGTTGTGATACATTATCTTATATTATAATTAGATTAATCAATTTGGAGAGTTAAGAATACTCATCCATGTTTTCTATTCAATGTAACCTTACTAGGGATCATGCTTAAGAAAAAATCTAAAATCTCTCTTTATAATGTTTTCTATTTATGACTATTATTGGTTTAGAAATTTTGTTATCTCGAGGGTCAGATCTATGAAAGGTGCCATTCTAAATTGACTTAAGAAAAGATTCTCAAATACACTCAACTGATGTGGAATGTGCATAGAACCATAGATATTTTGCCTCAAGATACATAAGGAAAAATCTATGGTTCTATGCACATTGCTTCAGTTGAGTGCATTTGAGTGGGTTTTTTTCAGTGAGTTTAATATCATTCTTACGAAAAATTCACCAACAAAAAGTTCGAACCTTGCAAGAGTTGAAAATCAACAATTAAACTTACTTTTGGCATGTAAAATCCATCATTCATTGGAAAAAAATATTAGAAAATATTACTTAAAAAACTCTGACAGAGGGATTTATTTCTAAATAGTCCCTAAGTCTTGCACGGTAGCTTCACATGACATTTAGTGAACTTTTGTATTTCTTACCGGTCCCTTATTATTGGCAAACTCACCGCTTTTTTTACTGTCAAGTTCACCACTTTTATTTATTCTCGGACTCAACACTTTTTATTTAGTGTCAAGTTCACAATTTTTATTGTCGAACTCACCATTATTTACTATTGAGTTCACCACATTGTATTTACTATTAAACTTGATGCTTTTTAAATAAAAAGTGATGAACTCGACACTAATAAAACCCACCCATTTTCCATTTACGAGCTTTGTTTTTATTAAAATAATGGAAAGCTCAACTAAAAGCTTGAGATAACGATTTGTTTAAATGATTTCAACACGAGAAAACTATTCTTGATTGATTTTCATACAAAAACTTAGGAAAAAAATGTGAAAAAAATCATAATATTTACATAAATCTTCAAAATATTTGAAAAAATTCTTTGAAAATGGCTTCTTCTTCCTTCTTAAATCCTTTACCGTGAAATGTAGGGCATTCAATCGTGAGAAATGTGGGAGTTAAGGTCCAGGGACTGTTAAGAAAAGAAATGTTTACAAAATGGACTATTAAGAGTTCACTCAAAACTTAGGAACTACTTAGAAAAAAATGCCCTTCGTCAAGGTCTTTTAAGGAATTTTTACAAAAAATTATAAATAATCAATCAAGCAATGACAATCAATGAGAGGCCCCTCCCCTATTAGGTATCAGCTAACTTAGTTGGTGAAGTGATACCAGAGACCTGGGTTCAAATCCCGCCAGCATCAAGTTACTAAACTTATTAAAAATAGGTTTACGAATTCAAAAAACATTAAAAAAAAAAAAAAAAAAAAAAAAAAGTGCCTCCCTTTAAAAACAAATGGGGGTAATTCATGGTTAATTATACTCCTACATTAATTTTAATTAGTTCAAAATTTTCATTATCTTAAAGAAAATCCAAAAAAATTCTAACATTTGAAAATATTGGAAATTTAATAGTTATTATTTTGGGTATTTTTCTGAAAAAAATAAAATCAATGAGGACGTCCACTGTCTACTGTTTCATTGCTCTTCTGTGTGAACACGACACGTTAACTGGACATTTGAAAAAGAAATGTGGAACGTTGTGTTTTAAGGACAGAACCGTCAAGTCAAAAAAGAAAAAAAAGATACGATACTAGTCATCCTGAATAAAACGTCCCACATGAATCTACTAGAATCTTAAGAATTATCCAACGGTTTCAAAGGTTACTACAGTGTACGTACTCCTTACGATGATATTTTAAAGTCGGGCTTACAGGTACGAGCACCCTTCATAAAATAAAAATAAAAAAATGCTGGACAGATTTTTAATAGAAAACTCAAAATTAATTAGTCGTAAATTAAGTAAAAAAAAATACAAAATTTGACAAGTTTTCTAATAGACTCGTCAAGCTGACCTCTGGTGGATTTATTTTATACCGAATTACGTAAAAATTAGATTAAGTGGAGTGAAATCAACTTGAAAATTGCTATTAGTTGATGATCTCCATCAGCGTGATTGTTGGGCTGTTAATGATCTCAAGAAAAATGTGTTCATCGTTAATCCCTAGAAGATTGAAATTGATCCCTAGGAAATTTGTGTTTTCCTCAAATCTTAAGGGCCACCACTGCTAATTTGCAATCCATTGCAATAAGTCTTTCCAATTGACTCAAAAAGACATGCACGTGACATGGTAATTTGAACATAACCATAGTTTTTTTTTTTCCCCTGTGAGACATAGAGAAAGCTCAATGGCAATGTGCACAGTGCCACGTCAATGACTTTCTTTTTTGAGTCAGTTCAACATTTTTCTTGAGAATCGTTTTAATCCGACTTCATTTAACACTGTGGTAACATGGAAATATGTGGCGAACCTTAGCTTTGTTTCCTAGAGATTAGCGGAAAAAATCTATAGTTCTCTCCTGACTGCCACGTCAGCAAAGTATCAAATGAAGTCAGTTAGCATTTTCCTTTGAAAAATTTATAAAATAATTAATATATTATTTTTTAATTATTAATTTTTTTTTAAAAGATTTTATCAAAAATAATAATAAATCAGATCATCGATTTTTAACTCACTACCCAAAATACCCTTTACCTATTGAAATCCAAATGGTCAAATTATTGATTTTCCAAAGTAAATATATATTATAATTTATTATATATAATAATAATAATAATTTATTATAAAGCATATAAAGTAATACAATATTTTTATTAATTTATAAAATTATAATATAAAGTATATGTAAATCATTTTTTTGAGCAGTCATCTTAGAAATATACCAATAATTAAGAGAATTTAGAGAGTAAGAAAAAAAGGAGATTAATTAGTAGAATTGATTGTAAGATTTATACAAACTGGGAAATGAAGATGACTATTTATAGTGGGATTGTTCATGATCATTGGGAGTGGAGTGAAAAATATTGTTGTTGGTCAGAAATTTACTGTCCAACCGTCGATTTTCAATATATTTGATCGTTCGAGCAAAAATTTGAAAATTTGATTGTTACAGTGAAAATCAACTGTTGGGTATTTCCGTCTACTTGAGAATTGGCTGTCGGATCATCGATTATTTACGTTTTTTTTATCAAATCTTAAAAATTATTATTATTTTAATAATTAAAAAAATATATTTTTTAATAATTTTTTCTTTTCCTCACAAAATTTGACATTTACTTCATTATATGGAGTAGAAATGCCAGGTCAGGGTATTTGCATCCACCCTTCGTGCTCACTGCACCTATTTAAAACGCATTTTGGGTGTGATGTATGAACTATGGAGTATGTGGGTGTGCAAATAAATATAACGGCCCTTCGCCAAAAAGTAAAGAGATCACTGACGGCGTTAAATTCCCGCGCAAACAGCAAGGAATGATGAATGACTGTGTGGGATGGACGTATCATTTGACAAGCAAACCCTGCGTACGACACTCGACACGTAGCCTGTCAAATACCACCACACATTTAATCTACAACAGTTCTCATGCTTCTGTATTTCTGTACTCCTCAGTCACTCAGTCCTAGAAAGAGAAACGAAAAAATAAATAAAATTGGAAAAGAGAACAAAAGAAAAAGAGGAAGTTAGGGTTTCCAGTTTGTTATAAGAAAAGATTTAGGGTAAGACGAGAGGAAGAGCTTCCAGACTTAATTATCCCTTTTTAAGCTAAAATCTACCACTTTTAGTAGAAGGAATTATCTGCAGCTTCCCTCTCTATCTTCTCTCTTAAATATTTATTATCTTCCAAACCACCCCTTTCAATCACTCAAATTTACCACCTCTACCATCCCTCAATATCTCTCTCTATAAGACAGATAGATAGAGATAGAGAGAGAAAGATATTTGTTGTTGTTGTTGCTGTTAGAGAGATAGAGAGAGGTAGAGAGAGATGGGGAGAGGAAGAGTAGAGCTGAAGAGGATAGAGAACAAGATCAACCGTCAGGTTACGTTCTCAAAGAGGAGGAATGGTTTGCTTAAGAAAGCTTATGAACTTTCTGTATTATGCGATGCTGAAGTTGGTCTCATAATTTTTTCTAGTCGCGGAAAGCTTTATGAGTTCGGAAGCGCCGGGTAACAAATCAACTTCAATCTTACGTTTCTCTCTCTCTTTTAAATAATAATTTTGATCTTGTTTTTAGGTTTCGAAGTGATAAATCTCTTTGTTTGAATGCTGAATCTGTGTTTTTTTCTAAGTGCGATTTCTTTGTTTTTTTGCTCTTTGAATCCAAAGATCTAGAATTCTCACTTGTGTTTTGGTGCTTCTTGTTGTGCTCGTTATTTGTTGTTCTTTGGATCGAGAGAGGAAAGAAGAGAGAGAGAGAGCTCCTCATCGATAGAAGATTTGGAGACGAACAAATAGTATAGAGACACGTTTCATATGTTTTCTCTCTCTCTCTTTTGGTTTCTCTGTGTTCTTTCCTCGTTAAGCTACGTTGGTTGGTACCAGCAAGAGAAAGCAAGAGACTGCTTTCCTTCATGAACTTGGTGTGTACGGTTGGAAATAATTTGACGAGGATCTCTCATCGAGGCGCGGTGCATCAGATCTAGGGCTTTTCCTCTATCTTTCTCTCTCTTTGCTAGAACTAGATCGATCTGGAGTCTTGTTTATTCTTCTGTTAATTACTTCATTTAGAATTTTTTTCGGGAACCAAATTTTTTTTCAAAAAAATAAAATAAAAGCAAGTTGAATTTAGATCTTTAAGTTATATCTATTCTCTTTTAGTTTAATAAAAACAAACAAAAAGTAGAGAAATAGTGTAGACTCTTCGCCAGGAAACCAAAACAAAGAGAACTGTACTCGAGGAAAAAAAGAAAAGATGAAAGATTGTGAAGAGAGTAGCATCAAACTTGGAAGGAAACACACAATGATGCTTGTCTGCTCAAACAAATCTAAAACAAAATAAAAAGTACAGTGTATATAAAGCATTCCTTCTGCTTTGCAGATGAAATAATGGACATGGTGTCGCCTTCGATCCAAAGGTTGATAACTGAAACCCTAGAAAAACCTGAGTGCAAAGAAGTGTAAAGCTTGCGTTTTTGAAGAATTTAGTATTTAGCGAAAAACTGTGGAGGGTTTTTATCTCCACTTTATATTTTATAAGTCAGAAATGAAATTTAAACTATTTATTTAATTTATGCTTTCTATTTTCTTTATTAACTGAGATTAAAACATTATTTGTTTTCTCTCTTTCTTTGTATAATTTACCACAAAATATACAAATTCGGCTCTATTTTGAAACTATCCATTTTCTCATATTATGAGGACTTTACAGATGAGATTTTACCTAATTAATTATTTCACATTTCGAGAAATATTGTTTTTGTTGCAGATGATTTTAACATATTTGAAAGGAAAATAAGACCATTTGTTTTCTGTTTGTCTACCTTAGTAAGCCCTAAGCTTGTTTGGTGTACTGACACATTCATATTTATGCACATTTCCAAAGAAAGCAAATATTGTTTGGAAATGTTTTAGGCTTAGCAGGTCTAGTACAAATAAATTGTTAAATCATTTAAAAAAATTAACCTCGAAAGAATTAGTGATCAATTGAATGATTCCTATATTTAAAGTTTGTTGGCTCTTTAGTTTAAAGAGTAAAAGATGAAAAAACCAACTTGAAGAGTCTTTTTAAAAGTAAATGTTAAAATAAAATGGCGCTTCCACTCTCTACATGTAGAAAGCCTATAAGATTAGTTATTTTAATATTAAGAAATGAAAAACACTTTCCTTATATCCAAATATAGTAAGATTTTATATCTTATTAAGGGTCATTTGGCCCACATGGATGACTACATTGGCAATTCAATACAACATCCTTCTAGATTTTATTGAAAAACTCATATCTAAAAACTTGCACTACCTTAACATTCTCACTAATTGATTGATTTTCTCCTCTTGTGCTCCTTGGTGTGCTTGTAACAATACTTCTCCAACGCCCAAGTCAGGACCTTAGTAGAAAAACAAAGTGCAGAATTTAGGAGAGGAGGAATTGTATACCTTTTAATACCCATTGCCTTTGTATTTATAGGGCTTGAACCCTAAGATCTTTTGTAATCCCTTTCCTAAAGTCTTCCTTGTCTGTTTTAGTAGTTTCCTCCTCTTAGGAATGTATTTACCCCTCATTCCATATTCATTCATTCCTTCTATTTAGGAATCCCCCATTTTTCTCTATAAACTCCTGCCCTAATCATGACTGAATCTCTCTTCTATGTTTCAACTTAACTCCATCCGAACTTAGGAGTCAACCTCTTCGTAGAGTCTTTCCATTGTTCGACCTTATCAAGAAGTGAGATTTGATAAGTTGGATTCTTCTCATGTTCACCATCTCTGATACCTTTTCTACATGGTCAGAACTTAGATGTCGAAGTTCGACACTCCCCTTTTGTGATCCCAATGTGCCATGTATCACTCGTTGATGCCATACAAAAAATATCTTCCACAAAAGGTATGCATTCTCTAACCTTAGAACCCCTCAAGAATTCCATGTACTTAGTTGGGTGTCGGAGGGTTGTGGTGCAAGAACACCTTAAAGCTTGTAGGAGAAGCATCAATCAAGGAGCAACAGATCTTGAGTAACCTTAACCAATTCTTGACCCTTGAGGTGGAAGATAGGAATCTTTCACCTACAATATTATCAAGATTGAGTTATAAGCAATTATTGAGGCTCTCAAATTTTCTCAAATGAGAGGAGCTTAGATTGCATTGATATTTGCTTAGATTTAGCATATATGATAAATAATATTAATAGAGAAATTGATCCATTGCGAAAATATTTATTTAGTATCCAAAAAAATTCAAAGACTTCAAGTGCAATTCACAAGATGTGGTTTTGAGTTTTAGTGGGGAAAAAAATAGAGCAGCAAAGTTTGGAGCCTTATCTAGACAATGTTGTGGTCTATCTTTGATGATGATTCTATTCCTCGCGAATTAGCTTTAACTTTGTAGGATGAGCTAACTTGTAATTACACGAGCGTATGAACTTCTTTATTCCTAATAAAGGGTGGGATCCCTCATCAAACAGCTTGCCAATAAAAAAAATATAAATAATGGAAATTCAACCTATGGGGTTGTTTCTCACCTCTATTCCCAAGAGGAAGAACTTGGATCTAACCATAAAAAGAACGTTTGGTTAAAATAACTCTCTTCTTGGACCACCTCTGTCACTATGAATGCCCTTGATTGGTGTTGAGGGCTTGAGTTTAGCGTCCTAAACCGGTAAGAGATTAAGATGCATCACATGAAGGTGCGTGAGATACACTACATCTTTGTCAGTGTTTCTCATCACTAGGTTGTGTGAGAAGTATGCTCAGTATATTCAATTAGTATCTTTCAAATTAAGAGAATGTACCAACTTGCTAAATTGGTTGAAGTCTGAGAGGGTTGGTATCACGACGTGGGTTCAAATTGACCCTCACATACTAATTATTGACAACTAATTTTGCTTACCTAGCAAAAAAAATCTTTCAAATTAAGTAGTGGTGATTAGGATTTTAATCTAAATAGTAAGAGTAATTTATGTCAATGAGGATCTTTATATTAAGTTTACTTTCTACATCTTCACTGATTATCTTTGTAAATTGCAACCACAAAATGGGTAAGTTTGCGTGCGAGAACAAGGGGCATACATTTCATTTCGCACATAATATATCATGGAATCAGAACTGGGGTTCACCTTCCGTGACGGCTTGCATATCAACTCAGAGTGAGTAATAAGTTTAGGATGGAGTTTATGGAATACCCTTAGGTTTGGACACACCAGAAGGAAGGATGTCCATGAGAAAACAAAAGCAACAAGCTACCTAGGTTTCATAGAACCCATAATTAAGTACCTTAGGAAGGTACTTTTCACTATGTCATTCAGAGTTTTGCTAAGATTCCATTTGAATTTTGCCCTAATTTTCTCCATTTTTTTCTACATTTTTTCATTTGTATTCTAGATTCATTTCGGAACACAATCATGTTGCTCTTCATTTCGGTATTGCAAAATCATTACTTGATTTCTATCGTGTGACAACCTGATCATTTTTTTTTTGGTCAAAATATATAGACTAGTATTATTTTCTGCTTATTATAATTGGGAATAAAAGATGTTTATTCATCTTTCTTTTAGTATATCCAGACATATCTGGATGAAGATCATCCAACCATAATGATCATATATCATCATTGTTTTTAGACGCTCGCATGCATTATAATTTTAAGAAAATAACATAATATTTAAAATAACTAATTTTAAAAAACTAAAATATAAGGATAACCATTACATATTTCTCAATTTCAAATTCACACAATCAAATTTCAAGTTTTAATACATGACAATAAATAATGATATAAAATATTACACTTTCATGTCTTAGCATAATCCAAATAACTTGTATTTGAATAGTTGAAAGTCTCTACAAAAAATAACTTTTCATATTTATTTTAAAAATACAACTAAATATTCTTATTTTTCAAAAATTCAATTTTGTAATACTTAATATGATAAATCAACTCAACTTAAACATTTTATTTGCATATATTTCTACTTTCTATTTGAATTCATTTTTAAGTATTCCAATTATAGTATATACTAGCTAGCAGTAACAAAGAATTATAAGCCAAAAAAAAAACATCATAAAAAAATCTTGAATAGATAGCAAAAAATAAAGAATAAAGAAAAATATAAAGAAATTAGAGGAAGAAATGAATTATTAAAAAAGTTAATTGAGATGTATGTCTGTTAGGTGCCTCATGGTTTGAGGCATTGCCTGGACTGTTTTTATATTTTTATCTAATACCTCAGGGTGTTTTTAATAACCCTCATTCTAAGGCGCACCTTGACACTTAAGCGCCACACGCTTATAAAAACATTGATCATCATTTTTTGCTTTCCCATATGGGACTCTAGGATGATTTTATGACAATGTAACTTGTAATCATTCTAGGAAATATTAATAAAAAGGTGGGGTCCCAAAACACATGCTTACTGATAAAAATAAAAATAAAAAGAATCAGAAGACATAACTCTAATCTGATACGTAGAGGTGTAGTCCTTAAAAAATGGAGAATCGTGAAGTGTTAAAATTTTCTAAGTTTGAATATTCAAAACACAAATGAATACAGCAACTTTTGTGAATTCCTAACTTTCACCCCCAACTCTCTTCTACCAAACAAGAACTTTATCGATTGTTGAAGAAACAACATCTTTATTACCTTGGTTCAAGATTTAAAGAAGAAAAAAAATAGGAAAGGCTATCCGCACATTGCATTATATATGTGTGCTACCATACCTTAGATATCACTATTGCGGTATCTGCTACTTCAAGAAAAATCATTCCATCCCAACATTCCAAACTTCCTAAATCTTAATTTGAAAATTTGGAACATCCAATTACTTCAGTATTTTCCGTCAACCTTTGAATTCTTTGTTAATATATGGCAACAATAAAGGGTAAAAATTTGTATGAATTTTATCACATTAATTTATCACTTATCTTTTTATATTGTAATAACTATTGTATAATCATTAAAAGGGAGCAAATTAAGTAGTGAACTGATTGATCGTGATTGTAAAATCTACAGTCCTGTTATACACAATGATGGAGAGATTTGGGAAGATATTGCCCATAGAATCAAAATTGAATGGTTAAATATATAAGGTGGTAGTAAGACCAAATATGCTTTTATAGAGTTGAATGTTGAGTGATCAAGAAACATTTTGTTAATAAATCAAATTTAGCTTTTACAATTTAATTGGTGATGAATTAAATTAATAACTCACAAGCATACATGTGTGATGTAATATACCTCCAAGGATTGACTAGCGTAACCAAAACTATCGGATACGAAAATGGATAAAATCTAAAATCTAAAAATTGAAAATTTCTTGATTGAAAACTAAATCTAATGGACTAAAAAAATATGAAATTCAATAGGGGAAAACTGTTAAGGATTTGAAGATCCACCACAAAATTGTAATTGATAATTTTATTTATTTTTTAATTTTCAATCACTCAATTGAATCTATATAAAGATTAGAAATTTGACATTTGAGATTCGAACCTAATAAAATTTTCATAAAAATAATGAATTTAGGAATTGTTATTGTAAAGAAATTTTCACGCTTTATTCTACTACAAAGAATCCCAAGCATCTAATGTAACAGAATGCACATCAGATTAAGAAATTTTATAAATAAATTAATAAGATTGATATTCTAATAAAATAATAATGCATTAATCAATAATAAAAGAAATAAGATTACAATCTTGTAGCTTCCCTTCTCATCTTAACATTGATTCTAGCTGATCATCATAAAATGCATCAAATTTTTATCGAGTAAAATAAATGAATAATAAAAAGAAAATAGAGAGAAAGCAAACACAACCTATTTAATTCTTTACACCTAATCTCTCTCCATCCTTCACTTTTCCTTCATGATGGTTGACTTCGTAATAACTTTGAGAAAAGATGAAGAGATTTCAAAGAAAAATAATGAAAAAGAAAATTAGGTGATACCGACAAAAAAAAAATGGTGATAGAGTGGAAGAAATTGAAGATGTGAATTGTAGTAACCAACATTAAGGTTGGAGTTGGAGAGACTATATAGAAAATAAAAATAAGAAGATTTGAAATTGTGGAGGATGGGGAGAGAAAGAGAGAAAGTAGAGAAAGATAGAGAGAGAAATCGTGGGAACATGGGAGATGTGTGGGAATCGTAGAGAGAGAAAATGCAGGAGAAAAGATAGATAACATTGTAGAAAATGTGGGAAAGATAGATGAGAGAGAAAAAGACAGAAAATTTGGAGAGGTGAGAGAAAATATGCTGAGAATGAATTGGTACATTGGATGTGGTGGAAAATCTCTTCAATATTTCTTCTTTGGTCATTTGTACTCCAAAAAATTTCCTCCACCCTTTTTAACTGTTATTGTACCAAAAATCCATCTCTAACATCTTTCTTACACTTTGAGCCTCCCCTACCTATGAAAATAAAAATTAATAAGTTAATTCTAAATAATCAAATTAATTTAAATTTTGGTAATAAATTGAAGAATTATTCATCATTATATACTTTTATTAGTACCAACTAGGAATAGCTCAAATAGGTGATGAAATAAGAGAAAGTCAAACCTTCTTTTTATTGAGAGTAAATTCATTTCTTTTTATTGTCTCCATCCAAGTGTTTTTACATCTTCGTTTGCTTTTTAGTATCCCAACTTCAATATTTCTTCTAGTTGGCATTGTAATCAACTTTCGTTGAACATGCCTAAACCATCTTAGCCATCCATCATATTTGTAGAACTCCACACTAATCTAGAAGCTACAAATTTGCAATCTTCCAAGGGTTAAATAAAATCACTAGTTCATCAAACTCTTCTTATGCGATCTTTTGCAATAACGGGTCAGTTGAGACTAGGTGGAAGGAAATCAAAAATTATGGAAACGCGTAAGTATCTAATATATGTATCTATCGACATAAAATTTCAATAGTTTTAGTTATAGTCTAAGAAACTTTCAAGAATTACAACTATACCTCTATATTCATTTCTTATATATGGGTATTTTAGTCATCTTGACATAATCCAACAGTTAGAAGCTGTTTTCAAGAAACAATAATCTCAATTTGGTGGACACATCACAAACTTCTTGAGCATGGTCACCAAATGATAATTTAATTGATCGCAGAAGTTGGCATCAATTTCAATTTCCAAACAGCCCCTACATAATTTAGTGCATTCTCCCCCACATGTGGTATAATAATTATGTGAAAAACTGACAAGGGTTTGAACTCTGGAAGAAAAGATTAATTCCTTGTTGCCCACAATCTAGTGTTTAATGAGAATGCCTTCGTGAGTTTCTCGACAAAGATTCTGGTTTTTTGTGAGCTATGTACTAATAATTTGGTTTTATTTTCAGTATGAATAGAACTGTTGAGCGATACCAACGATGCTGTTATACTCCTCAAGATAGCAATGTTGCCGATCATGAATCACAGGTTTGTGTTTCTAACTTTATTTTTTTTAACGTATATTATGCTTAATGCAATGATGGTCTTTATGCTAGCTAGATTTAAATGTTCTCTTCTCATGGTTTGTGAAACCTGTGATGTTTACTTTTGAATCGTTACTACAACTTCTTGATGTTAAAATAGACCATAATCAGTTGTTTTAGATTATGCCAAATCATCAAGTCCTCTGGAACTTCAAATTTAGTACCTTAATTGCAGACCCAATGCAAAGATGACTGAAAACTTAGCAACCATCACCTTTTCATGGTTGTAAAGAAGTACCCCTTTGAAAACTATCCTCAGACATCAATTATAAACTCAAAAAAAAAAAAAAAAAAGAAGGAAACACAGGCCTCTCCAAAACCATTATTTATAAGTAGGTCATCAATGACCTTAAATTTCCTACAAGCCTCAGCCGAAACGAGTTTTCAAGGATACAGATTTTGGGTATCAAGATTGATGTAAAGAAAATTGATTTGTAGAGTCTAGAACAACTTTAAAGGCCTCGCATAGTGATTGGAAGCCTGAGGAAGAAATTTGAGCTCATTATTACGTGCTCATAGTCCTTATATAAAAAAAAAATCTTATTTAATTCATTCAATTCAAGTTGAGTTGGGTTTGATTATTCTTTTGAGTAAGCTAGTTAATTCGGCTGTGTTGTAATTCAAAATTCAAATAGCTAGCATTTCTTATAGACCATACTAGAAAATGGTCCGACTTAATTCAAAAAAGATTTACTTTTGTATTTCCCATCCTCATTACTTCTAGACCATTATTTAATCCTTTTTGAAGAATGAAATTTTTTTACTCAACCATTATGTTGTTTTTTTACCCAAGAACAAGATTTGGATTTTCAACCTGGCTTTGTTATAATTCTAAATTGCTTTTCATGCATACATAACGAATGCACGATATCTCAGTAGTGGAAAACTCGTAGGCTAGCTTAGAATTTGTTTTCAGATGTCGACATTCTCATCATAATTTCTCTTTCTAATTATACTAACTGATTTGATCCATTATTTTCCTATTCTGAGATGTCTAATGGAGCTTTCTAAAGAGGGATCAGTTGAATTACTTATAATATCAATGATCGTCTTCAATTAAGTTATATTTTTTGTTTCTATATATTATTGTCTTTGTTTTTATTGCTGTCGCTCAATGCAGAGCTGGTACCAAGAGGTCTCGAAGTTAAAGGCTAGATTTGAATCTCTGCAGCGCACGCAAAGGTTATGTCAAACTTAATTTCTATGAACATATTTCTCTAATTAATCTAGTTTTATTGTAAGATTACAACTTTGACTACTAGTGTACTACTTTTATTTCAAAATTAATAATTTCCTAATTGGTATCCCATGTTAAGGCATTTGCTTGGGGAAGATCTTGGACCACTTAGTGTGAAAGAATTGCAGACTCTTGAGAAACAGCTTGAAGGAGCTCTCACACAAGCTAGGCAGCGAAAGGTATGTGTGAAGATTTAATAAAGTTTAGAATGGTGTCAAGAAGAATTCCATTATATCTCTTTGGGTTAAGTTTTTATGCTTTAGTAGTTATCATATTTAAACCATCTTAAATATGAACAACTTTAGTAGAAGGTTTGCATTGGTTAAGGCAAAATTGAATGCATAGAAACAATTGAAGGTTTACGTTCTTTTTCCGATTTTTGGTTTATATTTTTTCTAGTGGCTTTAGATAGAGTGATATTGAAGAGCAAGATTCGTATAGCCAAATCCAAACCTTTGGGGAGTTGGAGCATTTTCCTCTAATTATTATATCATTAGACCAAACATCGCTTCTTTAATTTGTTTTTGTTTGGTAGGAATTATCATTAAGAATATTCCTTGTATCTTGAGTAAGTAAACATTATGGGGGACATGTGGTTTGACTAATTTTATGGAGTTGAATGTTGGGCAGTCAAGAAGCATTATGTTAATAGATTTAGTATAATAGAGATGAGGATGTTGAGATGGATGAATGGAAAGCCTGGGAAAGATAAAATTAGAAATGAAAGTACTTGGAAAAATGCAGGAGTAGCTTTAATAGGCAATAAACTAAGAGAAAGTCGGTTGAGATGGTTTGGATTTGTTCAATGAAGGCCAATTATAGAACCACTTGGCTTTGGACAAAGTGGAATGGAGAACTAAAATAGGATTTGCCTAGCCTTAACAAATTTTTTGTAATTTGCTTTTCCTGCACCCTTCTTGTTTCTCATTATCCAACACTTTCTGATTTGTATTTGTTCTCTTGTTTTTCACCAAAGTAATAATTTTGGAATGCTTGACGACACACTTATTTCCCTCTAATTCTCCTTTATTCTCTTGTTCTTTCAGTTTTTACCTTAAGTAGTGTTCTTATGTACAAATGCTCTTAATCTTGTTGTTTTGTTAATTGTATAAAATCAAAATTACCACTTGTTTAGATATTTGTTCATTTTCCTTAAATGCAGACACAGATAATGGTAGAGCAAATGGAAGAACTCCGCAGAAAGGTATGCACATGGATTATAAAATCTACTTGGTTTTGCTCAACAATTTTTTATTATTAAAAGTCCTATCTTTTGCTCTCAGCTGTGGTCCAGTGTGTCCATTTTTCTTTCCATTAGTAGTCTACTTCTTCCAGACAACTCTATTGGATATTGATAAATCATCAAATATTTATGAAATGAGGTCAACTCATCGAACTGCTACACCTCAATTAGTTGCATAATCTTTGTTTGGTGTTTATAATACTGATCACAACCCATTGATGATCCTATGCACCAATATCATAAGGTCAAAAGTTCGAGGCCAACTAATCTACAAAAGAAATGATCAACTAATTAATTTTGATGCAACTACTTCCAGATTTGGGCTTAGACCCATAGCTCAGTTGGTTTGACAAATGCACAGCAACTTTGAGTCCCTGGGTTCAAATCCAGCTTACCCATAATTCAAGACATCTAAACCAATAATGTTCTCTCTAAACTCTTAACATTCAAGCAGAGAAATATATATAAGGCTTGAAGTATGTAATGCTTTTGTCAAGTTCCATAAAATACTTGACTATGTTTCTTGGGGACCATTTCTGAATTTTTATGGGTAGTATTTTGTAATGTTTCTTCGATACTTCTGTACATCGGATTATGAGGTAATACCAAAATTGTCTATTTCCTTTAGTTTTGTACAAAATTTCCAGCACCTTTGTTACATAATATTTTCCATCAATCATCATTTTTTTCTGATTAATGAAGCAATCTTTTGGATTTTCTGTTAACATTGTCAGGAGCGACATCTTGGAGATATAAACAAGGAGCTTAAAACTAAGGTTTTTACTTCAAGTGTGGTTGCCCAGTACTCCTGAAATATTTTTTCTTCAACTAATTATGTAGTAATAATATTGATCAATTCTTCATGTTCTGATGTCTTACATTTCAGCTTGAGACAGAAGGGCAGGGTTCATTAAGAGCCATTCAAGGATTATGGGAATCTAATGCATTAATTCCAAACAACAACTTTCCTGTTCATCCTCCTCAATCCAATCCCATGGACTGTGAGCCCACCTTACAAATTGGGTACATTTGACAACGATTCTCGTTTCCATTTTTTTTTTTTTTTTTGTACAAAAAAAATATATATATATCTTTTGTTGAGATTAAGGTACATTACATAAGAGATGAATGCAATGTAGCTGTTGGAACAGGTACCACAACTTTTCTCAACACGAAGGAGCTACTGTTCCGAGGAGTGTAGCTGGTGAGAATAACTTCATTCAGGGATGGGTCCTTTGATCTACTTCGAACAAAAAAAAAAACATAGTACATATCCTCGATTTTATGGTCTAAATACTATGTTATATGTGGAATTAACAACTAATATGATAATCAACATTTGCATGCTTTTTACGGTGTCGTGTGGTGGAGTTCAAGTGCACACTTCTGTGTTTATACTGTACGCCAATTCGACCTACCCACTCGAACGGGCCTGTTTGTTAAGTTGGTTGGTTCAAAACCCGCCTTCACCTAATAATTACTAACCACTAACTCGCTTATAAAATAATAAAAAACTTAAAAAGCAGGGCTCGGGCAAATTGGGTCGAACTAAACCCAGTTTGTTTATAACTTTATGCACCCTTAACAAATCGTTGGCACACATACGTAAAGTTTTGTTGTGATCGTGTGTTTGGAATATGCCTATGTTGCATCATTAGTTAGGCCCCATGTATATGGTTAACAGACCTATTATATGACAATAATGTGAGGTGAATTTCATTGTGAATGTTATAGACCTTATGGCCATAGAAGGCCAGCTATTTCATGGGATTGTCATTTGGGTATTGGATAGGCATGCACGAGACCAATCTAAGCCCACCAATATTGGGCCAGGCTTAAGCCTAACATCGTAGGCACGAGACCAATCTAAGCCCACCAAGATTGGGCCAGGTTTAAGCCCTATAACATCTGTGCATGTTGCGGTTTGTCCCATCTGAAATGGTCTAGTCCAAACTCTGCCCTGTTCTAGCATTATTTTTAGGTACCCCATCAGACATGCAGAAAATGGGTGAAGAACATGAGATAGTTTTGGCCCCTTGACTACTTGAATATAGTATACACCATTTTTCATTATCACACATCATTTCTCCAATCAAATTTAAATGGACCAATTTTTGATGACCAAACAAAAAGTGACATCACTTGGGTTTTGAATTCTGTCTCAATCTTTTTAACTCCTGAAGAAGAAAATGAGATTTTTCTATGATTTCACTTAAAGAACAAACCATGAAGAAGAATGTCAAGAAATAGGCGTACTGTATGTTGTTTTTTCTTATTTGGTGTATAATATTTAATTTCATAACTTGATGTGTTATAATTAAAAGTTGGCATGGCAATGCATTTAGTTTGGGCTCTGAAAACCTGGCCCAATCAATAAATGGGTCCAAAATGTCAGATCTAAAACTTGAAAGATCATGCAATTGGCCTACATCAAATGATTTGGAGCCCTAGTCGAAAAGTCTTAATGATTTTTCAAAAAATCATTAAATGTAGTAGATCTTGAATAAGTTCTACAAAAATTTTATGGCAAAATTTTATTTATTATTTTTCTTTATTTGTGTCTTTATTCCACTCATTAAATGATTTTCAATCTAATGGCTAGGATAAGGTTTTTTACCTTTTAAAACCTTATAAATAGTAAGTTATGAAATAATTTTCGTGAATATGGTTTCTCTACTTCTACGTTTTGATAGAGACAAGGAGGAGGGAGTGTGCATGGGTTTCAATGCCCGGGATTAAATTTCAAATATTTTTTTTTCATGTAATTTACTCCTTTTGATTTTAATAATGAAGAATAAGATTAGATCTATCCATGGATGTAAGCATCATTACTAAACCACATAAATTTTGGTGTTCATTGATTTTCTCTTTATTTCTTCGCTACTTTCTAGGTAATCATGTTGAATAGGTGTGTCCAAGTTCACAAAAATCTCATCAACATCATCATCGAAATCGTATCACAAATATTTGGGATCAGTTAAAGGAATCACGTTCCTCCATTCAATCTATGTGGGCTTAAATTGATTGAAAGTGGATATCAAAACCATCTTCTACAATTGAAAATGTGTTTATATCCTCCTTCACTAATCCACATTCTTTTAGGCAATTTTTTGATAAGTTTAAAAACATTTTTTTTAGCAATATAATTTTATTAGATCAAAGGAGGTCGAGGTGGCCCCAAGACTTCAAGAAAAGAAAGAAAAGAAAAAGAATCATAATAATCTAATTACTCCTTATGACATAATCAATTGAATCCCCAGATGTGACAAGTTCGAGAATCATATATTTGTACATCTTGAGATACACTATTGTAATTCCCCATAAAAACTTGTATCCCAAAACATATGTCTACAGTTCCTTAACTTATCACATCAGGAGAGTCGATTGAGTATGTCATGTGGACCCTCAAAGAATTGAATCTCAAAGTCTTTGTTTTGTTTTAATTTGCCCAAATGGAGAAAACGGCCCCAAAATATCTAAAATTACTTCGTGGGTCGATTTCGCTACACCCTATAATTGACCTTCATTGAAGCTGCCCAAATAATCTTAAACTAGGGGTGCAACTTGGTTCGGTTCGGTTTGGTTTGAGGTCAAATTGGAACAGAACCAACATAGGTCAGTTCCACTAAATAAGAATCAGAACCAAACCAAATTCCATTGGAACCAAACCAACCCAAACCAAATTAAAGTCGGTTTGGTTCGGTTCGATTTCACAGATTACAAATATTTTATAAATTATAAGTAATATTTTTTAATAAAAAAATAAACATAAAATTTCATATAATAAATCACAAATTTATCCATAAAAAATCATTTGTTTATCCATAAAAAATCACTAATTTATGTAATAAATCTTAAAATAATTCATAATAATTATTATATACATATATATTTATTTATTGCATAGGAGTTCGGCTCTCGGTTTGGTTCGGTTCTATATAAGCTTGATCCGAGAACCAAACCAAATTAATTGATTCTCCATTTTTGTAATCCAGAACTAAACCGCAACTTGTTCCAAACCAAACCAAACCATCCCAAAGTCATCGATTTGATTTGATTCTCGATTTGAACCGGACCAAGTTGCACCCTATCTTAAACTACTTATTCTAAGTTCAACGCATACGAGAAAGATTCACTCTTCAAGTTGCTCTCTTTGACTACATGGGCCAATCAGCATTTAAAGTTGACCAAAATTATCAAATTACCCGACCTATACGTACAACACCCTTTGTCGGACTTATATTTGCAGCTTTACTCCTTGAGTCTTGACGACCACTTTGCTTTACTCGTTTTGCCTTTTATATTTGGCGCTTTATTAGGATTAGTAATTCAGCACCAATAACGCGTCATCTACACCCACTTTTTTTTTTCGCTACGCCTGTCTACTGCTTTAACTTATTGTATTTGTGGGTGTCTGCAACAAAAAATTATCTACAAGTTTCACCCACTGATTTATTTTAAGACAAACATTAATTTACTGAACTTTTCAATAATTTTTGATAGATAAATATCAAACAATTTCAAAAAAGTTCAGCAATAACATATCGAACACTTTTCACATGGGATCTCGTGTAAGGAATCGTTTGGTATATAACTATCAATCTAAGAACAATAAACATGATAGAAATATATTGAAAAATACTCTATAATGTGGATTCGACTGAATTTTGATAGAATTTTTAAATATGATTGTTTCGATAGGATTTGATATGTTTCGAATTAAGAGGAGGGAAAAGTTGTATTTATTTGATGAATATTAGATGGGTGTATGAAGTAAAACATAATAAAACTTAAAATGTTATTTATGTAATTACACATTATTGATATTTAATGCTGAAGTGGGGCCTTCTATATGTAATTGCTTTGGTTTAAGTATGTTTTAGTTACCTCTAATATATTCCAAAAAGAATATAAGGGAAAATCTTTTCCACCGTTGTTATGGAGCACATTCAATCTCCATCGTCCAATCGGAAAATTTAAAATCATTGATTATTACCATCAGTGGGCCATAAAGCTTACAGTTGCAAGCTTTTTTGCATTGCCGGGTTGGCCCATTTCCCTGTTAATTAGTCATATTTAAGAAATGGAGCTACTATTGCCACGCCAATTCTTATAAGAGTTGCACACATGCAGTTGGTGTGGCGTTAGAAAATTTTGGTCTGGCAATAGAAACTCTCTTAAGAAATTCATAAAAACTACCTAATTTCTATATTTGGCCGATGCCAATCAAGATTCATGCATCACATGCACATTATATTAGACCCATTTACCCAAATAATGTTATTTTCATCCATTGCTTGAGAGTGATACACCTAGAGATTCCCACCATAATAGAAACCTACGAAATAGTTGCAGTGGAATGATACATCTAGGGATTCTAAAGTGAACAGATACCTTGGAAAAATACATGGTCCCTTAGGAAACCTGTGGGTTTGCTAGTTGAATTGGAATAATTTTTTGACCCACCAAATCATGAATCTTTGACCAATCTTTTGACATTTTACGTACTAAAATTGAAATTCAATATAAATTGACGATTTATAACAATTTGATTCAGAGTAAATTTTTTATTTAACAAGGTGTCTGGATTGTGAAACCATCTAACATGGGCAAGACAAATAGTCTCTTAAAACACAATATCTCACTCAAAACCCTTGACAATACCCCACAAACCACACATAAAATAAAATAAGGTGCAAGACAACTAGTCTCTTAGAGTACCATCTCTCACTCAAATGCCCTAGTACAAGCAATACCTAAAAAAATTCATATAATTATCAAAATAACTTTACCAGTAGGGCAGAGTTAGTAAGAAGCCAATGGGGGCAATTCCCCCCCCCCCCCCCCCAAAAAAAAAAAAAAATATATTTTATGCCTTAATTTGAAATACTCATGTATTTTCAACTACAGGCATTATTCCATTTGCCCCCACTCCCTCACCTATCTCCAATTTTTATCCCCCTCTCTCAATTTTTTGAAGATGGCATTGCTCGTTGACTTGGGCCTTCTCTAATGAACTAATTGGAAATAACCTAAACATCGTTTTATTCAATCTCTAACTAAAAAACTTTTGAATTTTCTTTGTAAAACCCTTCGACTTGAAGCTCTTTGATCATACCCTTGATTACAGTTTGCCCCCACTATAAGAAATCCTGACTCCATCCCAGTTTCTAGTGTCTTTATTCCCCACCCACTCACTGTCCATCAACCCTGTTGAGAAAACAGGAACAATTGAACCAAGAACCGAATCGAAATAAAACATAAATCACATATAAAAATATAGATTTTTACATGG
Organism: Akebia trifoliata; assembly: GCF_017979445.1. Classification (NCBI taxonomy): domain Eukaryota; kingdom Viridiplantae; phylum Streptophyta; class Magnoliopsida; order Ranunculales; family Lardizabalaceae; genus Akebia; species Akebia trifoliata. The sequence continues at coordinate 32,329,898 of NC_141386.1, forward strand.
TTCTCTTGAGATTGAGGTAGTCCACGGATCACACCGATTTTATTATGAAGAGAAAAATCACAGTTACAAATTATATCCTCACAAAAAACAAAAAATATAAATATTCCAAGAAATCTAGTTAAGATTTTACATAATTGTAATGATATTACAAAAATACCCTTGAAAATTTTTCTTTCAGGATAAAGCCCCCGAACCCCCCAACAAACTCGTCCAACATGAATGCATGACTTAATTTATAATATACCTCCTTATTAACAGTACTATTAGGCTACACAACAAAGTCCATGTAATTATGGCCACTTGTGATCCATTAGGAAATAATGCAGAAACTTTCTTTCTTTCCCTTTTTAATTTTTTAAACTATTTTTATTGTTCTTTTAAATTTTTTTTTCTTCTTTTGCGTGAGAAACATCATAGATTTTGACTAAAAATCACCCTTTAGACAAGTGCGCTTTTTAAGAGAAGCCAAAAAGCTGTTGGCTAATGAACTTTAGTCACAGACATGATGTGATTACTTGAGCAAACAACTTGCATCCAAGGCTGTCAATGAGTTGGGCTGAGCTGGATTTGGGTGACCATAAACGGATTCAGGGGCGGAGCTAGTAAGGAGCCTGCCCACCCACAAATTCTTTAATATGTCAGATACCCTTAGAGTTGGGTTATAATTTGAGATTCTCCATACTTAGATTTGATGGCTTGTGGCCCCAGATGACCTTGTTGCCCACTTCACAATTCAATGTTTTGCCCCCCATCTCTAATTGATTTATTTAGACTGCACCCTTGGATGGGTTAATATTAATTTGAAATACCCTTCATTTCATCAAATTATGACAGGCCCCTTTGACCTTGCTCTATTACAAGCCCGCCTACTTTTAATGTTAATAACCCTTTGAAAGATAAAGCTGTGAAGTTTATATATATATATATATATATATATATATATATATATATATAGGGAGCGGTTCGGCAGCCCTAAAGTTTGTCAAGTTTGGTGCCAAACATTTTTTGTAAATCACTTTTGATGGTGTTAGAAGTTTTGGAATAGGCTGATTTTTTGTGAGGATGATCTCTACGGTGAAGAGATCATCCTCACAAAAAATCAGCTCATTTTGAAACTTCTAACTCTAGTTTACAAGTTGAAGAATCGTGGACCGTCCATGTTTTGTAAATCACTTTTGATGGGGTTAGAAGTTTTGGAATAGGCTGATTTTTGGTGAGGATGATCTCCTCATCATAGAGATCATCCTCACAAAAAATCAGCTCATTCTAAAGCTTCTAACCCATATTTTGAAAAATGTTTGGCACCAAACTTGGCAAACTTTAGGGCTGCTGAACCGTTCCCATATATATATATACACACACACAGTAAACAGAGCCAAACATTGTGTCAAAGTATTTTTCAAAATAGGGGTTAGGAGTTTTGGAATGGGCTGATTTTTGTTGAAGATGATTTTTGACCGTCTAATTTTTGTAAATAACTTTTGATGGGGTTTGAAGATTCGGAATAGGCTGATTTTTTATGAGGATTGTCTCCTCATCATAGAGATCGTCTTCACAAAAAATCAGCCAATTCCAAAACCTCTAACCTATGCATTAAAAAAATGTTTGATTATCTTTAGGGCCTCCGAATGCCACCACATATATAGAGGTTTTGGATTGAGTTGATTTTGTTTTAAAGATGGTCTCTATGATGAGAAGATCATACTCACAAAAAATCAGTCCAATCAGAATTTTCTAAATCCATCAAAAATGATTTACAAATTATTGGTAAAAATTGATGGTCCACATTCTAAATCATTATTGATGGAGTTAGAAGGTTCAGATTTGGCTGATTTTTTGTGATGATGATCTTTTCATCATAATGATCATCCTCACAAAAAATCAGCCAAATCAAAAACTTCTAACCCGTATCTTGAAAAATTATTGTTATTACATATGTTGTTACTTGTGTTCCATGATCCGCCCACTATATATATATATATAATCATGGAACATATGTAAAAACAATGTAAAAAAAGAATAATTTTTTAAAATATGAGTTAAAAGTTTTGGATTGAGCTATTTTTTTTGTGATGATCTATATGATGAGAAGATCATCTTAAAAAAAAAAAAATTTAATCCAATTTGAAAACTTCTAACCCCATCAAAAGAGATTTGGAATGTGATCCATTGATTTTTTAATAATAATTGTGAACTACTTTTGATGGACTTAGAAATTTTTGATTAAGTTGATTTTTTACGAAGATGATCTTCTCATCATAGAGACCCTCCTCACAAAAAATCAACTCAATCTGAAACTTCTAACCCATATTTTGAAAAATCATTATTTTTTACATATATCCCATGATCCACCCCTATATAATGTCTATCCAACACAACTCAATCATTAAATATAGTTTGCCCACCGAGGACAAAAATCCTGGCTCCACCCTTAAACGGATTGGTGCAATTTGGCCTTCCAAATCCTAATCCAACTTGACATGTCTAATGGTCAGTCCAAGTCGAGTCGATCTGCAATATTTTTGTTATAAATAACTATACAATAGTACGATGCGGGATGTCAATCCAAGGCCACCCGCAAGGGCGCACGCTCACTTATCTGGTGCATGTGATGTGTGGGTGTTGCACGTGTCCCGAGACTAATCCTTGGACAAGACCATGGTCTATACATTGAGCAAAGCCTAGATATGTTCTTTGTCCGTTGTTTACATGGATATTCAGTTATCAAAAAAATAGCACGATATCCAACAATTAGGACTTATCATCAAGAAGTATCCACAAAATATATATTATCAAGATAATTATGTATCTTCATAATTGGATTTTTTTTCACCAAACCTATAATAAATGGTGGGGTGTCAAGACCTGTAACCCTAACTAATAGGAGTGAGGCAACTATCCACTTAGAGCATCATATCTAACTCAAACCCTCGGGTATGTGCTATATCCCACAAATCACATATACTAGGTAAGTTAGGATAAATCCTTGTGAATAGCCAACGAAAGGGCTTGAACTCAAGATCTCGTCTCTTTGGAAAGAGGTCTTGACCACTACGCTCAATACTTATTCGTTAAAATACTATTAAGTTATTCAACTGGGCCAATTTACTTGACTGATTATGACTCTTAAGCCTGAAGTGGGCTTGGCTTGACAACTTAATGGATCCAGTTATGCCATCCAAATCCGGTCCATGACATGTTGGGTCAATCCCAATCCATTGATAGCCAATGAATTAGAGGTGAAGAGAGAGAGAGAGTGAGAGAGTGAGAGAGTGAGAGAGGGGCAGGTAGGGGATGGGAGTGGGGTATGTAGGGTTTGAGGATGGTTTGTATGTAGGAAATCCCCAACACTCCAACTGAAACCTGACAAAGCAAACCTAATGAAACAGCTATAACGATAAAAACACGAAACACACGTGCACTCATTAGAGAGAGAGAGAGCATGATTACAACCCCCAAAACCAGAATACTCGATTATTCCTACAATCCTACCTTCATAGTTCTATTTTTTTTCTAATAAAAAATTTATTAAGTTTCATTCCATTTTTTTTAACATTATTTATTATGTTTTATTTATTAAAATATTTAAATTAAAATTAAAATTTTTTTTGGTCTTACCTCCCTCATTTATTTGTCATATTTAATAAGTTTACACCTACGACAGTAACAATCGATGTTGATTGAAGATAGATGAAACAGAAAGAAAAAACCCAATTTATGTAGGGTGGGTGTCCGACAGCCAACTTAATTAAGGAGTTAATTTTGTCTTACATGACTTAAGTGTTTTGGATTGAACTGAATTTATTTTTACTTTTTTTGAGGATGATGTGGAGATCATGCTCACAAAAAATCAGCCTAATCTGAAACCTCTAAATCCATCATAAGTGATTTATAAATTATCGATAAAAAATCGACAGTCCACATCCTAGATCTATTTTGATGGGGATTGAGCTGATTTTTTGTGAGGACGATTTCCTTATCATATAGATCCTTGTCACAAAAAATCAGTTTAATCCGAAACTTTTAAGTCATATAGGACAAATCATTGGCTCTGTGTTGACTCCCTAACGTTGATTATCAAACTTGACCCATTTATACATGTTGCAGATGAGGGCAATTTATACATTTTAGCTAACTAAAAACTCTCTACATTTGGCTATAATTCATTGTATTCACATATGGGGCTTGTCAATGGATGTCATATCCAAATCCTATCGAATTCATTGCGAAGCTTTATCTTAAGATTTGTGGTCAACCACCTAATCATGTTTCTCTAGTTCGTTCCATCGTCAAGAGTGACGTCTTCTGTTATTGAATGTTCGTTCATATTCACTTTCTTTATCTTAAGTTACATTTTGACAAGTCTTCCACTCAATTTTAAAATCTTTAATTAGCATATTTAGTCTATTTGGAGTTATAAACAACCATTCTTGAACTACTATATCTTCTCAAATGCTTCCATTTTCAATTTTATCTTTCTTGGTCTTCACATTTATCCATTTCAACATCTTCATCTTTATTATGCTAAATTTATAAACATGATGTTTTTTTAATAATTCAACTTCATATAATATAGGTGGTCTAATTGTTGTCTTATAAAATTTTACTTTTATTTTGATTGGAATGTGTCATTGAGGTCAAGAAATACACTTTCACTTTAGGCATCTAGTGATGCATACAAAATCTTAAGAATTATAAATGTAGTATATAATTTTACATCGTTGAATTTAGATTTCACATATAAGAGTTCATTGGTCGTCTATTTTTAAAGCCTGTGATATAATCATTTTGAAAAAAATAAAAAAAATGATCCTAACTTAAATCATGAAGTCAAGAGGGTTGAGTTGTTATTTGGGCCAATGTGGTAGCCCACGTAGCCAAATGAAGACATTATTTCAGGCTCTACATGAACCTTGGGGCCATGTAGCCTATTTATTTGGAATCCAAATGTGATTTGTCAAGATTTGACCTAAATTATATACCCATTCCCAAACTAGAGGCCTCCTAAATAAACCAACCATTTTTCAGCTAGAAATCACATGTTGGGCTGGTTTTTTTTTTTCATAGCAAAGTACATTAATGAGTGGGGTAATATTATACCTTCATGGGTCACAAAGTACCTCCCATGACCCATGGATGGGGTAATTTTATCATTTTCTTTAGAGTAAGTAGAGCCGATTATATAGGAGGAAATTCTTAGGATGCCTTTCAAATTTTTTCCATTAGTAAGCGACACAGTGTAAAAACAATCCTACTTTTATCAGTTTGTGTCCTGCTTGGAGGTAGGGGTGGTAACTCTAACACGAGAACGACACAAAGTTAATAGGTTGAGCCTAATCGTGTTTGGATCATAATTGTGTTGACCCATCAAAACCGTTTAATAAACGGATTAAGTTCGGGTTAGGGACATCAACCGTTTTAACATGTTCAATTGTTATGTCACTAATGTTCCCATCAAAACCGTTTAATAAACGGATTAAGTTCGGGTTAGGGACATCAACCGTTTTAACATGTTCAATTGTTATGTCACTAATGTTTCAGGTTGGCCCACATGCAAACCGACCCACATAACCCATTTAATAATGTTTTGAGTTTTTTGGTTTGTTTGTTGGTGGAACTATATTTTTGTTTTGTGATACTTTATTTAGGTTAATGGTAGGTTGGTAGATATGGGTTATGATCATGTCCAACCCATAATCACGTTTACATGCCAACCTAAACATGACATAAACCAACATATTTACAAAATGGGTCACACATGTTTGGGTTTAAGGTTTTACACAATTATTAAATGAATCAAGTTCAAGTTGGGTAAATTTTCAAAATACCTTTAACTCAACCCGATATGAACATGACTCGAAAATGACACAAAATTAATAAATTTGGATTGGGCCTAATCGTTTTGACCCATCCAATCTGTTATTAAACATGTCAACTTCATGTTAAGGACATCAACCTGTTTAGATATCGTGTCACTAATGTTTCAGGGTGACCTACGTACAACCTTATCCTTAAAACTCATTTAATGATCCTTTTCATTTTTGGTTGTGGTTGGTGGAGCTTAAACTCCATTACATCTACCTTTTCAAGATTTCTAATACTATCTACACCAACAACCACCTTGTTGTTCTTCTACTGATACCCTCAGATTCTTCTTCTTCTTCTTCTCTTATAACAGTCGTTCGTATCCTACGCACCTTGTTTGACCCTTTCACCTCAGTATCAAGATGACTAATTCTCTTCCAGGTACCCATTTGAGCATTTTCTTTGACACCTCCTTTTGTTTTAATAAATTTTGTTTAAACATTTATTTTGAACTATCATTTATTTCTTGAATTAATCATTTAAAAATGACACGAAATTAATAGATTTGGATTGAGCCTAATCGTTTTGACCCATCCAATATGTTTATTAAACGGGTCAACTTCATGTTAGGGACATCAACCCGTTTAGTTATTGTGTCACTAATGTTTCAAGATGACCCGCATACAAACCAATCCATAAAACTCATTTAATGATTTTTTTATTATTTTCGATTGTTGGTGGAACTTATTTATGTTTTGTGATACTTAATCCATGTTAATGGTAGGTTAATAGATACAAGTTATAATCATGTTCAGAAAGTAATCAAGTTTATGTTTTTGTTTGGATCGTAATTGTGTTCACGCTCGAGTCGTTTCCATGTCGTGTTCAGGGATTACTCATGCCAACCTAAACACAACATGAATCAATATGTTTATTAAATGGGTTACACGGGTTTTATCATGTTACCTATTTATTAAACGGATCGAGTTTGAGTTTAAGGTATTGATATGATTATTAAAAGTGTCGATTTGGAATTGGGTAAATTTTCATAATGCTCTTACCTCAGCCCGACCCGACCCGATCCGATCCATTACCACCCTTAGTTGGAGGATAGAAAACAGGGTGTGTGGTGTATAGTTCACACGGAGGAGAAGAATTCAGGCAAGAGAGAGAAATTTTCTTTATTTAGTCCATATTATTAGGCGAAGGACAGGGATGGTATTATTAATATTTTCCTCCTTAAACTCCATTACATCTACATTTTCAAGATTTCTAATACTATCTACACTAACAACTACCTTGTTGTTCTTCTACCGACACCTTCAGATTCTTCTTCTTCTTCTCTTCTAACGGTCGTTCTTATCCTGCGCACCTTGTTCGACCCTTTCATCTTGGTATCAAGATGGCTAATTCTCTTCCAGGTGCACCCTCCTTTTGTTTTAATAAATTTTGTTTCTTTAATTATAAAATATATTTATTTTGAACTATGATTTATTTCTTGAATTAATCATTTAAAAAAGATGAAATCTTGATATTTAGACCAGTGGGAAATGTTGGGTTGTTTTTGTTTTTGTGATATATTTGTAACAAATTTTTTTTGTTGTTGTTGCAAAAATAAATCTTTTGATCAAGAAAAAAAAAGATTCAAATCTAGCATCTGATCTTGGAAGAATAGTAAATAATTAGATTCCAGTGGATCAGACTAAATTTAGTACTTCTCATTCAAAAGCACGAGTTCAATTGGACCAATAAAAAAGGAATCTTAAAACCCATAAGAGAATCTATTTTGGTTTTTAGAGATTTAATATTATCTCTTTGATCTGTTGGTAGGGCTGAAATGGGTTACTGTTGACCTTATCAATCTCTGTGCTTGTTAGTGTTAATGGATCTCCAATAAGTTTTTGTTATTTTTTTCAGATGGAGTTTGATTCTGTACTCTCATAAATGTTTGGATTAATGTCTTGATCAGAGGCAAATTAGATGATTTGTTTTATCGAAATCAATGCCTTATAAATATTGGGTTCCACTCAGAAGATGTAATTCTTAACTTAATTCTCATATATGATAGGATTCATGTTGTGGACCCCAATATTTTGGTTAATGTGTAGACGATTATGACAACAATCGCTTACATATCAAGGATGACAAATACTAATAATTGTTTTCATGTAGATGTCTCCAAAGCTCTCTCAGCCGACGCAAAAGGGGGTAGTCAAGAGACAAAACCACTCATTGTGTGCTTTGGGGAGATGTTGATTGACTTTGTCCCAACTGTTGGTGGAGTTTCACTTGCGGAAGCACCCTCATTTGAGAAGGCTCCTGGTGGAGCTCCTGCTAATGTTGCTGTTGGGATATCAAAACTGGGTGGGTCTGCAGCGTTTATCGGCAAGGTGCATATTATTAACTTTGTAAACTTTCGATGTAGATGTGGATGTGTCTGTATATAGAATTAGTTTTGTACCCTTCATTGAATCACAAGTTCGTGGTAGAATCCTTGTTTCTATGTTATGTAGCTCGAGAATCTATGCTTTTGTCTTTTTATACTTCATAGAGATTACCCTTTTATGCTTTGCACTGATGCCTTTCTTTACTGAGTTACTTACAATCTTTGAGTCAGGTAGGGGAGGATGAATTTGGGTATATGTTGTCTGACATATTGAAACGAAACAATGTCGACAATTCTGGCATGCGTTTTGACCATGATGCAAGGACAGCACTGGCATTTGTAACACTTAGAGCAGATGGTGAGCGTGAGTTTATGTTTTTCCGCAATCCAAGTGCAGATATGCTTTTTCGTGAGTCGGAACTTGATGTGGGTCTTATTAAGAAGGTAAATTTAGTATTTGTGGTATTATTTAAATTTATTTGGATAAGGAACTACTTGTTCTTTTTTTTTCTCGAAGTACAATTAAAATTTATTGATGATAGCTGAGCAACTTATTTGGGCTTAGACCCATGGCTCGGTTGGTTTGACACATTGCAAAGCAACTTTGAGGTCGTGGGTTCAAGTCCAGCTTACCCATCAAAGCTGGTAAAAAAAAACTTGTTTGGTTTAGCTATTTTTCTGTTTATTGCACATGCAGGCTAGTATATTTCACTATGGCTCAATTAGTTTGATTGAGGAGCCATGTCGTTCTACACATCTCGCTGCGATGAATATAGCTAAAAAGGCTGGTTCTATCCTCTCTTATGATCCAAATTTGAGATTGCCACTATGGCCGTCAGCCGAGGCTGCCCAGAAAGCTATCATGAGCATATGGGACCAAGCAGATATTATTAAGGTAAGCTTTGATAAATGTGACCTCATTCAGAATAGCCTTTCATGGATTGCAACATAATTGAACTGTTGTTTGGTTAATGAATTTTTTGCTAAGAGCTTTCTTCGCACTTGTAGATTAGTGAGGAAGAAATTTCATTCCTGACTGGAGGTGATGATCCTAATGATGATAATGTGGTGTTAGAGAAGCTTTATCATCCTAATCTTAAGCTTTTGCTTGTAACTGAAGGATCAAAAGGCTGCAGATATTACACCAAGGTAAGCATATTGATTTTGTCCCTTACCCATGATTTTAAACATGTTGTTGGAATACTTCAACAAATAGTAACTTTGTTGGTCAGTATCTTAATTTTAATGTGGTAGTTCCATGTATGTTACTAATTTTCCCACCAACATGTTATATGTGGCTTTACTAGATAATTTAATGAATTTTTTTAGATGGATAAGCTGGTCTTGAACCCAAGACCTCAACGTTGCATTGAAATGTGTCAACCAATGGGCTATTGGTCCAAGCCTAGGTCATTTAATGGATTAGAAATGTAGTTCAGAGCCTGACTGAGTCTTTTCATATTGGGTATCACTACCAACATGTGAAGGCACCTCCTTGTTTACATTTTTTGATTCTCTAGTCTAAGTAACAAAGACACAAAGCCCTAAAATGCCATTTACAAGTCCCTTTTTGATGGAGGGAGGATGATTTGATGTTCGATGACCGAATGAGATATCTGATCATCGGATACTTGGTTATCTTCCTTGTAAACATACTAAATATGAGAATTCATCTTAGTTAGAAAACCTTGGATTACTATTTTGTATATATGTTCTCTGATTTCAGCAAACCCCAAATTTTTGGGATGAGGCTTTGATGATGATATGTTTTCTGATTAATGGCTGACCATTTTCCCTCATTTAGTTCAATCTATTACCAAACTAGTTATTCTCTCGTTGACATCGACTTTTTGAACAGAATTTTAGTGGCAGGGTTCCCGGTGTTAAAGTTAAACCTGTTGACACTACTGGTGCGGGTGATGCATTTGTCAGTGGGATATTGTTCAGTTTAGCTTCTGACTTAAATCTGTATCAGGTACCCTTTAATCTTTGCTTAAGTTTGAGTGGAATGGATTGTTTGAATCTTGTTTTCACATTTCTCATATAAGACACTTATATAATTGGGTATAGTAGTAATTCCTGCATTTTTTAATATTATTTAGATGTTGGAAACTTTAAATTCTATTAGCTTGATTTTAATATGGTCGTATTCAGGTTCTCGAAAATCATCTAGTGTTTAATTGAGCATTAGCATCTTTTTTTTTTTTTCTAGCAAAAAATATGTGAGATAATTTCCAGAAGCTTCTAAAAATTATAATATATGGTAGACAATCGTAGAATGGGTTGTAATAAAAAAAAATGAAAACAGAATGTGATGTAATATTTAACGAATGAAAAATTATGTACTTGTATACTACAATATAAAGTAGTGAGATCCTTTACAGTAACCCTTCTTCATGGCATGCTACCTTTTGCAAGATCATCATGTCTACTGACCAACCCTTCCTTGCTTGGGGGTTTTCAACGAAGGCTGATAACAAGCCCCAGTTGGAAGAAATATTCAAGTTGAAGATTCTAATGAGTGACGAGAAACCCAAAAGATGATTGAGATTGTAAAAGCAGATATGAACACACTTTCAATAGTAAAAAAGCATGGATCTGGCCAGAATGGAATGGATGAACAAAGAAGATTCGTTTATTCGACCCCAAATCCTTGGGATAAGGCTTTGGTGATGATGATGATGATGATGATGATTGGGTATTGAATCATCGGTATCAAGCATTTCTTTAAAATTCTCACTGAATCAAATATTCTTCAAGCAATATCTACTTTTTGAGCTAACAATTTTGCATTAATTCTTTTCCCAAAACCATTTATTAAATCCACAGAAGACCACAACAGTTTGCATGCACATTTAACGTCATTCAATAATATCCTTGTGTGTTGATGTCAAAAAGATTTCCTTTGCCTCTCTACCATTGTGGCATCTTTATTGGTTCTCGAACTCCTACCCAATTACATTATATACATGAAAGGACTTCCACTTAGACATATATGCTGGAATGTTCAGGATTCTTCTTTCACCAGGGGTGGATTTAGAGTGGGGGCAATGGGGGCACTTGCCCCCATAAGAATTTTCAAAACCTTCTGTGGAGTAATGAGCTATTGTGACAGATAATAGTCGCAAATAAAGAAATCTGCCGCTATTGCCCTCGCAATTTGTTTCACACTCTTAACCCCCACAAAAAAGTTTCCATGGTTATGTTGCCCCCACAAAAAAAATTACAATCTTTGTTGCTCTCACAAAAAAATTTCCACTCTTAGGTTGCCTCCACATGTGTAAAATCCTGACACTGCCCGTCTTTCACAAGCAATAATATTCAAAACGTGCAAAATGAACCACCCAATTCTGTGGTTTACTACGGTGAGGGATGGAAGTGGAGATGGTTTTCTACAAATTGGAAAGCAAAAAAAAAAAAAAAAGTGTTGATGAATCTTGGTATGTAAATGCTATATGATAGTGATAAGAGCAGAGTGTGTGATTTAATATATATATATATATAAAGATTGCTAGTGAGAAATTTTGAATATGTTTAACAAACTTGTGTTATTGGCAGGATGAGGAGAGGCTAAGGGAAGCTCTTCTATTTGCGAATGTGTGTGGTGCCATCACAGTCACACAGAGAGGAGCCATTCCTGCATTGCCCACAAGAGAGGCAGTTCACCAGGCCTTACCCAAAGCTGTTGCATGAGATGATAGATAGGCACCAATCACCGCTACCACTTTCGTGTATTTTGTTTGTATTGAACTGCTATTATAAGCTGGTTTCCATTGTAAGGTAACTAGGCAATCAGTTTCCATTCCTGTTAGTTGTTATGCTTCTGACTGTCTCGTGAACGGACGGACGGGTTGCATAAGCCTTTCCCTCCCTCGGCATTGGGACATCTTGTTAACCCTTAAAAAAAATTACATTTGAAGATACCAAGGTTTTGGCTAGGTCTGGGATTTGAGGTTGGGTTTACTGTATGATTCCATTTTGATATTTGTAACATTGCACGAGCCGCTTTAGATAGAAACAGAAGCTATAGGGCTTAAAACTTAAGTGGTCGAAGAGGTCTTCCAGATGTTTCTGGTTTTCAAAAGGTGTTTTCAAACATTTTGTCACTTTGAGGTCTGTATTGCTGCAGAGAAAATATTTTGTAGGGAAAATGGGTTCATTGCAAGAATAATTTTGGTATTTGATTGCGCCTTGGGAAATGTCAAACGGGAATTGGATTTTCCTACGGGTGTTCGGGTGATATTTCTCTGCCATTATGAGAAAATATATTTTTTGAAAAATGATTTTCCCATTGAAAATGAAGCCTCATACAAATTGCATTTTCATTGAAAATGATTTATTTTTTCTTTAAATCATATAAGCCACCCCCTCCTACTTGGAAACCAAATCTTTGATGGTTTTTTCCAACGCTTCCCTCACTCAAAACAAGGCGACCAAACTCGGATTTGCCTCTGCTCAGAAGACGGAATTCGAGGTCACGTGAAAGGGTGTTGTTAGGGCACACGTTAAAGTGCAATAGTGCACTTTGGAAATTGGATTTTGTATCGAAAATACCCTTACAAAAATCTTTTTTTTTTTTACCAAAATACCCTCGTATACTTATTGTACTTTAACGTGTGGCCCTCAGAGCAGATATTAATAAAACCCCTAATATAAAAGGGACGGGTACATACTTCTTCCAATGTTACCTTTAAAGACCACATAATCCTGACCGTATAATGGTTAAGATTTATCTTTAAAATAGACTTTTCCAAGATGTGTGTTATCAAAATACATATAAATCTTACACGGTTAGATCATGTGTTTTCTCAAAAGTCATCAAATAAGATGGAGAAACTATGGAGGTGTCTTAGTTTAGTTGGCAAGGTCTTTGGGTGATGATACGAGAGGCCCATTGTGGATTATCATCGTTGAGATTACAAATACCACAGAAAATTTATTAAGATTTTTTGACAATTTGTAATAAAAGTCAATTATAATTTGTATTAGTAAAAATTATAATAATATTTCGACCAATTTTATCTTTTAGTGAAAAATACTATGGTATGTTTGCCTTTTAAAATATAAATATTTATTTTCTTTGTTAAATTTAAGAGTATTTTGATTTTTAGATTTAAATGATTTATTTTGTAATAAATATTTTGATAATTAATATCAACAATACTTCTATAAATATGTTTATAAATTTTTTTATATTTATAATAATGTCATTGTACAAAGATCAATATATCTTTATCATTTTCACTAAAAAACAAAATTACCAGGAGACTCACCTGAATCATCTTAATATCATTCATGAACATCCCTACCAAGATCTTATTATTATTATTGCTATTTCTTGTTCAAATTTTAGAAGAAATATCATGAAATGTTCAAAATAATCAACATGACTCATTGAGTAATCTCAACATCACTCGTGATTGAGCTGAAATGAAATATCGAATTTTAACATCATGCAGACTAGGCTGCACGACATGCCTAGTTTGCAAGCCTGTTCATAGTCCTAAACATGAATCGATCTAAACATAAATCCGAATCAACCCTATTTGAATATTTTAATTACAACTTAAAATGAGTCGGATCTAAGTATATCCATATTTAGATTCAAATTTTCTTTATCGACATCCAAATTTGTATCCAAATCTGATTCAGAACCTACCAGATAAAACTATATCCAAATCATTTCATTTCGCTTAAATTGGATCTAACCCGAAACCACCTGAATTAGGATTTTGGATAAAATCCGACCCATTTTATAGCCTAATCATAATTATAATGAAGAAGAGTAGCGTAAGGTCCGGCTGCATAACATGTGCTTAAGAGTGAGTGAAACATTAATTAATATAGTATGTATATTAGAGCGCACGTCGGCTGTGAAGTGGGGAAGGATAGAGAGCTGTAAATAGAAACAGAGATCGGGCGAGTAGATGATGATGATGAGGAAGAAGAAGAGAACAGAGTAAGATAAAGATCCAATGGCCACTAAACCTAATCTTCTTCCTGAAATCGGACCAGATGGTCTCCCTAGAGAATCCCCTGTTATTGCCTACACCGAAAAGGTTTCATTTCAATCTCAATCTCAATCTCGATCTATCTTGTTTGTTTGATCTTTTTTTTTCATAATCTGATGAAATTAATTTTGATTTTGTATCAGATAATAGAGGAGGAACAGCTCCAATTAAAGAAGTATGTGCTCTTCTCTGCCCTAATTTATGTTCAGATCTCTCACCTTTTCAATTTAGGCTTTTATTTATTTGGCATTTTAAATTCATTCTGTTTATGTTATCTGCAACTATTGGAAGTTCTACAATGTGAATCCACTCACATAGTTGAATTTGAATTTACCAAATTGTGGATAATATGTTCTTTCATATTATTCATCATTATGGTGGTATTTTTACTGGATCTCAAAAACTTCAATGTAGATATCTCAGACACTTTGTAGAGAATTTTGTGCAAGAATCGATGATGAATTTATGTGGTTTGGCAAGTTTGTCTGTGTCCACCGGCGATTATGAGATCCTTTCACCGTTTCTGTGAAAATCAGGGTTACAATCTTTCAATCTCAGCCATCCCCCTGGTGCTTTAAGAGGCCAATACACTTGGCACGTGTTGGAAGGGGTGACTCATGTGTCAATGGGAATAGTCGGACTAAGTCTGGATACCCATGTATTAAAAAATAAATTAAAAAAAAGGTCGAAAAGTGCCGAGGCACATTGCCCTTCTCTCGATGCGGCATAGGTATGGTTAAAATGAGTCATATTTTTTAGCACCCACAATTTCTCCCCTTTTAGGAGCCCCGGGTGTGTCCGAAGTTCCCAATGAGTCGCTTCAAATTCCATGCATATGTCACTCCTATTTCCACTCCTTATCATTTGAATTTTATAAGTGGCACGGTTCCTCTGGTATTATTTCTAATACAAACTCCATGAATTTCTTAGATATATTGAAGACAATTATTCTAAAATCCGTGGTGTTGAACGAGAGCTAGCAAATCTTACATTTGAGTTGAAACTCACTGCTGGACCAAAGAAAGCAGGTAGGCAAAGTTACTTTAGCTATATTTCTTGGATTTTTGGTTCTCAGTTATATCTTTGACATTTTATATATGATGATTCTTTATGTTAATGCATATGAACAAGTGATAATTGGTCCTTTATTCTCTTCCATTCCATGAACAAAAAGCACTTGAACACATGCGAAAGAAAATAGAAATTTCAACAGAAAGAATACGTGTTGCTAAGCTGAAAGAAGCAGAAGCACGAAAGGTATGCTCCACGTTCTTTTGAGGAATCAAATGTGCTTGTCAATGATGTGTAACTGTTTCTTCCTAAAATAGTAATTTATTTTAGAGTTATATTTCAAGTTTTAATAATGAAGTCTTACCTTTGATAATCAATTAAAGTTGAAATGGTAAGTAATGCTATTTACCTGCTCTTAGAGGCATTTCTATTGAGCTACATCCAAATTTCTATACTTGGTATTTTTAGATTATTAATTTATAGAAGATTTTTTTATAGATGTAGAAATTTCATTCTCTGAAGGAAAGAGTACTAAACTCTTGCATATTCATGGTCAAAATACAATCTCAATCAGCTGAAAAGCACAAATAAATACCTCCTTGCAGCATAAAGGCCCACCTAAGTAATACTAAATCCTTAAAAAACAAACACTAAAAGTCTAAAACTCATCATATAGATTGGACCAAAGGAAAATAAGTGTTTTGACATTTATGATGATCTCTTGCATTGAATTCTCCTTTCCTTTGAAGATTCTACTGTTTCATCATTCGAGAGTCCTCAAGAAATTTCAAACGGTATCAGTCTCCATATAATCCTACTTATTGCTTTTAATGCATTTCAGTCAAACCCCCTTGAACCCAAGCTAACCACTAACCCTTTACTTATCCAAAAAAAAAAAAAATTCTTCTGTCTCATTCTTGTAAGTTCATAATTACCTTTACCACCATCTATCTAAACTACTATATAAATGATCATACTCCTAATATCTTGTCGCACTATTTTCTTTGCATCACTTCAATGCTATATATATATTTTGCGAAGTTGTGTATGCTTTTAGTTTGTTGCCGAGTCTTGAACTGAGATTTTATATATATATCTATATATATATATATATATATATTTTTGCGAAGTTGTGTATGCTTTTAGTTTGTTGCCGAGTCTTGAACTGAGATTTTTTCCCCAATTACCCTTGTTTACCTCATCCCATATTGTTGCAATTTCTGCATCCTCATTCATATGTCTTCCTCTATGCAACCGTATATTGCTCTTTTTCCTCTGTGAATGCCCCCCTTTTCCCCCTTAAAGCTTATACTTGAACATTTATTTCCATTTATTTACACAAAGATGGGGGGAAAAGGGGTTTCAAGCTTATACTTGAACATTTATTTATTATTGTAGGCATTGGGTTTTTCCCCCTACAAAGTCCTCTTTATTTCCATTAATAAATGAGGGTCTCTTAGAGTATTATTTTTTGGATGTATTTTGCTACTGCATATCTTGTCTTCCCTCTTTCCAGCTAATGGAACATGTTGGTGGATGCCTAATGTATTTCAGGTGTGGGAAGAAGCATCAAAGGCCGTTAAAGATGAGGAAGCTATCAAGCAGAAGCTATGTGATGATCTAAATCAGCTGGTATATGCTTATTTATTCTCATAGTATGTGGATTTTGAAAAAGTGGATCTGTTCTCTAATTTATTTTGCAAACCGTTGTCTCGAGTAGGTCCAGGAAAGCAGTAGCACTCAATTTTCAAGACTAGAGGAACTGAAAAGACGACTTGAAGCTTTAAATCCAATAAGGGCTTCTATATCGGACCAACATGTATGTTCTCTTTCCACCTTTCATAACTTTCTTATTAAGTACGCATGCTCAAGGGAGGGTGAGGGACCCAAAAAAGACATCCACCCAACCTGTTCCATACACATGGCATGCCTGCGGCAAATACCTCCATTTTTTCATAGATAAAAAGAATTTATCAATAAAAGAGAGCCGTGGTTGAGATAACATGCCAAAGTACAAGAGGAAAGAAACTTACAACATTAAGCCTAACCCAAAGACACCATCTAAAAACAAACTCAAAAAATACCCCCTATGAAATCTGGGTCTAATTTACTCCAATAGAACAGCAGCCCTGAGATTTCCACAATCATCTCGCGAAAACTACTATCCATGCCTTCGAAACCTCATTGTTTCTGTCCCTCCAAGTTGCCTAGCAAATGGCAAAAGGAATGAGGGCCCAAGGAATCTTTTCCTACCCAAGAACACGTTAGGGCTCCAAACTTGGAAGAGAGCAACTGCATTAGGGGTACCCAACTAATGTGAAACAAGCCCAAAGCTTTGCTACAAAAGGGCAATGCAAAATAATGTGGTCGACCGATTCACCATTCGCCCTGCACAGAGGCAAAAGTTGGGCATAACGAAGCCTCTCCTACTTAAATAGTCAAGAGCTAGGATTTTACCAGAGGCAGCCAACCAAATGAAAATAGCCACTTTTGGAACCCCAGATAGGTCCCACTGGGAAAGAAGACAAACCTTGGAGGGCCAGAGTTGAATGGAACGAACTAACTGAAAACATCTTTCCTTAGCACAGGTCCACTACCCTTTTATCAACTCAGATGGCTCAAAAGGAACTTGATCAAGTTTGAAGGTCAAGTCTGCAAGCTCCCAAATCTCTCAATACCTTCATTTGATGGTTCCCATCTATGTCTTTATGAAATCTTGTCCAAAAATTGTTCTTATCATATTTTCCAAACCATGTAATTTTAGTTTTGACAGCCAAGAACGATATCGAACCCCTTGAACATCTACCACATGTACTAATGAAATAATTGGTTGATGCTAAAAGTTGCCAACTGTCTTTCTTGCATGTGTAGGAAGTGAAATCAGTGCAACCTACACAGAGCAACACAACAGCTCAAAATGCTCCTTCAAATCCTAGTACAACAGAATCAGCTGGTAGGATACCTGAAAATGCAGAGAGTCAAGTTAATGTATCATCAGTAGTGAACGGTCAAAATCAACAGCTATCTGTCGAGGGAGAAGGAAGAGGAAAGAAAAAAATTCTCAACCCCCCGGGTAGAGGGAAGGGAATTGGGATTGTGCCTAAGGGTAGAGGACCTGGCTGGACTGGTGCTGGCTTCGATGTGGATGGCAGGGCCTAAGCAACGGGTCGCACCTGAATTTCTCATGTATGTGCAGGAAGGTATAATAGGGAAATTTTTTTGTTCAGTTCGGTTTACTCATATTCTGTGGGCTGTGTTTAACCTTTCCATTTGTTTTTTCTTCCTTATAGTCTGTCAATCGTATTCTCTCGAATCTCTTTCTTGTTCCATTTGTCTTTACTTCTTGATCTCGAAACTATAATCTTTCTGTCTAGTCCTGTGCCACTTCACAGACTTGTGAACGTTGATATTTCCGTTAATTGTCAGTAAATCTAAAGTGATTATAGTTCATTGAAAAAGCAGCTACTTAGTTGTAAGAACCTTTATGAGCATGGAAGCTTGGGGAACATTTGGACGTTGTCATAAATGCAATTTGTGGTATTTTTTTTAGTGTGAGCATCTGCATTTTGAGATTGGGTGTGTTTGGATGCCTTCCACTTTCATGCCAATGTCAATTTTGCGCATTTCATCCTTTAAATCTGTTGACGCATGTAATTGCAATTTGCAGTAATTTTGTTTTTTGACGGAGTGCTGATTTTGTAACTCAACCTGACTGGGTAACTCAAAAGCTCACTGAAGTGGCAGGTACAAGAGCCGTAGATTCTTTCTCTTGGGATAAAACAATTACATGTTTTATGGGGATGTGCAATTGTGTATCCCAAGGGGAAAAATCTACGGTTTGCAGGGTACACATCAGTTGAGTTTTTGAGTTACAAAATCATTACAACTCTTCTGAGTGTGAGCATTTGCATCTTGAGTTAGGGTCTCCTTCCATTTTTGTGCCAAATTAAAATTTGGGCATTTTGGCCCGAAGATTTATAGAGCAATTTTCAGTTTAGTTTCACTTGCCATCGGACCTTACCTTAATGAACTATCACTGGGCTAGTTTTTGGGCCCACAACCCATGAGTTACTGCCACACTTGGTTGACCTGCTCCAAACTGAAAAACAGCTTAATTGACCATTGAACATTTTTATTATGGGCCTGAAATCCAATTCTTTTACCCATGGATTATTCCTGTTATGAAATTTTATAAAATCCTTACTCTTTGAAAGTCTAATGTTGGATTCTAGGCATGGATTTGTGTCCATAATCGAAATTTAGAATCCAATGTTTCGTTTGGTTTGGACTATAAAATTGATTATCCCATAATCGCAATCAGTAGTAGCTTAAAGTAGGATACATTTCTTCTGGTTTTTATAAATACCTTATGTAGTATTTGAAATAAAATAAAGTAGTCAAATGAGATTTGTGATTCTAGAAATCAATTTCTATAATTCTATTTTTACAATCCAAAATCAGAGTTCTGAATTAGAGTCTAACAATCCAAATCAAACCGAGATCCATACCGTGGATATAATTTTTTTTTTGGGAATATATAATGAAAAGTAAATCCATTTTAAGTCTAGATGATAAAATTGGGCAATTTGGGAGACGAGCTCCATTGAATCTAATGAATGCCTAATGCACCTGTGAAGACCACCTTGTGAACCCTACCACTCAAGTTATACAGGGTCACACACGTGATGCGACTCGAAACTAGATAAAACACCACTAGGGACGAAATCCAAAGGATGGTCAGTGTGGGACGCAAAATTTCATTGTATAAAATGGAGATATGGGTCACCTAGGAGAAATTCGATGGTCAAGGCCCGAGATACTTCTAGACGATAGATTTAAATTAGGATTCAAAAGATCTCGAAGGAACCATCAATTATAGCTAGAATAAAAGAATCCTGATAATCTGACTCTTTTTCTGTATGGTCCCAGAACGGATCGTACAAAAAAGGGAGTCAGATTATCACGACTCAAAATAAAAGCTTCCTTCTATAATGCAACAAAAATCAGGGAATCACAACTGCGCTTGAATTAGGGTTAGAATCAAGGATACGAGGTTACACCAACTTTTTCCATATAACTAGGGCATGGGATCAACCATTAAAGTTGCATAATTGCAAATCATGAATCTACATTCTATACATTTCTTCTTGGAGTTTTTTGTCTGACTTGAGCGTCAAAGGCTTTGCAGAGTCAAATAGATCCACAGTCAAGTTCAAAAGAATCAATGGAGGTCGGATAAAAAAAAATTACATCCATAGTCAATATACATTAAAAAACAAAATAATTATTTTGAAAGAGTGTATGATCCCATAACATGGCACAACATGAGAATAAGTAGTCTTGAAAGACAACGTCACAACCCACTAAGGAGCACCATAAGTCACATTATTTGGAAGAGTTGTGATAATCTGACCGTCGCTCTTTTTTCAGATGCCCCCATCATAGAACTGTAGATCCTTTGCTTCGGGATACACAAGAAAAAAATTTAGACTAATGATTTTTTGATGCCCCTCTTTGACACACGCCCCCATCATAAAACCATAGATACTTTGCTTTGGCATATCTTTTGTGTCAAGATATGCAGAAAAGCAATTCCAAGACATGACATTAGTGCACGTGTTTAGACTAAAAGCATGATATGATAAAAAAAACAAGTGATTGGACCAAAAATCCCCTAAAATCTAAAAACAGAGAGGCCTTATGCATGAAAATTTTGTTTATTCTAATTTAATTTCTACCTAATTTTTCACTTACTTGATTGTCAAAAAAATTTCAAGGGAAACAAGAGGAGAATTTCAAGCAGAAGAAGCAACCTAGTTACCCACACATAAAGATCATTGTTGGATAAATCAAAGATTAATAGTTGCTAAAAACATACGTGGTCTGTGCCAACTACCATTTTTGAGTTAGATTATCACGAATCTAAATCAAATTAGAAATCAAACTAAAATCGAGATCTAGACAGTACAAACATAGTACTATGGATGACAATTTTCAATGACTGTACAAACGTAGTATTATGGATGATACAAACGTAGTACTATGGATGTAGTATTATGGATGATACAAACGTAGTACTATGGATGACAATTTTCAATGACTGTACAAACGTAGTACTATGGATGACAATTTGCAATGAGACATGTACAAAGATTTTTAAATGTGAAACCCTTTCCTTACTAACATTGTAAGATTTTAAGCCTTTCTAAGGGCAGTCGTACTCAAATGGATAATCACGTCAGAAATCCAACACCACATCCCTCTAAGTTTCATTGAAAAACTTAGATCCAAAGAAATAATTTCTTTTGGACTAGATCCAAGGTTTTGAAAATGGATGGCTACTGAACTTTCACATAACTCCTACACTTCAAGAATGAAATTCAATGGTGAATTTTTTTATTTTTTTTTCAAAATTCATAGTATTTCGCCTTCTACAACCTTAAAGCAATAAATTGTGTTTTTGAAGGGGTGATCTTAACTTAATCCGCAAACACAAGTTGAAAATGACATGAAATTGATTGGTTTGGGTTAAGCTTAATTGGGTTTGGGTCATAATATTGTCAATCAATCTAACACGATTATTAAATGAGTTGGGGCTAGGTTAGGGGTGTCAACCAGCATAATCCGTTTTGACACGTTTAGTTATTCTGTCATTAACATGTAGTTTTAAATATATCAACACTTATTTTAGAATTTTTTAAATTACCTATTTTTCCTTAGAATTTTCTAAAACTTTTTTTATAATATTTTTTTTTTCAAATTCTATAAAATATAAAGTACATTTTTAGATATTTTTCAAATAATTAATGATTATATATTTTGAAAATAAAAAATACTTTCCTTACTAAGTTATTTATTTATATATTTTTTAACCTATTTTATTTTCATTTAAATCTAGAGGCATCCAATGTTTGATTCCTAACATGGTGGTTCGTGTGGGCAAATAAGATTTAAGATCTTACTAAATAAGACTCGTATGCCTCATGTGATAATGAAATAAACTTTGCTTAGCCAATAATAATAACAATAATGAAAAATACTTTCCTAGTATAGTAAGAAAATTTTTCTGACTACATCCCCTTATGGCATCTGAAAATATAATTAGATGCCATATGATTGTAAAGGATAAAATTCTATTAACTTTGAATTTTTATTTTTAAAAAGAAAGTTATTTTTCACCATTGAACCTAGTTTATATACGGTTGTGTGACTTTATTTTTAGTAATGATATTTTATTTTTGATGGTAGAAATAGAACTTATTTTTTTCAATTAAGATTAAAATTTTATTAAACATGTTATATATGGGTTTGAATTTTAATTGTTGACACGATTATTAAATGAGTTTGGTAAAATTTTCATAATAACTTGCCTCAACATGACTGAACACACGACCCGACCCATTGCCACATTAAGTTTTTGAATGCCAAGACCCTTAGTAAGAGTGAAATCCTTACTCACTTAGTAAGGTTAGGGGCACTGACTTATTTAATACCCAAACAATGATGGAAAAGAAACATTTCACAAGAAATTTTAAAGATGTTCCCTTTCTTCCTAAAGCAGAGGCATTAGAATGCAAAGTTATGTTCTAACTAAATTCCAACTCTACCTGAAAACTTGAAATGACCTCCCAACATTTCTACACTTTTTATTGGGGAAATTATAAAAAAAAATCTAATTAAATAAATATTTATTAGAAAAATATTTATTTTTGTAAAATTACAAAACCGAACCGAAATCGCCACTTGAAATGGTGCAATGTACTATTATTTTGTTTAATTTCTTAAAATTTCCACCACTTGAAGTGATGCAATATTTTAATTAAAAAAAAAAAAAAACTTTCCAACCCCTTAAAGCAGCGCAATTTTCTTATGAGAGAGAGAAAGATAGAGTAGTTACCTGAACAAACTTTAATTTATGAATCTTGTTAACATGACTAACTTAATAAGATTTCAAATCTTACTAAGGATCATTGATCCCACATGGATTATCAAATTAGCAATCCAACAACATAGAATTCTAGTTTTCATGAAAAACCTCATATCCAAAAAAAAAAAGTTCTTTTAGGGTAATGGTAGGTATTGATATTGGATGGGTACCAAACTCTGAAGATTTAAAACTAAAATTAAACGGTGAAAATTAACTTGTTTTTTTTTTTTTTTTTTTAAGTTCCTAGAATTACTCCTTTTATAACCGTGCGACATCAAATCATAAAGTTCTTAGAATTTCTCCTTCTATGAAATTCCCCATCATAAAATTCAAGTCTATGTTGTTAATTTGTAATTTAGTATATACCTTGGAGTGTATTCTAACATCATTAATTTGTGACGTACAAAAAAAAAATCTAATGTTGCAAGATTATAATGGAAAAAATTCTAAGAATTAAAAAAAAAATAAAAACAAAAACAAAATTAATTTTCACCATTTTATTTTTGTTTTAAATTTTGAGAGTTTGATAGTCATCCAATTTCAACACTATTATGTCCAAAAGGATTTTTATTTTTGAATATAAATTTTTTCATGAAAATTAGAATTTTGTTTTGTTGGATTATTAATTTGATAATCCATGTGGACTCTATAACTCTTAATAAGATTTGCAATCTTATTAAATTAGTCATGAAAGTAAGATATATAATTAGTTCAAATATTTTTTAATAAATAATTATTTAATAAAATTATATATATATATATATATATATAATTTTTTCATTTTATTTACATACATTTGAATTTCCCGCCCAATCTAATCCATCATCGTAAATATTTGATGTACCTACCACATGCAAACAACAACACTTGTATCATATAATAATAAAAAAAATATTAAATGTCTCCATAACGCATGGTCAGTAGTCAGTAACTGTAGCTATCGCTATCGTCACACAGGTCAGTAACAGTACTTCAGTTGTAACATAAATTATAAAACTCCCAATCACCATTAATCGACACATCATCCTTCGTCATCCCAAATAGAATCTTCTTGGGACACGACAAAAACTAATTATATTCTCTTCTTTTCAGTGGATATCCGTCCTCCCTAAGAACGATCGTACTCCATAATATTAACACAAAGGAGGAGGAGTAGGAGGAGGACACTATGTTTCCACGTGCCAGTTCAGAAATCTCTCTCAAACCCGATGATAAGAAACCATGGAGGAATAGAATCTTGTCACGTGAGCCCATGTGACGTGTGTCTAAGATCCTCTTCTCTTAGCGCGCCGTTTCTTTCTTTCTTTCTTTCTTTTAGGGTATGTTACAGTAATATGACGTCAGACGAAGATGGAAACAAACAGCGGTTTCATGAACGAGTGAGTCAAGAATGTCTCGTTCGATCTCGAACACAATAGACTCAGTCTCATCTAACATAGGCAACGTGCGTACGTTAGCATCTGTAAGGTCCTTCTGTATTAGTGCATCAATATCTTGAAGTACCACACAATTCGCAGAAGGAAAGCTTTGAATCTCAGAACACAATTCTTGCAGAAGCTGATCTCCTCTCGTCCGCTTTTTCTCAAAATCTGAAATTTTTGTTTCCAAACTAAGAACCCATGGCTTCATCTTCATGTACTTTTCTACGAGAATCTCGTCCACAAGATTGAAAATCAATTTTCTGTTCCATCGATGTTTCAAGAAACCAGTAATGGTGGTGATGGGGATTGAGGAATGTTCTAGAAGGTTGAAGATTGATGGGTCGAGAGGGTGAGATGGAGAAAACCATCTTGAGAAG
The DNA here is from genome assembly GCF_017979445.1 of Akebia trifoliata. Lineage (NCBI taxonomy): Eukaryota > Viridiplantae > Streptophyta > Magnoliopsida > Ranunculales > Lardizabalaceae > Akebia > Akebia trifoliata. Next base: position 32,354,836 of record NC_141386.1, read on the forward strand.
GAAACATGGGTGTTTCTGTAAATTCCCGTACATTTGAGGATATCAGTTACGTACCACCGAAACTGATCCGTAACAGAGATGTTTCGGTTCTTGTTGTCGTCTCGGTCATTGAGCGGTTCTTTGTACGGTGTCCGGCTCGAACAACTAGATAACCGTGAATTTGATTTTGAAGCTTGGGCTGGTCGTGTCTGTTTGTGTTACAAACCAGGAAACAATAAAGAAGATTGAATCAAATTTGAAATTTTCAATTAAAAGAGAAAAAGAGAGATTAGAGATGTAAAATTTACCAGTTTTTGAGTTTGAAAGGATGGAACATCGTTTGATAATGGGGTTTTCTTGCATTTCTTGTCTGAAATCTTTGGATTTGCTTTTGATGGAGTGAAGCGTTCACAGCTAGCTTTCTTGCATTTCTTGATTGTCTGATGCCGTTGTAACGGTTGAGATTTAGGTTTTGATGAATCTTTCAATTCTTTTGTTGTTGTTGTTGGTGGTGGTGGTGGTGTAGGTGGACGAGGCTTGGATTCGGGTTTTCGAGAGTAAAAGATCTGCTCTTGAGATGTTGAAACTGGTTTGTTTTTAGTTTCCATGAATCTAAAACGAGGTGAACAAGTTGGTGATTCCTCACCAATTTCTGTAAGACGCTTTGGCTTCTTGGATTTGAGAGTTAAAGCGTCTCCTTCAATGGGTTTCGATCTTCTACTGGTGGTGGTGTTTGTTATATCGACACCCATTTTTCTGCCAAGTTTTTCTTTAACTTGCTTGACTATCTGTCGAGAATAATGGCTTGGGCTTCTGTTTTCTTGATCAAATTTCCAATCTTTCTTTCTTAACTTCTGTTCGCTTGAAACAACTCTTCTTAAGTAATCGAATTCTTCAGAGACCATTATATTCTCTTTGTGGATTTGAAGAGAAAGTCTGGATTCTACATCTGATCTTCTTGCTGATGAGATTCTTGGAGTTTCAGGCAGTGAACGTGACCCTGCCATCTCAAACCTGTCTTCATTCTCTACTAATCTATTGGTTTTGCTATGGATTTGTCGTCGAAATTGAACCCCATTTTGCTCTCGAGAGTAGTGTTCATGATGGGTTTTTGAAGATGAAGGAGACAATGAATCTGGCAAGATTTCAAGACCCATTAATCGAGCTACAAGATTTGGAGTCTTTGTTCCAGGAGAGCTACAGATCTCTGAAGATGAAGAAGATTCAGCCACTTTTGTGTGGAGGCGAAGAATCTCAACCTGTAGTTTTTCAGATCAAATTAGATATAAAGATTTAAACATAATTATTACTTACTGACAAAAAAATTTGATTTGATTTTTTTTTTACTTACAGGGATATAAGAATCTTCTTCTTTCAACTCTTTTGATAATGATGAAGTTCCAATAAGCACACCACCACCCTCCTCTGATTCCAAGCTATTTCTTGGTGCTTCTGTGCCTAAATTATGAAACCCAGTATCAAAATTCAATCTTTTTTTCTTCTAAAAGAGAAAGAAAGAGAAATTAAATAATTAATTTACCTTTAATGATAGTGGTGTCATCTTGAAGGATGGATGAGTTGGGTTTGAAACAGGGTTGATGAGTGATGGAGGAGAACTGAAACTGTTGAAAATCAAAGAGATTAAGTACACCACTCATGCAACCTGGGCTCTCTCTATTGTTATCTCCTCTTCTTAGAGACCGACCACCACCCCAATTATACCACTCTTTTCCCATAACTGAACTTAGACTGTATGTTTTGGGAGAAACAAAGACACAAAGAAAGAAAAGTAAAAGGGATGGCAAATCAGAGTGAAAAAGACTGAAGTTTGAAGCTCTCAAGTAGAAGAAAAGCTAAAGCTTATTACCCTCTTAAGCGTAAAAAGTGGATCCACGAGAGAACAACTGAGCAAAAAGAAAGAGAGAGAGAGGAAATATTCTCTCTTTTTTTTTTTCTTTCTTCCCTTGTTGAGTTTCTCTCTTTTCTCTTATCCGTTATCTAAGCTACACTAACTCACAAGTCACACCAACAGCTCTTATTGGGAATTGAAACAACTGGAAATGACGAAATTACCCTATCAGACATCAGCTCACTTCACGAAACGATTCCAACGTCCTCTCCACTAATATTATTGTTTTAAATGTTAGGGATCCACACTCCTACGTCTTACTTAATTCCAAGAGTTGTTGTATACTGTGCTTCCGGATGTTCTTTAACTACCAATCTCCCTATATCCAAAGAATATTAGCTTGCTTGATTTTGGGTGATCAAGTGGTGCGTAAAGGAAGATAGGGAGTGGAGAGGCTATCTGACTCCTTAAACTACAGGATATAAACTTCACACTACGAGATTATTTATAGTTTAATTGGTTGATGAGATATGTAAGTGTCCCCACCAAACTTTACCCTGACCATGGTTAAAGCTGATTTCAAGATCGAAATTAGTGATTTCTTGACCACGTATGCTTCACATGCAAGGGGACGAAATCAATGATTTTTAAAAATCAAATGATCCTGATTTGATTCTGCTGAGTCAGAACGAGATCTTCAAAGTCCGAGCGATCTGTTCCATGTAAATCGAGGTTGATCAAAACTCAAAAGCCTGGTCAAATCAGTCAAATTCTTTGCAAAATGTCGTATTTTTATTTTTATTTTAATTTTAATTGATTGATTTAAAAGATTTGGATTACTTTTGTTGATTTTTATTGTGCATATATAAGAGACATTCGTGATTGACTAAAATCAGACTTTATTATATAATTGTGCTGCACGATATACAAAAAATCTCATTTTCAAGAGTCAATATGCCGTGAAATAAAACCATAAACCAAATAACTCCCAAAAGGGATGTCGAGTTTGTTTTGATACACTTAAAAAAAAAGTTTACTTTGAAAGTTAAAACATTTGTTTGAATTAATTTTAAAAATGAAAAAATTTTAACTTAAAAAAAAAAAAAAAAATTACTTTCTAATTTTTAAGAGTTACTTTGTTTCAAAACTACTTTATTCTTAATTATATTTTAAGGAGTTATGATAATATGACTTTATCCATGTGGCATACTCAATCGACATTCCTGATGTGACATGTTCGAAAAGTGTAGATCTATACATCTTGGGATATACGGTTCTCTTGGGATACATTTTTTATGGGAAAGTGCAGTTATGTATCTCGAGATGTGTAGATCTACGATTTTGAACATGTCTCATCATGGGGTGTCGATTAAGTATGCCAGATGGGTAAGTCAGATTATCATGATTCTATTCTAATACTCACAAATATATATTCCAATAAAAGAGTGCACACAAGAAACTCCAAAAATCATAGTGAGGAGTTGTGGTACAATGAGCAGATACCAAAATGGTTATTATCTATGTGAAACTAAGATAGCTACACATCATGAATAAAAAACAAGAAATAAATCATCAAAGTATTTTTTACACAACAATATCTATTAATCTCAAGAATTTAGGACCAGTTAAAAGAATCATGTTCCTCTAATCAACTGTACTCATGGCGACAATCCACTGGCATGATACCTAATTTTGGATCCTACCATTAGTGGAACGGGACATATCAAGTTGCCAATTTCAAAGTTTCCAAACTTGATAAGTTGATTTACTATTAATTTTTTTAATCAATAAACACATTTTTAATTACGTCAATAACTACATGATGGAACCTATTAAATCAAAGTATACAGGAGAACAATGCAAAAGTGACTTCAAGATTGGACCTCACATTGTATCATGACGTGAAAGTATATGGGAATCATAGATGTTTTTCGTCCAGATATAAGTTAAAAGCATTTATGATTCCTATCCACTTTCACATCAAGGTCTAATCTTGAGGTAACTGTACGAAATCATAGATGCTTCTGTACATAAGTCCATTTCATCAAAGTGTGTATTGAGGTCACTCTTGCCTTATTTTTACCCAATAAGTTAACTAGCACTTTTTAAAGTTGACTTACCATAAGAGTTTTAACATTACGAACTTGGAATCAAAACCTTGTCTTCATCCACTTACTTATCAAGGAAAAAAAAAATGTTCCCGTTCAAGAAAATTATATGTTATAAAAATAAAAATAAAAAAAATAAAAAAATATTTGAAAGATAAAGAAACTATAATTGGGTCCGTTCATCACTCTAAGCTTTACCCTACACTTTAACAAACATGTTTTGTCCTACATGGGTTAGAAGTTTTGGAATAGGCTGATTTTTGATGAGGATGATCTCCTCACCAAAAATCAGCCCATTCCAAAACTTCTAACCCCATAAAAAATAGTTTACAAAAAATGGACGGTCCACGATTTTTCAACTTGTAAACATGGGGTTAAAAATATCGGAATGGACTGATTTTTGGTGAGGATGATCTTCTAATCATAGAGATCATCCTCACCAAAAATCAACCCATTCCAAAACTTCTAACCCATGTAGGACAAAATACGTTTGTTAAAGTGTAGGGTAAAACTTAGGGTGTTGAACATTTCCCACTATAATTATGAAAAGGAGTCGTGCTTGAGCAATAATAACATTGAAATGCACATCGACTTTGACATTATGATGTGATGATGATGTGATGATGGTGCATACATAACCGTAGAGATTAGAAGATCATCCTCACCAAAACTTCTAACCACCCATGTAGGACAAAATACGTTTGTTAAAGTGTAGGGTAAAGCTTAGGGTGTTGAACATTTCCCACTATAATTATGAAAAGGAGTCATGCTTGAGCAATAATAACATTGAAATGCACATCGAGTTTGACATAATGATGTGATGATGGTGCATACATAACCATAGATGCTTTTCATCAAGATAAGCATATGTGATTATGTGTGCACCACCACCACATCACAATGTACATTTTTAATGTTAGGGTATGTTTGATTGCACATGGAAAATAGGGTGGAAAATGACATTTTTCAAGTGTTTGATTGCACATGGAAATGGAAATTCATTTTCCACCCCATTTAAAAAGTCCACTAAATCATAGATTTCATTTTCCCACCCATATGGGTGGAAAAATGAAATCCACCCATATTTTCTATCATCAATTCTTCCCTACCACCACCACCACCACCATTACACTAACCTCGCCTTCGTCGTAATCGCTGTCATCACCATCGTCGTCCTAGTTGGTTCCGTCTCCGACTACCTTTTCTCTCTCTCTTCTTCTTTTTCTTCTTCTCTTTCTCCATCCCTTATCTCCTCCGCCACCACCACCACCACGTTCTCCCCCCATCTTCCTCACCACCACCGTCTCCACATCCCTCCCCCTCCCTCTTCCTCGTCATCTTCTTCTTCCTCTCCCCCTCCTCTCATCTTCTTCCTCATTCTCCTCTTTTTCTTTTTTCTCATATTATTTTTCCATGATTTTATCAAAGTGAAATCAAATAATGAAATTTGATTTTCCAATCCTATCTATTTTTCACAACTAATTTTCCATGGATTTCAAATTCCATGGAAAGTGACTTTCCATGCAATCAAACATACCCTTAATTCAGCATTATCCTATGAAAAATCCTAGATCTATCTCTTTATTTCGAACTCTAGTTGCCTTGGACTGGGTTGAGTTGAGACGAACGAGTTTAAAAAGGAGGATAAGGTTAGTGGGTCAAGAGCGTGTTATAGGGTCCACTCCCTAGTAATGTAGGGTGGGGGCCTCACCCATCACATGTGTCCAGTTTTATCTCATTGATCTGAGGAAGGAGTAGTTGGGGAGGGAGAGAGGACAAGGCGCAGTTTCCATTCTTTGTACCCTTGAATTAAGCACAATATGTCCCACATTTTCCGTCATTTAGCTGGTACACGTGGCAGATTCTCTGATACCAACTTCAGCTACTGCTATACCTGAGTTATTGTTTGTAATTCTATGTACTACACATATGGGCCATGGCCCACCCTATATATACCAGTAGGATTACTATTTCAAATTCAAAGAAATCCTCTCTTCCGCGGCAAAACTTAATGATACAGTGTTGAGTGGTGTACCATATTGTGATGAAAAAGATCATAGTAAACCAGATGTGGCTGATTGATTTTCATGCTACGTTCTAGGGCTGTCAAGTGGATCCCTCGGCCCGGTCCACTCAAAAAATAACGTTAAGGGCCCGTAAAAATTAACTTTCGTTTTTTATTTACGTTACTTGATGCAATTGTTGGGTTCGTTGGATTCTATGTGACACAAGAAGAATTAAAGCTGATTTCCTCTTTAGAGCTGGGTTAGGTTCAATCAAACTCACCTGGGCCTATTAAAATCTAATTTGGGCTAAGCTGACTAAGGCTTGACAGGGGTTTAGACCTCTTTTAGGGTTGGATTAGGATTCATCCAAACCCGACCCGAACCCACCCATTGTCAACTTTGGTGTGGGAAAATCAAAACCCCTTTTTTTTTTTTTGATAGTTTTGGTGGTTAAATAAGGGGGACAATGAGAGCAGAGAGGAGGAGCGTCTGGTACCTTGGCTTTTGTAAGGAAGGGATTGAAACCTAAGATCAGACCAATAAAAAATAATCTTTTTCTTTCTTAATTCGAAAAAAAGTGAAAAAATGGGGTCTAATCTTTTTATTGCCACTAAAAAATAATCTTTTTCTTTCTTAATTCGAAAAAAAGTGAAAAAATGGGGTCTAATCTTTTTATTGCCACCTGACCACGTTTCAGTTACAGGATGGGTAATCATTTGTCCTCTGTTTAACACAGTCAATTTTTATGGGAAAGTACCAGAACAGTCATGTATAAGGCAAACATTACTGGGCCAGCCATGTTTTCAAAAATATTTATCATCATATATCCATTTTGGTATTTATTTATTTTTTTCCAAAAAATGTTATAGTTATTCTCTCACATTTGCTTTCAAACCTTCTTTGGATCTATAATTATTAAATCAGTCATTTTTTTAAAAAAATATTTACCAACTGAGTTCTATTTAGTAACTAACCTTCTATTCTACTCTTCTCTTTTAAAAGCTTTTCTTATTTTGGAGATTCTCCCACTTGATTTGACTTCGTTATAATGGCATCCGTAATCAGTGGGGGCTCCCTAGCAAAAATGTTTTATATTGACTAGCCACCAACCTCTAGCAATCTCTTAAGTAAAATTATACACCATTCGATTTATTGCGGTTCTCACATTTTTGACGTGGAGGTGCACACATTATCTACAGTTATATGTGTACCTCCTTGTCAGAAATGTGAGAATTACAGTAAATCCCAATGTCACCGCAGCACGATTCAAAATTAAATGATACATCTCTTAATTGTTGTTATCTTGGTGGTTCTCTCTTGATGTGATTTACGTGCACCAACTATTACCCTAATCTTTTAAAATATTACTTAATTTGGAGATGGTTATTTGATCTATAGATTTGATTTTAGTTGCACCCTCAATTATCATTTTTTTTTAAATTCTTATTTTTGAGTTTCTTTCTTGATTTGAATTAGTCATCAACGATCTTTCTTGATCATAGTCAAATAATTCATGTACTCTTGAAGAAATAAATAAATAATGTATGCCCCCCTCTCTATTATTGCCGAATCCAAATTAGGATTATATCGATGTTTTAAAAAATTGAACTAGACCAACAGTTGTTCAGGTCCCTATTTGATTCATTAAGAATTGTAAGAAAATGGATGAATTTATGGAGGGTCTTTGACTTTTTCAAAGGGTCTAAAGTTTTTTCTCACATATTTTTAATGATGGCACATGGTTTCCTTGAATTAAGCTAGAGTGTCTGGGGATTCATAATTACTACTGGAATACATCTATGAGAAAGAGAAATTTGTTTGGCTCAAATATGTTAAATTTTTTTAATGAATCCAAATAAATCAAATCGAATCGAATATAATCTAACGGCGGTTGTGCAAATTGGACAAAGAAATTGTTGAATTATTGTTTTTTTACCTTACCACATTCTATTTAAATTGAACAAAGATTTGCTATAAATTTTATGTGCTAAGTTAATGAACTAATAATGGCATCACACCATGTGTATTGGAATAGAAATAGTGATTGGTTTGTGGAGAGAAATCGATTATTTTGTTCTATTTAATATGTGTGTTATTGTATTAGGTACTTATAGAGCTGATTAAACTAATATTAATCATTTTATAAGTATTAGAAATTTTTTCATCAATTTTCAATTTGTTTCGACGAAATAAAGATATTGGTTTCTTTTGAATGGGCATCCAAGCACAAACAAGAGCGAAAATACCGAAGTGCATTTAGAATATTACAAAATATAAAAAAAGCTAACGATTTTCTAACTCGACTATTTTCCCTTGGTCTGTCATGGCAAGAGCATAGAACTGTTGATCGGTTTCTTGTGCATCCCAAAGAAACCAATCAACGGTACTATGCCTTTGCAACATCAAACCGAGTGAAAATACTCAAGAGAGAAAATCACAGCTCTAAAAAAAATTCTCTTTTACAAATTAAAATTACAATCTTTTAGAAGTTAAACCTATTTTGTTAACTAAAGTGTGCTACAAAGACTTATGTTTCTCTAATATCGTCCCTAGCTCTATATTTTGCCCAAGACTAGTCCAGGGATAGATGCAATGCCCTCACATCACACACATCAAATAAGTGTGCCCTTGTGGATGGCCCCTGAGGAATTAATGCCCATATTGGGTATTGAACTCACGACTTATGGGCATAATCGCTTATTGGTCTGAAATTGCCATTGAGTCAATCCCTCGGTGTTAGCTATTTTATATATTCAAAGAGTCTGGATCATATGCACCCAAGGAGGCTCCTCCCACACCTAAATACATGCCACATAAGTCATTATTCAAGGAAGCTTTTAAAAGGAAATCACATGTACACTTGTATTGACTTGTCGTGGCAAGCAGTGAGGAGTCTGTGAGCTAAAAAAGAGACTCATATTCAATCATTCTTTTATCCGTCGACTTGGTTGCATGTCTTTCACTAGTTATAAACTAACTAGGATCACCAATGTTGCAATTTATTCAAAACCTCAAACTATACACAACCAATCAATCACTTATCAATATTATTATTTATTAATATAACATATTTAATGTATTTTTCATTGAAGAATGAAAAGCTCCCGAAAAACATACTAGGACTATCAATAGGCCTAATTTGGGCCCAACTTGGCCTGTTATGGATCAGGTTTGGTAATTATATTATGCAGATTGAGCTGACGCTTAGCAATTACACCAGTGGGCGACCCAGGCTACGACTGTCAATGGGTTGGGTCAAGCCTTAAACGGATCCATCCTAATTAGGCCGCAAAATATTAAGGCAAATCTGACATATTTAATGCTCGAGCTGGGCCAACTAATGAAATCTTTACATCCAAACCCGGACCCGGCCCACACATTTCATGAATTTCATAAATATATATAGTCCGTGATCCATGAAGAATGAGTCACGAGGAAACACATAATCTCATTCATGTAAGCCATGAGTCATCCTTTATGAGTCAAAGGATCCCAACCCATATATATGTACACACTAGAATTTATCCATTCTTAACGTCCTCTTTGTAATAGAGGAAATTCAATAAAGTTGGAGGGTATTCTTGGAAAAAAAAAAGAGGTGTAAGAGGAAAGACTATAAAATTGGAAGGGCATTTTTGAAAAAGAATAAATGTTAAAAAAAATAAAATTTGAGATTAAATTCAAACACCTCTTTATGTGGGGGATTAAGGGAGTGGGGTCTACCGTTATTTTTTATTATATATACTAGAGTTTGCCCGTGTATATGACATGAAAATTCATTTTGGGGTTAAGAGGGTAAAAGAAACAAGGAAGTGAAGCAAATGGGTATTATTCAAAAAGGGGAAGAAAAGAAAGGACAATATATAAAATTGAAGGAATATTCTTAAAAAGAGATAGAAGAGGAAAGAAAATAAAGTTTGGGCATTCCCGAAAAAGGGATAATAAAGTTGAATACTTGAAATTATTCTCTTGATACATTTTGAAGATAAAGTTTGAGACAAAGGAGTAAGACAATCATCCTATTTTATTATATACTAGAGTTTGTCTTTGCCTATTGTACGGTCATCCTCTTTGAGACTAAGGGGGTTAAAGAAGAAACTATAATAAAATTGGAAGGGTGTTATTGAAAAAGGGAGAGAAGAGGAAAGATAATATAGTTGGATGAGTATTATTAGAAATAGATAATATGTAAAGTTGAAAAGGTACTCTTAGAAATAGGTAGAAGAGGAAGACAACAAAGTTGGAGTATTCGTGAAAAAGGGAATGATAAGAAAATAGGTAAAAATTTTCCTTAAAATACTTTCTTTATAGAGTATAAAAATTAAGAGAAAGGAGAGAAATAAGGATCCATCCATATACCTACATAATAAAATACAACGATGGATCCCACTCCAACTATAATTATGGGGTATAAACGTTCTATCTAAGTATAGTGGAGTCAACATTACCCTACTTTATTATCCTCTCTCTCTCCTCCCCCTTCCCTTTTCAATAATATCTCTCAAATTTTACTATATTTCCTCTTTTTCATTAATACCCTTCTAACTTTACGATCTTTCTTCTTTTACCTCTTTAACCCCAAAGAGGATGCCCATGTTGGAGGTACGATCAAACTCTAATATATATATATGTTATCTGATGGGGGTATGGATCTAAAACCCAAGTTTGAGCATGACTCTTACATGAATTGGGCCTAGCTAATTTGACATTTAAAGTTTAAACGAGCTTAATAACACAAACCCAAAATGGTTTGGATTGGGCTTTACATTGATTGTTATATCTTACTACGAATCTTGAAGATAATTTTTAACTTTATTTCTTCCACCCTTCTTTCCTGCCCTTCCAATTATATTTTCTTTCATTTTCTTACTCCCTTTTAAAGAATACCCCTCTAATTTTATTGGTTCTTCAACCCCATTAACTTGAAAGAGGATTCCTGTAGGTAGGCACGGCAAATTCAAATTGTGTGTGTGTGTGTGTGTGTTTGGACGGAAGGCACAGACAAACTCTAGTATAAATGTGTGGACTATGGTCCACGGTCCAAATGACACCTAAGCCCTCTAGATTAGTTTTGAAAAAAAAAAAAAAAAAACTTATCTAGAATTGGAAAAAATAAACAAAGAAATAAAAACCAAAACTTTATACTTTGATCACATCTAGAACTTGAAAATGAGCGAACGCTGAATTCCCAACTTTAGATTTATATCTAATCATAAAAGACATTTTTTTTTTAAAGTTTATAGAATTTTATGCTCTACAATCTTGTATCACTATGACATGTTTCTACGTGCTAGATGGATGTTCGTTTAATATTAGATAGATGGTCTGTTGCTCCATATGACTTTCATAATTACCACAAAATTTTTTTACCAGAAGCACTCCAAGATGTGTGCTTAGTAGTTATTTGGTATCATAAGAATGTGGTGCTTTTAGTAAAAGTTGGTGTGGCAATAGAATGTCTCTAAATATTCTTGCATACCTTCAACTCGTAAATGGGCCAGAAAAAAACTTATAGGGCATGCTAGTCTACTCTAACCTTGGACATATGTGGAGTTTATTTGGTCCAGCCCATTGACAGCCCTATTTCAACCTCCAGTGACTTCAAAGTTCCTATTTTGTACAGAATAATTGTATTCTGGAACAAATAAGGTGTTGTTTGCTAAACTGAAAAAAAACAAGTGCTGAATAGCATTAAGCATTGAAATTTATAAGCGTTGAATTTAAGTACTGAAAAAATTATTTATTTAGATGCAGAATCTTGTTTATTACACATTTCTGAAATTAGTAAATTGTTTTTTTTACCCTTACAATCATATTATACATTGTTTGTATGTTTCAAATACTTATTTCTTATTAAATACAACAAAATATATTATTTCTTATAAAATTAAAATATAATCCATTTTTAAATAATAAATAATACTAAATTTTTTAATTTATAAATAATAATTTTTATTTCTAAAAGCCCACAAATTTCAAATTAAAAACAATAATGTCATCAAAATTTGAAATCAACATTGAAAGAACTTAATTTGAGATGAATAATTTTCGATGGAAATGAAGGATGTGTAATTATAAAAGCACCCCATAAATTAATAAGGGCAATCAACACCATAGCCAATTTTTTGTTTGTTTGTTTGTTTGTCTTATATGGGTTAAAGTTTTTGGAATGAACCAATGTTTGATGAGGATGATCTCCTCATTGTAGAGATCATCTTCACTAAAAATCAACTCATTCCAAGACTTTTAACCCATATAAGACAAAACAATTTAGTCATGGTGTGGGTTTATTAATTTGTGGGGTGCTTATATACTTATCCATGAGATATAAGAGATAATGTCCTTTTATGTATAAGAACAATACTTGTTCATGTCCAAAAAAATGAAGGGTATACTTGTCCGTGCCGAAAAAAATAAAGTGATTACCGCTTCAGTATTTTTTTTTCAACATCAAAATAGTATTGAATTTTTTTCACTTATTTTCAGCAATAAGCGTTAAAAATATAGAGTAAACAAACACACTATTTTGACAAAAAGTGCTGAATTGTTTTTTATAGCGATAAACGCTGAAAAATAACGCAAACAAACACCGCCGAACTCTTATTATTTTAACATCTTAGATCAATCTCAAAAAATTTAAAAATTAATTAATTAATTTTTTTTTTTTTGTGAAGATGAGTTTTTCCATAAAATATAAAAGAATATGATCGATAGTTAGTATAATAATCCATATGGACCCAATGACCCTTAATAGGATTTCAAATCTTACTAAATTAGTAAGGAAAGATTTTTTTTTTAATGTTTTCTTTGTTATCTTTTGAATAATAACGAGCACACAACACCCAACTAGATGTAATAAGTCTTTGTCTCAATTTTCGCATTCTTACTTTAACAGGTGTTAGTAAAGACTTTGTTGAAAGGGTACTCTTAGGTTATGTTTGGGTTAAGAGAAGTGGAGTGAAGAGAAACTCATTAAAATAAGATATCATAAGAGAAACTCAATTTCTCTCCACCATATTTGGATTGATAAGAGAGAACTTAGGACAACTTTAAAATTTTAAATTATTTTAAAAGAGATCTAAAGGCAGAGTTGGAATTATAAAATATTTAAAAAGAGTTTCTGCCATTTCTCTAATCTTGTCTCCATTTTTTTAGAGAAAGAAAACTCACCCTTTTTCTCTCCTCTCCTCTCCTCTCCCCACTTAACAATCCAAACAAGAGAGTTGGAGAAAAACTCATCTATTTATTTTCTCTTCTCTCTTCTTTCCATTTCTCTCAATCCAAATTATTACTACTTCCTATTGGAATCCCTATGAGTATCTCCCCCATCTCAGCCATTTGTTTGACAAAGAGTATTTTCCATTAAATCAGGATTATGTTCCCAGGACTAGATTGGATGAATACAACACTATCATATTAAGGTGGTACACAATAAAATAATACATCAGAACCCTCTGACGAAATAAATCACATAACCTCCACTATATGCTCCCATTCCATCTTTAATAAAATAATGTTCTAAGCCCCACTTTCTTTGATCTTAGGTGTTTCTGGAGAATGCTTTTTGTATTATCTACACAACCTTTTTGCTATACTCCAGTAACAGCCCCACCAAATCAACATTAAATACACATATATGTGAGAAAATAGAGATAATGTCATGTTTCAAGAGAAAGCGAGAGAGTGTTTCAAGAATTACTGTTGTTGTTGTTGTTGTTGTTGTAAGAATTGGTTGCTCTGGGTCTGATGACTCTGATCTGCAAATTCTTTGGACCATGGGATCGTACTAATGGGAGGAAAGCAACATGTGCAATCCTCTTCACATGCTTCTGGTCTAACCCAATTGGTCTTCTTCTCTGATGAAGAACAAGAGGAGATTATTTGGGTCCTCTGGAACACACCAACTTCATCAGATGATGCTGCTGCATCTATGAGTGGGCCCCAACATTCCACTCTGTTGAATTCTGGAATATTGGAATGAAAATAAACCCAAACCAAAGCTTCTTCCAGTTCTGGGTAGTTCTGGAATAGGTTCCCATCTCCATGAAAAAAAGCCTTCAAGACCTGTACATGTAATTTAGAGTTCAGAAACCCAAAAATATATCAAAATCAAAATCAAAATCAAGATATGGGTTGGTGAGTTTTCATACCACAGGAAGCTCTTTGTAGAAGATGAAAAATCTGAGCTTTGCAAAGAGATTCAAAAGAAAGTGACCCCCACTTATGTGACAGTGAACATGGAGAGACATCCTCCCTTTAACTTTCTTCCACTCTGCAACAACTTCGTCTCTCTGTAATCTGTTGTACCACCCTTGTAACTGGTGTTTTTTTATTATCAAATCCAATCGAATTATTCATGTTAAATAGTGATGTATAAAAAATTCCATCTTTTTTGTACTATTAAATGATCAAATCGAAATATTCATGTTAAACGGTGATGGGTAAGATAAAAAACATCTAAAAATTCAACCTTTTTTCTACTTAAACGATTCCCCTGTTTTTCTTCTCTGTTTTTAAAGTCCGTGTATTTGCAGAACTAATTTACCTGAGATCCATTAATAGTATGAGAGATGGCGAGAGTGAGTTTTGATGTGATGTCGCTGTGAGTAAGCGTGTATGTTCTTGGAAGGTTTCCTGGGTGTTTCTTTTCATCTACACCCAAAAACAAAACCTTGAGCTTCGATGCTTCGAAGATCGCTGGCCCAAACAACCTCGCAACCTGATTAAAACAAACCCAGAAATCATATAAACAACTAAACCTGAAATCAACAAGAACCCAGAATAGATAACCCGAAAAAGATTTGTTACCGGAACAATTTTGTGATTCTTCTTGTTCTTGGGTCGAGATTCGTAGAGGAAGAAAGAGTTTTTGTGATTCAGATAAGATGGTCTTAGTTGCGTTGGGAGGACGAAAGCAGTAGAAGAATTCATTTTGAGTTTTTTTTTCGATGCTCCAATCTTGATGGGGAAGATGTGTTAAATGAAGAAAGATTTCGCTATCATTTCTTTGCTTCTCCACTCCTCCTTTCTTTGATTCCTTCTTGCTTTCAGCTACACTACTCCCAGGTTTGCCCTACAACCCAACTACCAACTTTTTTATTTTTTTTTTTCAAACATTTGGTGCCCATTCACATATATAACTGCTTCATATTATGACGTCAACTTAAATATCTAAGATACTTACCGTTGGTTAAGGATTCACCCTCTAAGCTAGGTTTTGTAGTCCATGCAACTTCGGATCAACTAAAATAAAACGTGGAAACACAAGAATCAACAAAAATGAATGACATCTTATACTATATTGGGGTACACTGAGTTGTACGGGCAGTGCATTTTGCCCAAAAATTAGGAGTTAAAAGATGGAGGACCAAATTTGTTAGGGTTCCAAAAGAAAAATTATGTAATGTTTTCTTTAAAAGTTTTCATTGGGGAGGTTTTTAATTTTTGGGTAGATAGGCACCTTTCTTCTATTTCTATTGTTACTAGAGATCTCTAGGCCTATGATAACAACTCAAAAGAAAATAGTGATTGAATTTTTTATCTGATTCGTGAACACATGTGCAATGTCGAACCATGTATATATTCTTATGTTTTGAATGTGAATTTTTTTTTTTTATTATTATTCTAAAGAACTTGACTACTCTCAATTACTTCCATTTTAAGATATAATTCGTCTCATAAACGTATTAGACAACTAAGCATGTAGAGTTTGTTCAAAGGGTGAGGTTTGAATTGCAAAGCATCTCATCCATGTTTATAAAATCTAAGATTAAGAAGATAAAAGATCATTAATGATAGATGTGTAAATTGTAAAGTGTTTTGCTATGTTTCTTAACTTTTCAAACATAATATTTATGAAATTACGAAGATGACAAATATGCAATACACGATCATAATTTAAGATTGTGTATTGATTCATGAAATCAATAATAGTTAAAATTATAAAAAATTATGATTTAAAAATAAATGTATTCAATTTTAATGATTATATATATATATATTAAAATCCTATTAAATTATCAATTAATGATATATCAAAATTCCACCACCATATCCTAAAAAAGAAGAATAAGGAGCAAATTTCCAACAAGAAAATAACCCGCAATGGTGTTGAAAATTACTGAGAAGAACTAAAATAGAATTGAAAGAAATTACTTTACTTATTAGGAGAAGAAGACAAATATCGGTCAAGCAAGGGTGAGTGACATTGATGTGTCGGTGTACAATACAAGAGAATGGAAAAGTAGTTGTTTAACATCCAAACTTCACAAAGTACAGGATCTCCTCTCGTGTGGTTTATAGTCTTCGAGTGGAGAAACAAAGAAGAGGCGTGTTAAAGTGGTATTTCTGATTGGGAGCCGGTAATGGCGGTTGCTTGAAGTTTCGGCTGTCTTAGCCTTAGACACGTGTAGAATTGGTGTTGGTGTTCATGAAACGTCTACTAAGATATTAAAAGTTAAAACGTGCACTGTTCGCATTCGCTATAAGGTTGCAATTTCAAACTTCCAACGTCTAGTCGAGTCACACTGAAATTTGACTCACTATGAACGAATCTCAAGTTCAGTCACTCGATTCTCCCCCGATCAATCGTCTTTGTAAATCAAACTAATTAAATGTTTCTATAACTTATCTAAAAAGGGCCAAAACTATGCTACTTGGTTGAGTCTTTGTAGATGCTCGAAATTACTCTACACTTTTCTTCTCTCTTTACTCGAGCGGACTTGCGACTTAGTCCACTCCGACGATCAAGTTAGATTCTAAGAAAGTTGATCAATCTTAATTTAATTTTTTTAGAGAATAAGAATTCGAACCTTTTTTACCCATGATCCTCTTCCCTTTATAAGCATCCAACTTGATCGTTTTCTATGCCATTATTTGAAGTGACCCAGGGCAGTTAGCTCACTCTCTGACATATCAACTGTAAGGGTAGTTGCAACTGCTCTGTCAATCCTGGCATAATCAGAGCTGATCTGACATGATATGGGTTGTCAAAGCTGTCAGTCAATGGCATATCTGTCAGATTCGTCTTGCCGACCTATACTGTTCTTGTCCGGACTACCTAATTGATTGATGGCGCAGGTCCGAACTAGACATCTGTGCACCCGAAGAGTTTAATCAACTGGGCCCATATGGCAGTCTATCCGAACTTCAAATCTTTACTTCTGGGCTTCGCTCGAACCACGTGTCCATGTTTGAGAATTTCCCCCACAGTCTTAATGAATTTGCATGGTTGGGTACTCGACTGACATGATAAGGGCATAGAACCATAGATCTTTTTCATCGGGATACATAAGAAAAGATGTGTGGTTCTTTGCCCTTGCCACGTCAATCGTGTATTAAAACCATATGCATTCATCATTATTCTATTTGGTTTCGTAGGTTCGTTTGGTTCAAATTTGGATTTTCGATGGAACTAAGATTTTACCCACATATAAGGACAATTAAGAGTAGAATATTTTTGTGAGGATAACTAATAATATATATATATATATATATATAAGAACAATTAAGAGTGTAAAAAAATTTGTGAGGACAGTAGTGACAGATTTTTTAATCTAAAATCTATCACAATAATTCATTAATCCATAGACTTTAAAAAGTTTTGCAGGACAAGTGCTCTCATTGCAAATTTGTCATTGGGTTCATAGTTCATGATTCATCGCTTGAGAATGAACTTGGTTAGTAGGAGTAAACAAAGGTAAGGACATTTAAAGGTTGAAGCAATAGATAAGATAAAAAAGAAATTGGAGATAACTTATTTTGAAAAGAAAAAAAAAAATCAAATTTTTTTTTTTTTTTTAAAATTTATACATTGAACATGAGGGTATTTGATCATTTTTCTTAGTCTATTAGTAAAGACCTTGGTCAAAGGGAAAATTTATTAATTTAAAATTTTAAGGGAATATATATCTCGAATAATATCAACATGTGGGAGGAGATTAAAGTCAAATGGAATTCTCTACATTTAATGAATTGGGTAACCCTGGTCCAAAGTATTAAGCCAACCTGTTGAGTTGATTAAAATGAGTTTTGTAAATGAGTCAACTTGAATTTCAACAAAGCCGAGTGCACTCATCACTCACAAGGTGCAGAGGTGTAGCCCCGATTTTCAAACTCTACACCCAACTGTGACTTTGGACTTTTCTCCAATTGTTGGTGCAACACATATTTTAATGGTTTCGCTCATGGAAAATGAAATTCTCATGTTCACTCACAATCTTCTGTGTAAACATAAAATCCAACTTCTCAATCATTGAATTTCATATTTTTCACAATTGGGATTGTGAGTGATCATACGAGTCCCCTTCGATGAGTGAGTCCGACTTTGAAGCGGGCATCCCGTTTCAAATGTTGAAAGAACCCTCTTCTTTACATGACACATAGAGTTTTGAATTTATTTCACGCCCCTAAATTTCTATCAAAATGTTAAACACCTCTTAAAAATGCCACATGTAATCCAATGGAGAGGTTTCTTCAAAGTTTTTTTTCTCCATGGTTCTATCGATACCAACCCTTACATTATTTCAATAATTAAGGGGAAATGGATGGGGGATGTATGCCACCTGTCTGGCCCTTAGCTACTATTTTTTTCTCTAATAGAGATTTTTTTTTTAAATAAAATATTTTTATTAGTAATTAAATTATGAAAATTAGTGTAGGACTAGTTGCATATCGCTACTTGTTGTCCGTTGCACCCCAACCTTTAAAAGTACCCTTTCTTTTATTTTCCTTTTGTGTAACTTTTATCTCAATCTTATAGTTGCACTCGTTTTCTATCAAGATTAATGTAAAGGAGTAACTTTGCAATTTTTCAAAGAGCACCCACTTTTTATCGAACTGCAATCATATAAGATAAATAGGGTGAGAGGGGGGAACTTTCAAGTGATGGTTTGCAACTGGTAATGGGTGATCTGTAACTTGTCGCTCCCTTACTATATTAATTTTGCATACTTCTTGCCTATACTATAGTAATAAGATTAGGTGTGTAAGTATCATTTAATTGAAATTTACATTACATAAAATTTTAAAATTAGAAAAATATTATTAGATAGATGCATTAATGCATTTAAAATAATATATAATAATATAATATAAAAAAATATTTTTATCTTTTAAAATTCTTTTGACAATCTACAAAATATACGTAATAGTTTTTAAGTAAATTTATCAAAACATGCACCACATTTCGACTATTTACCAAAACAGTAAACTGAAGCAATTAATTCCAAAAAAAGGTAATTTTACCGTTTTTGGAATTAATATTTTTTACCAAAATGGTAAAAACAGTAAAATAGAATTTTTTTTTACCGAAAATACCTTTTTATTTTTTATTTTTTGAATAAAATTATAAAAAAAAAATCATCTCCTCTTTCATATTTCTATTTAGTGTTGAGAAGATTAAAAAGAAAAGAAAGATTTAGTTGGATTCTAATTTATTTCTAAGGTTAAAATGGTAAATACATATGTAAAACAAAAAAGAGTTAAATTTTTTTTTTACATTTTACTGTTTTTACTATTTTGGTAAAAAAATATTAATTCCGAAAACGGTAAAATTACTGTTTTCATAATTAATTGCTATAGTTTACCATTTTGGTAATTAATTTTGAAAATTGTACCGTTTTGATAAATTATTCTAGTTTTTAAGGCGTGTTTACTCTAGTGGCATGTGTTCCCTTTCCTAATTGTTTGTAAATTTCTAACTTTTAAAGGTATTATATATAGAGAATTTTCATAATAAATTTAAATTTAATTAAAAGCTTAAACTGATTATTGTTGCGAAGATGTTTTGGAAAAAAAATTCTTTTAATGCTATTATTTTATCCCAAATAACTTATCAATATATTTAAGAGAGCAATTACATTGCCACAATCACATTGTTGACATACATCGAATGAGATTACGAGCATTCCCAACAATTTTTTTTGGGTTTTTCTTCCTCTTCACCGCTTCACACCTTGATCCTTGAACCATGAGCATACCCAACATATTCCTCAATCACTCTTTATAGCTAGTATAACCGGTTTGTTTGCAATTTCATTTGAGTTTTGGTCATGTGTAAAAATCTATTATTGAAGATTTTATTTCAATGAAAAAAATGGAATATCATAAATAATATCATCCAAGATATTATTAAAATAGAAGGAGCCATAAGTACTCTGAATTTTGAAATATCATAAATAATATCATCCAAACATGTATGCTTCATATTTTGTGCATATGAACTCTTTGATAATTTGACCATCCTTGTTTTGATAATTGGGTATCCTTATAGATAGCAGATCAGGCCCGTATTTGGGTTTTGCTCAGTCCATAGACCATGGTATTGTCCAAGATTAGTCTCAAGGCACATGCAACACCCGCACATCACATGCACCAAGTAAGTGAGGGTGCACCCTCTTGAGTGGCCTTTAAGGAATTAATGCTCATGTTAGGTATCGAACTCAAGACCTAGGTGCATTAACCGCTTATTGGTCAAAAATTGCCATTGAGCCAACCCTTCTAGGTTATGATAATGTAGTTTTTGAGATTTATTGGATTCTAGGTTTCAATTGTAGCATATATAGTAGATTCCTTCGAGTGTAGCGCAACCCTCTGTAGTCCTGGTATAGAGGGTTGCGCGTTATTGATTTTTTTTGCCTTTTTTTCTTCTTTTTCACTCGTAGAGACAGAGACCTAGATAGAAGGAGGAGTCCGCCCTTATCCCATGACTTTGCAAGGGAAGCAAACTAATCTTGATCTTTGTATCATACTATTACAATGATAGTAAAGATCACTAACATAATTAGGATTAGGAAAATATTAATTTTATAATATAATAAAATTTCTGTTCATAATTTTAAATGAGATTTTTTATTGATTATATTTTGTTATAAATATAAACTAATCTAAAAGGTTGAATTCTTAAAAATTTCAAGTAAAATCTTGACCCAATATTACAACACCAAAACACTCATATAGTGATTTGAGAAAATCACATTCAATTAGCTTCCTTTTTTTTTTTTTTTTTCCTTTCTTTCTATTAAATAAGATCTATCTATATTCTTATTTTGATATGTAGTAAATATTATCATTAGTTGATTACCAATTTGAAGTTTATGAGCACTTAATTAAATTAGAGCTCTAGGCATGAACAACAAATTGGATTATAAGTGCAAAGGTTTAAAATTAGTCTTTGAACCGTTTCAAAACTTGAAGAAGGTCAATCTTCTTTGCAAGGTTTGCAGTTTAGTTCTTCAAATGTTGCATTAAAGCCCAATTGTTTCTCAGAAAATCCGGAGAAAGCACTCCATGCATGTTTATTTTTAGAATTGCACCATTGCAGGATATAACCCACCCATTTGATGTAGAATTTAGAGAGCATGAGACCAATTGAATAATACTCCTAACTTAAAAGCTATAGATATATGAACCTCAAATGAGAAACATGTTTGAAAATAAATAAAATGAACCATCATACAATTACATATTCAAAAATTTAATGTTCCTACAAGGCCTGACCTGCATATTTAATTTCTTCCATTTTGTGTGCCTTTGATAGTGTTTTATCGTCTTACAGATGCTGAAGCATCGACAAATACAATGGGTATGAAGCAAGTGCATTGAAATATGGCATAAGATCAAAACAATTATTGACCATTCAAATAAGATCTAATCATAATTCAATATCAGTTGCCACAACATACTAAGGCATTATGGGCTCTCATCAAACACATATTCATCCAGTCCATTTCTATCTTCTATATTCACCATGGACGGTCACTTGGTAAGCTTCACCACCCTTTCTTGATAACCAAGTGAACTACCAATCTATTATCACTCTTCTTGTTATATTGATCTATTACCCTATTAAAGCAATAATGTGTGTGCTTTGAGATCGTTCAGCCCTTTCTTTCTTCCATGTAGTTAGGGTTCTTGATCTTCTCATTGAAGATTCTAGCATTTGGAATTAAATTGAGCCAATTCAAGGTTTTAAAAATATATGTTAATTTCATCAGTTTTATAGTGTTCCATCTATGTATCCTTACAGGTTCATTGTGTTATCTTTTGAGTATTGATTTCTTATGGAAAGAGAGAAAAGAAGTTTGAAATAATCCTGATTTTCAAATTGAATGTAATAGAAAAATATTAATTAAATAAAATAGTTGAGACATGCACAAAGCACCGGCCCAAACAACCTCGCAATCTGATTAAAACAAACCCATAAATCAGATAAACAATTAAACCTGGAATCAACAAGAACCCAGAATAGATAACCCAAAAGAGATTTGTTACCGGAACGATTTTGTGATTCTTCTTATTCTTGGGTCGAGATTCGTAGATGAAGAGAGAGTTTTTGTGATTCAGATAAGATGGTTTTAGTTGCGTTGGGAGGACGAAAGCAGTAGAAGAATTCATTTTGAGTTTTCTTTTCGATGCTCCAATCTTGATGGAGAAGATGTATTAAATGAAGAAGAAAGATTTCGCTATCATTTCTTTGCTTCTCCAGTCCTCCTTTCTTGATTCCTTCTTGCTTTCAGCCACACTACTCCCAGAGTTGCCTTACAACCCAACTACCAATTTTTTTTCAAACTTTTGGTGCCCCTTCACATATATAACTGCTTAATATTGTATAACTGCTTAATATTGTGGGGTCAACTTAAATATCTAAGATATTTAGTGTTGGTTAAGGATTCACCCTCGAAGTTTGGTTTTGCAGTCGATGCAATTTCGAATCAACTAAGATAAGACGTGGAAACACAAGAATCAACAAAAATTTATGACATCTTATACTCTATTGGCGAACACTGAGTTGTATGGATCAAATTTGTTAGGCTCTTAAAAGAAAATTATGTTATGTTTTCTTAAGAATTTTCTATTCTAAAAGTTTTTAATTTTAAGGTAAATAGATATGATTTTTCTATTCTTATTATTATTAGAGATTTTTAGGACTATAACAACTCAAAAGAAAATAGTGATTGAATTTTTAATCTGATTTGTTGACATACATACAATGTTGAATCACATATATCCTTATGTTTTATATGTGATTTTTATTTTTATTTATTTACTTTAAAGCACTAGGCTACTCTCAATTACTTCCATTTTAAAATACATTCGTCTTATAAACGTAATTTAAAAATAAGTATGTGGAGTTTGTTCATAAGATGAGATTTCAATTGAAGAGTATCTCATCCATGCTTATAAAATCTAGGACATTGATCAAATTTCTTTAGAAGATAGAAGATCATTAACAATAGAAATGAAAATTGTAAAGTGTTTTGCTATGTTTCTTAATTGTTCAAACATGATATTTATGAAACTACGAAGATGACAAATATGCAATACACAATCATAATTTAAGATCATGTATTGATTCATGAAATCAATGATAATTAAGATTATAAAAAAATATATGATTTAAAGATAAAAGATATGCAATTTTACAGATTCTAAATTAAAATCCTGTAAAATTATCAATTAATAATTATCAAAATGGTCCGTCATCATATTAAAAAAAAAAAAAAAGAATAAATTTTGAACAGGAAAATAAATTACTTATTAGGAGAAGAAGACAAATATTGGTCAAGCAAGGGTGAGTGACATTAATGTGTCGGTATACAATGCAAGAGAATGGAAAAGTAGTTGTTTAACATCCGAACTTCACAAAGTACAGGAACACCTCTCGTGTGGTTTAGAGTCTTCGAGTGGAGAACCAAAGAAAGAGGCGTGTTAAAGTGGTATTTCTGACTGGGTGCCGATAATGGCGGTTGCTTGAAGTTTCGGAGGTCTTAGACTTAGACACGTGTAGAATTGGTGTTCATGGAACGTTTACTAAGATATTAAAAGTTAAAACGTGCACTGTTCGCAATAGCAAGAAGGTTGCAATTTCAAACTTCCAACGTCATTGTTTGACTCACCATGTACGAATCTCAAGTTGACTCACTCGATTCTACCCTCATCAATCGTCTTTCAAAATCCAACTAATTTAATGTTATTATAACTCATCTAGAAGACCAAAACTATGTTACTTGGTTGAATCTTGATGAATTTACGTGGTTGGGTGCTCGGCTGACGTGATAAGGGCATAAAATCATAGATATTTTTTATCGAGATATATAAGAAAAAGATGTGTGATTTTGTATCTTTGCCACATCAATAGCACACTAAAAACATGTGCATTCATCATTATTCTATTTGATTTCGTTGGTTCTCTTGGTTCAAATTTGGATTTTCGACAGAACCAAGATTTTACCCATATGTGGGGGCAATCAAGCGTAGAATTTTTTTTTTTTTTACGAGGACAACTAATAATGAAAAAAAATAGTTATAGGACCAATTAAGAGTGTAAAAAAATTTATAAGATTAATAATGACAGATTTTTCTTTTATCAAAAATCTATCGCAATAATTTATTAATTTATAGACTTTGAAAATTCTTGCAAGATAAGTGCTCCCACCGTAAATCTATCATTGGGTTCACAATTCGTGATTCATCGCTTGAGAATGAACTTGATTAATAGTAATAGACAAAGGTGAGGACATTTAAAGGTTGAAGTAATAAATAAGGTAAAAAATAAATTAAAAATAACTGATTTTGAAAAGAAAAAAAAATTATTTTTATTTATTTATTTTTTTTTAAATTTATACATTGAACATGAGGGTATTTGATCATTCATTTTTATTAGTCTATTAATAAAGATCAAGGTCAAAGGGATATTTTATTAATTTGAATTTTTAAGGGAATATCTCGAATAATATCAACATTTGGGAGGAGATTAAAAAAAATTAAAGTGAAATGGAATTCGCCACATTTAATGAACTCACAGCTAACCATATCACAAATTGGTTCGGTTCAGATCGATTCGTAGTTCGATTTCTTCTTAATGAATTGGGTAACCCTGGTCCAAAGTATTAAGCCAACCTGTTGAGTTGATTAAAATAAGTCAACTTGAATTAAAATGAATATTAAGGTGCAGAGGTGTAGCCCCGATTTTCAAACTCTAGGCCCAACTGTGACTAGGACTTTTCTCCAATTGTCGGTGCAACACATGATTTAAAGGTTTTACTCACATGTTCACTAACAATCTTCAGTGTAAACATAAAATCCAATCGTAGATGTAAGTTTTAGAGGTGTCGTCTCAATCATTGAATTTCATATTTTTCACAATTGGGATTGTGAGTGATCATATGAGTTCCCCTTCCACTAGGGAATCCGACTTTGAAGCGGGCATCCTGCATCAAATTTTGAAAGAACCCTCTTCTTTACATGACACATGGTGTTTTGAATTTATTTCACGCCCCTAAATTTCTGTCCAAATGTTAAACATCTCTTGAAAATGCCATATGTAATCCAATGGAGAGGATTTCTTCGAAGTTTTTTCCTCCATGATTCTATTGATATCTACCCTTACATTATTTCATAGATCATAGTCCAATAATTAAGGGGAAATGGTCGGGGGATGTATGCCACCTGTCTAGCCATTAGCTACTATTTTTTTCTCTATTAGAGATTTTTTTTTAAAAATAAAATATTTTTATTAGTAATTAAATTATTAAAATTAGTGTGGGACTAGTTCCATATCGCTACTTGTCATCCGTTGCACCCCTACCTTTAAAAGTACCCTTTCTTTTATTTTCCTTTTGTGTAACTTTTATCTCAATCTTATAGTTGCACTCTTCGTTCTATCAAGATTAATGTAAAGGAGTAACTTTGCAATTTTTCGAAGAGAAGATTGATCCAATGGTGGCGAGATACATTTATAAATAGAAGAGAAGGTATAGGTAGAGAGATTGACATTTTTCATTGACATGTAAAAATAATAAGAAGTAGAAATTTTTACTAAATGGACTATTTAGAAAAAAACTCCTCCGTCAAATCCTTTTTTCATCTCTTTTTTCTTTTTATTATAGGTATTTTTTTAATAAAACTTTTTTATCTGCACCAGTGGTCCCCGCACGTGTTATATGATCTTACATTTTTCATATTTTGAGGGTGGCTCTATCTGCACACAATCCAAAATGTCCTATTATACCCACTTGCTAGCGATGCGTCGAAAAGTAAAAATACCTAATACCTAATAATTTTTTTAAACATCTTTTGCTTATTTCACCCACCTAAAAATACCGGATGATTACAACCTAATCCTAATGACCGAAAGACTCATTTGAGCAATTATATGTTTTCCGACTTCTCTTTCATCTTCTACTAATAAATCTCCACTGATAATTATTACCTTCTCATCTCCAAGACTAAAATGTAAGTGAATTTCTATCTTCATTGCGTTTTAATCACTTTTCTTTGTAGGGTGTTGGCACATAATTTTTTTTTAATTGAAAATATCTATGCTTGTTTGTTGAGGTGTATACTCTAGCAAATTAAGTTGATTTGCTTTTTGAAAAAGTCATGTTTTAAATACATTCAAGAGTTCTATAGTTTAAATAGTTTAAAAAAAAAAACACGATTTTGACGTTTAAATTGCAAAAATCTTGTCGTTCAAAAAAAAAAAACAAGATTTCCATTTTATCGCCAGAATTTTTATTTTTATTTTTATTTTTAATGTGTTTTACTTTTATCATTTAACATAATCTTTTTTTTCACACCGTTCTCTGCGTTTTTCTTCTTCTCTACCCCATACCATTCAATGTTTTCATTCTAAAAAACCATTGTCTACAGACTCTACAAGACTACAGAAAAAATGGGTTTAAAAATCCTTCGTTCTACAGCAAAATCAGCTTCAAAATCCACCATTTTCTATCTAAAAACTTCATCTTCATCAAAATCTTTTGTGGGATTTGATACATAGTATAGGATTTTGATGCTTCATAATGAATTAATGTAATTTAATATATATGGGATGATAATGTCTTGATGTTATGCTAAAAAATATATATATTAGAAATGTAAAATAAATGTATGATGCATGATACATATTGATAATCTTTAATGTATTTTAGTTTTTATATATTTTTAATTTTTTCCTCATTTTTTTTTCAAGAGTTTCTTTGCCGTTTTAAACCCATACTCCGACTTTGTGACTATATCTTTATCCCAGTATTTGTTTGTAAACTCATAATATTTAAAGGTATTATAATTAATTTTCATAATAAATTTAAAATTAAATAAAATACCTAAACTTATTATTGTTGGTTTTGTTAAATTTTTTTTTTAATGATTTTTTTCATAAAATCTAGTAGGCTGTGATTTTAGATTGACAATGTGATCTCAATGACTCATTTTAAGATTTTAAATCTCAAAATTAAAATTTGTGGGTGCGGGTAGCAGAGGGAAATTTTCTCTCTGATGTCACTTGCGCCACATGTCAAACGACTGTTGAGCTGTGAGCAAAAAGTAATTTCAATTTGATTTGTTTTTGGGGAATGAGTAGAAATCTATTGTTGAAGAATTTTTTTCAATATAAAAAAAAATGGAAGTGAGGTTCCGTCATTAAAAAAAAAAACAACCTTGTGACATTAAAAAACATGATCCAATTCCTTAGGGTTGTAGAAAACAAAAATCTACGAATTTCTTTTCGAAAACAAAAAAAGGGGAAAAAAAAAAAAACAACTTTATTTTTCATTGTTGAGTTTTAATTTTAAGTTTGGGTACTTAGGAGGTGTCCATTTTCAATTCCATGGATCAAGCTTGAAATAATTTCTTTCTTAATTTTTTTTTTTTTAATGAGTTTTTTCAAAAAATCTAGAAGGCTGTGATTTTAGATTGACAATGTGATCTCAATGACTCATTTTAAGATTTTAAATCTCAAAATTAAAATTTGTGGGCGCGGCTAGGAGAGAGAAATTTTCTCTCTGATGTCACTTGCGCCACATGCCAAACGATTGTTGAGCTATGAGAAGAAAATAATTTCAATTTGATTTGTTTTTTCTGCATGAGTGCGAATCTATTGTTGAAGAATTCTTTTCAATATAAAAAAACTGGAAGTGAGGTTCCGTCATTAAAAAAAAAAATAACCTTGTGACAATAAAAAACATGATCCAATTCCTTAAGGTTGTAGAAAACAAAAATCTACGAACTTCTTTTCGAAAAAAAAAAAGGGAAAAAAACAACTTTCTTTTTCATTGTTGAGTTTTAATTTTAAGTTTGGGTACTTAGGAGTTGTCCATTTTAAATTCCATGGATCAAGCTTAAAATAATTTCTTTCTTAAATTTTTTTTAATGAGTTTTTTCATAAAATCTAGAAGGCTGTGATTTTAGATTGACAATTTGATCTCAATGACTCATTTTAAGATTTTGAATCTCAAAATTAAAATTTGTGGCGCGGCTAGGAGAGAGAAATTTTCTCTCTGATGTCACTTGCGCCAAATGCCAAACGATTGTTGAGTTGTGAGCAAAAAATGATTTCAATTTGATTTGTTTTTTGGGCATGAGTTGAAATCTATTGTTGAAGAATTTTTTTCAATATAAAAAAATATGTAAGTGAGGTTCCGTCATTAAAAAAAAAACAACTTTGTGACATTGAAAAACATGATCCAATTCCTTAGGGTTGTAGAAAACAAAAATTTACGAATTTCTTTTCGAAAACAAAAAAAGGGAAAAAATAAACAACTTTATTTTTTATTGTTGAGTTTTAATTTTAAGTTTGGGTACTTAGGAGGTGTTCATTTTCAATTCCATGGATCAAGCTTGAAATAATATTATTCTTAAATTTTGTTTTTTTAATGAGTTTTTTCATAAAATATAGAAGGTTGTGATTTTAGATTGTCAATGTCTTCTCAATGACTCATTTTAAGATTTTAAATCTCAAAATTAAAATTTGTTGGCGCGGGTAGGAGAGAGAAATTTTCTCTCTGATGTCATTTGCGCCACATGTCAAACAACTGTTGAGCTGTGAGCGAAAAATAATTTCAATTTGATTTGTTTTTTGGGCATGAGTAGATATCAATTGTTGAAGAATTTTTTTCAATATAAAAAAAAAAATGGAAGTGAGGTTTTGTCATTATAAAAAAAACAACCTTGTGACATTCAAAAACATGATCCAATTCCTTAGGGTTGTAAAAAAAAAAAATCTACGAACTTCTTTTTGAAAACAAAAAAAGGGGAAAAAAAAAACAACTTTATTTTTCATTGTTGAGTTTTAATTTTAAGTTTGGGTACTTAGGATGTGTGCATTTTCAATTCCATGGATCAAGCTTGAAATTATTTCTTCCTTAATTTTTTTTTAATGAGTTTTTTCAAAAAATCTAGAAGGCTGTGATTTTAGATTGACAATGTGATCTCAATGACTCATTTTAAGATTTTAAATCTCAAAATTAAAATTTCTGGGCGCGGGTAGGAGAGAGAAATTTTCTTTCTGATGTCACTTGCGCCACATGCCAAACGATTGTTGAGCTGTGAGCAAAAAATGATTTCAATTTTATTTGTTTTTTGGGGATGCGTTGAAATCTATTGTTGAAGAATTTTTTTCAATATAAAAAAAAAATGTAAGTGAGGTTCCGTCATTTAAAAAAAAAACAACTTTGTGACATTCAAAAACATGATCCAATTCCTTAGGGTTGTAGAAAACAAAAATCTACGAACTTCTTTTCGAAAACCAAAAAAGGGAAAAAAAAAACTTTATTTTTCATTGTTGAGTTTTAATTTTAAGTTTGGGTACTTAGGAGGTGTCCATTTTCAATTCCATGGATCAAGCTCGAAATAATTTCTTTCTTAATTTTTTTTTTTTTAATGAGTTTTTTCAAAAAATCTATAAGGCTGTGATTTTAGATTGACAATTTGATCTCAATGACTCATTTTAAGATTTTAAATCTCAAAATTAAAATTTGTGGCGCGGCTAGGAGAGAGAAATTTTCTCTCTGATGTCATTTGCGCCAAATGCCAAACGATTGTTGAGCTGTGAGCAAAAAATGATTTCAATTTGATTTGTTTTTTGGGCATGAGTTGAAATCTATTGTTGAAGAATTTTTTTCAATATAAAAAAATATGTAAGTGAGGTTCCGTCATTAAAAAAAAAAACAACTTTGTGACATTGAAAAACATGATCCAATTCCTTAGGGTTGTAGAAAACAAAAATCTACGAACTTCTTTTCGAAAACAAGAAAAGGGAAAAAAAATCACTTTATTTTTCATTGTTGAGTTTTAATTTTAAGTTTGGGTACTTAGGAGGTGTCCATTTTCAATTCCATGGATCAAGCTTGAAATAATTTTTTTCTTAAATTTTTTTTTTAATGAGTTTTTTAATCTTGAAGGCTGTGATTTTTGATTGACAATGTGATCTCAATGACTCATTTTAAGATTTTAAATCTGAAAATTAAAATTTGTGGGGGCGGGTAGCAGAGGGTAATTTTCTCTCTGATGTCACTTGCGCCACCTGTCAAATGACTATTGAGATGTGAGCAAAAAGTAATTTCAATTTGATTTGTTTTTTGGGCATGAGTAGAAATCTATTGTTGAAGAATTTTTTTCAATATAAAAAAAATGGAAGTGAGGTTCCGTCATTAAAAAAAAAAACAACCTTGTGACATTCAAAAACATTATCCAATTCCTTAGGGTTGTAGAAAACAAAAATCAACGAACTTCTTTTCGAAAACAAAAAAAGGTAAAAAAAAAACAGCTTTATTTATCATTGTTGAGTTTTAATTTTAAGTTTGGGTACTTAGGAGGTGTCCATTTTCAATTCCATGGATCAAGCTTGAAATAATTTTATTCTTAAATTTTGTTTTTTTAATGAGTTTTTTCAAAAAATCTAGAAGGCTGTGATTTTAGATTGACAATGTGATCTCAATGACTCATTTTAAGATTTTAAATCTCAAAATTAAAATTTGTTGGCGCGGGTAGGAGAGAGAAATTTTCTCTTTGATGTCACTTTTGCCACATGTCAAACAACTGTTGAGTTGTGAGCGAAAAATAATTTCAATTTGATTTGTTTTTGGGGCATGAGTAGATATCAATTGTTGAAGAATATTTTTCAATATAAAAAAAAATGGAAGTGTGGTTCTGTCATTATAAAAAAAACAACCTTGTGACATTCAAATACATGATCCAATTCCTTAGGGTTGTAGAAAAAAAAAATCTACGAACTTCTTTTCGAAAACAAAAAAAGGGAAAAAAAACAACTTTATTTTTCATTGTTGAGTTTTAATTTTAAGTTTGAATACTTTGGAGGTGTCCATTTTGAACTCCATGGATCAAGCTTGAAATAATTTTTTTCTTAAATTTTTTTTTTAATGAGTTTTTTCATAAAATCTAGAATGCTGTGATTTTACATTGACAATGTGATCTCAACGACTAAGTTTAAGATTTTAAATCTCAAAATTAAAATTTTTGGGCGTGGGTAGGAGGGAGAAATTTTCTCTCTGATGTCACTTGCCACACATGTCAAACGATTGTTGAGCTGTGAGCAAAAAATAATTTCAATTTCATTTGTTTTTTAGGCATGAGTAGAAATCAATTGTTGATGAATTTTTTTCAATATAAAAAAAAAATGGAAGTGAGGTACTGTCATTAAAGAAAAAACAACTTTGTAACATTCAAATACATGATCCAATTCGTTAGAGTTGCAGAAAACAAAAATCTACGAACTTCTTTTCGAAAACAAAAAAAGGGAAAAAAAACAACTTTATTTTTCATTGTTGAGTTTTAATTTTAAGTTTGAATACTTAGGAGGTGTCCATTTTCAATACCCATGGATCAAGCTTGAAATAATTTTTTTCTTAAATTTTTTTTTTAATTAGTTTTTTCATAAAATCTAGAAGGCTGTGATTTTCGATTAACAATGTGATCTCAATGACTCAATTTAACATTTTAAATCTCAAAATTAAAATTTCTGGGCGCGGGGTAGGAGAGAAATTTTCTCTCTGATGTCACTTGCGCCACATGTCAAACGACTGTTGAGCTGTAAGCAAAAAAGAATTTCAATTTCATTTGTTTTTTGAGCATGAGTAGAAATCTATTGTTGAAGAATATTTTTCAATATAAAAAAAAATGAAGGTGAGGTTCTGTCATTAAAAAAAAAACAACCTTTTGACAATCAAAAACATGATCCAATTCCTTAGGGTTGTAGAAAACAAAAATCTACGAACTTCTTTTCGAAAAAAAAAGGGAAAAAAAATAACTTTATTTTTCATTGTTGAGTTTTAATTTTAAGTTTGGGTACTTAGGAGCTGTCCATTTTCAATTCCATGGATAAAGCTTGAAATAATTTCTTTCTTAAATTTTTTTTTAATGAGTTTTTTCATAAAATCTAGTAGGCTGTGATTTTAGATTGACAATGTGATCTCAATGACTCATTTTAAGATTTTAAATATGAAAATTAAAATTTGTGGGCGCGGGTAGCAGAGGGAAGTTTTCTCTCTGATATCACTTGCGCCACATGTCAAACGACTGTTGAGCTGTTAGCAAAAAGTAGTTTTAATTTGATTTGTTTTTTGGGCATGAGTAGAAATCTATTGTTGAAGAATTTTTTTCAATATAAAAAAAACTGGAAGTGAGGTTCCGTCATTAAAAAAAAAAAACAACCTTGTGACATTCAAAAACTTGATCCAATTCCTTAGGGTTGTAGAAAACAAAAATCTACGAATTTCTTTTCGAAAACAAAAAAAGGGAAATAAAAAAAAACAACTTTATTTTTTATTGTTGAGTTTTAATTTTAAGTTTGGGTACTTAGGAGGTGTCCATTTTCAATTCCATGGATAAAGCTTGAAATAATTTCTTTCTTAAATTTTTTTTTTTAATGAGTTTTTTCAAAAAATCTAGAAGGCTGTGATTTTAAATTGACAATGTGATCTCAATGAGTCATTTTAAGATTTTAAATCTCAAAATTAAAATTTGTGGGCACGGGGAGGGGAGAGAAATTTTCTCTCTGATGTCACTTGCGCCACATGTCAAACGACTGTTGAGCTATGAGCAGAAAATAATTTCAATTTGATTTTTTTTTCGGCATGAGTACAAATCTATAGTTGAAGAATTTTTTTCAATATAAAAAAACTAGAAGTGAGGTTCCGTCACTAAAAAAAAAAACAACCTTGTGACATTCAAAAACATGATCCAATTCCTTATGGTCTAGAAAATAAAAATCTACGAACTTCTTTTCGAAAATAAACAAAGGGAAAAAAAAAACAACTTTATTTTTCATTGTTGACTTTTAATTTTAAGTTTGGTTACTTAGGAGGTGTCCATTTTCAATTCCATGGATCTTGAAATAATTTTTTTCTTAATTTTTTTTTTAATGCGTTTTTTCATGAAATCTAGAAGGCTGTGATTTTAGATTGACAATGTGATCTCCAGGAGTCATTTTTAGATTTGAAATCTCAAAATTAAAATTTGTGGGCGCGGCTTGGAGAGAGAAATTTTCTCTCTGATGTCACTTGCGCCACATGTCAAACGACTGTTGAGCAGTGAGCAAAAAATAATTTCAATTTGATTTGTTTTTTGGGAATGGGTAGAAATCTATTGTTGAAGAATTTTTTTCAATAAAAAAAAATGGAAGTGAGGTTCCGTCATTAAAAAAAAACAACCTTGTGACATTCAAAAACATGATCCAATTCCTTAGGGTTGTAGAAAAAAAAAATCTACGAACTTCTTTTCAAAAACAAAAGAAGGGAAAAAAAAAACAACATTATTTTTCATTGTTGAGTTTTAATTTTAAGTTAGGATACTTAGGAGGTGTCCATTTTCAATTCCATGGATCAAACTTTAAATAATTTTCTTCTTAAATTCTTTTTTTTTAATTAGTTTTTTCATAAAATCTAGAAGGCTGTGATTTTAGATTGACAATGTGATCTCAATGACTCATTTTAAGATTTTAAATCTAAAAAATAAAATTTGTGGGCACGGCTAGGAGAGAGAAATTTTCTCTCTAATGTCACTTACGCCGCATTTCAAACGATTGTTGAGCTGTGAGCAAAAAATGATTTCAATTTGATTTGTTTTTTGGGCATGAGTAGAAATCTATTGTTGAAGAATTTTTTTCAATATAAAAAAAAAAAAATTGAAGTGAGGTTCCATCATTAAAAAAAAAACAACTTTGTGACATTGAAAAACATGATCCAATTCCTTAGGGTTGTAGAAAACAAAATCTGCGAACTTCTTTTCGAAAACAAAAAAGGGAAAAAAAACAACTTTATTTTTCATTGTTGAGTTTTAATTTTAAGTTTGGGTACTTAGGAGGTGTCCATTTTCAATTCCATGGATCAAGCTTGAAATAATTTTTTTCTTAAACTTTTTTTTTAATGAGTTTTTTAATCTAGAAGGCTGTGATTTTAGATTGACAATGTGATCTCAACGACTCATTTTAAGATTTTAAATCTCAAAATTAAAATTTGTGGGCACGGGTAACAGAGGGTAATATTCTCTCTGATGTCACTTGCGCCACATGTCAAACGATTGTTGAGCTATGAGCAAAAAGTAATTTCAATTTGATTTGTTTTTTGGGCATGAGTAGAAATCAATTGTTGAAGAATTTTTTTCAATATAAAAAAAATGGAACTGAGGTTCCGTCATTAAAAAAAAAAACAACCTTGTGACATTCAAAAACATGATCCAATTCCTAAGGGTTGTAGAAAACAAAAATCTACGAACTTCTTTTCCAAAACAAAAAAAGGGAAAAAAACAACTTTATTTTTCATTGTTCAAATTTAATTTTAAGTTTGGGTACTTAGGAGGTGTCCATTTTCAATTCCATGGATCAACCTTGAAATAATTTTATTCTTAAATTTTTTTTTTTAATGAGTTTTTTCATAAAATATAGAAGGCTGTGATTATAGATTGACAATGTGATCTCAATGACTCATTATAGATTGTCTAAAAATCTAGTTGAACACGGACGAAGCAAGCATATTGATGTGCGCTACCATTTCCTGCGCAATCTTGTCAATGATAGAACAATAGTTCTCCAATACTGCAAGAGTGAAGATCAGGTTGCTGATATTTTCACCAAAGCCCTGAAAATTAATGTGTTTGAGAAGCTTCGATCATTACTAGGTGTTTGCACACTTACGGGAGGGTCTTGCGTCAAGGCTTCGTAAACTGATGTGTTTTTTCTCATCAGTTTAAGGGAGGGTATTAGAATGGTATTCAGTTGTTAGAGTCTGAGCTAGTATTCAGGAAGAACAAGTCAGTAGGAGTCCTAGTTGAACTAGTCCAATAACATGGCAGTCTTTAAGCCACAATTGTAGCTGTTTAGTTACAATAGGAGTCTGTATCAGATCCTATATAATAGGATCAATTTCCTTGTTTATGTATCAAGTTAGTTCTATTCAATTCATTTCAATTTTTCTCTTTAGACTGTCTCTACTCTGTTATACTCTCCTCTTTACAGGTTTACAACTGGTATCAGAGCCTTGTTTGGTGATTTCAGCAAGCCAGGAGAGTTGTTATTCAGCCGGTCTTGTTGTGTTTCAATGGCTGAGAGAGAGTATTTTGTGCAAGCCTCTATTCCTCGTTTCGATGGTCACTATGACCATTGGAGTATGCTCATGGAGAATTTTCTGAGGTCGAAGGAGTACTGGAGCATTGTTGAATTTGGTGTCGGTGAACCAGTAAATGCAGAAGCCCTAGGAGCATTGACAAATGCTCAGAAAACTGAATTGGAGCAGAGACGGCTGAAAGACTTGAAGGCTAAGAATTTTCTTTTCCAAGCCATTGATCGGTCGATCTTAGAGACGATTCTAGCAAGAGATACTTCTAAAGAAATCTGGGATTCGATGAAGAAGAAGTATCGTGGAACAGCCAAGGTGAAACGTGCGAATCTTCAAGCTCTTCGTTCAGAATTTGAGACTCTTCGTATGCAATCTGGAGAGACCGTTTCAGGATACTTCTCAAGAACGATGGCTATTGCAAACAAGATGCGTATACATGGTGACAAAATGACAGATATTGTCATCATTGAGAAGATTTTGCGGTCGATGACTCCAAAGTTTGAGTATGTGGTGTGTTCCATTGAAGAATCCAATGATTTGGATACCCTCTCCATCAATGAATTGGAGAGTTCTATGCTGGTTCATGAGCAGAGAATGAACCAACATGAGACGTCCGAACAAGCCTTGTTTTTTAGCCATAAAAATTCTAAAGGCAGAGGTTCTAGTCGGGGACGAGAAAGAGGTGCAAGTCATGGCAATGGAGCTGGACGTGGCAGTGATAATCCCAATGGAGGAGCCCAGGAATCGAAATCCAGCAATAAGTTCAATATTAAGTGCTACCGGTGTCACAGGTATGGCCATTACCGTTCAACTTGCACAGCTAAGTTATATAAAGAGAAAAGCGAGAAGTCCAATTTTGTTGAAAAAGAAGAAGAAATTGCTCTTTTAATGGCTTATCATTCTGTAGAAGATAGCCATTCAAACTTGTGGTACTTAGACAGCGGTTCAAGTAATCACATGTCCGGAGATAGATCCTTGTTTTCGAACTTGGATGAAACCGTTCGAACTTCTGTAAAGTTTGGAGATCATTCAAAGGTTTCTGTTATGGGATTTGGCGATATGAAACTCCGGGCTAAAGATCACAGTACTCGAACTATCTCGAGTGTTTTCTATGTCCCAGATTTGAAGAGCAATTTGCTTAGTATCGGTCAGCTTCAAGAGGATGGATATGTTTTCATCATTAAGAATGGCTTTTGTCAGATAGAAGATCCACAAGAACGTCTTCTTGCCCAGGTCCGAATCACCAAGAATCGTTTGATTCCCTTGCATTTAGACTCTGATGATCTTCCATGTCTTGCTAGTATCGTTGATGATCATTCCTGGTTATGGCATCTACGATATGGTCATCTTAACTTCAGTTCCTTGAAGCTTCTTTATCACAAAGGCATGGTGAAAGGCTTTCCAAAGATAGACAACCATCCATCATTTTGTGAAGACTGTGTTGTTAGCAAACAACATCGTGATAAGTTTCCGAAAGGGAAAGCATGGAGAGCAAAAAAGTCTTTGGAGCTGATTCATACCGACATCTGTGGCCCGATTACTCCTCATTCCAATGGTAAAAATCGATACTTCATCACTTTCATTGATGATTTTACGCGAAAAACCTGGGTATATTTCTTGCAGGCAAAATCGGAAGCTTTGTCTATCTTTAAGACATTTAAAGCCCTTGTAGAAAAGGAGGTTGGATTGCCAATCAAAATTCTCAGATCAGACCCGGAGGAGAATATACCTCACATGCCTTCAAGAGCTTTTGTGCACAGCATGGCATTCGTAGACAGCTCACGGCGTCTTACACCCCTCAGCAGAATGGGGTAGCCGAGCGGAAAAATCGCACCATCCTCAACATGATGCGTAGTATGTTGAGGACATCAAAGCTTCCAAAAAATTTCTGGCCTGAAGTTGTGCTATGGAGTGTTCATCTATTGAATGTATGTCCTACTAAGGCTGTAAGGAATATGACTCCACAAGAAGCATGGAGCGGAAGGAAGCCTAGCGTTGTTGACTTGCGAGTATTTGGGTGTATTGCTTATGTCAATATTCCAGATGAAAAGCGGAAGAAGCTCGATAACAAGGGTGAGAAATGCATTTTTCTTGGCATTAGTGAACACTCTAAAGCTTATAAGTTGTACAGTCCCATTAGTCGAAAGTGTATCATCAGCCGAGATGTCGTTTTTCATGAAGCACATATGTGGCCTTGGGGTATTACTTCTTCAGGGTAGCAAATACTTGCTGATTCTGATATGGATGAAGGTGAAAGTTCAGTTACAGCCATTGGTAATGATCTCCATATTTCTGAGGAGTTGCAGCCCCAAAGCCTTACTACAGCCAGCCCTCAAAGCAATTCAAGTGCTTCTGATACAGACCAACTCTCAAATCCATCTTCACCTTTGCAAAGCTCCCTTAGAGTTGAGGATCAAACTCCAAGTGAACAGCAGCCTCGCCCTCAGCGTATCAAGCGTCAACCAGCATGGCTTCAAGACTATAGAGTGTCAAAATTTGCTGAAGTAGACTCGGTTGATCATGTAGCTTTCTTAGCTAATCATGATGCCTCACTCACAGGTGATATGCTCTCTCAAGTAGCTTTACTTGGACACTGTGATCCGGTCTCCTTCACTCAGGCTGTGCAAGATCCAAAATGGAAAGATTCAATGGATGAAGAAATTCATGCTATCGAGAAGAACAAGACATAGGAGTTAACCGACCTTCCACGTGATCAGAAACCGATAGGTGTCAAGTGGGTATACAAGACCAAGTTAACCACAGAAGGCACCGTGGACAAGTATAAAGCCAGGTTGGTCGCAAAAGGGTACAAGCAGCAGCATGGCATTGACTATGAAGAGGTGTTTGCCCCGGTTGCAAGACTAGAAACTATAAGGATAATCCTAGCCTTAACAGCCCAGAATTCTTGGCAAAATTTTCAGATGGACGTCAAATCAGCGTTCTTACACGGAGATCTCCAGGAGGCCGTCTACGTTGATCAACCCCCTGGCTTCGTGAAGAAGGGGAATGAAGGGAAGGTATATCGACTCCGTAAGGCCTTGTATGGACTGAAACAAGCCCCACGCGCTTGGTACAGTCGTATATAGTCATACTTCATCAAAGTTGGTTTCCAGAAGTGCCCATATGAGCCTACTCTATTTGTTAAAACTGAATCGGGAGGGAGTTTTCTACTTATGTGCTTGTACATAGATGACTTGATTTACACAGGGAATGACCCTTCCATATCCCAGTATTTCCAAAGTTCGATGATCGAGGAATTTGAAATGCCAGACCGGGGCTTAATGCATTATTTCCTTGGTATTGAGGTGATCCAATCTGATGTAGGGATATTTATCTCACAGAAGAAGTATGCTCGTGAGATATTGGAGCGATTCGAGATGCAGAATTGCAATCCAATTCGAACGCCAGTTGAAATAGGTGTTAAATTGGTAAAGGATCCTCCCGGAAATGCCGTTGATAGCACTTTGTACAAGCAGCTTGTAGGAAGTCTCATGTACTTATCTGCAACTTGACTAGATATTATGCACGATGTTAGCCTCATCAGTAGGTATATGGAGCATCCGAAAGAAATTCATCTCAATGCAGCCAAGCGAATCCTGCACTACTTGCGTGGTACTACTGATCTTGTTATTATATACAAGAGTGGAATCGTTTTAGATTTGATTGGTTTTTTAGATAGTGATTATGCTGGAGATTTGGATGATAGGAAGAGCACTTCCAGATATGCTTTTATGCTGGGTACAGGAGCTATCTCTTGGTCGTCAAAGAAACAAAGTATTGTCTCCCTATCCACCACATAATCTGAGTACATCGCTGCAGCCAATTGCGCTTGTCAAGCTATATGGCTTCGAAGAATGCTAAGCGAGATGCAATTTCATCAAGAGGGGAGCACTCCAGTGTATTGTGACAATAGCTCAGCGATAAAGTTGTCTAAAAATCCAGTTGAACACGGACGAAGCAAGCATATTGATGTGTGCTACCATTTCCTGCACAATCTTGTCAAAGATAGAACAATAGTTCTCCAATACTGCAAGAGTGAAGATCAGGTTACTGATATTTTCACCAAAGCCTTGAAAATTAATGTGTTTGAGAAGCTTCGATCATTACTAGGTGTTTGCACACTTACGGGAGGGTCTTGTGTCAAGGCTTCGTAAACTGATGTGTTTTTTCTCATCAGTTTAAGGGAGGGTATTAGAATGGTATTCAGTTGTTAGAGTCTGAGCTAGTATTCAGGAAGAACAAGTCAGTAGGAGTCCTAGTTGAACTAGTCCAATAACATGGCAGTCTTTAAGCCACAATTGTAGCTGTTTAGTTACAATAGGAGTCTGTATCAGATCCTATATAATAGGATCAGTTTCCTTGTTTATGTATCAAGTTAGTTCTATTCAATTCATTTCAGTTTTTCTCTTTAGACTGTCTCTACTCTGTTATACTCTCCTCTTTACAGGTCTACACCAATTCCTTAAGGTTGTAGAAAACAAAAATCTACGAACTTCTTTTTGAAAAAAAAAAGGGAAAAAAACAACTTTATTTTTCATTGTTGAGTTTTAATTTAAAGTTTGGGTACTTAGGAGCTGTCCATTTTCAATTCCATGGATCAAGCTTGAAATAATTTTTCTCTTAAATTTTTATTTTTTTAATGAGTTTTTTCATAAAATCTAGAAGGCTGTGATTTTAGATTTACATTGTGATCTCAATGACTCATTTTAAGATTTTAAATCTCAAAATTAAAATTTCTGGGCGCGGGTAGGAGATAGAAATTTTCTCTCTGATGTCACTTGCGCCACATGTCAAACGACTGTTGAGCTGTTAGCGAAAAATAATTTCAATTTGATTTGTGTTTTGGGCACGAGTAGAAATCTATTGTTGAAGAATTTTTTTCAATATAAAAAAAACTGGAAGTGAGGTTCCGTCATTAAAAAAAAAACAACCTTGTGATATTCAAAAACATGATCCAATTCCTTAGGGTTGTAGAAAACAAAAATCTGCGAACTTCTTTTCGAAAACAAAAAAAAGGGAAAAAAAAAACAACTTTATTTTTCATTGCTGAGTTTTAATTTTAAGTTTGGGTACTTAGGAGGTGTCCATTTTCAATTCCATGGATCAAGCTTGAAATAATTTTATTCTTAATTTTTTTTTTTTAATGAGTTTTTTCAAAAAATCTAGAAGGCTGTGATTTTAGATTAACAATGTGATCTCAATGACTCATTTTAAGATTTTAAATCTCAAAATTAAAATTTGTTGGCGCGGGTAGGAGAGAGAAATTTTCTCTTTGATGTCACTTGCGCCACATGTCAAACAATTGTTGAGCTGTGAGTGAAAAATAATTTCAATTTGATTTGTTTTTTGGGCATGAGTAGATATCAATTGTTGAAGAATTTTTTTCAATATTAAAAAAAAATGGAAGTGAGGTTCTGTCATTAAAAAAAAAACAAGCTTGTGACAATCAAATACATGATCCAATTCCTTAGGGTTGTAGAAAACAAAAATCTACGAACTTCTTTTCGAAAAAAAAAAAGGGAAAAAAACAACTTTATTTTTCATTGTTGAGTTTTAATTTTAAGTTTGGGTACTTAGGAGGTGTCCATTTTCAATTCCATGGATCAAGATTGAAATAATTTTTCTCTTAAATTTTTATTTTTTTAATGAGTTTTTTCATAAAATCTAGAAGACTGTGATTTTAGATTTACATTGTGATCTCAATGACTCATTTTAAGATTTTAAATCTCAAAATTAAAATTTCTGGGCGCGGGTAGGAGAGAGAAATTTTCTCTCTGATGTCACTTGCGCCACATGTCAAACGACTGTTGAGCTGTTAGCGAAAAATAATTTCAATTTGATTTGTGTTTTGGGCATGAGTAGAAATCTATTGTTGAAGAATTTTTTTCAATATAAAAAAAAATGGAAGTGAGGTTCCGTCATTAAAAAAAAAAACAACCTTGTGACATTCAAAAACATGATCCAATTCCTTAGGGTCGCAGAAAACAAAAATCTACGAACTTCTTTTAGAAAACAAAAAAAGGGAAAAAAAAAGAACTTTATTTTTCATTGTTTAGTTTTAATTTTAAGTTTGGGTACTTAGGAGGTGTCCATTTTCAATTCCATGGTTCAAGCTTGAAATAATTTCTTTTTTAATTTTTTTTTTTTAATGAGTTTTTTCAAAAAATCTAGAAGGCTGTGATTTTAGATTGACATTGTGATCTCAATGACTCATTTTAAGATTTTGAATCTCAAAATTAGAATTTGTGGGCGCGGGTAGGAGAGAGAAATTTTCTCTCTATTGTCACTTACGCCACATGTCAAACGACTCTTGAGCTGTGAGCAAAAAATAATTTCAATTTGATTTGTTTTTTGGGCATGAGTAGAAATCTATTGTTGAAGAATTTTTTTCAATATAAAAAAACTAGAAGTGAGGTTCCGTCATTAAAAAAAAAAAACCTTGTGACATTCAAAAACATGATCCAATTCCTTAGGGTTGTAGAAAATAAAAATCTACGAACTTCTTTTCGAAAATAAACAAAGAGAAAAAAAATAACTTTATTTTTCATTGTTGAATTTTAATTTTAAGTTTGGGTACTTAGGCGATGTCCATTTTCAATTCCATGGATCAAGCTTGAAATAATTTTTGTCTTAAAATTTTTTTTTAATGAGTTTTTTCATGAAATCTAGAAGGCTGTAATTTTAGATTGACAATGTGATCTCAATGACTCATTTTAAGATTTTAAATCTCAAAATTAAAATTTGTGGGCGCGGCTTGGAGAGAGAAATTTTCTCTTTGATGTCACTTGCGCCACATGTCAAACGACTGTTGAGCAGTGAGCAAAAAATAATTTCAATTTGATTTGTTTTTTGGGCATGAGTAGAAATCTAT
This sequence comes from Akebia trifoliata, assembly GCF_017979445.1. Lineage (NCBI taxonomy): Eukaryota > Viridiplantae > Streptophyta > Magnoliopsida > Ranunculales > Lardizabalaceae > Akebia > Akebia trifoliata. The sequence goes on from NC_141386.1 coordinate 32,397,000, forward strand.
TGTTGAAGAATTTTTTTCAATATAAAAAAAGATGGAAGTGAGGTTCCGTCATTAAAAAAAAAAACAACCTTCTGACATTCAAAAACATGATTCAATTCCTTAGGGTTTTAGAAAACAAAAATCTACGAACTTCTTTTTGAAAATAAAAAAAGGGAAAAAAAAACAACTTTATTTTTCATTGTTGAGTTTTAATTTTAAGTTTGGGTACTTAGGAGGTGTCCATTTTCAATTCCATGGATTAAGCTTGAAATAATTTTATTCTTAAATTTTTTTTTTTAGTGAGTTTTTTCATAAAATCTAGAAGGCTATGATTTTAGATTGACAATGTGATCTCAATGACTCATTTTAAGATTTTAAATCTCAAAATTAAAATTTTTGGGCGCGAGTAGGAGAGAGAAATTTTCTCTCTGATGTCACTTGCGCCACATGTCAAACGATTGTTGAGCTGTGAGCAAAAAATGATTTCAATTTGATTTGTTTTTTGGGCATGAGTAGAAATCTATTGTTGAAGAATTTTTTTCAGTATAAAAAAAAATGGAAGTGAAGTTCCGTCATTAAAAAAAAAACAACTTTGTGACATTCAAAAACATGATCCAATTCCTTAGGGTTGTAGAAAACAAAATCTAGGAACTTCTTTTCGATAACAAAAAAGGGAAAAAACACAACTTTATTTTTCATTGTTGAGTTTTAATTTTAAGTTTGGGTACTTAGGAGGTGTCCATTTTCAATTCCATGGATCAAGCTTGAAATAACTTTTTTCTTAAATATAATTTTTTTTTAATGAGTTTTTTCATGAAATCTAGAAGGCTGTGATTTTAGATTGACGATGTGATCTCAATGACTCATTTTAAGATTTTAAATCTCAAAATTAAAATTTGTGGGTGCGGGTAGGAGAGAGAAATTTTCTCTCTGATGTCACTTGCGCCACATGTCAAACGACTGTTGAGCTGTGAGTAAAAAATAATTTCAATTTGATTTGTTTTTTGGGCATGAGTAGAAATCTATTGTTGAAGAATTTTTTTCAATATAAAAAAAAATTGAAGTAAGGTTCCGTCGTTAAAAAAAAAAAACAACCTTGTGACATTCAAAAACATGATCCAATTCATTAGGGTTGTGGAAAACAAAAATCTACGAACTTCTGTTCGAAAATAAAAAAAGGGAAAAAAAATAACTTTACTTTTCATTGTTGAGTTTTAATTTTAAGTTTGGGTACTTAGGAGGTGTCCATTTTCAATTCCATGGATCAAGTTTGAAATAATTTTTTTCTTAAATTTTTTTTTTTAATGAGTTTTTTCATAAAATCTTGAAGGCTGTGATTTTAGATTGACAATGTGATCTCAATGACTCATTTTAAGATTTTAAAATCTCAAAATTAAAATTTGTGGGCACGGGTAGGAGAGAGAAATTTTCTCTCTGATGTCACTTGCGCCACATGTCAAACGACTGTTGAGCTGTGAGCAAAAAATAATTTCAATTTGATTTGCTTTCTAGGCATAAGTAGAGATCTATTTTTGAAGAATTTTTTTCAATATAAAAAAAATTGGAAGTGTGGTTCCGTCATTAAAAAAAAAAAAAACATCAACAACAACAATGTATATACTTCACATTTTGTGCCTATAAACTCTTTTGATAATTTGGCCATTCTTGGGTGAGTATACAGCTAATAAAACAGTTGATCAAAGTTTTATTTAAAGAGATTAATTTACCCAACAGGTCTACAACTGTTACATTTTTATTACAAAAACTCGTTTGGAGTTCTGACAACACCAAGATACCCTTACTTTATGAAGTTTGTTACCCACTGACCCTCATTTTATCAACTTCGTTATGGAGAATACCTTGGACTGGGGATCCACGCCATAAAATTCACATTTATGCGAATAATTTGTTACTTAACCTACCTTGGAGTAGATTCTAATGGCATCAATTTGTGGCATCCAAAAAGATGATCTGATGTAACAGGTTATAAAGGAAAAAATTCTAAGAACTTCGAATAAAAATTGAAAAAAAAAAAAAAAAAAAAAAGAGAGTTAATTTTCACCTTTCGATTTTACCATCCATTTTCAACACTTAAGATCAAGCTAAAAAATGTCTTCTTTTATATATATATATTCTTTTGAATCTGAGTTTTCCATGAAACCTAGAAGGTTGTATTGCTAATTTTATTATCCATGCAGCCCTATAACCCTTGGTAATATTTGAAATCCTTCCAAGATAGTCCTTTTAGCGTGATTCATAAAGTAGGATTTGTTAAAGTAAAGGAGTTTTTGTAATAAAATTGCCACAGATAGGTCTCTGGTAAATCTCACGTTTTAGTAACCCATAAAATTTATAATTAAAGGACAAGTGATGAATATTAGAGATAACCCCTATGTTTTGAAATTGGATTTTGTACCAAAATTGACCTTGAAAAAACCTGTTTTTTTTATATTATCAAAATACCCTTAGATTCTAATTTTCAAGGTGTATGTATTGGACTTTAACGTGTGCCCTGTTAACAAAATCCTTTTTTTTTTTTTTTTAATACACATGGCATCTTGATGGATTAATAAATTTATTATTGGAATTTGGAAGACTGTAGACCCTCTTCTTTTGTCCATAAAAAGGTAGGGATGACTCTTCTCATGTGTGCGTTCATCCATAATCATGGAAACCCTGATTGTCTCATACAAGTTAGAGAAAAATATAGTACGTCTCCAATATATGGATTGGATTTGGATCAGTTCATATTAGGCCAATATAAAATTAGTTAGCTGAGTTTAGATTTTGATTCAAAGTTGTCAGGGATGGATTGATCGTTGGTTTAGAAATGAGTATAGTTTGATATATTCGATGGGAAAAATGTATGCTCTCATAGACATATTATTGTTTATTATTGATTGCCATGAAAATATAGCTTTTGATATGTATTGGATTCTATGATTCAAGTGTAGTTTATAATTTATATCATAATATATATTTCAGTGACAGAATAAGCTAAAATAATTGTGATAATTGCCATTGGCTCAATGACAATTTCGGACCAATAAGTGGTTAATGCCTGTAAGTCGTGAGTTCGATACCCAGTATGAACATTAATTCCTCAGGGAGCAACCCGTGGGGGCACACCCTCACTTTCCTGGTGTGTGGGCATTGTATGTGCCCTAAGACTAGTCCTTGGACAAGACCATGGTCTATGGACTCTGCAAAGCTCATATACAAGCCCGATCTACTGTTTACATGGATATCTGGTAATAATTTTGAATGAGAATCTTTATTGATTATATTTTGTTACAAACTAATTTAACTATGAAGAGTTGAGATCTTAAAAACTTCAAGAAGATCTTGAGCCAATATTATAACACCCACATTCTTTTATAACACCTCGATTAATGAGATCTATTTGGTAATAACCACACATTACCAGATGTTTCGCAATCTTTTTAATTAAATCACCAAACATTCATACAGAGAAATGAGAAACTCGAATCCATTTTAGCTTGCCTTTTTTTCTTCTTTTCTTTCTATTAAATTGGCTGTGTCTATATTCTTATTAGATGTGTTGTTAAAGTCATCTTTAGTTGGGGTTTTATAAAAGAATGTTGACTGTGGTAACATCAATTCTCAATATTTTAGAGAAAATTGTATAGCATATTATGCCATTATAGACCCATCAAGGGTGTGGCTCGGTAAGACAAAGTGACAAGAGTATGCTCCTCTTGGTCGTGAGTTTGAAACTGAGTGTAGCCTTTGGATAAAATTGGCACATGAGATTTTCGTTATAGATGAGTAATAAATGAGAAATCAGATTCTTGTTGTAGAACACAAACACGACATGGTTAAATTAAGACAAATATTTATGTGGTTCCAATGACATCTATTTGCCATCTTCCTCACTCATCTTTTAACTAGCAAACATACAATCAAACCATATTATCCCATAATTTATGGCAAGCATGTGCATCTAATAATGTGTTGCTATTATTCGACATTACGAGAAAAAAAAAGGAAGAAGAAACACCTTGAAAGCCTCCAAATTGATTTTTATTTTGAGGGCTAAACTTGATCATTACCAGTCATCAACCTTGATGCGATGGATAGCGTGTAGGCTGTCCAATATACAATTCAGTCTCCACCTCGGAATTTTGACTATCTTGACTGTATGGAACAATTTCGGTCTCCACATCAGAATTTTGACTATTTTGACTGAATGGGGCAATTTCTAGTAGCTGTTGCTTCAACTCTTGTCCTGGTAGCACCCCACACTGAAATCAACACTATTCTTTCATCAGTAAGGATTGCTGAGATGTTCTAGACACGATTTCATCAGTTATTGAGGAACAAATTAGAACCCATTCATACTGCCCCATAGTATTCCATAATCATACTACCTCAAAATCCTTTGATGCAAGAAACCAAATAAAAAAGAGACAATAACTTTACCTTCTCACACAACATTTTATTTTCCTCCAATAGGATTCTCTCCTGAATGTAAAATACCGAAAAAAAAAAAAAGTAACAAACAAAAGGTTAGCAATCTTCATAAAGAAAGCATTAGATAAGTGAATTTCTGAACAAAATTCTGTTATAATTTTCTACCAAAATAACATTAACGCATGCATTTCAAACAATCTACGATACAATTTACCTTTTCTTTTAGTTCCTCAATCTTCTCAATAAATAACTGAGTCTGAAATATAGAAAACATCAAGAATGTTAATCATCAGTTAATTGTTTCTTTAATATTAAGCTTTTGGAAATCAAGTTTGCAAGGTTTATGACGTACCTTTCTCATCCTGATGTTGCTTAGGCTTCGCTCTAATTGAGTCTCCATCTGTTGCAGTTCCTCTATAGAACATGATCCCAAACCTTCTCCCAAAAGCTTCCTAAAAGAACCCAATTTGAAGTTTATGATCACTTACATCAGAATTCTTGGCATGAAATAGAAACAACAAACAATATTATAAGTGCTAAGGTTTCAATCTAGTGTTTGAACCGTTTCGAAGCTTCAAGAAGGTCAATCTTCTTTGCCATGTTCGCAGCTTCAAACTTCAAATGCTGCATTAAAGCCCAATTGTTTCTCAGAAAATCAGGAGAAAGCACTCCATGCATGTTTATTGTAGAATTGCACCATTGCAAGATATAACCCTTTTGATGTAAAATTTAGAGAGCACATGAAACCAATTGAGTAATATACTCCTAACTTAAAGACTAGATATATGAACCTCAAATGAGAAAAAAATAATTCAAATGACCCGTCAGATATATTTGAAAATTTATGTTCCTATGAGGACTAAATGAGGCCGGACCTGCATATTTTCTTCCATTCCACCAATGTTGATCTGTACGTCCTTTGTGTGCCTTTGATAGCGTTCTATCGTCTTACGGGTGCTGAAGCATCGACAAATACAACAATAAATAAATAACCAATAAATTAAACATTTCAACAATAAGAAAATGCATTGAAATATGGCATAAGATCAAAACAATTATTGAAAATTCAAATTAGATCTAATGATAATTCAACATCAGCTGCCACAACATACTAAATTCGCTCAAACATTACGGGCTCATCAAACTTGTGGTTCAGTTGCCAGAGATTAGGAAAGTTATGGTGCATAACATCTAGAATATTTAATATGGAATCATTATCATTCAATTAGTATCTTTCTAATTAGATTTTCTCAAATGTTAGCTCCATTAGAATGAGCTAAAGTTGTGGTAGGCGCAATAAGTCACCCCACCAAATAACGAGGACATGTTATTGGGAATGACAATAAGTCAAGATTGGAGTTTTATTGTCTTGCGAGTGGTTCCTGAATCGATCTTTGGATCCCATTCTGTAATTTGTGATCTTTGTTATCATTAAAGATATCCCATTTAGCTAAATTATGTTTCTTTCTTTCTTTCTTTTGGGACTATATTAAGTGGTACCGAAGTAAGTTAGATTTTTGAGAGTTACCAAAGCAAGTTTAATTTTTGGTGGAAATTTGAATTGTGATGGCGCAGGGACTAGAAATCAAACTACCCGCATCACTTTAGGCAATGAACCCATCTCTATGACAAGATTTATGAGGCTATCTACAGCATTTTCCATGGAAAAGTGTTGCGTTGAGTACCTACACAAGAGACAAGAAACAATCTAGAAAGCGATAAATCCTGGAAGAACCCAATGGTAGGAACTTTTCAGATTCTTCAAACTCAACTCTTGCCCCATCAAATCATGCCCAACAACCACCTAATTGGGTGATGGATTGCCTTGCTCATGCCAAAGAAAGTGTCAACATGAGCATCCAAGTCGATGTACAGAATTTTGATGGTAAGCCTCACTGTAAGATTTATTGAGATTGGGTTGCTTCCTTGGAGACTTTGTATGAAAGGAGAGAATTGTTGGAGGAAAGAGAAGTATGGTTCGTCACCACAGAACTCAGTGGACATGCCTTTATTTTGATGGAAACAATACAAACTAAGTCGTCAACAGAGAGGAAAACGGTGAATTAATACTTGCGATGAAATGTAGTTGAAACTCTATAAATTTGCCTCTTGATTGTTCTCTAACTTTCAACCAATGTTTCAGATCAATTAGTAACAAGATATTTGAGTGGTTCCAAGCAAACGATTCGTGACAAGATTGTCCAGCACCACCAAAATAGACTTGAGGAAACATGTCAAATAGCTCATAAGGCTGAAGAAAAGCTGAAGAAGACTTCTTTTAAGAGATTTGAAAGGATTTCAAGAGTTGGAACCACCAAAGATAAGTGACTACTTTACGATCTACTGAACGCCCAAACCCAAAAAATGAAGGAGGACCAAGGGAACGCATGGATGCCCCACGTGAAAGGAATCGTATTGGTGGTCAATCCCGTGTTCTTAAAGTGGATAAAAAGGGCATTTAGCCCATAAATTATTAGAATGGTATTCAGTTGTTAGAGTCTGAGCTAGTATTGTTAGAGTCTGAGCTAGTATTCAGGAAGAACAAGTCAGTAGGAGTCCTAGTTGAACTAGTCCAATAACATGGCAGTCTTTAAGCCACAATTGTAGCTGTTTAGTTACAATAGGAGTCTGTATCAGATCCTATATAATAGGATCAATTTCCTTGTTTATGTATCAAGTTAGTTCTATTCAATTCATTTCAATTTTTCTCTTTAGACTGTCTCTACTCTGTTATACTCTCCTCTTTACAGGTTTACAACTGGTATCAGAGCCTTGTTTGGTGATTTCAGCAAGCCAGGAGAGTTGTTATTCAGCCGGTCTTGTTGTGTTTCAATGGCTGAGAGAGAGTATTTTGTGCAAGCCTCTATTCCTCGTTTCGATGGTCACTATGACCATTGGAGTATGCTCATGGAGAATTTTCTGAGGTCGAAGGAGTACTGGAGCATTGTTGAATTTGGTGTCGGTGAACCAGTAAATGCAGAAGCCCTAGGAGCATTGACAAATGCTCAGAAAACTGAATTGGAGCAGAGACGGCTGAAAGACTTGAAGGCTAAGAATTTTCTTTTCCAAGCCATTGATCGGTCGATCTTAGAGACGATTCTAGCAAGAGATACTTCTAAAGAAATCTGGGATTCGATGAAGAAGAAGTATCGTGGAACAGCCAAGGTGAAACGTGCGAATCTTCAAGCTCTTCGTTCAGAATTTGAGACTCTTCGTATGCAATCTGGAGAGACCGTTTCAGGATACTTCTCAAGAACGATGGCTATTGCAAACAAGATGCGTATACATGGTGACAAAATGACAGATATTGTCATCATTGAGAAGATTTTGCGGTCGATGACTCCAAAGTTTGAGTATGTGGTGTGTTCCATTGAAGAATCCAATGATTTGGATACCCTCTCCATCAATGAATTGGAGAGTTCTATGCTGGTTCATGAGCAGAGAATGAACCAACATGAGACGTCCGAACAAGCCTTGTTTTTTAGCCATAAAAATTCTAAAGGCAGAGGTTCTAGTCGGGGACGAGAAAGAGGTGCAAGTCATGGCAATGGAGCTGGACGTGGCAGTGATAATCCCAATGGAGGAGCCCAGGAATCGAAATCCAGCAATAAGTTCAATATTAAGTGCTACCGGTGTCACAGGTATGGCCATTACCGTTCAACTTGCACGGCTAAGGTATATAAAGAGAAAAGCGAGAAGTCCAATTTTGCTGAAAAAGAAGAAGAAATTGCTCTTTTAATGGCTTATCATTCTGTAGAAGATAGCCATTCAAACATGTGGTACTTAGACAGCGGTTCAAGTAATCACATGTCCGGAGATAGATCCTTGTTTTCAAACTTGGATGAAACCGTTCGAACTTCTGTAAAGTTTGGAGATCATTCAAAGGTTTCTGTTATGGGATTTGGCGATGTGAAACTTCGGGCTAAAGATCACAGTACTCGAACTATCTCGAGTGTTTTCTATGTCCCAGATTTGAAGAGCAATTTGCTTAGTATCGGTCAGCTTCAAGAGGATGGGTATGTTTTCATCATTAAGAATGACTTTTGTCAGATAGAAGATCCACAAGAACGTCTTCTTGCCCAGGTCCAAATCACCAAGAATCGTTTGACTCCCTTGCATTTAGACTCTGATGATCTTCCATGTCTTGCTAGTATCGTTGATGATCATTCCTGGTTATGGCATCTACGATATGGTCATCTTAACTTCAGTTCCTTGAAGCTTCTTTATCACAAAGGCATGGTGAAAGGCCTTCCAAAGATAGACCACCATCCATCATTTTGTGAAGACTGTGTTGTTAGCAAACAACATCGTGATAAGTTTCCGAAAGGGAAAGCATGGAGAGCAAAAAAGTCTTTGGAGCTGATTCATACCGACATCTGTGGCCCGATTACTCCTCATTCCAATGGTAAAAATCGATACTTCATCACTTTCATTGATGATTTTACGCGGAAAACCAGGGTATATTTCTTGCAGGCAAAATCGGAAGCTTTGTCTATCTTTAAGACATTTAAAGCCCTTGTAGAAAAGGAGGTTGGATTGCCAATTAAAATTCTCAGATCAGATCGCGGAGGAGAATATACCTCACATGCCTTCAAGAGCTTTTGTGCACAGCATGGCATTCGTAGACAGCTCACGGCGTCTTACACCCCTCAGCAGAATGGGGTAGCCGAGCGGAAAAATCGCACCATCCTCAACATGGTGCGTAGCATGTTGAGGACATCAAAGCTTCCAAAAACTTTCTGGCTTGAAGTTGTGCTATGGAGTGTTCATCTATTGAATGTATGTCCTACTAAGGCTGTAAGGAATATGACTCCATAAGAAGCATGGAGCGGAAGGAAGCCTAGCGTTGCTGACTTGCGAGTATTTGGGTGTATTGCTTATGCCCATATTCCAGATGAAAAGCGGAAGAAGCTCGATAACAAGGGTGAGAAATGCATTTTTCTTGGCATTAGTGAACACTCTAAAGCTTATAAGTTGTACAGTCCCATTAGTCGGAAGTGTATCATCAGCCGAGATGTCATTTTTGATGAAGCACATATGTGGCCTTGGGGTATTACTTCTTCGGGGCAGCAAATACTTGCTGATTTTGATATGGATGAAGGTGAAAGTTCAGTTACAGCCATTGGTAATGATCTCCATATTTCTGAGGAGTTGCAGCCCCAAAGCCTTACTACAGCCAGCCCTCAAAGCAATACAAGTGCTTCTGATACAGACCAGCTCTCAAATCCATCTTCGCCTTTGCAAAACTCCCTTAGAGTTGAGGATCAAACTCCAAGTGAACAGCAGCCTCGCCCTCAGCGTATCAAGCGTCAACCAGCATGGCTTCAAGACTATAGAGTGTCAAAATTTGCTGAAGTAGACTCGGTTGATCATGTAGCTTTCTTAGCTAATCATGATGCCTCACTCACAGGTGATATGCTCTCTCAAGTAGCTTTACTTGGACACTGTGATCCGGTCTCCTTCACTCAGGCTGTGCAAGATCCAAAATGGAAAGATGCAATGGATGAAGAAATTCATGCTATCGAGAAGAACAAGACATGGGAGTTAACCGACCTTCCACGTGATCAGAAACCGATAGCTGTGAAGTGGGTATACAAGACCAAGTTAACCACAGAAGGCACCGTGGACAAGTATAAAGCCAGGTTGGTCGCGAAAGGGTACAAGCAGCGGCAAGGCATTGACTATGAAGACGTGTTTGCCCCGGTTGCAAGACTAGAAACTATAAGGATGATCCTAGCCTTAGCAGCCCAGAATTCTTGGCAAATTTTTCAGATGGATGTCAAATCAGCGTTCTTACACGGAGATCTCCAGGAGACCGTCTACGTTGATCAAGCCCTTGGCTTCGTGAAGAAGGGGAATGAAGGGAAGGTATATCGACTCCGTAAGGCCTTGTATGGACTGAAACAAGCCCCACGCGCTTGGTACAACCGTATAGAGTCGTACTTCATCAAAGCTGGTTTCCAGAAGTGCCCATATGAGCCTACTCTGTTTGTTAAAACTGAATCGGGAGGGAGTTTTCTACTTGTGTGCTTGTACGTAGATGACTTGATTTACACGGGGAATGACCCTTCCATGTTCCAGTATTTCCGAAGTTCGATGATCGGGGAATTTGAAATGTCAGACCTGGGCTTAATGCATTATTTCCTTGGTATTGAGGTGATCCAATCTGATGTAGGGATATTTATCTCACAAAAGAAGTATGCTCGTGAGATACTGGAGCGATTCGAGATGCAGAATTGCAATCCAGTTCGAACGCCAGTTGAAATAGGTGTTAAATTGGTAAAGGATCCTCCTGGAAATGCCGTTGATAGCACTTTGTACAAGCAGCTTGTAGGAAGTCTCATGTACTTGTCTGCAACTCGACCAGATATTATGCATGCTGTTAGCCTCATCAGTAGGTATATGGAGCATCCGAAAGAAATTCATCTCAATGCAGCCAAGTGAATCCTACGCTACTTGCGTGGTACTACTGATCTTGGTATTATATACAAGAGTGGAATTGTTTCAGATTTGATTGGTTTTTCAGATAGTGATTATGCCGGAGATTTGGATGATAGGAAGAGCACTTCCGGATATGCTTTTATGCTGGGTACAGGAGCTATCTCTTGGTCGTCAAAGAAACAAAGTATTGTCTCCCTGTCCACCACAGAATCTGAGTACATCGCTGCAGCCAATTGCGCTTGTCAAGCTATATGGCTTCGAAGAATGCTAAGCGAGATGCAATTTCATCAAGAGGGGAGCACTCTAGTGTATTGTGACAATAACTCAGTGATAAAGTTGTCTAAAAATCCAGTTGAACACGGACGAAGCAAGGATATTGATGTGCGCTACCATTTCTTGCGCAATCTTGTCAAAGATAGAACAATAGTTCTCCAATACTGCAAGAGTGAAGATCAGGTTGCTGATATTTTCACCAAAGTCCTGAAAATTAATGTGTTTGAGAAGCTTCGATCATTACTAGGTGTTTGCATACTTACGGGAGGGTCTTGCGTCAAGGCTTCGTAAACTAATGTGTTTTTTCTCATCAGTTTAAGGGAGGGTATTAGAATGGTATTAAGTTCTTAGAGTCTGAGCTAGTATTGTTAGAGTCTGAGCTAGTATTCAGGAAGAACAAGTCAGTAGGGGTCCTAGTTGAACTAGTCCAATAACATGGCAATCTTTAAGCCACAATTGTAGCTGTTTAGTTACAATAGGAGTCTGTATCAGATCCTATATAATAGGATCAGTTTCCTTGTTTATGTATCAAGTTAGTCCTATTCAATTCATTTCAGTTTTTCTCTTTAGACTGTCTCTACTCTGTTATACTCTCCTCTTCACAGGTCTACATAAATATATGTAGAAAAACAAGATCAGGGTGAACTTTATAAATAAATATGAAGAAGAATAGCTTATCTATGACAATGACATATATGACTCAATTCCTTAGGAGGTATGTGACTTGATAGTCGAGTAGAATCTCCTAGATAATCAGTGGCTAAATGAAGACTTCTTAATACTATTTGCACCATCAAGGCAAAAAGTGTATCACGTTGATTGGTTGGGGTAGTTGTGAAGAAGCGGTAGCCAAAGGAATGGTAGACAAGTTGAAGTCAGAGACTGAAAAACATCAAAAGCTATACAAAAATTCTTTGTTCAAAAAAGGAGGTGAAGTTCAGATTAGCAAGAGATGATTGGTGAGATTCTCAATTGGAAAGTATAAAGATTGAAGTTTGGTGTGATATATAGTCCATGGATGTATGTCAAATCTGTTGGAACATTTTCAAAATCAATAGATTTTAATTAATGTATTATTTTAATAAATTAAATTGAAATTTTTGAACAAATAAAATTAATTAATTAAGCTCACAGGTTAAATTTTAAATGGTAGCCCATTTATTTAAGTGGGGCCCACATAATATTTAATAAAGAACCCTCCATTGGGAAGTAATCCAAAAACTAAAAATATCTTCATTTTACGTTGAGTCAAAATTCAAATAAAACTTAATTAAACCCTCATTGAAACAATCTAATCTTATCTCTAAGTGACTTAATCCCAAACCCTAATCTCCCAAAAGCTCTTTAAAAAAGGACCTCACTACCTAAATTAAGTGGTCAAGAAAAATCCTAGGAAAGAGAAGCTAAAAACTCTCCCAAGACTTCTCAAAATCCTAAATCTAAAGTCCCAAATCCATATCTAACACCCAAATCCTACTTTTTCACCTAAAAAATACCCATAAATTCTTATAACACTCAGAAAAACTAGTAAATATACAGATTTAGGAAATAAAAACCTCATCTCGGATATCGAAAATAAATCTAACGACGGAGATAAAAGTAGGAAGATTCACACAAAGAACGCTCTCCGACAGTTTCTGAGGGAATCAACCATCGCAATCGCCCAGGTAAAGAAGGCAATCTTTTTTATTTTAATTTTTAGACTATTTTCTCTTGCAATATAAAATTTTTGGGAAACGTAAATATCGACGTTTGCCGGACGAGATTGGTGCTTAACACCTTCCATTCTCGTAACATGATCCCCAGACCCATTTTTTTTGTAGTTAAGTATTTTTTATTCATTTGGAGTCATGTTTTAGTTCTTAAACCGTAAAATTAGGTAGCGACTCCCGAAAAACAAAAAGCGGATCTGCACCCACGGGTCGAGGGTGCTTTCAGAGACAACTCCATTGGAGATAGTTTGAGGATCAAACTTGAAAAATTCAAAATCTTGGTCCATTGCAAAATTGGCCTAATTTTCTTTTTTCTTTTTATTTTATTTTATATTTATTTTATTTTTTAAAATTCTTTTGGCATAATTGTAAATTTTGGGTAACTTTTTTGTAGACATTTTATTTCTTAGTGACTTTTCTAGGGTCTTAATCAAGGGTCACGTTTGGTGACCCATAATAATTTTAAATTTTCAAAAATAATAATGAATTGAAGATGGAATGATAGGGATTGAGATGAAGAGCCATGGGATTTTTTTAATAAAAAAAAATTCTTTTCGTTATTTTGGTGTAGCAGTAGAAGAATTTTTCTTTTTTTATTAGGCAGTGTTTTTAGGTTTCTTTAAATAATTAGTAATATTTTTTATACAAAAATATGTGTATATATATACATATAAAAAACATTAAAATTTTTTTATAATTGTGGTGTGGCAATAGAATTTTTCTTTTTTTATTTAATAGGCAGTGTTTTTATGTTTCGTTAAATAATTAGTAGCACTTTTAAACAAAAATATATGTATATACATAAATATATATAGATATATACATATAAATAAATAAACAAATTCTCTTTTTTTTTTTTAAATTCTATAAAAGAAAGGGTTTTTTTTTTGTTTTTTCCTTGGTTAAACAAAAATCAATTTGCTTTTATTAAAAAAAAAAAGTATTTTTATTTTGTTCATGTAAAAAAAATGAAATAAATAAATAAAAATAAAAATGGGGCTTTTGTGCCTAGTTTAATGTTGGGTCTGATTGATTATTCTTTGTATTATACTAATTGATTGTCCATCTAATATACATATTTATGTGCATGCCTTGATCTAGATTTTGATGCTATGGATTTTACATCAATGTTTATGTGATATCCATATGTTGTTCGTTTGATTTACCCCACGGGCCCCTTTATATGAAAAATGCCTTAGGCACACCCTACCATATTTTGCACACCCCACTAGCACGTTTAAATTACACTGCATTGCACGCTTGTATGTCCCTTTATAGCCAACGTGGCACTAGTGCGTGATTCGATCTCCTCGTGAGACGTGACGTTATTCATGAAAACCACAACTCTAGTTACGTGCTTCTATGGTATATAAAATTGGGGCATCATGGAGAAAGTTCGATCTGCTACTCTTCAAACAGTCCTTATATCTTCTTTAGAACAGCTTGCCGATATGCTGACAATGTTTGTTGGTCCTTTTTATCTCTAATTCATCTTGTCAAACTGGGCTTAGTTGATATATTTGCTCCAACTTGAGGGGGAGTATTGGAAAATAGTAGTTTATTTGGTATTCTAATTCTATTATTTCTATGTAAAGGCATTTTTGTCCATTCAGTCTTTTATTATTATAAACATTTGCCAAGCTCTAATTAGAGACTTGACAATTTACTTTCGACAATTCTTCTCATACAACGTGATGGATGAAAAATCTACAACATCGACATGATCAAAGTTTGAAAGCCTATATATGACCAAATCTCTCACTAATAAATTACACCTAAAGAAACAATTTATACGTTTCATTTGAAGGAAAGTATGCCTATGACTACTACTATCAATGAATTCAATAAGATTATTTCTGAATTATTGAATATTAAAGTTAAATTGGATGACGATAATAAGGCCCAAATCCTTTTATCTTCACTTCCCAATTCTTTTGAGCATCTAGTAACGACCTTGCTCTATGGGAAGGATTCCATTATTTTGGATGATGTTACAACATCACTTCTTTCAAATGAATATATATAAAAAAAAGGCTCTTAGTAATGAAAATCAAGCAAGGGTCTCTTTGTTCGGGAAGGACAGGTGAAAAGAAATTAAAGAAGAATAAGTCCAGATCTAAATCTAGAAATCATAAGGAGGTGGAGTACTTCTACTACCGCACAAAATGTCACTTTAAGAAGGATTGTGTTAAACTTAAGGGTAAGAGAAGAATAAGTTTATATCCTCTAATATAGTCGATATGGAAGACGACTGTTCAGATGATGACATAAATGTTCTATCGGTAACTTCTCGCAGTGATCTCTCGTCAAAGGGCTGGATTTTGGATTCAGGTTGCTCTTATCACATGTGTCCTAACAAGGACTAGTTTGCAGCATACACAGATGTGAATGGTGATACACTATTACTGTTTTGATGGGTAACAATATGGCCTGCAAGACAGTAAGGATAAGAATAATCAAGATCAAGAAGCACAATGGTATTGTGAGGACCTTGTTATAAGTACGCCATGTACCCGATATGAATAACTTTATTTTTGGGTGCTTTAGACTCAAATGGTTGCAAGATTGTGGCAAAAGGTGGAGTTTTAAAGATTGTATGTGGTACTCTAGTTGTGATGACGGGTAGCAAGACGGGAAATTTGTACCTTTTGTCTGGGAGCACAGTAATAAGAAGGTAGTGGATACATCTAGGGATAGAGATTCAGCCTCAACTAGTTTATGGCATATGTGTTTGGAACATGAGTGAAAGAGGGGTGATTAAATTGAGCAAACAAGGTTTGCTTGGTGGTGAGAAGACATGTCAGTTGGATTTTTGTGAATACTGTGTAACTAGACTAGGGTGAAATTCAGCAAAGCAATATGCAAGACAAAGGGAACATTCCATTCACTCAGATGTATCAAAGGGAAGATCTAGATATTTTATTTTTTTTTACTAATGACTTCTCACACAAGGTATGTGCATATATCTTGAAGAACAAGGATGAAGTGTTTGAAACATTCAAGAAGTGGAAGGCAGTGGTTGAAAATCAAACTGACTAGAAGATCAAGTGGTTGAGGACCAGTAATGGTGTAGCGTAAAAGGATGGGGTATTATTGAAGCAATGTAAGGATGAAGGTATTGCTAGACACTTCACAATGACAGATACACTACGACGGAATGAGGTTGTGAAGCGGATGAATTGAATCCTTTTAGAAAAGGCACGATGTATGCCATCCAACGTAGGGTTGGGTAAAGATTTTTGGGATGAGATAGTTAATATACCACGTTACCTTATCAATAGATCACAGTCTACAGGTATAAAATGCAGAACTCTTCATAATGTATGGTATGGTGAACCTGCTGATTATAGATTTCTTAAAGGTTTTGGATGTCTTCCTTATTTTCATGTCAATGAAAGTAAGATTGATCCAAGGGCCAAGAAGGGTATCTTCTTAAGTTATGCAAATGGTGTCGAGGGCTACAAGTTATGGTGTCCAAATTTGCATACACTAGTGGTCAGTAGAGATGTTACATTTGATGAATCTTTAATGCAAGCTTCTTGTAAGTAGAATGGGATAGTTGAAGAGAATAAGAGGGATTTTGTGGAAGTGAAGCTTAGTACTCCTAAGGCATCAGCTAAGATTGTTGCTGAACAGGTTGAGGTAGAAGATGTTCAACAACAACAATAGTCCTTAGCAAATGGTAGACCCAAGTGGGCACTTAAGGCTCCAGTTCGTTATGAGTCTGAGGATATGGTTGTTTATGCACTCACTATTAAATGTGATGAGTCGTCTACATTCTAAAAGGCAATTAATGACAGCCAGTGTGAAGAGTGGAAAAATGCCATGAGGAGATGAATTATCTTCACAAGAATCAAACATGGGATCTAGTTCAATTAACCAATGAGAAGTAAGCACTTGGGTGCAACTAGGTGAATGCAAAGAATGAGGGTTCTCCAAGGGTGAATGATGTGAGATACAAATCTCAGTTGGTTGCCAAGGGCTCTACTTAGAAAGAGGATATATATTATAATGAGGTATTTTCACCTGTGATGAAATATACTTCTATCAGGATTTTGTTGGCCATGATTGCATAGTTTGACGTAGAGTTGGATAAGCATGAATGGGACGACTTCTTTAGTTTGCATACATACCCTTATTTACTAGCAACCTTGAACCCCTTTGGTGTATCAATGGGACGATAGTTTATAAACTTATGTCGGAGGTTATGTAGATTCTGACTATACAAATGACTTGGATAAGAGACGATCCACTACAGGCTATGTTTTCACACTAGCCAATGGCCCAATTAGTTGGAGATCTATGTTGTAATCAAATATTACTTTATCTACTATGGAGGCAGAGTACATGGCAGTCGCTGAGACAATGAAGGAGGAGTTATGACTTCATGGTTTAGTTGGTGATTTGGGGACCTCTATGAAGAATGTTTATGTCCATTGTGATAACCAAAGTATTATTCACTTGGTAAAGAACCAAGTTCATCATGCACGTACCAAACACAGACATTCGATTTCATTTTATACGGTGAATTATCGGAGATGGAAAGATTACTTTGAAGAAGGTGAGTGCCAAGGATAATCCGATTGATATAATGACGAAAGCGCTTCCAACGATCAAGTTTTGAGCACTGCTTAAAATTGATCAATGTTCTACATGTTTGAGCACCTTCGAGATGCTGACGACAATAGTGTTATGTTTGGGATGATGTCGAAGTACTTTTGAAAGTTTAGGGCCAAGTGGAGATTTGTTGGTTTATGGTCCTAACTTGAGCTTTTTTTAGGTATCTTGCAACCGAGGTGTGGAGGCTAACAAGCCCCAAAGGGGAACGAATTCTCCGCCCCCCCTCCCCCCCCCCCCAAAAAAAAAAAAAAATAATAAATAAATAAATTCTAGGCCAAAGTTCAAGAATTGGCTTGATTTAGGAGTCTATATACTTTTGGGGGCATTTTTTTATAATTAAAAAAAGTGTTTTTCCCTATGATGCCATATATATTCCAAGTTTAGAAATCCTAAAAAGCATTGTATTTTCACAATTTTCATAAATTAAGAATTATCATCGCCGCCCGTCGACATTAGCAATTTTGTCAAACCACGTAAATCTCTTGTGCGCTTTGTTTTAATCTTCATAGTTTATCAATCTTAATCGTCGTTGGGAGTTTTTCTACAACATTTTCTAGAATGTCACGACTATTCTTGTTGAAAGATCTATCTGAATTACCATATGTTTTTACAGCCTTTTATAACGAAATTTCAGTTTCAATTGGGCAAGCCTATCAAAATTCTTCTCTCAAATAATGCTCTTGAATACATGCAATCTTATATTCACATTTTTTGTTATGATCATTGCATTCTTCTTTAGACATCTTGTATTCATACATCCCAAAAGAAGGTGTAGCTGAATGCAAACATCGTCATCTATTGGATGTTACTTGTTCTCTTATGTTTCATATGCATGTATCGAAACCTTATTGGGATGATGTTCTAATTGCTTTCCATTTGGTTAATTGTATGCCATCATCAGTTCTAGATGGTCAATAACATTTCTTACTATCATACCCCAATGTTTCTCATTTTATGATTCCTCCTTGGATGTTTGGATGTGTGTCCTTTGATCATGGTCATGACCCCTCGGTCGGTTAAGTGTATCTTTTTGGGTTATTCTTGTACTTAGAAAGGGTATCTTTGTTATTGTACCAACTCATTGTAATTATGTTAGTGTTGATGTTACTTTTTTTAGTCCACTACTTTCTTTTTATTACATCAAGAGTCCTACAACTTAGATCTTTTGCTTCCATGATAAGGGGAGTTACCACCTGTTATTCTTCCCTATGTTACTCCTCTCATCATTCCAGATGTGCCCACTAGTGTTATTTTGAGTGTTTATGAGCGTACTACTTCACATGCAGTAGTTCCATATGGACTATCTCATACTACATCTGTCTCATCTCAATCCCCAACTTCTATTGAGCATCATTCTACCTTGATTGTTTCGTTTGGTGATCTTCTTATTGTTGTATGGAAAGGTACTTGTACATGCACTAATAATCTGATTGTGGATTTTGTTTCTCATCATAGGGTGTCTCATTTATTTTGGAATTTTTCATTCACCTAGTCCGTTGTCTATGATCATACTTCTTATACATATAAATTCTTTTCTCATGGATGGAAATTGGCTATGGATGAGGAGATGACAGCTCTTCACCAAAATCATACATGGGATCTAACTCAACTTCCTAGGAAGTAAACTATTAGTTGTCATTTACAACGTCAAGTATTTAGTTGATGGATCTGTTGAGCGTTTAAAGGCAAGCTTGGTTATCAAAGGATATATCATACATTTGGGGTGGATTACTTTTCCCATCATTGCTTGACTTAATTCTATTGAGCTCTACTATCTGTGGTAGTATGTCGTGAATGTCCTTAATATAAACTGGATATAAATAATGCTTTCTTACAAGGGGATTTATAAGAACAGGTGTATATGGAACAACCACCTGATTATCTTACATTTGATCAGAATACTTGAGTGTGTGGTTTGTGAAAAGCTATGTAGTATGTATTCAAAACAACTTAATCTCTTCTTTTTCTTTTTTAGAGAATTCCCGCATACGCTAATGAACTTCTTTTAGACTGTCAAGGAAACCTAGCATTTATTTTCAAATTTGAGCTTGCTGTGTTGATTGGGGATTACACACAATTGTTTTTCACCATAAAATCTAGGATGCATTTGAATTCTAGGTTGAATTCAAATTGGAAAAGTTGTTGCTTTGGAGGAACCCAATACAAGCATCAATTTTCTCATGGTGGACCCCGTGTGATGGCAGGTTGTCACCTCGCCAAGTACATCATGTAAAATATTTCAGTAATTTAGTTATATTACATTTGTTTTTCTAAAATTCTTTACATGTGGTCACAATGCAATTTAACGAGGAAAAATGGAGTCGGAAGATTGCTTAGGATTTGGAACACTAAAAATCTCTCTAGATATGCATTGTATCCCTTTTCTCACATATGCACTGAAGTCCCATTGATTGAGCTATGTAAGAGTAGGAGAAATCACTCCCTCGTGTTCAATTATCAAGGATATCAAAGGCCAAATCCAATGACTAGGAATGTGATTTATAATTTTATTATTTATATTTATTAGATCTAGTTCTGATTTGATTTAAGGCTCTAGAACCTATATTCATGGGATTCATGTGATGGGGAATTGAAAATTTTCATCAGTCAACCATGCAACTCATCTACGCCACCATGTGCTTCACCACCACAACCAATGTTGTCTCCCATGACCCAACAATGATTCACCATATTTGATCAAAGCTTGCTTGCAACCACCATGGTTGTATTATCAATGCCATCATTCCCTCGACAGATCTATGTTTATCATCTCCACATTCTCAAATTCAAAATCCTCAACCTTTGGTCAAGTGGAGTGGTTTGAGACAACATTCTCAAATTGGATCAGGCTCAAACTTTACCAAATATACGCTTAAGTTGTCTGAAGGCCTAACACCCCTTAATCAAGCTCAATCGCCCAAAAGCCAATGTATAAATTGTCTAAGCACAACAAAAAATTGAGTCAAGCTTGTGCTTAAGATTGTTCCCTCAACAGATCTATGTTTATCATCTCCACATTCTCAAATTCAAAATCCTCAACCTTTGGTCAAGTGGAGTAGTTTGAGACAACATGCTCATATTGGATCAGGCTCAAACTTTACCAACTATAGGCTTAAGTTGTCTAAAGGCATAACACCCCTTAATCAAGCTAAATCTCCCAAAAGCCAATGTCTGAGCACAACAAAAAATTGAGTCAAGCTTGTGCTTAAGATTGTTCCCTCAACAGATCTATGTTTATCTTCTCCACATTCTCAAATTCAAAACCCTCAACCTTTGGTCAAGTGGAGTGGTTTGAGACAACATTCTCAAATTGGATCAGGCTCAAACTTTACCAACTATAGGCTTAAGTTGTCTGAAGGCCTAACACCCCTTAATCAAGCTCAATCTCTCAAAAGCCAATGTATAAATTGTCTGAGCACAACAAAAAATTGAGTCAAGCTTGTGCTTAAGATTGTTTCCCCCCCATTACATGCACCAAATTTAAAGAAACGGATAGGATACCCATATCATTATTTTTGTTCCTAATCAAAGAAACTATTGATTTGTATCTGGGAAACCGAAGAATCGGTCATTATGAAATGATTTTTTAATTTTTATTTTGTATTGTGAAAGCAATCTTAGCTAGCCTTGCTCTAGTTATTTGAATCTCTCAATGGTCATTATTAGCTATTTTATGCTTAACTTGGGTGAGTTAAATTAGTCCAAACAAAAGTAGATATGATGAGAGTGGGCTTACAATAAATCACAATTTCCCATATAGTTCTAGGATATGAGAAAATGATCTTACCATTTACCTTGTTGTAATACAGTTGAAGTTGATGCGTATACAATTTCCATTCCCTACGTCACTGTATGTTTTCTCGTTTTACTTTTTCTTTTCTTTTTTTATTTCTTTTGGACTCAGTTGAATCCAAACTTGGCTGCAGGTACTATAATTTCAAAAAGTGTGCATAAAGCACAGAAGTGACTTTTTTTGCTTTGAAAAGCATGGACAAAATGATAGTTGTTCCTATTGGGAATGAGAAATTATCTCACCTATCAATGGATTCTTTGTGTTGATCTCTCTCTTTTCTTTTCTATTCTTTTTTTTATTTGATAGGTTTGTCACTTTTAATCCCCATTTATGTAGTTTCGTTTGTAATCTTCAGGAATCTGATGTAGAACCAATGAACTTTCAGGATACACAAGCAAATGAAAGCTTTAACTAAGTTTTTTCAACTATCATTTTGACTTTCAGAATTATTCGATCGATTAAAAGATTAATCGGGGTGGATTGAAGATAGTAATACCAGTAAGAGTCCATTCTTCACTTGAATAAAACAATAGTGTAGCTTCAGAATATTCATCAATCAACAAAATTGATGAACTAGAGTAGACATGTTCACGACAAAAGTGCTAACCCCTACACTGAGAATTTTCTTCGGGCCACAAGAAATTATCAAATGTTCTAGTAAATTTGGAAATTTACTTGAATATTACTAGAATGTTTATTGGGATATGAGATCCAATAAGTTAGTTTCTAATCAAATGTACATATACATTTCTAGCATCAAATTATCTTACAAAAGAGAAAAGAGGAAAACATAAGTTTCCCAGAGATCGGTACAGGTTTCATATGGATATATTTGTAAGGAATTCCTAGAAATATTCATAGAAATAAATGCTACTTAGTAAATCAACTAAAAGCGGGTGACCCCTAAGTTGAACTGATCATTACTACATCAAGAAAAAATATTCTTTCATTCTTGAGCATCAAGATCATACACTACAAATATTGTGTTTTCCTAAGTTTCATGTGATATTACCAACTATTGGTTATGAATTTAATTAAGAATCTACTTCATTTATTGGTGCAAGTTTTGACATTAGGAAAGTTGAATTCTAACCTTTATTCAAATTATTCTACTCTTGTGTCCTAATCTAGTCGGTTATCTTGCAATAAAGAAAAGTAAACTGAAAGTTGAATGCACCAGCAAATATTTCTTGAAATTGAAAGTTTATCTTGAACAATTTTAGTATGTAATTACAAGTATTCACTTTTAACTATTAACATATACTTTCCATAATATATTTAGTGTTGTTATTCTTAATTGCAACTCAGTTTTGCCAAGATTATCTATAGTGTACATACAACAACTGTTGACAAGATGGTATAGGCACGTTCAATGAAGAACGATTAACAGACCTATTAGAATAAATATTGAAGTTAAAGGTCCTAAAAGTGCGAGACAAATACCAAAAGAAATACAGATGGGGACCATGAAAGCAGATATGGATTCACTCTCAGTAACAAAATACTTGACTTTGGATAGAGTGGAATGAAGGAACAAGATTCATTTAGTTGACCCCTAATTCATGGCCACTATGTCCATAATATAGAAACACCGACATGTAATCAATCTCAGTTTTACTCAAAAGAAAATCAATGTAAGCAAAAGGGATAGTGCAAACAGCAAAAGGGATAGTGCAAACATGAAATACTAGCTACAAGGAATGTTAAAAGACAACCATCACTTATGGTAAAGATGCAACAACAATCTCTTAATTTATACTATGGTTTAGATATCACCAACTACAATCATCCATCAATTTGTCCCATCTTTCCTTGTAAGAAAATGAGTTGTCATTTACTCTCATCCACTTCCACAGTCCTAAAATATAGATGAAATTGGGTAATATAGGAATCTCTAATCTTTCATCTTGATATAGGACTTGACAGAAATATAACAAAACCCATCTTATAATTTATGAAACTTGTAGGGTTGTACCCCTAATAGCCATTATAAGCTATTATGACAAAACTAAATCACTCTTGTAAACGAAAACTTCTTATGAACTACAAAGGATTTCAAATGGAATGATTTTGAATATTGAATCGTTGAAATAAAACCCTTATCCCATTTTTCATTATTGAAACAATAACTTTATATAACAATATCTAAGCCCCATTCATTTTTGGAAAACTCAAAAAAAAAAAAAAAAAAAAAAAAATCAGTATAATGTATGGGAATTAATCAAGAAAGTACCTAACAGTCGCAGGTGCAATGAAGCGCCAAAACAAAAGAGTACAAAACAGGCTCCCCGCTTTGGCCAGAATAATATATATTTTACATTATAAGTGTACTCAAGCCCCTTAAAAGACCAAAAACTCTTACCAAGATGGCTGAAGAACCCAAGTTGGTTTTGTATGTTTTCTTTTTTGCCCAGAAGGAACAAACAAGGATTGCTAGTGTTCATTAAAATGATCCTCTAAACATTAAGAGAATCATTTCTGATCATCTGCAATTTTACCCACCAAAGAATTTGAAGATCCCTTTAATGGTTTGCACCAAGTGTTGTTCAAGGACTCAGGAACCAAGATCTGATAAAGGGTTGTCCTAATTTTTCTTCTTTTACAAAAAAGAAAATAAAAATAAAAATTAAGAAACCCATGAAGAACAAGTACTCAAAAAACAAGTACATCATAAAAATCTTTTGCATATCAAAAAAAAAAAAAAAAAAAACAGGAAAGAAATAAAGAGTATAAAAAGGAAAATAAAATAAAAAATAGAGATTTGATTCAGATTTCTACACAGAAAAAAAGAGAGAAATATAGAGGACAGTTTTCAGTCACAACTCACGAGCTATAAAACTATACAAGGCTGAAATTATAGTACAAAAGAGTACAAAACTAAGGAAATAAATAATTAATTAAAAGGAGTAATGGAAATTAAATTATAAATAATAAGTAGATGGGAAAGAGGGGTGAGGGATCCATTAATATATAATTTCAAAGAAGGTTTTAAAAATAAAAATTAACATACCTTGAGCTTGCAAACTCATAGAGTTTTCCTCTTGGGGAGAAGACAATAAGAGCAACTTCAGCATCACAGAGAACAGAAAGCTCAAAAGCTTTCTTGAGCAACCCATTTCTACGCTTTGAGAAGGTAACTTGCCTGCTTGTAGCGTTCTCTATACGCCTCATCTGCGTCTTCCCTCTCACCATATCTTCTCCTTTTATATGGAATAACTGTAATAACGATCAGAATAACTGTAAGAAAATCAAACACAGCTGTGCTCTCTTAAAGATAAGACATGGAAGAACTTAAAAATAACTTGATCTCACTTTTGAGAAGAAGATGTTTTGGGTTGGTCTTAGTCTCTCTCTCTCTCTCTCTCTCTCTCTCTCTCTCTGATCTTGATCTGGAAAATCAGAAAACAACCAAAGAATGCCAACTTTCCTTATTCATCCCTCCTCCGAAGTTTCTAACTTGATTGGGTAAAAAAGGAAAAAATGGTGATATAAAGACCAAAAGGTCCACAGCCACATCTTTCTCTTTTTAACCTTTTTTTGTTAAATTTTGAACTTTGAAGAGAGAGAAAGCTAGAGAGAGAGAGAGGTTCCAAAACTTGGTTCCTCCGCAAAGTAATGGGAGGTATTACATGGTTCAGAAAACATTAGGGTACTTCATGATGCTCACATCTTGCCCCTTTGATTAAATAAAAGATATTTCGAGATCTGTGTCAAACTAATCTTAAACCCATTATTTTTTAACAGATTGTGACTCATGAAGAATGACTCCTTACAAAACACATGATCCTGAACGTTTAAACACGAAATCGAATGGTTCAGATTTATATGTATCTTGATAAGAACATCACAAAGATACTTATCACGAGAATAAATATCAATCATCATATTTTGTGGTTAGATAGTTAGGATTATGTGGGTTTCTTCATGAACCATTCTTTATGAGTCATTAGGAATTTTTTTTTTTTTTTTTTTTTTTCCTAGGCAAACAAGGTGTTAGTGGTTAAAGGAGTTGAAGTGGGTTCAACGGAATTTGAATCCAAATCATGAGATCAACTCTCCTCAAGTTTTTACCACTTAACTAAATGGCATCTTCATGGATCATCGATTTGTATCCTATATAAATATATATTAACCATAAGTGGGATATATGTTTAGGACCATCATTTATGGATTGATTTAAGTTGAGTTTGAATTAGTCCTAACCCAATCCTAAATAGGTGAATTATACTCTGGACTATCACTAACCCTTATCAAACCTATATACATTAAGCTTAAATTTTTTTTTTTTTGTTTGTTAAGTAAAAAGTAAGGTGATTTGAATTCGAGATCTCTTATTTTTAGGAAGGTGACCTTGGTTACTTCGTCCAACACTTGTTGGTTACTTAGCTTAACGACTCTAAACAATTTGAATTAAAATAGAATTTTTTTTAAAATTATATAAAAAGAGAAAAATGTGCAATTTTTAAAGTGATTTAGAATCATTTGATACTACTCTTCATCAAAAATAGAAATTCAAGCTCCTCCTTAGTTCAAAAATGATCAAATGAGCCTAAACTTAATTATTTTATTATATATAATATTTATAAAATCATACGTCCAAATATATAATGATTCGGGGATCAATAGGCTCATGTATTTGTGAGATTCAACGATTGCGATAAAAATTACATCTCAAGAATACATTATCGATCTCTAAGATTTATCTCAATCATTAGGTTAAGATTGTGTGTCGCAACTCATATATAATATACATATATATGATATGATAATTCGTCAAGTAGGATTGAATTAAACATTATTAATCTACTCTAAATTTAATAAATTGGATATTACTTTCGTGGGCTTAAAGTATAATAAATACACTTTGAAAATTAAATTTTGTATAAAAAATATCCTTACAATAAAAAAAAATTATTTTTAGCAAAATAGCCTCAGATGTTTATTCCCAAAGTATATTTTATTGCACTTTAATTAACAAAACCTATAATTTAATATTAATTCAAAATCATCCCCTTGCCAATTCCTCTTGATAGATATTGACATCCTTTCATAGATATTCCTGATGTGGATATGTCTATAAATCACAAATGCTTTTCATCGAGATACGTGCAAGAAGCATCTATGGTTCTGTGCTCTAAACAAAAATATCTGAAGCCAGGTGGAAACAACAGAAATTCAATAGCCAATAAAAAGCGGCCACGATGTTGAAAAAAGCCAGAACTTCATACTTTTTTGGACCATGAGCAAAAATATAGATATATATTAAAATTGTTTGTCCGTACGACGTTAGAAATACGTCAACATCTTTTCGTACGATTACGTGTGAACTTTTCCAATGAAAATTTGACACGTGTACACTCTGATCATCGCTATCCTCGCCTTATCAAATTGTGACAGACATCGTCACGTGGCTACGTCCCTGTGTGGGGGCGTCAGACCATCTTTTCCACATTTCTTTATCTTCTAAGGGCAATAAAGGAAATAAAAAATAATAGTCGTTGGCGGGAAAATAATTAGTTGTTTATTTATACCACATAAATAAAGATTCGATATTATGTCCTTGTCGAGATTTATGGAGCATCTAACGGTCAGAATCTAAAGAGAAAAAAATATTATTATTTTTATTTTCCCATTTTTATCCTAGTAATGTGATTCTACAGAGTCGACAGTTTTTTTTTAACTATTTATGTGCTTGACGTAGGTTTCTCTGACACGGATTCCTCGTTGGGTGGAAATGGGGACCACAGCGTGCTTTTCTTCTTTTACATTATGAGTCCAAGGTCATTTCATCTCTATCATCCTCAGAGGTTCATTCTTTACTTTCATCCTTAGTTAATTAGCTTTTTATAAGAATTACACCCCTTGAATTATGAAAATTTAAATAATTGTCCTTGAACTTTTGACTTTATTTGAATCTCACTTTTTACCTAACTCTCAAAGTTTGATTCCAACAAATATATACTTTTCTAAGTTAGTTCTTAAAGAAACTGTGTGTGTATTCATTTCTTTAAATTCAAGGCATGTTTCATTGAAGTAAAGTATATAAGCGTAGATTGAACTCTTTTTTAAAATAACTTTAAGGATGGACAATACACTATATAACAATCGGATTGTATAAAGTATCGATATTGGATCAAGTTCGGGTGACTCGTGGAAAAACGTATGAATGAAAATGTTAATATGCAAGTTCGAATCCCACTACCTATAAAAAAAAATACTTTGGTAGACACACACTGGAAAGCTATCTAATAGAGGAGTAACCAAGGCCTGGGAGTAGGGTGTAGGGACTAGTTTGGTGTGCGTAAGTTGGCCTGAATATCCTTCATTATCAAAAAACAAAAATGTTAATACGGATAATTCAGTTGTTGGTTTTTATCATAGGGTTATATTGTTAGGATATGTATTGTAGGGATACATATGATTTTCAACAATTTTATTTTGTGTTTTAACAGTCATGATCATTTATTTATCCATGAATCACCTATTCCTGATCCTATATGTTTCCAATGACTTATGGAAAAAACACATAGTCCCAATCATTTAAGTACAAAATACGTCGTTTGAGATTTATCAAAATAACTATTTTCGTGATGTGTGTTATACAAATACTATAAGTCTCGATCATTGGATTTTGTGTCAATGTGGTCGGGATCATGTGTCTTCTCATGTGTCACTCACTAGAACCCAACCCATATATACAAAGATGCAAATGTCCAAAACTTCAACACATCATTTTAAATTCAACATAACATATTTTCCTTAAATACTTCTAAAATCTTTTTATTTATTTATTTATGATAGGGTATCCAATCTTATGGCCAGGGGATTGAAAGAGCCAAGGCATATGGGTCCTCTCCTTGAAAAAATATATATATATTCTTATTTAATTTTAATAATATAAAAAAAAATTGTAAACTACTTTTTGAGATTATATGATAATAATTTAATGCAACTTGGAGGTCATGGATTCATGTTTCTCCTTCCAACATTATATAATGTTTATCCTTCCAACATATATATATACATATGTGGCAAAACATATGAGAGAGAGAGGGAGCGCATTTATGGCAAAACATGCCACAATAAAAATGATTTCTGTTCATCAAGGACGAAGTCTTTTCATCTTTTGAATGTGGGGCTATGGAATGACGAAGGGTACGAGTCATAACTCAGTCTATAATACAAAACTAGCATTAGTGCACATATTTTTGACCACGTTTCATGTCAATTAATGAAATTGTACGTCACTCTAAAACTTATAGTGACACACTCTTTTTTACCAACGTATATATCATATTAGGTTATAGAAAAGGAGGTGAATGGGTAACAATTTAATTAGAACCGAATGCGAGTCAATAGGATGGTTTTTTGGTTCCCATTTTCATTAGAATCGAGCTAATTGAGAATCAGAAACAAAACCCAACTTATTTAAAGAGAATTTTTTTAAGACTTCAATTTTGGTTTCATTAATCTGAGAATCGGAACCATAATCAATAGAAATCAGGATCAAAAAAATTTAATGATTTTGATTCTGGGTTCTTTAGGAACTGAAGGTGGAACCATGAATCGACAGCCCAAGTTTTAAATTCACCATATAATGTTTGTGGAAGAGAGACCCTCTCTCTTTCTCTCATTTTCATATAGTTGAATCCTTTAAAGCCATGAGTAAAAATCCAAATCAAAGAATTTATTGGGAGAATAAGAAATATAAAAAGGTATGACCGCATACACCTCATACTTTATTTAAGGGATGAATTATTTGCACACCACTCACTATCAATTGCTCTCCATCACTAAACAAATTTTTCTTTGCACTCCATTTGGATGATTGCATTGAAATAAAAATAAAAATACTGTACTCTTTATTTTATTTTTTTCATTTTTCTTCAAACATGCTCAAATAAATAATTAATAATTGGTTCAATCATTGTTTTAAGACATACTTAGCCCTACAACAACAATGTTTACAATTTATATGCATAGAGAAGACTAAGTCACAAAAAGGTGAATAACTCTAAATCTTAATGTTACTGACAATGAAATGCAATTAATAGGTTAAAATAGAGGTTATGCAACTAACTATCAGTGATGTGCGACTAGTCAGTCCCTTAATTTAATTATTTGATGTGTTAAAAAAGAAAGTTTGATGGCGATATTGTCCAAAATATTCAAGGTAATAAATTGAAGCATAAAATGAAGATAACGAGGGAAATGAATCCAAAAAATTAGAAAAGATATAATTAAAAATTAATGGCATTGGAAGAAAACTCTAATAGATAATGCATTAAGAGAAAGTCAAGGGAGATGATTTGTACATGTTCAATGATGGCAAGTTATAATTAAAAAGAAATATTTAAGATGAAGTTGGAGCTAATATTATACAAACATTTTCTCTCAAAATTGCCGCCCTGATCCTTGTATTTATAAGTTTGATGGGCCCAGAAGTTGGACACCTTGGATTGATAAGAATATTCCCTCCTTAACATGTAAGAATATGCCATAGATCTGTCTTTGTGTGTAGTTGACCATGTATGTATGAAATATGCTGAATTATGTTTTGCTTTTTTTTTTAACATTTCTTTCTGATATGAGCCCTCTCTTCTCAGCTATGCCGACTGTTAGGAGATTTCATTCATTTTGCATGTAAGAGGGGGTCTGGAGGAATGCATACTGTATGTTCTTTTACCCAACAAACACTTCAGCATCATGTTCAAGCAAGGTCAGTTACAGCCTATCATGTTTTTATACAAACCAAACCTTGATTTACTGTTTTTTCGATGAGTAACCTTGATATACTTCTATTCGGACAATTTTGAGTTTGGATTTGATCTGGAAGGTTATTCTTACATTACGTGTCATGTCGTCATAATATGACACACGTCAGAACCGTAGATCATTTGCTTCGGGATACACAAGAAAAAGATCTATGGCTATGCATATCCCAGGGCTAATGATCAACGATTCTGTGATGGGGGTGTAGGGGGGCATGTGAGTTCAAGTCCAGCTTACCCTCTCATGCTAATTTGAATAATAGGGTTAAAGGATGGCTCTTTGGTT
This sequence comes from Akebia trifoliata, assembly GCF_017979445.1. Lineage (NCBI taxonomy): Eukaryota > Viridiplantae > Streptophyta > Magnoliopsida > Ranunculales > Lardizabalaceae > Akebia > Akebia trifoliata. The sequence continues at coordinate 32,427,309 of NC_141386.1, forward strand.
TCCTTAGAATGGTAAGCTGCATCGGATACGAGGGATGCCTAAAATCAAAAGCAAAGCTCAATATTTGCCCAAGATTTTTCGATCTTGTGGTAGTGGTAGTAGTAGTAGTAGATTGTTTAGCATCCAACGTTAGCTTTTAATGAAATAATCTTCAAATAATAAATATAACTATGGGTTTAAAAGGTGTCATGTCAAATTCCTCAGCAAACTCGTGATCTAAGAAACTCAGGACTATCTTGCTTGCCTGCTAGCACGCACCGACAATTCAGCACCAGTGACATCTGTGCACATCTATTTGTTGTTATAAGGCTATAAATGCATCACCAACATTGACTTTTATCTTCCAAGCAGAGAGCAAGCAAAATCAAAAGATATATAAATGTATTGTGAGACAACACAGTAGGCACTGTCATGTTAACTGTATATTTTTGCAATCTGTTTCATCTCATCAAATACATTATAGCTCTCCTCTCTAGCCAGTTTTAGATGTAATTCAAAACAAAAACCCAAAAAAAACATATAAATATTAAAGGTGCTATTTCCATAGCTGCCTAATGGGCAGTTTACAAGGTAAAATTTTTCAAATTTCAAGAAGCTGCCATATTTCAAATAAAACTCTATAGCAGTCCCCTTCAAACCCCACACTGAAATGATTTCAAACACACCATGGTGGCCAGACACATCACACGACTTCTGGCCATCCACCACCAGCTTCAACTAAACTGTGGCAGTGCACCAATTTAGGAGAGAAAAGAGCTACCAGCAGCGGGTTTTGTCTTAGGCACGACATGAAATCAACCTTGCTGACCCTCCCATCACTATCAGTGTCAAATAAACTGAAAAGTGCACACATCTGCAGCAACACAAAAAAGCTTTAAGGAGTGTGGCTATGAATAGAAACAAAGAGGAGATAAGGTGATAACGAAAAGTTATAGGTCGAGTTGGTCTGGCAACCCGACCCATGTGAATATACCATTATCAAGTTTGGATCTTGTCAGTTTCTGATTGACGACGGATTGGTCAATTTGAACCCAAGTGGTTTTATGTCACATTTTGATGAAGTCATTTATTTACTACTAACCTCTTCTTCATTCATATCTGGTATTGCTGGTTGAATGTAATCGCCCAACTGTGCCAAGATGCATCAAGTGTTAGAGCTTATCAAAGTTTTAAAACAGTAACTAGTGTGTGAAGAGAGTGACAAATTCACCTGTTGTTTTGAGATATAACCAGATCCTCGGGCATCACATTCTGCGAAGGCTAATTCACAGGCTTGCCAGAATAATGGCTGCTTCATGACATGAGATGATCCAAAAAGAAACTGCATGTTTTTAATAAAAACAGAACATGTGAAGCAGTGTATATGCAACACAAGACTTAGACCACGAGCAGAAAGATAAACTATGCATATGCAGCATATAATAGAATTAAAGATGGAAGGTATGATGTGTTAACCAAATATTATAAAGACAACTATAGTTTTAATTTAGTGCTTGGATGAATTTTAAGCAGCTTACAGATTATTGCTGAGTTTTAAAATTTAAAAATATCCGTTGGTGGGAACTTAGAGAAACTTCTACAAATGTGTTAAGTATAGATATCAGCAGATTACCTGTCTAAATGTAATCAACCCAAGCTTTTCCAAATCAATGAACCCAAAGATCTGGAATGGTGAACATACAACAATACGCTTCAATCGATAAGAGTAAAATTTCAATAAAAAATATAATGGACACAGTGACAACTAACGACAGATTTTAACATATGGAAAGATTTAACATATATGGAAATATCATTAAATACGGGAGAAATTAGAGAAGTATGTAGCACATAGGCCTTGGAATGAGGTGTTCAATAAACACAGACATGCAGAAACTATTATAACAGCAACACCTTGACCATCTACATAGAACTCTAGGTCATTATATGATCAACTTCAGGATACTTTTTTTTATAGTCGGTATTCTTTAGTAAAAGGGAAAGGTGACATCAATCTGCACACAAATATGCACCAAATCTTGAGAACAAAATAAAAAATGATATGTAATCTAATCAAAATGAAGGTATCAATAGAAAGACGTAAAGCAGATCGAGAAGTATGTCGTTAATTAAATTGCAATATAATAGAGAGGCGCCTTCCCCTTGACCCCGCCTGTGGCTCATGTCGACGGTTTCAAGATGGCCACCTTATAGTTAAGGTCCTCAAGCATGGCTTACCGTGCAACTGGCCTCAACTAATGAAGTTGCGAGTTCCTCTTCTTCGATTCATTTATCCATTCGGTTTCCCACTTTCACTAGCTAAGGCTGTGGAAACTGACCTTCAGCACTTTAGAGCCAGAACTGAACAAGAAGGCAACAAACTCTTTCATCTGTGACCTTCCCTCACCCATTGATAGCCTTTCCTTAAATCTATAAACTACGGTTTGCTTTCTTGTTCTCGTTCTCTATCCCCTGCCTTTTTCCAATAATTCTGTCCACATACAAGAAATTGAATCTTGCAAGTGGTGTTCCTATCCATACCACCATTCTGCATCAACTTATTTACTTTATTGATTTTGGATTTTGTCATTTGAGATTTCCATGTTTCGTAGTCTCAATAATACGACTAAATGTTTAAACTACTCATTCCTACCAGAAAATGCTATGCTTTTGGAGTTTCCTAAGAATGTTACTGAGTAACGTTGATGTGTCATTGAATTATAGATGTGTCATTGAATTATAGAAGCGTGTAGGGAAGGGTGTAAGAAGAGTGGCTATAGAGCTAATAGTGGTACCATTCTTATTGTAGCTTCGCCTTTATCATTATCCATGTTTTGTTCAAACTTCAGTATAGTTTTTTTTTTTTTGAAAAAGTATAATATATTGAAAAGGAAGGAAAAACAATATACAAGGAGGCCGAGAAAGTCTCACAAATAGCTACAAAAAGAAAGCAAGAACATCAACAATTATATAACGAATTCCTTCTAAAGACAAAATCATCAAAAGTAGTCCCCTTGAATTGAATATTCTGCTTGGACCATAAGAACAATAAACCCAAGATCTCCAAGAAGCTGCTGTGATCACTCTTCATTTTTTCATTGAAAATCCTATTATTTCTCTCAGTCCACACCCCTCAAGCAATAGCCGAGGGAAGAATAGCCCAAAGAAATCTTTTTCTGGGAGAGAAATCATTATTGGCCCACCCTTCTACCAACGAGGAGAACTTACAAGGAAAGACCCACTGAATACGAAATAACCCAAGAAAATAAGACGAAATATTATGAGAAAATGAGCAATGGATTAAAATATGGTCAACAGACTCTCCATCTTTCAAGCAAAGCGGACAACAATTAGGCGTAATCCATCCCCGAGTAATCAAGTTATCTAAAGTTAGAATTTTACCAAGACAAGCCAACCATACAAAAAAGGAAATTTTAGAAGGAATAGAGTTGGACCAAATACTGGTTCCCCTGAATGATCGTTCTGTGTGAGTATTGAGCCAATTATGGAAAGATCTAACAGAGAATCTCAAGTCCTTCGTTCTCGTCCATTCCCACCTGTCCTGATTACTCACATCGAGAAGTCGCGAATTCAAGAGCTCAAGGAAAGATGCCACCTCAGTTAGCTCCCAATCATTAAAATTTCTCCTAAACCCCAAATCCCAAGTAGAGCTGGAATCATTGCTAGTCAAACACTGTTGTATAGTCTCTTTTTTTTTTTTCCTAGAACAAGCGTACAAAGACGGAAATTGAGCCGCTAAAGGCGATGTGCCACCCCAAATATCCTCCCAGAATCTGATTTTGTCCCCCTTTCCTGCCTTGAACCTGATTCCTTTCTCAAACTCTTCTCTAACTTTTTAAATCCCCTTCCAAATACTACACCCATATGTGCCTTTGGCTACACTGCTATACCAACCTAGTCTCTCTTCCCCATATTTGGCCGTGATGATCCTCCTCCAAAGTCTACCATTTTCCTCCCCAAACCTCCAAAGCCACTTCCCTAACAGAGCTCTATTAGCTAGTCTAAGACCCCTAATCCCCAAACCTCCATTCTTCTTGGGCTTACAAATAACCTTCCACCTGATTAGGTGATACTTCCTTCTCCCATTCCTATCGTTCCATAAAAAATTCCTCATAATCTTTTCCAGTCTAAACTCGACAGACCTCGGAAGCGTGAACAAAGAGAGAAAGTAAACCGGAATACTCGTTAAGGTGCTTTTTATAAAAGTTACTCTCCTCCTTTAGACAGATACTTAGCCTTCCAAGTACTCAATCTTTTCTCCAATTTCTCAATCACCCCATCCCAAATTTGTATACTCTTGTATGGTGCTCCCAGTGGTAAGCCCAAGTAAGATGTGGGTAATGTATCATGCTCACAACCCAAAGAGGCAGCCATCAAATGAATGTCACTCACATCTCCTATCTCAAAAAGCTTACTCTTATGCAGATTGATATGCAAACCTGAAATTGCCTCGTAACAACAGAATAAAACTCGAAGCACCCTCACTTGGTCTCTGGAGTGATCCAAGAACACCAAAGTATCATCCGCAAATTGCAAGTGTGAAATCAGAGGGCCGTCATTCACCCTAAACCCCGAAAGTCTCTCTAATTCGACAGCTCTTCTAAACAATCTACCCAGAGCTTCGACTACGATAAGGAATAAGAAGGGGGATAGTGGATCCCCTTGCCTCAACCCTCTTGACCCCCTAAAATATCCAGTCGGACTACCATTAATGAGCACCGAGTAAGAAACCGTTGTGACGCATTTCATAATCCACCTAATCCACTTCGCCCCAAATCCCATTCTCCCCATCATATACTCCAAGAAGTCCCAACTCACATGATCATAAGCCTTTTGTAGGTTAATTTTCCCTATCATCCCATCTTTCTTATCCTTAATTTTTGAGTCAAGATATTCATTGGCCATTAAAACTCTATCAAGAATTTGTCTACCCCTAAGGAAAGCCCCTTGTTCATCTTCAATCAATTTGGGGAGAATAACTTTCAATCTCGAGGCTAGCACTTTTGAGATAATTTTGTAAACCGAGCCCACCAAACTAATTGGTCTGAATTCGCTTAATTTGTCCGCCCGAACTCTCTTGGGAATCAAAGCCACAAAGGTGCTATTGAGACTATAATCCAGACCATTTTTTTCCTGCAATTCTTTGATGACTTTCATGAAATCTTTCGAAACAATTTCCCAGCAATGTTTGAAGAAAGCCATCGTAAATCCGTCTAGCCCCGGAGCCTTATCCCAGCTCATAGAGAAAAGAACCAATCTAACTTCCTCCTCCCCAATTTGTCTTTCCAACCACTCCCTATCTTCCTGATCTAACATATTAAACTCTAGATTCTCCGGTCGGGGTCTTAAAGGTTCTTTCTCTTTGTGCAGATCTTTATAGTATTCTATCACCCCTTCTCTAATCTCATCTTCTCCTGCCACCATGATATCCTTGATGAAAAGTTTATCTAGTTGGTTACTTCTTCTATGAAAATTGGCTATTTTGTGGAAGAATTATGTGTTATTATCCCCTTCTTTCAACCACTTGACCCTTGACTTTTGTTTCCAACTAATTTCCTCCATAAGCACCGTTCTTTGATAGTCCAATTTCATTTCCATTCTTCTACTTCTTTCTTCCGCCTGCAACATCCCTTCTTCTTCTTTCTTGTCCAAAACCTCGATTAAAGTCATGATCTCCTTTTTTTTCACATCTAATCTTCCTAGAACCTCTTTATTCCAAACCTTCAGTTTCTCCTTCAAGAACCTAAGTTTATTCTTAAACACATTTCCCGGGTTTCCTGTAGTGGGACATTCAGTCCACCAAGTCTTAACAAGGTCTTTGAAGTTGGGATGAACTAACCACATATTCTCAAATCTGAACGGGAGAGGATGTTTCCTAGGATATCCTGCTTCTAGGAAGATAGGGGCATGATCAGACACTGGACTAGGATTGGTTGAATGTACAATATTATGGAACACTTCCTCCCACTCATTATCTATCAGAAACCTATCCAATCTGGACATCCTTGTGTTGCTTTGATTGTTGGACCAAGTGAAACGTCTGCCCAGGAGAGGAAAGTCCATCAGGCAATGTCTATTAATAAAGACATTGAAATCCCTCATGCCCTTAGAGATAGCCGAACCCATATTTTTCTCATGGGTAAACCTTGTAATATTGAAGTCCCCTCCCAACACCCGAGGTTTATCCCAATAACCCGTCAGCTGAACAAAATTAGGATGATGATTTTTATTATTAATTAGGTAAGTAACAAGGTAAGGTTGACATGATTGCAAGAGTAAAAGCAAATGCACATGTTCTCAGAAGGGAAAAACCGTGTGGATACCAATCAAAAGTATATAAATCACAGTGAGGGAAGCATTGGATTTGTAGCAAACCAGTTAAAACATAAGCCACCAGGTCTTAACGAATGTTCCAGTTGTAAACTCCATTAACATTTCCTTTTTTTTCCCTCGTTACTTCATGATACAACATAATTTTCTATTGACATCTGGCACTCAATGTGTACATGTAAGGACATGGTAAGTTTTCCTTTCCCAAGGCCATGTGTCAGAAGCTTTACCATGTAAGGCCAATTACTCTAGAAACACACTCCAGTTAAATACAGTGAAAAGGGACTATTACACTAGTTCTCACCCACTTTAGCTGAAACTTCACAGTAACCAACCTACAGCAAAGGCATTCCTCTTTGTCAAAGAAAGATTGTGATGATGCAGTAGCTTAGATACATTTATATTCAGTGGGAATTAAATCTTCAAAATATCAAAGTGATCAGGTATTTTTCTGAAGTACAATCAGTCAATCAGGTCAACCCTCAGGCAGTTTTATCATGACAGGCGAACAGCTATTATTATTTGAAAAGAAAACAGATGAAATTTGGGTTTACAAGGGTTAAACTACTGACACATCATGCTAAATTGGAGCAGTTCTTGAGTATGTGCACAATAAAATGAGTGTCAACAATTGATATGAGGAAGCTTGTGGAAAAATACAGAATACTCAAGCAATTGACCTTCTCAGAAAGAGGACACTGCTGCAGCTTCAGAACCCTCAGAAAATCAAGTATTTTAACATGTCCACTGTTAACAGGATGATATAATGATGAATATGAAAAATCTTTCTTTCCTATAACTTGAATGGATAAATGAGAATCATTTGATACCTTTCGGAAAAAGAAAAGAAAAAAAAAAAATTAACCATTTGATCATAGTCAAACTATAAAATATAGACATTTTGAGGATCATGTAAATTAATCAAACACTAAACAATTTAACTCACAAATAGTAGAAAAAATTAATTTATGTCAAGATTGTCGGTTTTGATGAGCACATCCTAACAAAAAAGGACATGGATTACCAATGCCATTAGTATGCAATAGTGGCCATCCTAATTGTGTCCTAACATAGGTTACAATCATCATCATCAAAGCCTTAGCCCAAAAGTTTGGGGTTGGCTGAACGAGTCTTGTTTCTCCATTCATTTTTTTTTAATGAATTATAGGACAACAAAAAAAATCCTATACAGACAAGATAAATCTTTTTCCTATAACCAGGCATCTAAAGTGAGAATGATAGTAAATCACCGAACTGCAATGAGCTGTGGCTTGAAAAAAGATAAAAGATTCCTCAGGTTGAAGCTATCCTAGAAAGGATTGAAGAATTGGTTCCACGATGGGACTTAATTACAACAAATCAATGCAGGCGAGTACCAAATTCCGGTTTGCTTGGTCACCGCATGAAATTTATTATGACATATCATGTACAGATACCCCACTAAACCAAGACAAATCAGTCAAGTTGCATCCAATGGGGCCAAAAATAAAACCATGTATTCCAGACTCTTAAAGCTATACAATGGAAAAGCGTTGAGAGAGATTAAAGCTAGTGTTCATATAGGGAATGACATCTTAGAAATTTCCTTACATCAAAATGCTGCCAAAGATCATCTAATTGCTTCAGTAGTTTCAAATCTGAGGATACACCTCTTCTTTTGGAAAATTGAATTTGAATGAAAACTAATCAAGTGCCAATTAGAAAGATCAACAAGTAATGAATATGATACATATAAGATTAATGCTGGAGGGACCTTAGTGTGGGACACACAGGGGACATCTTGACATGGTGGCGCACACATGCACGTAGATGGGTTTTCTCTGAGATGCGAGTAAAATGCATCTATGGACATGCACGCACCACCATGTCAAGGTGTCCTCTGCTGAGGTCACTCCAGCACGACTCTAAATATAATATGTCACAAGGCTTATATTTCAGTTCCGTGGCACAAAATACATTTATTATTTTCAGTTCTTGCATGTAGTTGAAGTCACAAATGATAATGGCACAAACAAGTGATCAGAAGGAAAGAATTCAACATTGAGATTCCACATTATGAAAAAAAGGAAAAAAAAAATTTAACTATAACAAAACGTGAACAATAAAAATGAAATATTTAACAAAGGGGAATTCTAATGTCCAATGCTTCATCGGGACATTAGCATTGTCTAACACCTTTTTTTTTCAATAATACCCATCCTCGTTTTGTCATTTAGGGTATGTTTGATTGCACATGAAAAATAGGGTGGAAAATGAATTTCCATGGAAAATGACATTTTTCAAGTGTTTGATTGCACATGGAAATGGAAATTCATTTTCCACCCCATTCAAACAGTCCACTAAATCATGGATTTCACTTTCCCACTCATATGGGTGGGAAAATGAAATCCACCCATATTTTCCATCCTCAATTCTTCCCTACCACCACCATTACACTAACCTCGCCATCGTCGTCATCGCCGTCGTCACTATCGTCGTCGCCGTAGACTCCGTCTCCGACCACCTTCTCTCTCTCTCTTCTTATTTTTCTTCTTCTCCTTCTTTTTCATCCCTCACCTCCTCCGCCACCACCACCACCACCACCACGTTCTCCCCTCACCTTCCTCACTTACCTCTGTTTTCGCTGCCACCGTCGCCGTCATCGTCTCCGCCATCGCCTCCACCGTCGCCATCACCGCCACGGTTGCCGTCGCCGCCACCTTCGTCGCCACATCCTCCCCCCTCCCTCTTCCTCGCCATCTTCTTCTTCCTCTCCCCCTCCTTCTCCTCTTCTTCTTTTTTCTCATATTTTTCCATGATTTTATCCAAGTGAAATCAAACAATGGAATTTGATTTTTAAACCCTACCTATTTTCCACAACTAATTTTCCATGGATTTCAAATTCCATGGAAAGTGACTTTCCATGCAATCAAACATACCCTTAGTGAAAAAGAGAAGAGCAAGTTAGTCTTTCACACTATAAATACATTCATTATACCATTAATAAATGCATTTATCTAACATTGATTACCAAAGCATTTACTACAAAAAAAATATTTAATTCAAAATACTTAAATGCTCACTTGTCTTTTTCATTAAAAGACCAATAACACCCTTGTCTTTTTCATTAAAGACAAAACAAGAAGGGGTATTATTGAAAAAAATAAGTGTTGGACAATGCTAACGTCCGTATGAAGTATTGGACGTTAACATTCCCCTTTAACAAATAACATTATCCATTAAAAACTAGGAACCACAGGATATTGATTACGAAATCTACGTTGGTAAGTTGTTATGGGTATCATGCCTAAATCTGATCCTTGTACTATTAAAGGAGTAAAGAAATTATTCAAATGTTTCCACAGCAATACTTAGACATTACCTAGGGTTTGGATTCATAGAAAGAAACTTATCTAGAAATTCCACAGCTTCCATTGTGCTTATGTTGAGTGACTGTAGAAAGCAAGAGAAGAAATTTACTTTTCCTTTTAAACTAGTGCTAGTAGAGAACAATAAAAAGAAGTGTTTAGTTGTAACGGTATTTAAATATAACAGCTCACATTTTCCACTCTAGCCATTTCCACCATATAGCTTGAGGGATTCTCCTGCAAAACACATGTATTGTACCATAAAAATGCTAAATAACAATAATATTAAGAAAATAAATGTGGTTTACTGCATGAAATTTTGAATTCAAACACATTCAAAAACAACTTTATAAATTCTACTACACGAATTTGAAGCTGAACTGCTTAAAATTTACAGCAAACAGAAGTACCCAACTATTTAGAGTGTAGAAGTTCAAACTAATTTATCCACATCAATATTTGAACCAATGACTATTAATTCAACTATAACAGGTTTTAAAAAAATATTAGTGCATGAGATGACACAACTTACAAAATTTCTTCTATGGCAGAAGGAAACAAATTTTGTTCATTTCCTTTTTTTCTTTCTTGATGAATGACAAATCTAAACAAATCTTCAACATGTTTACAACAACCAAACTTAAATATCAAACTTGGAAAAGCAGTTATAGATCCGTTGAACTATGAGAATTGTGTACATCTCATAAACATGTTGCACTGCCATCTAAATAATTTGTTATCATTAACCACAGTTACTCAGGAGTTTGATTAGCTTAGTTCCACAAAATAGTATCCATTTCTTGAAACACGTTTCCAGAAAGATATTACAAATTAGGGAACCAGAACTATTTCCTAATTTTTTTTCCTTTATTAACTGAAATATGTACATTTGATTGGCTTTTAATACTACTCGTAAGAAGCAATTCAACGGGATGCAACTTCACTTTTAGAAGCTCACATAAGTACAGAGGTCCGGGATCACTGGCTGGGTGGAGATCTATATCAAACAAAAATGAAGCCCTCCCAAGAATAACAAAACATATGAAATAAGCAACCTATAGTGAAGCAGGTTTCGAAAGGCAGAGCATAGGATAAGAAAGGTATTCTTACCTGTTTCATTTGGAATGCTTTTGTGAGAAGCATCAAATCTCCATAGGAATGAAATGTTTGTACAACATTGAGTGCATTTGCAACAGCATAGCTCGTCTACAAGGCATCACACACATGAATGAAGTGATTGATCAGAAATAAATAATCTAAAGAAGACATCATCATTAAACAGCAAATTAGCTATACATGAATCACCTTACTACTAAGATGGTATGCACTCCAAGATGGTGCATAGGTCTAACTGCCTACCTTTTTAATATTTAATGATGGTGCTATCTAGCACTTTTGATCAATGCAGCTTTGTCTCTCACTTGTCAATGTAAAACCCATGCTAATATGACAGATCTTATAAATGTAATTATTACAGTTGAGTAGATGCACTTTAATGTCTAAGTTTACTCAATTGGTGATCAATCTGGCTACCTCGTACAAAATGTAACATAGTAAAGGTGGATGCATGTAGAAGCAAAAGTGGTAGTATAGCAGGAGCAAGAGATGGAGCATGTGTTGAAATCAATTTATCATTTTTAGTTTTACTAATATTCATCTTTTATGCCAATCTTTGATAAATATAAACTCATTAAGAGGAGATACAAAGCCGGTCCTGAAGACCTACCCATACAAATAGCAAGGCAGAAAAAAGCAGAAAACAACAAAAACCAAGCAATACATAGGTCGCCGTTAAACTTGCTCCCACCTAAAAAAAATTCTTCAGAAAAGAAATGCTTCAAGTCCTCAAAATTCTTAGAGCAGAAAAAAGAAGTGCTTTCACATTGATGATGGCATCGTGAAGAGCAAGTTCCTCCCCATCGAAAATCCACCAATTGTCCACCCCTTCCAAAAACCCCCCAAACAAAAGGGATCAACCCTGAAATGACTCTCTTAGTTGGTGTACGTTGCAAATATAGAAATGTACATTTCTTATAGGTTCATCTCATAAATTCACCAAAATTAGCTCTAGAGAAGAGAGTGTTACTTGCATGTGAGATCACTGAGTTAACCCATGTAGTTGAAGTGCCAAATATGATTATGAAAGTGAATGGCACAGTATGACCATTTAGGTGAATTATTTGCAATTTACAAAAGAAAATTTTCCATTGCACCACAACATTTAACATTTTCAAATATGTACAAGCAAACTAAGAGTAAACCAACTTTGTCAAAGGCCCATCACAATAAATAACTAAATAACAGAATAACCCTCACCCTCTCAGCAAAATGGACAGCACCCTCTTTTTTGTTCTCAAGTGGCACGATCACGGGAAGGTATTCTACCTGTTGACTCCAAAACAAGAGGCGGCCCCAATTAAAAATTTAATACTTGATACAAGAAACAATTGATAATATAGCACAATGAACTAACCCAAGGCCTTGAAATCTAAAGAAAATAAAGTTTTCAACAGTATCGACCACCAGTTAGTAGTCCAATTCAAAGAATAGTGAAAATTGGATTTAAAGATAGTATATGAGTACAAGAGTGAAAGAAATAGCTTAGAATGATGTAGGAATAAGGGTTGGGAATAAGATATTTAACAGCTGATGATAAGTTCAAAAAAATTAATGTAGCAATCCAATAGTCAAAGTTTTTACCATTGTAGTATGTGATTGCATAATGGCCCAAAATAACTAAATCGCGTATGCGATTGCACATGAAAACTATGGTTATATCAATATCTGCTTTACACAAAGAATACAATTCCAACAAAAGTGAGACAAGATGAGGGGGTAGTGTTCGTATAAGTAAAGGATCAATGTAGTAAGAACGATGGCATTCAAGCATTAAATTGAGAAAAATATCAGATAAACAACCAATATATAACTAGCCAATTAGCATCATTTAGTTTATGCATATATTTTATAAGGAAAAAATAACATAATACAAGATATCAAGCATTATCTAATAAAAATGGAATGTAACTATAGACAATAAGAGAAATTATACCTCCATGAAATTGTGAAATTGAGTGAACATTCTGAACATGAGCATTGGCAAAGAAACATCTCCCCTAAACAAAACGAAATGTCAAAAGACACAAGGCCTGTGATATACTATTTGAGACACCATTGACAGAATCGTTTTGCATAAGATAGAAGTCCTACCATGATTGGTCAAAGTGTACATGGGGATAGCGGACAACCACTGGTTGGATAGGGTAACCAGGAATGAATGCACCAAGTTGAAACGAGATAAGGACCCTCCCATTAGTTGTAGTACCCTCAGGAAACAATAGAACTTGTGGAAATTTATTGAACGAAGCCTTTCTCTGTATTTAGATCCTTGAAAAAACATTTCTGTGTCAAATAGCTAATAAAGTGATAAAAATTTATTCCTTCAAAGTTTGGTTAACATACAAAAACTCATGAGTATGCATTCAAAATATTATTGCTTCTATTTGAAAGCTAAAAAGTTGGCCTTAGACATTGATCCCAAGAGTATATGAAAGTAACCTTGATAACAAGAGTAACCATGTTCTGCAGCTACAGAAACAAAATGGAGAAAAGGAAAAGAATTGATACAATGTGCCGTCATTGCAGATATAGAGAAAAGGGAAAAAAAAGGGAAAAAATCATCAGTTGAGAAAACTATAATATCTATTCACCTATCACAAGTTTCAGTAAGTTCGAAAAGCATATCAACCAAGAAATATTACATTAAACACAATCTTGGAAAGAGGAAAAAGGGGAACTGCTTGGAAATTCACTGAAATTGATATTACTGCTGTAATAATGTCATATGATGAATAGATGTTTCCAAAAGAAAAGCACCAAAACCATTAACAATATAACCACACTTCTCATTAAATTATTTTCTAGTCACATTTTTTGATGAAGTGATAGCTCATTTTCTTTTAAGAGCATATAACTGTAGTAGAGTTCACAAGCATTAAGAGCCAATATCCTTTACTCTTCAGAGTCGATTTCAAATCCAACTCCTTCAGACACACCACCACCATGTGTCCCACTTACTGATGGCTTAGTCACGGTACCCAAAAATAATTGAGGCATTTGTCAGTGGCAACACAGGGGCGTTTATGTATCTGGAGTTTGGTATGAAATCCAACTCCCTGGAGTTATTGGAGTATACGCCATGGGTATATAGCATTAAAACCAAACTACTGAGGCAACTGGATGAATCATATGGTACCAAATATTCATAAATCAGTCCATATTTTGCAAGTTATATTCACCTATAAAATTTCTCATGACTTCTTGAGCTTCCCATAATTTAGAGTAAAGGTGTTATAGTGTGACATTTGAACTATGTTCCGCAAACAACCTGAAAAGAATGCTAGACACTTCATTTTGTAAGTTTAAATGTCATGTCTATGATGTACCTAGGCGTGTCTTTATTTCTATAAACATAAGTATAATTCCATACGTTATCTTGATGGAATGACTGATCCGAAAATAAAGTTCAAATTTCTAACAGAAATTAAATAACCAGAACAGTTAATTCAATCACAATGTGTAGTCTTTCTACCTTTATTTCATTGACAGCATGTTTCCTTGATGGTGCTGAGAATCTATCAACATAAATAACCTAAAAAGCACAGTTCAGGACTTCAGGTTCAGGAATTAACCTCATCATAGAACATCAAAGTACATCAAGTGCAATAAGTTTGATTAAATCTTTCTAAGGCACAAAATTACCTGCATTGCTCTGACAATAGTTCCCACAAAGGGGGTGGAATCATGGGATTCAGACGCAACAATAGTCGGGAACAATTCGTAGAAATAGAAAATGGGATCGATGTAGGATACGTGATTAGATACAACAATTGGAGCAGTCTTTCTTGAAGCTGGCCTTCCTTTTCGCCTTATCCAATAGTATCTTAAATCTGTTGAATATTTTCAAAATAAAATAAGATTTATTGGTTTGTTTTTCTTAAGTTAGTTATTTGAGGTTTTTGTGTATATATAAGGTTTAGTCCCACATCGCTCACAAGTAAGAAAGTGGTGTACCATATAAGTAATAGCCAACTTAGTTAGTTGTATTTGTGTCACACCTTTAGGCTTTGATCCAGTACTTCGAGGTGGTGCGAAGCACCACACGCACGACGTGCGAAAGGGTGTTTAAGGCGCACTGGGCGCTTTGAGGCGCACTTAAGGCGCATTGGGTGCTTTGAGGCGCACTTCGCACGTACGCTTCGTGGCAAGGAGCTGGGGAGCCTTAAAGTTTTCGAGATACGAAACCATCCAACGGTTGTGGTTGATCTGTCCCGTGTGATGGATCGGGTGAGATCAGCACCGCACGATCGGATACGATGATCAAAATAATACCGGATCGAAAACGATCCGATGCGTTGGATTAAGGTAGTAGCTGATCAGAATGATCAGGTGCGATGGATCAATATAATACTTAATCAGAATCGATCAGGTGTGTTGGTTCATGATTGGTATCCGATCAAGAACGATCGGATCCGTTAGATCAAATGGAAACTGATCGGACGCGATCAGAGCCACTAGATCAAACAGATTCAACTAAAAGGTATTAGTTAAAGGACATGAGACACATTTTTTCGATAGGGTGCAATCTGGATCGTTAGATCTCAGATAAGGCACAATCTAACGGTTATTAGACCAAGAGACATTAAATCATGACTCTTGGTCAACAGATACAGAAATGGCTATAAAAAGCCAACCAGAATTCAAATTTCTTCACTGAAAAATTTTGTATTCTCCTCTCTCTAAGCTTAAGATCTAGGCATCATCAATTTGTTATTTTTCCGAGTGTTCTAGGCTAAATCAGATCGTACATAATCTGATTTAGTATATTGAGTGTAAAGCTTCTTTGTATCCTGAAGGCATTTGTTCGTTGATCCCTTGTGTACTTTGGTTCAACCAGTAGGGGAGAATATTTGTCTAAAAGAGATCGAATCTTTTCGAGCCTAGAAGTTAATTTTCTTCCTCCATCGTAATTATTTTCCAACAGTTTTAAACAAATACTCTCTTATTCGATGGAGGCTTCGACATTTCATTATCTCCAAATGATGAATCAAGACATGTCTCGTCTTGACCGATTTGATGGACAACACTTTACTAGATGGCAACAGAAAGTATTGTTCTTCCTAACTACACTAAACATAGCCTACGTTCTAGATGATGATCTAGAACTCATTCCTGAGGCTACTCCAGAAGACAGTACGGAATTAAAAGAAAGGCGTAAGAAACAAAAAGCGGATGATTTTATGTGCAAAAACTACATTCTTAATGCTCTCTCCAATTCGATTTACGATATCTACCATACGGTCAACTCAGCCAAAGATCTCTGGAAAGCCTTGGAGAACAAATACAAAATAGAAGAGGCAAGTAATCAAAAATTTCTTATTAGTAATTATTTTGAGTTTAAGATGTCCAACGACAAACCAGTTCTGTCCCAAGTACATGAACTTCAATTAATCGTTGGAGATCTTAAGATTGTCGGAATCGATCTTCCAGAAGATTTTCAAGTGGGAGTTATTATATCAAAGCTTCCTCAATCCTGGAAAAGTTACAAGAAGAAGATAAAGCATGAGGAGAAGAAGTATATTTTGGAATCTCTACAACGTCACCTTCGTATAGAAGAAGATGTTCGTAATAGAGAACATAAAGATGAAGAAATAGAGAAAACCAAAGTTAACTTGATTGAGGGTGATAAGCCTAAGAAAGTTGATTTTAGGTTAAAACCTAAGAAAACTTCCTCCTTCAAGAAGAAATCTGATAAAAACAAGAAGAAAAACAGCAAGTGATTTTATTGTAATAAGCCTGGTCATTATGCACGAGAATGCCGACATCGAAAGAAGGAATTCAAGAAAGAAGCAAATACAGTAGTGATAGAGGAACCAATGATTGCAACAGTTTCCCATACTCGTTCACTTGCACATGTTGTGTCAAACAAAAGTGGTTGGTGGGTTGACACTGGGGCAACAGATCACTTCTATAATGATAAAATTCTCTACACAAGATATGAACCTTGTGGTGAAGATACAAAAGTGAAAATGGCAAACGGTTTACTTTCCAACATTCTCGGAGTTAGGACTGTGGGTCTTAGATTCACTTCTGGGAAAACTGTACTTCTTTTCAATGTTTTCCATGTTCCAGAACTCTCTAAAAATCTCGTGTCAGGAGACCTACTTAATAAATCAGGTTTGAAGCTTGTATATGAATCAGATCGACTTACCTTGTCCAAGAACAATGAATTTGTGGGACATGGTTATTCTTGTAATGGCATGATACGCCTAAATTTAGATAATGAAATTTCTTCTGTTTTGTATATTGTTGATTCATTATGTTTGTGGCATGGTAGATTAGGACACGTTAATTATAATTCAATTAAACATATGATTAATCTAGGACTTATTCCTAAGTGTAACTTAGAGAATATTTCTAAATGCCAAACCTGTGTTCAATCTAAGATAACTAAAAAATCCTTTAAATCTGTTGAAAGAACTTCTACTATCGTAGAGCTTATTCATAGTGATGTATGCGACCTTAATAGTAAAACACGTGGAGGCAATAGATATTTTGTTACCTTCATTGATGATTACTCAAAGTTCGCATATATTTATTTAATGAAATCTAAAGATTAAGTTTTTGAGAAATTTCGAATCTTTAAGGTAGAAGTTGAAAATCAACTTAATCATAAAATTAAGATTCTACGTTCTAATAGGGGTGGTGAATACTATCCAAATGAGTTCATTAAGTTTTGTGAAACTCATGGCATTATCCATCAAGTTACGGCTCCTTACACGCCGCAACAAAATGGAGTTGCAGAAAGAAAGAATAGAACCTTAATTGAAATGGTAAATACTATGATAATTAGTTCAGGATTATCTTACTCGTTAGTGGGAGAAGCAATTATTTCTGTTTGTTATATTTTGAATAGAGTTCCAACAAAGAAAAATAATGTTACCCCTTATGAACTCTGGTTCAAAAGGAAGCCTAATCTTAATCGTCTGAAAGTGTGGGGGTGTCTTGCTTATGTAAGAAAACCTAGTCCTAAGAGACCAAAGTTAAGAGTTAGAACCTACAAGTGTGTATTTATTGGTTATTCTTAGAATAGCTTAACTTATCGTTTTCTAGATCTGGAAACTAGTGATTTCATTGAATCTGTAGATGTAGAATTTTTTGAGGATTTGACTAAGTCAAGTTCTCATGATCCAATTTCTGAAAATTCTATTCCTAAACAAATTCATCAGCCTGTTCAAGATAACACTAGTGGTAACCCAGGTTCTGATCAACAAGATCCTGAACCTAGGAGAAGTAAGAGAGCTAGAGTTGAACACACATTTGGACCTGACTTTCTAATTTATCTCGTTGAAAGAGATAAATATGAAGTCAAGAATATTACTAGGTTCATATTAAATATAGAGAGAGATAAACCCTCTACATTTCTGAGGCTATGAACTCTAGAGATTCGTTATTTTGGAAAGAAGCCATTAATGATGAGATGAATTCGATTATTTCTAATCAGACTTGGGTTCTCTCAGATTTACCCCCAAGTGCGAAACCTATAGGGTGTAAATGGATTTTTAAGAAGAAATTGAACACAGATGGATCAATAAATAAGTTTAAAGCTAGATTAGTTGCTAAAGGTTTTAAACAGAGACACGGGATAGACTATTTTGATACGTATGCTCCAGTAGCTCGGATATCATCTATTCGACTACTTATTTCTCTTGCTTCCATTCATAAAATGGTTATCCATCAAATAGATGTAAAAATAGCTTTTCTAAATGGTGATTTAGAAGAAAAAATTTATATGGAGCAACCGGAAGGTTTTGTCAAACCTGGTCAAGAAAAGAAGATTTGCAAACTAATTAAATCCCTTTATGATTTAAAGCAAGCTCCTCTTCAATGGCATGCGAAATTTGATAAAATAGTCTTATCTCATGTTTCAAAGTAAATGATGCTGACAAGTGTATTTACTGTAAATTTGAAAATAATGTCAGTGTCATTATTTGTCTCTATGTTGATGACATGTTAATATTTGGAACTAATATTTAATGTGTAGAAGAAACCAAAAAGTTTCTATCTACTAATTTTGATATGAAAGATTTAGGGGAGGCTGACGTAATGCTAGGAATTAAAATCCTAAGGAAAGACAATGCAATGGTTTTGTCACAATCTCATTATATTGAGACAATTTTGAAGAAATATGGTCATTTTGATCATAAACCAGCCCCTACCCCTATGGATCCTAGTATCAAATTAACCAAGAACACTGGTCGTGCTAAAGCTCAATTAGAATATGCCAGTGTTATTGGGAATCTTATGTATGTTATGCATTGCACAAGACTTGACATTGCACACGTAGTAAGTGTATTATGTCGTTTTACTAGTAATCCAAGTACCGAGCATTGGAATGCTGTATCTAGAGTTTTAAGGTACTTGAAGGGGACTTTAGACTATGGACTACATTATCAAGGATATCCAAATGTATTTGAAGGGTACAGTGATGCAAGTTGGAATAATGTTGAGTCAAATTCAAAGTCTACAACTGGTTGGATCTTTACGTTAGGTGGAACTGCTATTTCTTGGGTATCTAAGAAGCAGACTTGTATTTCGGACTCTACCATGATATCAGAAATGATAGCATTAGCAGATTCATGTAAAGAGGCAGAGTGGCTTAGAAATCTATTAATGGATATACCATTATGGAATAAACCCACTCCAGCTATAATGATCAACTGTGATAGCCAGACAACATTGTACAAAGTTAAAAGTAAAGCGTACAATGGAAAATCAAGGCACATAAGCCTTAGACACAATTTTGTGAGACAATTACTCAAAAGTGGAATAATTACAATCAACTATGTGGAATCCAATAGGAATTTAGCGGATCCTTTAACTAAAGGACTTCCAAGAGATATGATATCTAAAACTTCTAAAGGAATGGGGCTAAGGTCTATAAAATAAATCAATCACCTTAGATGGAAACCCAACCTTTGTCTTGAAAAAAATAGACAAGGTTCAATGGGTACAAACAAGTCAAATAAGTGATTTAGCAGGTCACTAGAACTAATTTACCTCACTTTCTAAATCAAGTGTTGGTTTCTACAAGATAAAGGATGGATGCAAATCCTTAATAAATTCTAAAATTTTAAGTAGTGACTCGCAGAATCACTTCAAGTGAACTTACCTATATGAGTGAGGAAATCAGGCCGTTTCCTATGAAAACTAGACCGTTTCTAAAGTACTCATGAAAATAGAATATAGCGCATGGCCATTAATGTACAAAGCAAATAGAATACTCAACCTCATGGAGAAAAGTATGTGTGAAGAATCCGGCTCGTCTCTAAGGGTCATTGGTTCAAGATACGTTCACCACAGCACCTTAACAAAGCTCTGAGTATTTACACTAAGTGAATGTTCAAATCCAAAAGATACCTCTCATCTATGTACTAGTCTCTACGATGATACCAAAAAATTTTTAAACTAATGTAATTGTTTAACCGTTCTTTAGTTGTAAGAACTACGGAAGCTTGATCCATATTTGGGTACGTAGACAGCAACTTAAGTGGTGCAGCTGTTTTATTATATATATATATATATATATATATATTTCAACTATTTATATTTTGAAATAGTGGGGGATTTGTTGAATATTTTCAAAATAAAATAAGATTTATTGGTTTGTTTTTCTTAAGTTAGTTATTTGAGGTTTTTGTGTATATATAAGGTTTAGTCCCACATCGCTCACAAGTAAGAAAGTGGTGTACCTTATAAGTAATAGCCAACCTAGTTAGTTGTATTTGTGTCACACCTTTAGGCTTTGATCGAATTCTTCGAGGTGGTGCGAAGCACCACCCGCTCACGCGCACGCACATGCGCGACGTGCGAAAGGGCGATTAGGCGTTTTGGGCGCTTTGAGGCGCACTTCGCACGTACGCATCGTCGCGAGGAGCTGGGGAGCCTTAAAATTTTCGAGATACGAAACCATCCAACGGTTGTGGTTGATCAGTCACGTGTGATGGATCTAGTGCAATCAGCACCGCACGATCAAGTTAGTATCCGATCAGGAACCAATCGGATACGATGATCAAAATAATACCGGATCGAGAACGATCCAATGCGTTGGATTAAGGTAGTACCTGATCAGAATGATCAGGTGCAATGGATCAATATAGTACTTAATCAGAATCGATCAGGTGTGTTGGTTCATGATTGGTATCCGATCAGGAACGATCGGATTCGTTAGATCAAATGGCAACTGATCGAACGAGATCAGAGCCACT
Source organism: Akebia trifoliata (assembly GCF_017979445.1). Classification (NCBI taxonomy): domain Eukaryota; kingdom Viridiplantae; phylum Streptophyta; class Magnoliopsida; order Ranunculales; family Lardizabalaceae; genus Akebia; species Akebia trifoliata. The sequence continues at coordinate 32,448,313 of NC_141386.1, forward strand.
AGATCAAACAGATTCAACTAAAAGGTATTAGTTAAAGGACATGAGACACATTCTTTCGATAGGGTGCAATCTGGATCGTTAGATCTCAGATAAAGCACAATCTAACGGTTATTAGACCAAGAGACATTAAATCATAACTCTTGGTCAACAGATACAGAAATGACTATAAAAAGTCAATCAGAATTCAAATTTCTTCACTGAAAAATTTTGTATTCTCCTCTCTCTAAGCTTAAGATCTAGGCATCATCAATTTGTTATTTTTTCGAGTGTTTTAGGATAAATCAGATCGTACATAATCTAATTTAGTATATTGAGTGTAAAGCTTCTTTGTATCCTGAAGGCATTGTTCGTCGATCCCTTGTGTACTTTGATTCAACCAGTAGGGGAGAATATTTGTCTAAAAGAGATCGAATCTTTTCGAGCCTAGAAGTTAATTTTCTTCCTCCATCGTAATTATTTTCCAACAAAATCAAGAAAAAAAAAACGCATAAATCAAACATTTGAAAAGGGGCTAATTTTAAAAACTTAAATTAAAGTTATAAATTAAAACAAAAGCAATGTTTTTTTAACCAAAACAAAAGGGGCTAATTTCGCCTCATCCAATGGTAGCTTAAATCAAGCAACTGAAAAGGGGATAATTTGAAAACCTTCAATTAAACTAAGAAATCAGAGAAAAGCTAGGATTTTTACCCAAAACTAAAGAGAATACAACGAGAACAGAGACGAGTGATCCACAAAATCCTACATCGCCATTGAGGCATCGGGTTCTGCTTGTCTTTCCAACCCAAGAGAGCAAGTTTAGTGACGATGAAACCTATGGCAAGAGAGAGACCGAAGAAGAAGAGGCAAATAAGAGCAATAGGGATGCAGATTATGATCTTCAACCACTCGTAAAGACCTTCAATGTGAGGTGTATGATTTCGAAATGGCAATGAAAGTAAGATTGATCCAAGGGCCAAGAAGGGTATCTTCTTGAGTTATGCAAATGGTATCAAGGGCTACAAGTTATGGTGTCCAAATTTGCATACAATAGTGGTCAGCAGAGAGTTTAAATTTAATGAATCTTTAATGCAAGCTTCTTGTAAGCAGAATGGGATGGTTGAAGAGAATAAGAGGGATTTTGAGGAAGTGAAGCTTAGTACTCCTAAGGCATCAGCTAAGATTATTGTTGAACAAGTTGAGGTAGAAGATGTTCAACAACAACAACAGTCCTTAGCAAATGGTGGACCCAAGAGGGCACTTAAGGCTCCAGTTAGTTATGAGTTTGAGGATATGGTTGCTTATGTACTCTCTATTAAGTGTGATGAGTCGTCTACATTCTAAGAGGCAATTAATGACAGCCAGTGTGAAGAGTGGAAAAATGCCATGAGTGAGGAGATGAATTATCTTCACAAGAATCAAACATGGGATCTGGTTCAATTAATCAAGGAGAAGTACGCACTTGGGTACAACTAGGTGCATGCAAAGAATGAGGGTTCTCCCAGGGTGAATGATGTGAGATACAAAGCTCAGTTGGTTGCCAAGGGCTTTGCTTAAAAGGAGGATATAGATTATAATGAGGTATTTTCACCTGTGATGAAACATACTTCTATTAGGATTTTGTTGGCCATGATTGTATAGTTTGACATAGAGTTGGATAAACATGACATTAAGACTTCATTTCTCCATGATGATTTAGAAGAGAAAATCTTCATGACTCACCTTGAGGGGTTCAAGGTTGCTAGTAAATAAGGGTATGTGTGCAAACTAAAGAAGTCGTTATATGAGTTGAAGCAGTCACCAAGAAAGTGGTATAAGAGGTTTGACACATTTACGATAGATCAGAGTTATACTAGAAGTGAGTATGATCATTGTGTGTATTTCAAGAAACTCATTGATGGATCATATGTATCCTACTCTTATATATTGATGACATGTTGATTACTACAAAGAGCATGGTTGAAATTAACAAGTTGAAGGTTCAAGTCAGTATGGAGTTTGAGATGAAAGATCTGGGTGCAACGAGAAAAATTCTTGGTATGGAGATCAGTAGAGAGCGAAAGAGGAGCAAATTATGTTTGTCACGATAGAAGTATCTTAAAAAGGTGCTTTCACATTTTGGTGTGGAAAACTCAAAACCTGTGAGTACTCCATTGGCAGCCTAGTTTCGTTTGCTAGTGGTTATGTCCCCTACTACAAATGATGACAAAGAGTATATGACTAGGGTTCTATATGTGAGAACAGTGGGTAGTGTTATGCATGTTATGGTATGCACTCATCCAGATATTTCACATGCAGTCAATATGATTAGCAAAAATACGTCAGATCTAGGGAAGAAACGTTGGCAGGCACTAAAATGGTTGTTGAGGTACTAACCAGGTAATATGGATGTTGGTTTGGTGTATCAATGGGACGATAGTTTATAAATTTATGTCAAAGGTTATGTAGATTCTGACCATACGAATGACTTGGATAAGAGACAATCCACTACAGGCTATGTTTTCACACTAGCCAATGGCCCAATTAGTTGGAGATCTATGTTGCAATCGAATATTACTTTATCTAATATAGAGGCAGAGTACATGGCAGTCACTAAGACAATGAAGGAGGCGTTACAACTTTGTTGTTTAGTTGGTGATTTGGGGTCCTCTATGAAGAATGTTTATGTCCATTGTGACAGCCAAAGTATTATTCACCTGGTAAATAACCAAGTTCATCATGCATGTACCAAACACAAACATTCGATTTCATTTTATACGGTGAATTATCGGAGATGGAAAGATTACTTTGAAGAAGGTGAGCACCAAGGATAATCCAATTGATATAATGACGAAAGGGCTTCCAACGATCAAGTTTTGTTCTACATGTTTGAGCAACTTCAAAATGCTGACAACAGTACTGTTATGTTTGGGATGACGTCGAAGTACTTCTGAAAGTTTAGGGCCAAGTGGAGATTTGTTGGTTTATGGTCCTAACTTGAGATTTTTTTAGGTATCTTGTAACCGAGGTGTGGAGGCTGACAGGCCCCTGAGGGGAATTTTTTTATAATTAAAAAAAGAATTGTTCTGCCCTATGATGCCATATATATTCCAAGTTTAGAAATCCTAAAAAGCATTGTATTTTCACAATTTTCATAAATTAAGAATTATCATCGCCGCCCGTGCACATAAGCAATTTTGTCGAACCACGTAAATCTCTTGTGCTCTTTGTTTTAATCTTCGTAGTTTATCAATCTTAATCGGTCATTGAGAGTTTTTCTACAACATTTTCTAGAATGACACGGCTATTCTTGTTGAAAGATCTATCTGAATTACCATATGTTTTTACAACCTTTTATAACGAAATTTCAATTTCAATTGGGCAAGCCTATTAAAATTCGTCACTCAAATAATGCTCTTGAATACATGCAATCTTATATTCACATTTTTTGTTATGATCTTTGCATTCTTCTTTAGACATCTTGTGTTCATACATCCCAAAAGTATGGTGTAGCTGAATGCAAACATCGTCATCTGTTGGATGTTACTCGTACTCTTATGTTTCATATGCATGTATCGAAACCTTAATGGGATGATGTTCTAATTGCTTTCCATTTGGTTGATTGTATGCCATCATCAGTTCTAGATGGTCAATAACATTTCTTACTATCATACCCCAATGTTTCTCATTTTATGGTTCCTCCTTGGATGTTTGGATGTGTGTCCTTTGATCACAGTCATGACCCCTCAGTCGGTTAAGTGTATCTTTTTGGGTTATTCTCGTACTTAGAAAGGGTATCTTTGTTATTGTACCAACTCATCGTTATTATGTTAGTGTTGATGTTACTTTTTTTAGTCCACTCCTTTCTTTTTATTACATCGAGAGTCCTACGATTTAGATCTTTTGCTTCCGTGATAGGGGGAGTTACCACATGTTATTCTTCCTATGTTACTCCTCTCATCATTCCAGATGTGCCCACTAGTGCTATTTTGAGTGTTTATGAGCGTACTACTTCACGTGCAGTAGTTCCATATGGACTATCTCATACTACATCTGTCTCATCTCAATCCACAACTTCTATAGAGCATCATGCTACCTTGATTGTTTCATTTGGTGATCTTCTTATTGTTGTATGGAAAGGTACTAGTACATGCACTAAAAATCTAATTGTGGATTTTGTTTCTCATCATAGGGTGTCTCATTTATTTTGGAATTTTTCATTCTCCTTGTCCGTTGTCTATGATCATACTTCTTATACACATAAATTCTTTTCTCATGGATGGAATTGGCTATGGATGAGGAGATGACAGCTCTTCATCAAAATCATACATGGGATCTAACTCAACTTCCTAGGAAGTAAACTATTAGTTGTCATCGGGTTTACAACGTCAGGTATTTAGTTGATGGATCTGTTGAGCGTTTAAAGGCAAGTTTGGTTATCAAAGGTTATATGATACATTTGGGGTGGATTACTTTGAGACTTTTCCTCTCATTGCTTGACTTAATTCTATTGAGCTCTACTATCTGTGGTAGTATGTCATGAATGTCCTTAATATAAACTGGATATAAATAATGCTTTCTTACAAGGCGATTTATAAGAACAGGTGTATATGGAACAACCACCTGATTATCTTACATTTGATCAGACTACAGTGTGTGGTTTATGAAAAGCTATTTAGTGTGTATTCAAAATAACTCAATCTCTTTTTTTTTTACTTTTTTAGAGAATTCCCACATACGCTAATGAACTTCTTTTAGACTGTCAAGGAAACCTTGCAGTTATTTTCAAATTGAGCTTGTTGTGTTGATTGGGGATTACACACCATTGTTTTTCATCATAAAATTTGTGATGCATTTGAATTCTAGGTTGAATTCAAATTAGAAAAGTTGTTGCTTTGGAGGAACCCAATACAAGCATCAATTTTCTCATGGTGGGCCCCGTGTGATGGCAGGTTGTCACCTCATCAAGTGGATCATGTAAAATATTTCAGTAATTTAGTTATATTACATTTGTTTTTCTAAAATTCTTTACATGTGGTCACAATGCAATTTAACAAGGAAAAATGGAGTCGGAAGATTGCTTAGGATTTGGAACACTAAAAGTGTCTCTAGATATGCATTGTATCCCTTTTCTCACATATGCACCAAAGTCCCATTGATTGAGCTATGTAAGAGTAGGAGAAATCGCCCCCTCGTGTTCAATTATCAAGGATGTCAAAGGCCAAATCCGATGACTAGGAATGTAATTTATAATTTTATAATTTCTATTTATTAGATCTAGTTCTGATTTGATTTAAGGCTCTAGAACCTATATTCATGGGATTCATGTGATGGGGAGATGAAAATTTTCATCGGTCAACCATGCAACTCATCTACGCCACCATGTGCTTCACCATCACAACCAATGTTATCTCCCATGACCCAACAACGATTCACCATATTTGATCAAAGCTTGCTTGCAACCACCATGGTTGTATTATCAATGCCATCATTCCCTCGACAGATCTATGTTTATCATCTCCACATTCTCAAATGCAAAATCCTCAACCTTTGGTCAAGTGGAGTGGTTTGAGACAACATTCTCAAATTGGATCAGGCTCAAACTTTACCAAATATACGCTTAAGTTGTCTGAAGGCCTAACACCCCTTAATCAAGCTCAATCTCCCAAAAGCCATTGTATAAATTGTCTAAGCACAACAAAAAATTGAGTCAAGCTTGTGCTTAAGATTGTTCCCTCAACAGATCTATGTTTATCATCTCCACATTCTCAAATTCAAAATCCTCAACCTTTGGTCAAGTGCAGTAGTTTGAGACAACATGCTCAAATTGGATCCGGCTCAAACTTTACCAACTATAGGCTTAAGTTGTCTGAAGGCATAACACCCCTTAATCAAGCTCAATCTCCCAAAAGCCAATGTCTGAGCACAACAAAAAATTGAGTCAAGCTTGTGCTTAAGATTGTCCCCCCCCCCCCCCCTCTCCCCCCAAATATATATATATATATATATATATATATATATATATATATATATATCTTGCGGAATAATAGGAGCCCAATGATTGTACTCAAGATGGAGCGTACATCAAGATAGTCTAAGACTCCAAGGATAGCATGGCCAATGACAAATGCAAGATGTAGCCGACATTGAGCACATTTTGAAGTCCAACAAAACCCATCTAATCGTATAAATGACTTTTTCGAGGGTCCTATTGATCAAACTACATTATCATCAGTACATTCCTGAGGTGGTTCTTAACCGAATAAACCACTTTATGAGACAAAGGTAGAGTACAATATATAAAGATGAGTGAGATACATATACCATTACCAATTAATGTATCTCTTCCCAATGGAAGGTTGGGATCATAGACAGTCCTATTTTTAACTAGGTTAGAATCAATCAATATTTTCTATGCTAGGAAAGGTCTATTATAACATTATATGCACCAAATTTAAAGAAACAGATAGGATACTCATATCAGTATTTTTGTATTGTGAAAGCAATCTTAGCTAGCCTTGCTCTAGTTATTTGAATCTCTCAATGGTTATTATTAGCTATTTTATGCTTAACTTGGGTGAGTTAAATTAGTCCAAACAAAAGTAGATATGATGAGAGTGGGCTTACAATAAATCACAATTTCCCATATAGTTCTAGGATATGAGAAAATGATCTTACCCTTTACCTTGTTGTAATACAGTTGAAGTTGATGCGTATACAATTTCCATTCTCTATGTCACTGTATGTTTTCTCGTTTTTCTTTTTCTTTTCTTTTTTTTTTTTTCTTTTTCACTCAGTTGAATCCAAACTTGGCTGCAGGTACTATAATTTCAAAAAGTGTCCATAAAGCACAGAAGTGACTTTTTTTTGCTTTGAAAAGCATGGACAAAATGATAGTTGTTCCTATTGGGAATGAGAAATTATCTCACCTATCAATGGATTCTTTGTGTTGATCTCTCTCTTTTCTTTTATATTCTTTTTTTTATTTGATAGGTTTGTCGCTTTTAATCACCATTTAAGTAGTTTGGTTTGTAATCTTCAGGAATCTGATGTAGAACCAATGAAATTTCAGGATACACAAGCAAATGAAAGCTTTAACTAAGTTTTTTCAAATATCATTTTGACTTTCAGAATTATTCGATCGATTAAAAGATTAATCGGGGTGGATTGAAGATAGTAATACTAGTAAGAGTCCATTCTTCACTTGAATAAAACAATAGTGTAGCTTCAGAATATTCATCAATCAGCAAAATTGATGAACTAGTGTAGACATGTTTGCGACAAAAGTGCTAACCCCTACACTGAGAATTTTCTTCGGGCCACAAGAAATTATCAACTGTTCTAGTAAATTTGGAAATTTACTTGAATATTACTAGAATGTTTATTGGGATATGAGATCCAATAAGTTAGTTTCTAATTAAATGTGCATGTACATTTCTAGCATCAAATGATCTTACAGAAGAGAAAAGAGGAAAACATAAGTTTCCTAGAGATCGGTACAGGTTTCATATGGATATATTTGCAAGGAATTCCTAGAAATATTCATAGAAATAAATGCTACTTAGTAAATCAACTAAAAGTGGGTGACCCCTAAGTTGAACTGATCATTACTACATCAAGAAAAAATATTCTTTCATTCTTGAGCATCAAGATCATACACTACAAATATTGTGTTTTCCTAAGTTTCATGTGATATTACCAACTATTGGTTATGAATTTAATTAAGAATCTACTTCATTTATTGGTGTAAGTTTTGACATTAGGAAAGTTGAATTCTAACCTTTATTCAAATTATTCTACTCTTGTGTCCTAATCTAGTCGATTATCTAGCAATAAAGAGAACGAAACTGAAAGTTGAATGCACCAGCAAATATTTCTTGAAATTGAAAGTTTATCTTGAACAATTTTAGTATGTAATTACAAGTATGCACTTTTAACTATTAATATATACTTTCCATAATATATTTAGTGTTGTTATTCTTAATTGCAACTCAGTTTTGCAAAAGATTATCTATAGTGTACATACAACAACTGTTGACAAGATGGTATGGGCATGTTCAATGAAGAACGATTAACAGCCCCATTAGAATAAATATTGAAGTCAAAGGTCCTAAAAGTGCGAGACGAATACCAAAAGAAATACGGATGGGGACCGTGTAAGCAGATATGGATTCACTCTCAGTAACAAAATACTTGACTTTGGATAGAGTGGAATGAAGGAACAAGATTCATTTAGTTGACCCCTAATTCATGGCCACTATGTCCATAATGTTGAAACACCGACATGTAAGCAATCTCAGTTTTACCCAAAAGAAAATCAATGTAAGCAAAAGGGATAATGCAAACAGCAAAACGGATAGTGCAAACATGAAATACTAGCTACAAGGAATGTTAAAAGACAACCATCACTTATGGTAAAGATGCAACAACAATCACTTAATTTATACGATGGTTTAGATATCACCAACTACAATCATCCATCAATTTGTCCCATCTTTCCTAGTAAGAAAATGAGTTATCATTTACTCTCATCCACTTCCCCAGTCCTAAATTATAGATGACATTGCGTAATATAGGAATCTCTAATCTTTCATCTTGATATAGGACTTAACAGAAATATGACAAAACCCATCTTATAATTTATGAAACTTGTAGGGTTGTACCCCTAATAGCCATTATAAGCTATTATGAAAAAACTAAATCACTCTTGTAAACGAAAACTTCTTATGAACTACAAAGGATTTCAAATGGAATGATTTCAAATATTGAATCGTTGAAATTAATCCCTTATCCCATTTTTCATTATTGAAACAATAACTTTATATAACAATATCTAAGCCCCATTCATTTTAAGAAAACTCCCAAAAAAAAAAAATCCAGTTTAATGTATGGGAATTAATCAAGAAAGTGCCTAACAGTCGCAGGTGCAATGAAACGCCAAAACAAAAGAGTACAAAACAGGCCCCCGCTTTGGCCAGAATAATATATATATATATTTTTTTTGATAAATAGCATTGTATTCATTATAAGAATAATATATATTTTACATTATAAGTGTACTCAAACCCCTTAAAAAACCAAAAACTCTTACCAAGATGGCTGAAGAACCCAAGTTGGTTTTGTATGTTTTCTTTTTTGCCCAGAAGGAACAAACAAGGATTGCTAGTGCTCATTAAAATGATCCTCTAAACATTAAGAGAATCATTTCTGATCATCTGCAATTTAACCCACCAAAGAATTTGAATAGTTTGCACCAAGTGTTGTTCAAGGACTCAGGATCCATGATCTGACAAATGGTTGTCCTAATTTTTCTTCTTTTACAAAAAAGAAAATAAAAATAAAAATTAAGAAACCCATGAAGAACAAGTACTCAAAAAATTAAGAAACCCATGAAGAACAAGTACTCAAAAAACAAGTACATCATAAAAATCTTTTGCAGACCAAAAAAAAAACCGGAAAGAAATAAAGAGTATAAAAAGGGAAATAAATAAAAAATAGAGATTTGATTCAGATTTCTATACAGAAAAAAGAGAGAAATATAGAGGACAGTTTTCAGTCACAACTCACGAGCTATAAAACTATACAAGGCTGAAATTATAGTACAAAAGAGTGCAAAACTAAGGAAAAAAATAAATAATAAAAAGGAGTTGTGGAAATTAAATTATAAATAATAAGTAGATGGGAAAGAGGGGTGAGGGATCCATTAATATATAATTTCAAAGAAGGTTTTAAAAATAAAAATTAACATACCTTGAGCTTGCAAACTCATAGAGTTTTCCTCTTGGGGAGAAGACAATAAGAGCAACTTCAGCATCACAGAGAACAGAAAGCTCAAAAGCTTTCTTGAGCAACCCATTTCTACGCTTTGAGAAGGTAACTTGCCTGCTTGTAGCGTTCTCTATACGCCTCATCTGCGTCTTCCCTCTCACCATATCTTCTCCTTTTATACGGAATAACTGTAATAACGATCAGAATAACTGTAAGAAAATCAAACACAGCTGTGCTCTCTTAAAGATAAGACATGGAAGAACTTAAAAATAACTTGATCCCACTTTTGAGAAGAAGATGTTTTGGGTTGGTCTTATTCTCTCTCCCTCTCTCTCTCTCTCTCTCTCTCTCCCTCTCTTTCTCTCTGATCTTGATCTGGAAAATCAGAAAACAACCAAAGAATGCCAACTTTCCTTATTCATCCCTTCTCCGAAGTTTCTAACTTGATTGGGTAAAAAAGGAAAAAATGGTGATATAAAGACCAAAAGGTCACATCTTTCTCTTTTTTACCTTTTTTGTTAAATTTTCAACTTTGAAGAGAGAGAAAGAAAGAGAGAGAGGTTCCAAGACTTGGTTCCTCCGCAAAGTAATGGGAGGTATTACATGGTTCAGAAAACATTAAGGTACTTCATGATGCTCACATCTTGCCCCTTTGATTAAATAAAAGGTATCTCGAGATCTATCTCACACTAATCTTCAACCCATTATTTTTTAGCAGATTGTGTGACTCATGAAGAATGACTCCTTACAAAACACATGATCCTGATTGTTTAAACAGGAACTTATCACGAGAATAAATATCAACCATCAGATTTTGTGTTTAGATAGTTAGGATCGTATGGGTTTTTTCACAAACCACTCTTTAAGAGTCATTAGGAATTTTTTTTTTCTCGTCAAACAAAGTGTTAGTGGTTAAAGGAGTTGAACTGAGTTCAATGGGATTTGAACCCAGATCATGAGATCAACTCTACCCAAGTCTTTACCACTTAACTAAATGGCATCTTCATGAACCATCGATTCGTATCCTATATACACATATATTAATCATAAGTGGGATGTATTTTAGGACCATCATTTATAGATTGATTTAAGTTGAGTTTGGATTAGTCCTAACCCAATCCTAAATAGGTGAACTATACCCTAGACTATCGCTAACCCTTCTCAAACTGATGTACATTAAGCTTTTTTTTTTTTTTTTTGTTAAGTAAAAACTACGGTAATTTAAACTCGATATCTCTCATTTTTTGGAAGGAGACCTTGGTTACTTCGTCCAACACTTGTTGGTTACTAAGCTTAACGACTCTAAACAATTTGAATCAAAATTGAATTATTTTTTAAATTTTATAAAAAGATAAAAATGTGCATCTTTTAAAGTTATTTAGAATCATTTGATACTACTCTTCATCAAAAATAGAAATTCAAGCTCCTCCTTCGTTCAAAAATGATCAAATGAGCCTCAACTTAATTATTTTATTATATATAATATTTATAAAATCATATCCAAATATATAATGATTCGGGATCTATAGGCTCATGTATTTGTGAGATCAAACGATTGTGATAAAACTTGTATCTCAAGAATACATTATCGACCTCTAAGATTTATCTCAATCATTAGGTTAAGATTGTGTGTCGCAAATCATATATAAGATATGATAATTCGTCAAGTAGGATTGAATTAAACATTATTAATCTACTCTAAAGTTAATAAATTGGAAATTTTAGAATTGGATATTACTTTCGTGGGCTTAAAGTATAATAAATATACTTTGAAAATTAAATTTTGTACCAAAAATATCCTTACAAAAAAAAAAAAAAATTATTTTTAGCAAAATAGCCTCAGATGTTTATTCTCAAAGTATATTTTATTGCACTTTAATTAACACAACCTATAATTTAATATTAATTCAAAATCATCCCCTTGCCAAATCCTTTTGATCGATATTGACATCCTTTCAAAGATATTCCTGATGTGGATATGTCTATAAATCACAAATGCTTTTCATCGAGATACCATCAAGAAGCATCTATGGTTCAGTGCTCTAAAAAAAAATATCTCACGCCAGGTGGAAATAACAACAATTTAATAGCCAATAAAAAGTGACCACGATGTTGAAAAAAAGCCAGAACTTCATACTTTTTTGGGCCATGAGAAAAATATAGATATATATTAAAATTGTTTGTCCGTACGACGTTTGAAAAACGTCAACATCTTTTCGTACGATTACGTGTGAACTTTCATCCAGTGAAAAATTGACACGTGTACACTCTGTTCATCTTTATCCTCGCCTCATCATATTGTGACAGACAGCGTCACGTGGCTACGTCCTGTGTGGGGGCGTCAGACCATCTTATCCACATTTCTTTATTTTCTAAGGGCAATAAAGGAAATAAAAAATAATAGTTGTTGGCGGGAAAATAATTACTTGTTTATTTACCCCATAAATAAAGATTCGATATTATGTACTTGTCGAGATTTATGGAGCATCTAACGGTCAGAATCTAAAGAGAAAAAGATATTATTATTTTTATTTTTTCCATTTTTATCCTAGTAATGTGATTCTGCAGAGTCGACAGTTTTCTTAACTATTAATGTGCTTGACGTAGGTTTCTCTGACACTCATTTCATCTCTATCATCCTCAGAGGTTTATCCTTTATTTTCATCCTTTGTTAATTAGTTTTATAAGAATTACACCCCTTGAATTATGAATTTTTTTTATAATTTTCCTTAAACTTTGACTTTATTGGAATCTCACTTTTTACCTAACTCTCAAAGTTTGATTCCAACAAATATATACTTTTCTAAGTTATTTCTTAAAGAAACTATGTGTGTATTCATTTCTTTAAATTCAAGTCTTGTTTCAATGAAGTAAAGTATATCAGAGTAGATTGAACTCTTTTTTTAAAATAACTTTAAGGATGGACAATACATTATATGATTGGATTGTATGAAACATCGACATTGGATGAAGCTCGAGCGACTTGTGGAAAAACATACGAATGAAAATGTTAATACGCAAGTTTGAATCCCACTACCTATTAAAAAAAAAGATGCAAATGTCCAAAACTTCAACACATCATTTAAAATTCAACATCACGTATTTTTCTTAATTACTTCTGAAATCTTTTTATTTATTTATTTATGATAGGGTATCCAAACTTACATTTGACCAGGGGGGCCGAGAGAACCAAGACATATGGGCCCTCTCTTTGGAAAAAAAAATATTCTTATTTAATTTTAATGTAAAAAAAGGATTATTTTATAATTATTTTTTAAGATTATATGATAATAATTTAAAGTAACTTTGAGGTCATGGGTTCATGCTCAGGTTATTATCCATCTAAGTATTTTATATATATATATATATATATATATATATATATATATATAGAGAGAGAGAGAGAGAGAGAGAGAGAGATCATTTATGGCAAACCATGCCACAATAAAAATGATTTCTATTCATCAAGGACGGAATCTTTACTTCTTTTGAATGTGGGGCTATGGAATAATGATAGGTACGAGTCATAACTCTTTATATAATACAAAACTAGCATTATTGTACATATTTTTTACCACGTTTCATGTCAATTAATGAAATTGTACGTCACACCAAACTATAAAACTTATAGCGGCAAACTTTTTTTTACCAACGTATATATCATATTAGTTATAGAAATGAATGTGAATGGGGTAATAATTTAATTAGAGCCGAATTCGATTCAATAGGATGGTTTTTGGTTCCCTTTTTCATTAGAATTGGGTCAATTGAGAACCAGAAACAAGAACCCAAATTATTTAGAGAGAATTTTTTAAGACTTCAATTTTGATTCCATTAATCTGAGAATCGGAACCATAATCGACAGAAATCAGGAACAAAAAAATTTAATGATTTTGGTTATGGTTTCTTTAGGAACTAAAGGTGAAACCATCTATCGACAGCCCAAGTTTTAAATTCACCATATAATGTTTGTGGAAGAGAGAGACCCTCTCTCTCTCTCTCTCTCATGTTCTTATAGTTGAATCCTTTAAAGCCATGAGTAAAAATCCAAATCAAAGAATTTATTAGGAGAATAAGAAATATAAAAAAGGTATGACAGCATACACATCATAATTAATTTAAGGGACCAATTATTTGCACACCACTTACTATCAATTGCTCTCCATCACTAAACAAATTTTCCTTTGCATTCCATTTGGATGATTGCATTGAAATAAAAATAAAAATACTGTACTTCTTTATTTTATTTTTTTTCGTTTTTCTTCGAACATGCTCAAATAAATGATTAATTATTGGTTCAATCATTGTTTTAAGAATTACTTAGCCCTATAAACATAGAGAAGACTAAGTCACAAAAAGGTGAATAACCCTAAATCTTAATGTTACTGACAATGAAGTGCAATTAATAGGTTAAAATAAAGATTATGCAACTAACCATCAGCGATGTGCGACTAGTCAGTCCCTTAATTTAATTATTTGATGTGTTAAAAAAGAAAGTTTGATGGCGATATTGTCCAAAATATTCAAGGTAATAAATTGAACATAAAATGAAGATAATGAGGGAATTGGAAAAAACTCTAATAGATAATGAATTAAGAGAAAATCAAGAGAGATGATTTGTACATGTTCAATGATGGCAAGTTATAATTAAAAAGAAATATTTAAGATGAAGTTGGAGCTAATATTATACAAACATTTTTCTCTCAAAATTGCCGCCCTGATCCTTGTAGTTATAAGTTTGATGGGCCCAGGAGTTGGACACGTTGGATTGATAAGAATATTCCCTCCTTAACATGTAAGAATATGCCATAGATCTGTCTTTGTGTGTAGTTGACCATGTATGTATGAAATATGCTGAATTATGTTTTGCTTTTTTTTTTAACATTTCTTTCTGATATGAGCCCTCTCTTCTCAGCTATGCCGACTGTTAGGAGATTTCATTCATTTTGCATGTAAGAGGGGGTCTGGAGGAATGCAAACTGTATGTTCTTTTACCCAACAAACACTACAGCATCACGTTCAAGCAAGGTCAGTTACAGCCTATCATGTTTTTATATAAACCAAACCTTGATTTACTGTTTTTTCAATGAGTAACCTTGATATTAGCATTCGGACAATTTTGAGTTTGGATTTGATCTGGAAGGTTATTCTTAAGTTACGTGTCGTCATAATATGACACACGCCACCCCCCTCCCTCACAGAACTGTAGATCATTTGCTTTTGGATACACAAGAAAAAGATCTATGGTTATGCATATCCCAAGGCAAATGATCTACGATTCTGTGATTGGGGTGTAAGGGGGGCATGTGAGTTCAAGTCCAGCTTACCCTCTCATAAACTAATTTGAATAATAAGGTTAAAGGATGGCTCAATGGTAGCTGAATCGGATACGAGGGATTCCTAAAATCAAAAGCATAGCCCAAGATTTTTCGATCTTGTAGTAGTGGTAGTAGTGGTAGAGTTGTTTAACATCCAACGTTAGCTTTTACTGAAATAATCTTCAAATAATAAATATAACTACGGTTTTAAAAGGTGTCATGTCAAATTCCTCAGGAAACTCGTGATCTAAGAAACTCAGGGCTATCTTGCTTGCTAGCTAGCACTGACAATTCAGGACCAGTGGCATCTGTGCACATCTATTTGTGGTTACGAGGCTATAATGCATCACCAGCATTAACTTTTATCTTCCAAGCAGAGAGGAAGCAAAATCAAAAGATATATAAATGAATTGTGAGACAACACAGTAGGCACTATCATGTTAACTGTATATTTTTGCAATCTGTTTTATATCTCATCAAATACATTATAGCTCTCCTCTCTAGCCAGTTGTAGATGCAATTCAAAAAAAAAAAACATATAAATATTAAAGGTGCTGTTTCCATAGCTGCCTAATGGGCAGTTTACAAGGTAAAATTTTTCAAATTTCAAGAAGCTGCTATATTTCAAATAAAACTCTATAGCAGTCCCCTTCAAACCCCACACTTAAAATGATTTCAAACACACCATGGTGGCCAGACACATCACACGACTTCTGGCCATCTACCACCAGCTTCAACTAAACTGTGGCGGTGCACCAATTTAGGAGAGAAAAGAGCTACCAGCAGCGGGTTTTGTCTTAGGCATGACATGAAATCAACCTTGCTGACCCTCCCATCACCATCAGTGTCAAATAAACTGAAAAGTGCACACATCTGCAGCAACACAAAAAAGCTTAAGGAGTGTGGCTATGAATAGAAACTAAGTGAGGAGATAAGGTGATAACGAAAAGTTATAGGTCGAGTTGGTCTGGCAACCCGATCCATGTGAATATACCATTATCAAGTTCGGATCTTGTGAGTTTCTGATTGACGTCGGATTGGTCAATTTGAACCCAAGTGGTTTTATGTCACATTTTGATGAAGTCATTTATTTACTACTAACCTCTTCTTCATTCATATCTGGCATTGCTGGTTGAATGTAATCGCCCAACTGTGCCAAGATGCATCAAGTGTTAGAGCTTATCAAAGTTTTAAAACAGTAACTAGTGTGTGAAGAGAGTGACAAATTCACCTGTTGTTTTGAGATATAACCAGATCCTCGGGCATCACATTCTGCGAAGGCTAATTCACAGGCTTGCCAGAATAATGGCTGCTTCATGACATGAGATGATCCGAAAAGAAACTGCATGTTTTTAATAAAAACAAAACATGTGAAGCAGTGTATATGCAACACAAGACTTATACCACTAGCAGAAAGATAAACTATGCATATGCAGCATATATTAGAATTATAGATGGAACGTATGATGTGTAAACCAAATATTATAAAGACAACTATAGTTTTAATTTAGTGCTTGGATGAATTTTAAGCAGCTTACAGATTATTGCTGAGTTTTAAAATTTAGAAATATCCCTTGGTGGAACTTAGAGAAACTTCTACAAATATGTTAAGTATAGATATCAGCAGATTACCTGTCTAAATGTAATCAACCCAAGCTTTTCCAAATCGATGAACCCAAAGATCTGGAATGGTGAACATACAAAAATACGCTTCAATCGATAAGAGTAAAATTTCAATAAAAAATATAATGGACCCAGTAACAACTAACGACAGATTTTAACATATGGAAAGATTGAACATATATGGAAATATCGTTAAATATGGGAGAAATTAGAGAAGTACGTAGCACATAGGCCTTGGAATGAGGTGTTCAATAAACAGACATGCCGAACCCTATTATAACAGCAACACCTTGACCATCTACATAGAACTCTAGGTCATTATATGATCAACTTCAGGATACTTTTTTTTATAGTCGATATTCTTTAGTAAAAGGTGAAGGTGACATCAATCTGCACACAAATATGCACCAAATCTCGAGAACAGAAGAAAATATGATATGTAATCTAATCAAAACGAAGGTATCAATAGAAAGACGTAAAGCAAATTGAGAAGTATGTCGTTAATTAAATTGCAATATAATAGAGAGGCACCTTCCCCTTGACCCCGCCTGTGGCTCATGTCAACGGTGTCAACATGGCCACCTTAGTTAAGGTCCTCAAGCATTGCTTACCGTGCATCTGGCCCCAATTAATGAAGTTGCGAGTTCCTCTTCTTCGATTCATTTATCCATTCGGTTTCCCACTTTCACTAGCTAAGGCTGTGGAAACTGACCTTCAGCACTTTAGAGCCAGAACTGAACAAGAAGGCAACAAACTCTGTCATCTGTGACCTTCCCTCACCCATTGATTGCCTTTCCTTAAATCTATAAACTACGGTTTGCTTTCTTCTCTTTCTCTTTCCCCTGCCTTTTTCCAATCCACATACAAGAAATTGAATCTTGCTAAGTGGTGTTCCTATCCATACCACCATTCTGCATCAACTTATTTACTTTATTGATTTTCATTCTGCATCAACTTATTTACTTTATTGATTTTGGATTTTGTTATTTGAGATTTCCATGTTTCATAGTCTCAATAATACGACTAAATGTTTAAAATAGTCATTCCTACCAGAAAATGCTATGCTTGTGGAGTTTCCTAAGAATGTTACTGAGTAACATTGATGTGTCATTGAATTATAGAAGCGTGTAGGGAAAGGTGTAAGAAGAGTGACTATAGAGCTAATAGTGGTACCATTCTTATTGTAGATTCACCTTTATCATTATCCATGGTTTGTTCAAACTTCAGTATAGCTCAGCTGAACAAAACTAGGTTGATGATTTTTATTATTAATTAGATAAGTAACAAGGTAAGGTTGACATGATTGCAAGAGTAAAAGCAAATGCACATGTCCTCAGAAGGGAAAAACTGTGTGGATACCAATCAAAAGTATATAAATCACAGTGAGGGAAGCATTGGATTTGTAGCAAACCAGTTAAAACATAAGCCACCAGGTCTTAACAAATGTTCCAGTTGTAAACTCAATTAAAACATTTCCCTTTTTTTCCCTCGTTACTTCATGATACAACATAATTTTCTATTGACATCTGGCACTCAATGTGTACATGTAAGGACTTGGTGAGTTTTCCTTTCCCAAGGCCACATGTTAGAAGCTTTACTATGTAAGGCCAATTACTGTAGAAACACACTCCAGTTAAATACAGTGAAAAGGGCCTATTACACTAGTTCTCACCCACTTTAGCTGAAACTTCACAGAACCAACCTACAGTAAAGGCATTCCTGTTTGTCAAAGTAAGATTGTGATGATGCAGTAGCTTAGATACATTTATATTCAGTGGAAATTAAATCTTCAAAATATCAAAGTGATCAGGTATTTTCCTGAAGTACAATCAGTCGATCAGGTCAACCCTCGGGCAGTTTTATCATGACAAGTGAACAGCTATTATTATTTGAAAAGAAAACAGATGAAATTTGGGTTTACAAGGGTTAACTACTGACACATCATGCTAAATTGGAGCAGTTCTTGAGTATATGCAAAATAAAATAAGTGTCAACAATTGATATGAGGAAGCTTGTGGAAAAATACAGAATACTCAAGCAACTGACCTTCTCAGAAAGAGGACACTGCCGCAGCTTCAGAACCCTCAGAAAATCAAGTATTTTAACATGTCCACTGTTAACAGGATGATATAATGATGAATATGAAAAATCTTTCTTTCCTATAACTTGAATGGATAACTGAGAATCATTTGATACCTTTCGGAAAAAGAAAAGAAAAAAAAAAGATAACCATTTGATCATAGTCAAACTATAAAATATAGACATTTTGAGGATCATGTAAATTAATCAACACCAAACAATTTAACTCGCAAATAGTAGAAAAAATTAATTTATGTCAAGATTGTCGGTTTTGATGAGCACATCCTAACAAAAAGGACATGGATTACCCATGCCATTAGTATGCAATAGTGGCCATCCTAATTGAGTCCTAACATAGTTTACAATCATCAACATCAAAGCCTTAGCCCAAAAGTTTGGGGTTGGCTGAACGAGTCTTGTTTCTCCATTCAATTTTTTTTAATGAATTACAGGACAACAAAAAAAATCCTATACAGACAAGATATATCTTTTTCCTATAACCAGGCATCTAAAGTGAGAATGATAGTAAATCACCGAACTGCAATGAGCTGTGGCTTGAGAAAAGATAAAAGATTCCTCAGGTTGAAGCTATCCTAGAAAGGATTGAAGAATGGGTTCCACGATGGGACTTAATTACAACAAATCAATGCAGGCAAGTACCAAATTTCGGTTTGCTTGGTCACCGCATGAAATTTATTATGACATATCTCATATAGATACCCCACTAAACCAAGACAACTCAGTCAACTTGCATCCAATGGGGCCAAAAATAAAACCATGTATCCCAGACTCTTAAAGCTATACAATGGAAAAGCGTTGAGAGAGATTAAAGCTAGTGTTCATATAGGGAATGACATCTTAGAAATTTCCTCACATCAAAATGCTGCCAAAGATCATCTAATTGCTTCAGTAGTTTCAAATCTGAGGATACAACCTCTTCTTTTGGAGAATTGAATTTGAATGAAAACTAATCAAGGGCCAATCAGAAAGATCAACAAGTAACGAATATGATACACATAAGATTAATGCTGGAGGGACCTCAGAGTGGGACACACAGGGGACATCTTGACATGGTGGCGCACGCATGCACGTAGATGGGTTTTCTCCGAGATGCGAGTAAAACGCATCTATGGACATGCACGCACCACCACGTCAAGGTGTCCCCTGCTGCGGTCACTCCAGCACGACTCTAAATATAATATGTCACAAGGCTTATATTTCAGTTCTGTGGCACAAAATACATGTATTATTTTCAGTTCTTGCATGCACTTGAAGTCACAAATGATAATGGCACAAGCAAGTGATCAGAAGGAAAGAATTCAACATTGAGATTCCACATTATAAAAAAAAGGAAAAAAAAAATTTAACCATAACAAAACGTGAACAATAAAAATGAAATATTTAACAAAGGGGAATTCTAATGTTCAATACTTCTTGGGGACATTAGCATTATCCAACACCTTTTCTTTTTCAATAATGCCCCTCCTCGTTTTGTCATTTAGTGAAAAAGACAAGCATGTTAGTCTTTTACACTATAAATACATTCATTATACCAGTAATAAATGCATTTATCTAACATTGATTGCCAAAGCATTTACTACAAAAAAGATATTTAATTCAAAATACTTAAATGTTCATAGCATTCATTGTGTAAAAGACCAATAACACCCTTGTATTTTTCACTAAAAGACAAAACGAGAAGGGGTATTATTGAAAAAAAAAAAAGTGTTGGACAATGCTAGCGTCCCCACGAAGTATTGGACGTTAACATTCCCCTTTAACAAATAACATTATCCATTAAAAACGAGGAATCACAGGATATTGATTACGAAATCTCCGTTGGTAAGTTCTTATGGGTATCATGCCTAAATTTGATCCTTGTACTAATAAAGGAGTAAAGAAATTATTCAAATGTTTCCACAGCAATACTTAGACATTACCTAGGATTTGGATTCATAGAAAGAAACTTATCTAGAAATTCCACAGCTTCCATTGTGCTTATGTTGAGTGACTGTAGAAAGCAAGAGAAGAAATTTACTTTTCCTTTTAAACTAGTGCTAGTAGAGAACAATAAAAAGAAGTGTTTAGTTGTAACGGTATTTAAATATAACAGCTCACATTTTCCACTCTAGCCATTTCCACCATATAGCTTGAGGGATTCTCCTGCAAAACACATGTATTGTACCATAAAAATGCTAAATAACAATAATATTAAGAAAATAAATGTGGTTTACTGCATGAAATTTTGAATTCAAACACATTCAAAAACAACTGTATAAATTCTACTACACGAATTTGAAGCTGAACTGCTTAAAATTTACAGCAAACAGAAGTACCCAACTATTTAGACTGTAGAAGTTCAAACTAATTTATCCACATCAATACTTGAACCAATGAATATTAATTCAATTATAACCGGTTTAAAAAAAAATAAAAGTGGATGAGAAGACACAACTTACAAAATTTCTTCTATAGTGGAAGGAAACAGATTTTGTTCATTTCCTTTTTTTCTTTCTTGATAAATGACAGATCTAAACAAATCTTCAACATGTTTACAACGACCAAACTTAAATATCAAACTTGGAAAAGCAGTTGTAGATCCGTTGAACTATGAGAATTGTGTACAGCTCATAAACATGTTGCACTGCCATCTCAATAAGTTGTTATCATTAACCACAGTTACTCAGGAGTTTGATTATAGCTTAGTTCCACAAAATAGTATCCATTTCTTGAAACATGTTTCCAGAAAGATATTACAAATTAGGGAACCAGAACTATTTCCTAATTTTTTTTCCTTTATTAACTGAAATATGTACATTTGATTGGCTTTTAATACTACTCGTAAGAAGCAATTCAACGGGATGCAACTTCACTTTTAGAATCTCACATAAGTACAGAGGTCCGGGATCACTGGCTGGGTGGAGATCTATATCAAACAAGAATGAAGCCCTTCCAAGAATAACCAAACATATGAAATAAGCAACCTATAGTGAAGCAGGTTTCAAAAGGTAGAGCATAGGATAAGAAAGGTATTCTTACCTGTTTCATTTGGGATGCTTTTGTGAGAAGCATCAAATCTCCATAGGAATGAAATGTTTGTACAACATTGAGTGCATTTGCAACAGCATAGCTCGTCTACAAGGCATCACCCACATGAATGAAGTGATTGATCAGAAATAAATAATCTAAAGAAGACATCATCATTAAACAGCAAATTAGCTATACGTGAATCCCTTACTACTAAGATGGTATATACTCCAAGATGATGCATAGGTCTAAATACCTACTTTTTAATATTTAATGATAGGGCTATCAAGCACTTTTGATCAATGCAGCTTTGTCTCTCACTTGTCAATGTAAAACCCATGCTAATATGACAGATCTTAGAACTGTAATTAATACTGTTGAGTAGGTGCACTTTAACGTCTAAGTTTACTCAATTGGTGATCAATCTGGCTACCTCGTACAAAATGTAACATAGTAAAGGTGGATGCATGTAGAAGTAAAAGTGGTAGTATGGCAGGAGCAAGAGATGGAGCATGTGTTGAAAGCAATTTATCATTTTTAGTTTCACTAATATTCATGTTTTATGCCAATCTTTGATAAATATAAACTCATTAAGAACAGAAAAATGGAGATACAAAGCCGGTCCTGAAGACCTACCCATACAAATAACAAGGCAGAAAAAAGCAGAAAACAACAAAAACCAAGCAATACATAGGTCGCCGTTAAACTTGCTCCCACCTAAATAAAATTCTTCAGAAAAGAAATGCTTCAAGTCCTCAAAATTCTTAGAGCAGAAAAAAAGAAGTGCTTTCACATTGATGATGGCATCGTGAGGAGCAAGTTCCTCCCCATAAAAAATCCACCAATTGTTCTCCCCTTCCAAAAACCCCACAAACAAAAGGGATCAACCCTGAAATGACTCTCTTAGTTGGTGTACGTTGCGAATATAGAAATATACATTTCTTATAGGTTCACCTCATAAATTCACCAAAATTAGCTCTAGAGAAGAGAGTGTTACTTGCATGTGAGATCACTGAGTTAACACATGTAGTTGAAGTGCCAAATATGATTATGAAAGTGAATGGCACAATATGACTATTTACAAAAGAAAATTTTCCATTACACCACAACATTTAACATTTTCAAGTACGTACAAGGAAACTAAGAGTAAACCAACTTTGTCAAAGGCCCATCACAATAAATAACTAAATAACAGAATAACCCTCACCCTCTCAGCAAAATGGACAGCACCCTCTTTTTTGTTCTCAAGTGGCACGATCACGGGAAGGTATTCCACCTGTTGATTCCAAAACAAGAGGCCTCAATTAAAAATTTAATACTCGATACAAGAAACAATTGATAATATAGCACAATGAACTAACCCAAGGCCTTGAAATCTAAAGAAAATAAGTTTTCAATAGTATCAACCACCAGTTAGTAGTCCAATTCAAAGAATAGTGAAAATTTGATTTAAAGATAGTATATGAGTACAAGAGTGAAAGAAATAGCTTAGGATGATGTAGGAATAAGGGTTGGGAATAAGATATTTAACAGCTGATGATAAGTTCAAAAAAATTAATGTAACAATCCAATGGTCAAATTTTTTACCATTGTAGTATGTGATTGCATAATGGCCCAAAATAACTAAATCGCATATGTGATTGCACATGAAACTATGGTTATATCAATATCAGCTTTACACAAAGAATACAATTTCAACAAAAGTGAGACAAGATGAGGGGGTAGTGTTCGTATGAGTAAAGGGCAATGTAGTAAGAACGATGGCATTCAAGCATTAAGTTGAGAAAAATATCAGATAAACAACCAATATATAACTAGCCAATTAGCATCATTAGTTTATGCATATATTTTATAAGGAAAAAATAGCATAATACAAGATATCAAGCATTATCTAATAAAAATGGAATGTAACTATAGACAATAAGAGAAATTATACCTCCATGAAATTGTGAAATTGAGTGAACATTCTGAACATGAGCATTGGCAAAGAAACATCTCCCCTAAACAAAAAGAAATGTCAAAAGACACAAGGCCTGTGAGATACTATTTGAGATACCATTGACAGAATCGTTTACATAAGATAGAAGTCCTACCATGATTGGTCAAAGTGTACATGTGGATAGCGGACAACCACTGGTTGGATAGGGTAACCAGGAATGAATGCACCAAGTTGAAATGAGATAAGGACCCTCCCATTAGTTGTAGTACCCTCAGGAAACAATAGAACTTGTGGAAATTTATAGCACGAAGCCTTTCTCTGTATTTAGATCCTTGAAAAAACATTTCTGTATCAAATAGCTAATAAAGTGATATAAATTTATTCCTTCAAAGTTTGGTCAACATACAAAAATTCATGAGTATGCATTCAAAATATTATTGCTTCTATTTGAAAGCTAAAAAGTTGTCCTTAGACATTGATCCCAAGAGTATATGAAGGTAACCTTGATAACAAGAGTAACCATGTTCTGCAGTTACAGAAACAAAATGGGGAAAAGGAAAAGAATTGATACAATGTGACGTAATTGCAGATAGAGAGAAGAGGAAAAAAATCATCAGTTGAGAAAACTATAATATCTATTCACCTATCACAAGTTTCGGTAAGTTCTAAAAGCATATCAACCAAGAAATATTACATTAAACACAATCTTGGTAAGAGGAAAAAGGGGAACTGCTTGGAAATTCACTGAAATTGATATTACTGCTGTAGTAATGTCATATGATGAATTGATGTTTCCAAAAGAAAAGCACCAAAACCATTAACAATATAACCACGCTTCTCATTAAATTATTTTCTAGTCACATTTTTTGATGAAGTGATAGCTCATTTTCTTTTAAGAGCATATAACTGCAGTAGAGTTCACAAGCATTATGAGCCAATATCCTTTACTCTTCAGAGTCGATTTCAAATCCAACTCCTTCAGACACACCACCACCATGTATCCCACTTACTGATGGCTTAGTCACGGTACCCAAAAATAATTCAGCCATTTGTCAGTGGCAACACAGGGGCATTAATGTATCTGGAGTTTGGTATGAAATCCAACTCCCTGGAGTTATTGGAGTATACGCCATGGGTATATAGCATTAAAACCAAACTAATGAGGCAACTGGATGAATCATATGGTGCCAAATATTCATAAATCAGTCCATATTTTGCAAGTTATATTCACCTATAAAATTTCTCATGACTTCTTGAACTTCCCATAATTTAGAGTAAAGGTGTTATAGTGTGACATTTGAACTATGTTCCGCAAACAACCTGAAAAGAATGCTAGACACTTCATTTTGTAAGTATAAATGTCATGTCTATGATGTACCTAGGCGTGTCTTTATTTCTATAAACATAAGTATAATTCCATATGTTATCTTGATGGAATGACTGATCCGAAAATAAAGTTCAAATTTCTTACAGAAATTAAACAACCAGAACAGTTAATTCAATCACAATGTGTAGTCTTTCTACCTTTATTTCATTGACAGCATGTTTCCTTGATGGTGCTGAGAATCTATCAACATAAATAACCTAAAAAGCACAGTTCAGGACTCAGGTTCAGGAATTAACCTCATCATAGAACATCAAAGTACATCAAGTGCAATAAATTTGATCAAATCTTTCTAAGGCACAAAATTACCTGCATTGCTCTGATAATTGTTCCCACAAAGGGGGTGGAATCATGGGATTCGGACGCAACAATAGTCGGGAACAATTCATAGAAATAGAAAATAGGATCGATGTAGGATACGTGATTAGATACAACAATTGGAGCAGTCTCTCTTGAAGCTGGCCTTCCTTTTCGCCTTATCCAATGGTATCTTAAATCAAGAAAAAAAAAAACGCATAAATCAAACATTTGAAAAGGGGCAAATTTTAAAAACTTATATTAAAGTTGGAAACTAAAACAAAAGCGATGTTTTTTAACCAAAACAAAAGGGGCTAATTTCGCCTCATCCAATGGTAGCTTAAATCTTCAATTAAACTAAGAAATCAGAGAAAAGTTAGGATTTTTACCCAAAACTAAAGAGAATACAACGAGAACAGAGACGAGTGATCCACAAAATCCTACATCGCCATTGAGGCATCGGGTTCTGCTTGTCTTTCCAACCCAAGAGAGCAAGTTTAGTGACGATGAAACCTATGGCAAGAGAGAGACCGAAGAAGAAGAGGCGAATAAGAGCAATAGGGATGCAGATTATGATCTTCAACCATTCGTAAAGACCTTCAACGTGAGGTGTATGATTTCGAAATGGATTTAGTGGTGTTGGATGTGGAATCGAGAAGGAACCAACTCCAATGAAATCGAATGGATTCTCTTGCCCTAATTGAGTGATTCCTACTTCTTCTCGATCATATTGGCCGTTGGATTCGATGTTTACGACCACTTCAGCTTCTTCTGAGGATCGATTGAAACGCTCTGATGCGAGAAGTGGTGCTTTTAGATCAAATCTCGCCATGAAATTCGATCGAGAGAGAGAGATGAAGTGTGTCTCTGCTACAAATCCAGAAGGTCTAGTGAAGGAAGACATCTTTGCAGAAAAAGTAATAAACTTTTGCAAAAGGCGACAAGTTTTCTGGGTTGTCAGTGCAGGGTTCATACCCTGAGTGAGCATGAAATTTTTCGTTCTTTTTCAGTTTTCTTCCATTTCTTTCTGTTTTAATAAATTGATGACACGTGTACTTATCAAGACGTGTCACTTTTTTATTGAGCCATAATCAAACAGCGAAAATTCGTTTGTGATCCAAATTTTTTGAAGTGATAAGTATAAGTAAGACTAGAATATCTTTCGTGTATACGACTTGATTTGGCCACTTAGACCAAACTTGTACACGTGACACACGCGGTCATAGAAACGTGCGAACTTTGTACTCCATTCATGAATAGCATTTTCCCTGCTCACACTCTTATTTGTTGCGACGTGGCATTCTATTTATACACTAATGCTTTACTTATTAATTTAGTAAGATTTTACCCTTACAAAGTGTCGTCTTGGTAAAATGGATTACCACATTGGCAATCCAACACAACAATCTCTAGATTTCATGGAAAAACTCAGATACCAAAACACAAGGTTTGGACTTGATCTAACGTTTAGAAAATTGATGACTACTAAACTTTCACCAAATTCACAAATTTTAAATTAAAATTCAATCATACAAAATAACGTTTTTTGGATTTTTTTTTTTTTTATTTGAAATTTTATAAAAGTTTTACCTCTATAATCCTGAAGCATCATATCATAATTTTTTGGATGCCACGAATAAAGGACCCTTAGTAAGGGTGAAATTCTTACTTAGTAAGGTTAGTGAGACTCATTTGGACTTCTCTTGTTGCACACAAAAATGAAAAGAGTCTGACTAACCTTACTAAGCTAGTAAGGATTTCACCCTTCCTAAGGGTCCTTGGGCTCATCTTGTGACATTCAAAAATATGATTTGGTGCTTCAGAGCTGTAGAGGACAAAATTTTATGAACTTTGAGAAAAATATTCAAAAAAGAAGTTATTTTTTCCCATTGAATTTTAATTTAAAGTTTGGGAGTTAAGTGAAAGTTCGGTACCCATCCATTTCCAAAATCTTAGATCAAATAAAAAAAAAATTATTTATTTATTTATTTATTTATTAGAAGTCCCAAATCAAACTTTAATTTATGTGCTAGGCCTAAACTCATAAGACTGAAGTCAAATAGTAAACTTTAAGGACTACAAGATCCAGAACTTGCCAAATGGGCCGAAACTTGCAAAGATGGCCCGATATTTAAGCCCAACTCATTTGTATCACTTGTTATATATGTAAGCCATCTACCACCACAAAACCACTCAGTAAGCACTTGTTTGTTCTTTCTACATCAACACTCACCAAACTTGCCTTATCCATATGGCACCTACCATGATTAAGGAATTCTCAAAGCCACCAAATTGGGGCGGATTTAATAGAATTTAGGTTTTGAGGCCACAAAGAGAAACATAACTTGGCACGAACACTAATGGTTGTCGACTTTATGTGGAGATAATACACCTTATAATACTTGTCGACTTAGCCCATAATCACCCTCAATGACAAAATGACATATATAAAGGCTCAACCAACGACATAGTCTAGCATCAACGTAATGGCGGTGTTACCTATAAGACATCCTACCTACCATGCTTAACTATAAGCTAGCATGACCAAGCTTGTGATAAGTCTTTCCTTTCCTCACTAACTCACTGAACATAAGAGTTCAAAACATGTATAAAAGGGGAAGAACCCGAGTGATTAAATCAATGTGACTTGATTGAGGCGGTCTATTAGAGTCCCGATCTTACTTAACAACTCCTCGCGCGTGCTACTTGGCATTTAACATCAGTAAAGACCTTACCATGTCTTTAAAGAAGTTAAAATCTGTTGTGTCCACATACAAAGGACGAACCACTTTTTCGTATAACACACCAACTTTTACTTATATCACACCAATCAATATATGTATGGACAATTGCTTGATTTCAAAGGGATTGTTGTGCCAATAGAATCTCTCTTTTAGTATATGACCATATTTTCTTATATGGTTGGGTTGAGATTTTGATTTCGATCAATATTTAGGTTAGGCTTGGACTAAGACATCCACCAATCGGACTCACCCACGCCAATCCATATATGAACAATTGCTTGATTTCCATGAAAAAAAAACCTTGTGAGCCTGAAACTTGACCCATAGAGCCTGGGTTTACCCTGCAACCCACCCAGGTTGCAGCCCTAATGGAGGGCTCATTTATGTTTTGGACCTTGTATCGGGCCGAAAGTATTTGAAGGCCAAATATTGCACCTAAAAGATTCTTTTGGGCCCATAACTGATACTCAAAGTGAGGCCCAGTGAAAATGGCTGGCCCACTCTTGTGACGATTTAATTGATCATATTTTCTACATTCTAATTGTGTACCTCATTCTTAGTAGTTTTTTTAATTAAAAAAAAAAACAAAAGAGAGAGAAGTTTATAAGATTTACAAGAAATAATTAAATTATGGGAAATAATAATTTTATATTCAGATAGAAATACTTACTAATAGGTATTTCTGTAACGACCTTTGAGATAGTCTTCTAGCGCTATAATTTTTGTCACTAACCAATTTATAAATTAAAATTTAACATATTTTGAAAAATCTAATACCAGAAATTAGTACTATAAAGACTTCTTGGATTAAAAAAAAAACAAAAAGGAAAAATAAAGAAATATTAAAATGACCAAACCCAAAACTTTGAGTGATATATCCCTTTTTTTTTTTTTTCAAAAGTGGTAAAAAACTAAAAATTTAAAATATTTTTATATTAACATTGTAAAAATATCTATTACGATACCAACTTTTACATGTAACACACTAATCTTCCAAATCGAAGTCTACTTGATAGACATTCTATGTTTCTAACAAGAGATTCGTTTGCTCATAGAAAAGTTAATCTGTGATTTCACATAATCTCACATGAAGCTTACGAGAGTAGTTTTGTTAATTGGAGTCCTCAGTACACCTGGATTCGTGTGATTGGTCAATCCAGAATTCTGTGAAATCCCGAATTGATCATCTTTATGTGAGCAAAAAAAAAAGATTTGTTTTGGATGTTCTCACTCTATTATTCTAATTCTTTTCTTAGAAGAGAATGACCAAACCGTCATCCACCTTCAATGCGAAATTAGATATCATCTAAAACCCTAAGGATTCATTTTTCGTGTCTCAATTTTTCCTCTCCAAAAATTCTAGGTTCTTCTCTCATGACTCGAGCATTATTGATCAAAATGGTGTTGTCATGAATACCCTAGTTTTATCACACAAGAATAAGAAATTTCTTCAATAATTTTTCTATCAAAGTCCCGGTTTTATTTCACAAAAAAAAATTAAAAAAAAGCGTCAACGATGGAAATCCTACTTTTTTTCTCCCACAAGAATACCATGAAGAGATGAACAATTTTGCCTTAGAAGACTCGGTAATTGAATAACTCTCAGGGATCAATATTTGACCAACTTGATCTCATGTTATCTATATTTTAAGAGTAACTTAGATATTTGGAATCAAGTTTAGATAGATGGATTTGAATATAAATGAGGAATGTGTGGTTAGAGTGAATTTAATATGTTTTTAAAATCAACTTGGAAAAATAAATCAAAGCTTTGGATAACTACCCACCTTGTCGATTATTTTATTTGGTCTAATAGTCTTATAGAAAGAACAATACTTATTAGAGAGGAATATTATTCTTCTAGCTAGGGCTTTTTAAGAAGTCCCCAAGGGGTTGGCTCAGTGGAAAGCCTTGATAAGTTCCTCAGGAAGGATAGGTCAAGTCTTCAAAACTCCACGAAGCAATGAATTTCTTGAGGCCAACCTCTAGGTTTCGATTTACCTTCGACTGAATCAATTGCAAGTAGGACTTTCTGAGGGGGTGATATTGTGTGTGACCGCGGGATTAGCCTTACCTTTCGGGTGAGGATACCTACAATAAGGGGAAAAAAAAAAAGGTCCATGAACAAGACTCTAGATGAGATATGTGATATCTCTTTAATTATAATTAGTGTTATAAGTAAAAGTTGGCATAGTAATAAAAATTCTTTAATTTTAACCATGCATGCAAATGGAGTAGAATTTTAAGTCACACCAAGTTGACTCAGGTTTCCAAGTCATACTGTTTTGTGGTGGTCACAATTTTCACACTTGTATGCCACATACTTGGTCCCCACGACTCCATGATTACTTGTGTTCGGAGATTTATACTGTCCAACGTGAGTGTTGAGATGGAAGATATCTCTAGGGACCACGTGGCATACTCTCCTGATGTGGCATGTGTTAGAACCATAGATTTTATATCTTGGGATACACATCTACACATCTTCATAAATATGTGCAGTTGTATGTCTCAAGAAAAAAATATCTATGGCTCTAACTCATGCCACATCAGGAGAGTATTTTGAGTATGCCACATGAGGGAGTTAGAAAATCATTACTCATATAAAAATACAATTATTTGTAAGGTTCACCCATTTTCAGATTATGTCTATGGCAATTGATCTTCTTCACCTCCACAAGAATTTTCTTAATTTATTAAGATTTGTTAGTTATTGAGAAAGATATGAACGACAAATAAAAAAATCTATCACCATTATCCCCACAAAAAATTTCCTCCTTTGGTTGCCTCCTCAAAAGATTTCCACTCTTAGTGACTCCGTTCCTGCTATAAAAGGTTTCAAAGAAAAATTTTCTCATTCATCTTATCTCTTAAATCTGTTTTCTTACAATTTGACCTATATTTATACTTCGACGTGATTATCTAAATACTCTTAGAAGCAAATAATTTTCATACGCAACATTCTGTATATTGGGATCTTAGTCACAATTTTAGTATGGGACACCTCTCTATAACAGCTAAACCTTAAAAAAAGAAAAGCTACCTCATGTGAATCACCTATTCATTGGTCAAGGCCGTTCGATTTTAGTTATCAAAAGATAAATTTAGACCACATATCAAAGATGATTTTGTGTCTTAGCATTGAGTGGCGTTAAAGAGTTGAGATAATCTAACTACCCCACGTGGAACACTCAATCAATTCAAGAAGTTTGAGAATTGTAGAACTGTACGTCTTGAGATATAAGATTAATTTGAGATACACATTTTTACGAGGAAGTGCAATTTTGTATCTTAAACCGTACAAATCTATAATTTTCAAACTTGTCACGTCACGACAGTCGATTGATTGTGCCATGTGGGGTAGTTAGATTATCCCTATTCATAAACAAACTACCCTACTCCTCATCTAATGAATTGGGACCCACGCTAGCAGACGAATGCGATTCTACCACGTCACATCTCATTGCACCGACACTTGTCTCACTGTTGTCTAGCTTCAACGCCTCAGTTTTGCATTTTTTTTTATTTTTAAATTATTTTCTCTTTTGTTATTTATAAAACAAATATATATAATTTTTTTTTTTTTTGGTGTGTGTTGTGCGTAGAGTGTTTCGCGCGTGGCTTGACGAGTATTTGTCCAATAGTTTAGAACTCGTGAAAGTGTCCTCCTGAGGATGACAACAACTAATTTGTTTCTTAGAAATAGATATAATGTGGTGGGAGGATCAAGATCGTCAATAGAGGGATTGTGGCTTGAAAACGACGACACGTGATTTTGATATTGGGAAATTTGGGGACCACAGCACCCTCTACCGCTACCTTGCAACCACAAAACGACAAAGAGTACAGCTGTAGGCGCGGTTTATTTATTCTAATACGTCATCGATAATCATCCCCCCATTATTTTTGGCTCAGCTAGGCTCAGCTCAACTCAACTCACCTCATCTCGGCGCAGATTATAAGATATTTAAATAGCTCCACTCACTTTCACCATTTAAAAAACAACATTCAAAAAGGTTTTTGCTATGGTCCTACGACGTTGGATACAAGTGATTACTAAGATGGGATGGAAACTTTTGATACCATATCTATGTAGCATCTCAGCTGTACATGCCCTGGATGCACAGTTTAATCAAGACTTGATGATTAAGATCAATGGATCTTTTTTTACCAGTAAAAATCTACGGCAGGAGACCAGTCCAAACACAAGATTTTGACTTGTTTAATGTAGGTTCCACATGGAGCCGTGTCAATGGACTTTTTTATAAACACGTGGGGGCGTCTGGTTCATCAACATATCTCATTTCGTACGGACATAGTTAATGAGATACTGTACTTGAAAGCTGAAAGCCTGAAACCACATCTTTGGTGTTTAGAAGGACCATAGTATGGTGGGGCTCACCATCATAGGACTACAGTCCTAAAGTCTGCAAATGGATTGATCCACCAGTAACTTTAGTTAGGCCCACCTTCTTGTTGGTGGAGCCCACTTCATTTTTTTTTTATAATTTTTATTAGTGCTGTACCATCCTAGTGTCCAACGTCACATCCGATTACGCGATTATATAACTACAAATGAAAGTAAACAGATAAGATACATCACATAGTGCCCATATCTCACTCTGATTCGAGGAAAAGTATCTAAGGTTTTGTGCACACCTCTACGTTAGTCACTTCGGCATTTTTTTTATATTTATTTTTAGGGAGATTTAATGGGCAGACCTATCTCTTGTAATTTTATTACAAAAGTCCCTTATTTTGTCAAATTTGTTACTTAACCAAACTTTATTTTGTGAATCACTCTAGCATGAAAAAACTCAGATTCAAAGAAAAAAGTAAAAATAAAATCCTCTTTTGAGTTGATCTAAAGTCTCCTGATATAGATGGCTATTGAACTCCTAAATTTAAAATTAAAATGCAATAGTAAAAATTAATTCTTTTTTAAAATTCTTTTTTTATAATTCGTAGAATTTTGTCCCTTATAGCATTGTAGCGTCATATCATGTTTTTGAATGCCACAATTGATGTATTTACAATCTACTTGAAGATATGTCAAGTAACAAATTAACCATATCAATTTAAATTTCATGTTGTGATACCCACTCCAAGGTATGTTAGGTAACAAACTTGATAAAATAAGCTTTAGTGGATAACCAACTTCATAAAGTAGGGTTCCCTTAGAGTTGACAAAACTCCAGGGGAGTTTTTGTAATAAAAATGTAACAATTAGGTTTGTTGGATAAATCTCTCTTCTTTTTATATGAGTCACCTTATATGGATTGCGCTTTTGCACAAGATAGTGAGTTGACGTGGAGGTATTCAAGCAATCAAAACTAGGATTTTATTGTAGTGGGGGCAAATTATAATTAATAGTACAGTTGAAAAAGCTTGAATATGAATAGTTTTAGGAAGAAATTGAAAAAAATTTGGTTGGAAGTTGAAGAAAATGCTATTTAGGTCTTTTCTAATTAGTCCATGAGAGAAAGTCCAATTAAGAAATAATGTCATTTTCAAAAACTGTAAGGGGGATGGGGAAAAAAATTGGAGGAAGGTGATGAGGTGGGGGCAAATAAGGAGGGAGATGAGTGAGTGGGAGCAAATGATGTATGTATTTAGTTGCAAATACATAAATACAAGACTGTCTCAAAGTTTAATGGGAGCAATTGCCCCCACAAGCTCCTTATTAGCTCAGCCCCTCTATTCACAGAATTGTGTGTGATCAGATGAATTTACTTTCATGAGTCCATCGGATCCCAACCCTTATATAAATTCCAAATCTCTAATTTAGATATGTGAGATACCAACCATTTTATGGAATTTAATCACTCTTATAGACTAATAAAAAAAACTATCCTCATCGTACAGCAAACATAGTAGAAACTAGCCTGGCTAACTTAGCAAGGAAAATAGGCCTTACTAAGGCTCATCCACCATAAAAAAACCTGAAGATTCCCCTTTTCTTTTCTTTATTAATTTTGTTAGGAAAGTGTTTGTGTTGCAAATATACTTGTTTGGAGTGTAAAATTTAGCTAAAGCACTCCCAACTTCTTGTAGGAGTTAGAATATATATTTGGAGCCAATCCATACACAATATAAAATTCTCAATAATCAATCAAAATTTTAATTAAAACCCAAAATAACAAAAGTCAATGATCCAATCCCATAATTAATGGGATTTGACATGTTTATTGTTATATGATTTTGGATTTCCCAAAAGTGACTGCATTGAACTCATGGCTTCAAAACTCGTTCGAGACCGAGATGATCACCCGAGACGTCTCGGTATTGGGCATGGACAAGTAAAATTTTCAAACGAGATTTAAGACCTCATGTTCATTTTTCAAATTTTGAAAGAAGACATCTCAAACGTATCGAAAAACTCGTTCGAGATGACTTGATATTTGGCATGGACGAGATGAGACGCAAAATCGAGTTTTAAAACCATGATTTGAACTACTCTTCTTTACTAGCACTAAGAGTACTAGGGATTACTTAGACGATTTTGGTGTGTGTTCAAATGGTTGCACATCGAGGACCTTCCTCTAAATAATTATTGGATTTTGTTAATGTGTGGAGTTGTTCTAAATAGACTTCTTTCGACACTACATTGATGTGTCATTGTGTAGAATATTATAGATTTTTTTCCCCTTGAGATACAAAATAAGAAATCTATGGTCATTTGCACACTATCATGTCAACACAATGTCGAAGGAAGTCAATTTAGCAGTTTCCTAACATTTCCCTTAAGGCACATGTTAAGATGCATTAAATACACCTTGGAAATAAGCATTTAAGGGTATTTTTGGTGGTCATTTTTTCGAGGGCATTTTTTATGGGAAAATAAAGCTTGTAAGTGTATTTAAATGCACCTTAACTTGTGCTTGCAGGCCACATATTAACAAAATCGATAATTATTTATTGATGTGGAAATATAAGCTCTTTTTTATTAACATATACTTATGTGATAGAATACATTTATTTTATAATTGATGCATTGGATTGACTAGATTGATTTATTATTAATTAGATCACTATAGATCACGAGCTAATTCAATAGTTGTGATGAATGCACGCGGTTTTGGTACACGACTGACTTGGCAAGGGGAAAAATCATAAATCTTTTTCAAATGGTAATGAATGCACGCGATTTTGGTAAATGGCTGACTTGACAAGGGGAAAAAATCATAAATCTTTTTCGAATAATGATGAATGCACACAGTCTTGGTATGCAGTTGGGTTCGTGGTTGATGTGGCAAGGGCATAAAACCACACATATGTTTCTTGTGTATCTCGATGTAAGCGATCTATGGTTCTATGCCCTTACCACGTCAACCACGTACCCAACCGCATACGAAGACCGCGTGCATTCATCATGACTCATCTTTTTCATTGGGATACATAGGAAAAATGATATGCAGTTCTATGTGTTTGTCATGTTAGCCACATACCCAACAATGTACCAAAAGCTCGCGCAATCATCATTATTCAATTCAATAACTTATCAAATCAGATCGTTAGATATATCAAATCCCACTAGCACTAAGTTATTGAACTCATTAAAAACAGGTTTATCGATAATAATAAAAAAAAAGTATTTACAAAGAAACAAACTTCTAGATTTGAAATTTAATAAGGTTTTCAATAGCAAATATTTATTTTTTCAATGCATGTTTCATTCATAAGGGCATTCCATAACCTATCAGAATAAATGAATGATTTGTAGTTCATTCCGCCATCCCACCAAATAAATCACTGGGATTCATTTTTAATAGAATCTTATGTAGTCACAAATTTCTCCACTCACTCTCATTGCTTCTCTCGATGGTTTATTTTAGAGCAAATGTCAAATCTATATGATATGTGCTTTGTTATGACCTTTGATTTCGTGTTATTATAAGGTCTTGTTAACGTGTGCCATAAGTGCAAGAAATACACTTTGAAAATTGGATTTTTTTATTGAAACTGCCCTTAAAAAATATTTTATTATCAAAATACCCTCAAATACTTATTCCCAAAGTGTGTTTATTGCACTTTAATGTGTGCCCTTAGGGTACAGATTAACAAAACCAATGATTATAACTGTCTGGATTTTGTGTCTATAGATGAATCTCTTCCCATAAGTCTACCGATCTCAACCCTTCAATTTTGCGAAATTTACCAATCAAAAATCTGGTAGACCTTGAATATGGTGTACGAAACCCATTCCACGACACGTTCACATGGTGCGAGAGGACCCATTTTTGATCTTACAATTGGCACTCAAGACTTTTAGACTTCCGGATATCTTTGCATACCACGTGGCACAATATTTACGTAGGTCCATCAATATTAATTGTCATTGATCCACGTGGCTGTTAAGGAGAGATAAAACTCGGTTAGTTAACTAACTACTGAGCATACGAGATCCATACTATTCAGTACTAAACAGTTGTACATATCTTTCATAGACGATCAACAAATCTATTAAAGTCACGTGATCGGATGGCTCCACTTTGATGTTCCATCATCATCAAATAAGTGGGCCCCAATAGCTTTGCATGTACGCCACCTTTGCCGGTGTAAAGTTGGTGGAGAGTCATTTAAGTTCTAACAAACGGTGTTACCTTCACATTTTTCCTCTCAACCTAAAACGTCGTTTGACGTACATCTTAAAAATACATATTTCTAGGAAAAAAACATATGATTTTCTTCCAATCTCAGCCGTTAGTTTGTGCATTAAAGAGCACAAAAGTCCAAGAAAAATGGATTGAAATTTGAAATACATAGAAAGAAAACCAAACCAAAAGCAAATGCCAGCCAAAAGGGACAGCTCAACCCTCAGCCGACTCTCTCTCTCATAAATAAACAAACAACGACAATTGAAAATTCAAAGATAGAGAGAGAAAAAGAAAGAAAGAATGAGAAACCCCACCTTGAGAGATTTATGAAACCTATTCAGACCCATAGCTTAGATTAGGTACTGATAAGCTCTTCATCTCAAAGAAATAAAAAAAAAAAAAAAAAAATCAAATCTTAGGTACCCATGTCAGGTTGTTTCCTCATAATGGTGTGGTTTTGATGGTTTGATTCTGATTTACAGAGACACTGATACACCTCTCTCCCCTTTCTCTCTCTCTCTCTCAAACAAAGCAGAAACAGTCAAAAACTCCAAACTCTATACTGAGCTAAACCATCAAAGCTTTCTTTCTTTGTAGGATCAGTGTTGGATGCAGATGGTGCAGAAAGTTTATGTGTTTGGGATCCCAATATAAGTTCTTACACCAATATCGAGAAAACTTCCTGCTTTTTCTTACAAAAGCAACTCTCACCGCACTGGTGATCATTTAGGGTTGTTTGCTCATTTATGTGTGTGTGTTCTTTTCTTTTTCTTTCGTATTTCTCTCTCTCTCTCTCTCTCTCTCTCTCTCTCTCTCTCTCTCTCTCTCTTTTCTTCATTCTTAGCCTAACCTTTTGTTCATCATTTGTATTTTGTTCCAACTATACCAAAGTCTTTAAATTCTTAAAAAAAAAAACTTCATTTATAGACTTGTTAAGAG
This sequence comes from Akebia trifoliata, assembly GCF_017979445.1. NCBI lineage: Eukaryota > Viridiplantae > Streptophyta > Magnoliopsida > Ranunculales > Lardizabalaceae > Akebia > Akebia trifoliata. The sequence continues at coordinate 32,485,986 of NC_141386.1, forward strand.
TTAGAAATGCAAGAACAAGGTTTGGGTATGTTGGGTGGTGGAGGAATTAGTGGATTAAACGATGAAGTAACTGTGTCCTTATCTGCTGAGCATCAAAGGCAACTCAAGGCAGAAATTGTTACACACCCTTTGTATGAGCAACTACTAGGAGCCCATGTTGGGTGTCTCCGTGTCGCTACACCTATCGATCACTTACCACTTATCGATGCGCAGCTCGCTCAATCTCATCATCTTTTTCGATTCTACGCTTCTCAACATCATCATCAACATCTTCTCCCTCCTCATGAGAGACAAGTCCTAGACAACTTCTTGGTAATTAACTTCTCCTAGTTTTTTTCATTAATATATATTTTAAAAAAAATTTATTAGAACATTTTGGTGCATTATGTTCAATAGTCTTTAATAAAAAAAAGTTTAATTTATCGTGCGGGGAAGAACTGGCTCTGATAACATATTGAAAAAATATAAAATTAATTTGAAATTTTTTTAAATAAAAATCCTTATTAACTTTTAGAGGTTGCTTAAAATTTTTATTTCTTATTAATCTCTAAATTACAACCATAAGTTGCCATATTTTCTGATTTGGTGATTTTTATACCCTTATGCACCTCTATGTTTTTAATTTTTTTTAAATAATCTGTTGATGTGGTGTTACAGGAACAATATTTGTTTTTACTGTCTTCCTTTAAAGAACAGCTCCAACAACATGTTAGAGTCCATGCTGTGGAAGCTGTAATGGCTTGCCGTGAGATTGAACAATCTTTTCAAGCTCTCACTGGTATCTTTCTCTCTCTCTCTCTTATTTCTACTTATTTTATAAAATATAATTATTGGTTTGGTGTTAGAGATGATAATGTTATTAAATAAGATAAAATCTCTAATGGGATTTTATTTATGGTGAAGTTGATTCTCTTAATTTTAATGTTTGGTGCGTTTGGTGGGTATAAGAGTTGGGTGGAGTGGGAGCCACCTAATATATATAAATTTTAGTTAGGAGGGTTAGTTAGTTAGGTGTTGGAGGGGAACAGAGTGACGATAGCTGGTTAAGATTGGATTTCTAGAATACTTTTATTCTGTTTGATTGCAAGTTAAGCAATGAAACCTTCTTGATTAGAATCTGCTTCATGTGTCTAACTTTAAGGTTTAAAATGTGGCATTTAGAGTAAATAGAAAACTGGTAATAGTTTGTCTTCATAGATTTAATACAAATGGAAAAAAAAAACCCATTATATGGACTTGTTGTAATATCAAAAGAAAGAAAAAAAAAGCTATTATATGTGGGAGATAATAAGGATTAATAGATAAAAATAGATGACAAGTTTGAATAAGTTGTAAGTGGGCCTTAGTACACCCCAAAATCATGTAACTCAGATACTAATTGCTATATAGGGATTGAGGCTGCTTCACCCTTGTACCATTTTTTAGAACAATTGCCACATAGTATATATAGTAAGCCAACATAACAATATTGGAATACCACAAGTGATAAACTGATGAGGTTGGAGACAAGAACTTGTTGAAACAAAGAGAAACTAGCGGAGGATCAATTATATTCCTCCTCCCTCCTTTGGCTATAGTTAAAAAGAGCCCAAATCTTGCGCATCCAGAGTGTAGGAATGAAACCCTCCACTTAAACCTCAATATTTACATGCTATATAAGCCACAATCCTAGGAAATTATGAAAAGGAGATATTTTAGGCTTTAATTTCTAAGGTTGTGGCTTACATGAGATGTATTGAGGTGTGGGGGTAGAGTTTCATTCTTCCACCCTGGGTGCAAAGGATCCGGACTCAATTAAATAGGAGTCTCCAGGCCGCTTCAAAATTTTGGAGAAATCCTCTTGACCATAACATGATGTGGCTTTTTGTATTTATTTCACATTCCTACTTTTTTGTTAATACTTGGGATATCTCCTTAGAAACATCACGTGTTATACAAAGGAGAGGGTTCTACCAAAATTTTGAAGCGGGATGGCAACTTCAAAGTTTTTTTCCATTAAATAGAGAATAAACTAGGCCTCAAGAACAAAGAAACAATTAATTTCCACCAACATGGATCCTAGGTATTTTTTTCCTGAGAGTATGCACTCTTCCAATATCGACTTAGGGAATGCAAAAAACCTAAAAGACCTTGGACTTGGCTCAATGGATTCATAAGTCAATCGAACAAAAGTCCAAAATGATCCCCATCAAGTTAAAATTCCCCAAAATGTTTCAATTTGATCTTCTTGATTTTTGTTTGCACCACAACCTAGCTTTCATCACCACTTACTCTTGAAGTAGTCAAAGCTTGAGGAATCACCAAGCTTTTTTCAGCTGTGAGTTTAATTTCTTCCTCGTCTACATCATTATCATGAACGAGATCAAAAGACTCATTAGTTACACCATCCTGTTCTTCCCCTTTAACATAGTTCACACGAGTGCCCACTTGACGATTGGGACAATCCCTCACACAATAACTAACTTGGCCACAAGAAAAAAAATATATAATGGTTGATTTTCACAACCACCATATTAGCAGGAATGCAATTAGGTTTCAGATTGGTGTAGATGTTTTAGTAGGGTTCTTAGTGTTATTGACAAGACTACCACCCCTTCCTCTTGAAGATTCGCCACAAATGCTGCTCCCCCTTTAGAGCAATCTTAGCCTTCATTTTAAAATTGAATCGCTATGATCATTAAGTTTCCTTATACAATGCATCTCGATGTCATCACGAAATGACGAGCATAACCCCATATCGAGCTGAGAATTTATCTTCAATTTCTCATATGTCATTTTGAACCATGAGTTTTTCCCCGAAATGCTTAGTAGATGATCATACCTTTTAATTCTTGATGAATATTGTTAAATTGAGAAAATAGGATTTTATTATAATCAATGGGAAATAACTTTTCTTTCAGTCTTGACTTCATTTTATCCCATGATGATATTTTAGGCTTACCTTTTCTAAGGCGAAACTCTTCATAATCTCCTTAAATTCAAAATTTTCTCCATGGCACCAAGCTAAACAAGAAATTCTCCGGCGTGTAATCGACAATGGAACTCAGAGACTTCTACCAAGGAGAGCATGATGAGTGCAAGATCTGATACCAAATGATGAGGTTGGCTACAAAATATTAGAGGGGATCAATTTCAATCCACCTAAAGGTGTTCTCAAGGACAAAAGTCCTAATACACAATTCTCCAATTCAATTCTACATGGAATGTGCCCCCTTGCCTATAGTTAAAATAGAGAATGAGGCAAGCCTTGGGAACATATAAACTATTAATTCCACCTAAATGATTCCAAGCTACACTTCTCCAAATGTATGCATTCTCCTAAGATTTGCTAGGAAAAACTAAAAGGCCTAGTACTTGTCCCACAATTGTGAGATTTTTTTTTCCTATATATACAAAATCCATTCCAAATAAACACTCAAACTTTATCTAAAAAAATTCCTACAATAAGTTAATCCTAGTGTTAGGGTTAATAGAAGGCGTACCTTGTGCCATTGAATCGGTTGGTCAAACAATAAAAAACTCGTAGAATAATGTCCAATACCTCTTGTGTTCTGACTTAGATTGATTCATCTTCCTTGAATACTAGACTCACTTTCTACTCTCGTGATGCTTGGAACGGCTAGGTTTTTTTGTGATTGATGGAGATGACTTTGTTTCGAGTTAAAAAACCTTCAACGATTTCAGTTATTAGTGTTTTGTAATGGAATTTGTAAAACATAATGAGGATCTTTCTAAAATTCTAATTCAACTTGGATTCCTTAATTACGATTTTCTTTAATTTATAGAATTCATAAAATTAGAAAGCAAACAAGTGATAATAACAATAAATAAATAGGAAAAAAAGAAAGCAAATAACGAACTTACATAACTAATCACCAGGGTTAGTCCATGGGTGTTGATGATCAAGAAATTCCATTATTTGGTTGATCATGGTAAAAGAGTGACCCAAACCCTACCCTTCTAAACCTATGAGTCTAAGACACTCGATTCACAATCCCAATTTAATCCCTAATAGAAACTCTCTTGCTTGCCTTCTCCAAGATGCATGAACCACCCTAATCATTTGGATCCAACTCCACTAACATGGAGTATCCGAATCTCTCTTCAATATCTGTAGCCCTCCCAGAATCTATTTAAGAGATCCACATTTTGAAATGCCTCTACATTGATATAGAGTGTTAATGCCACGTTCCTCAACCCTTATTTATGGGAAAAATTGGTCCCCAGAACTCTAGTACCATAATAAGTAGTTTTCTAGCTCGGATAAATGTAGATCAGCAATTGAAATGCTGAGTTTTGGTGTGATATATGGGCCATTAAATTGTCTAACAAACCGAAATCGTGCTTAACTCTCTTTGCTAGCTTCAGACATGCCATCCTAGACAAAACTCCACCATATGACTTCTAAATCATTTCTCACAACTCCATATTGCTCAAGGAACTTGTAACAAAGAGAAACAAAGATTCCTCTTCAACCTTAGCCATGTTGATTGTCCTCGAACATTTGAATGGAGTGATTAAGCATTCCCAAGTGAACGAAAACCAACTTTCTTTATCGCCATTTGGAGTCATTGTCCATCAACACCTGGCCACCCTCACAAACTTCATAAATACTAACCCATGACCTATGGGATAGTATATGTGTAGCACTACTATTAAATACGTCATTTTAATCACAACTAGCCATTAACTACTAATTTCTTCTTAGAACTTCTTGAAGAAGCATCTCCCACTTAATTAGCTTCATTTCGGTGTTGCCACCGAGTAAGGCTGTTTTTTATCAGTAACATGGGTGAGGGCCGATTTTAAACACAAGTCTATATGGAGATACATATCCAATGTTTGTAACCCTTCTAGGAGGCTTGTAGAAGACCTTGGGACGCCTCCATTGTGTGGGATCCATGCTTGTGCCGAGTCCCTCTCCCCTTTTTTTACAAGGAAAACCTGAATCCCGGAGCCCCAATGCTAGGTTTCTGCTCAACATAAGAGAGTGTAGGCCCACCCTTGGTGCGGTTGCCATATTTCCCAAAATAGTCCTACGGGATTCGTGAAGGATTCCAAACACATCTCAAAATTTTCGACAAAAAGAGGATGATGTGAAAATTTTATAGGCCATCAACTACTAAATTCTCCTAAAAAATTCCATGACATGTTTCAGGCGTAAATCTCAGTGAAGGAAGCAGTGCAACAATGTCTGACGATGAAGATGAATTGCAGATGGATTGCTCTTTAGATCAATTAGGTGCTGATGGACATGACATGATGGGTTTCGGTCCATTGGTTCCTACAGAATCTGAGAGGTCACTAATGGAGAGAGTTCGACAAGAATTGAAGATTGAACTGAAACAGGTGATTCTTTTCACATTGAACTTAATTAAACCGAGTGGACTTTGTAATCTATGTTGATTCATGGGCAGTTGAACTAAGAAAAATTCCTATGTGGTGCAGGGTTTTCGATCTAGAATTGAAGATGTAAGAGAGGAGATACTTCGAAAGAGAAGGGCAGGCAAGTTGCCTGGTGATACAACTACAGTGTTGAAAAATTGGTGGCAACAACACTCAAAATGGCCTTACCCAACTGTAAGTAAAGTAACTACATTCCTTATTTTCTTTGAGAGCATATATATTGCCACACCAACTAGAACTGAAATTATATATTGCCCACCAAATAAGGATGTAGACACATAAAAAAAGGGAACCTTCAGTTTCTTCCTAAATCACTTTGTCACTCTCATTAACTACCAGTCCTTTAATGATCGAAGAGCGAAGAAGAAAAAGAAATGAAAAGGAATCACGATCATTAAGAAAAAAAAAATACAATGGTTACTCGCCACGTCTTGTGCATCATATTTCATTTATTGTTTGTGTCACAATATGAGCTCTATTATCTTTTATTGCATGTGAATTGGGTATCTCGAATTTTATCTTCCGGGTGAGGCTTGTGATCCAATTGGGTGGTGATCCCACGGCCTATAGTGTTAAGGGGTGGAGGGGCTATCACGACATCGAATTATTTTTTTGGTGATGTTTCATTGGTCTTCCTTATCGATTTGGGACTATTAGTTCACTTGGAGTGAAATCTCTTGAATATGGTCCTTAGTAGTGAACCATGTAAAATCTTTGTTGTATGCACGAGTGCTCTTTCTTATTCTCTCTTTTAAAAAATATTTATTATGAGTTCATTGGGATCCAAAACTTCGATTGTTTCACCCATTTCTTGCTAGACTTTAAAAAATAAAATCTGACTGATTGGTGATTTGTTCCTCAGTGAATGGGAAGTTCTTGATGATCATTTGGTGATTGATATGTAATGTTTTTACAGGAAGACGACAAAGCCAAACTTGTGGAGGAGACAGGTTTACAGCTGAAACAAATTAACAATTGGTTCATCAACCAAAGAAAAAGAAATTGGCACAGTAACTCTCAATCAGTTACAGCGTTAAAGTCTAAGCGAAAAAGGTAGACCAAATCATCTATTTGTTCCAAATGATGAACAAGAACATAATACTTATTGCAGATAATAGGTGTTAAATGTAAGATCTGTGAAAGGTGGTTCTACCCAAACATCACTAAATCTCTGGAAATTTGATTAGAAGTTTGGAATCAAATACAAAATGTAATATATGTTGTTGAAATATGATACATATGTAGCATTTTCATAGAAGGATGGGGTCTTTGAAAATTTCTGATGTTAGATGACATCTTAATTAAACACTATTGATTCATGCATGTTTGGCTCATAGTTTTAAAACTCAAATATTGACTCACCATGAAAAAATACATATACTAAGTTCGGGTCCCAAATAAGTGCGTCGATTGAGTTGATAAGTTTACTAGATTATTTCTTCAATTGACTTAGTTAATTCCATTAAATTTTGGATGCAAACCACCCTGAAGTCCAATCGAATCGACTGAATTTTAAGTTGACTCAACGAATTTTAAAACTATGGGTTGGCTCACCCTTTTGTGAGGTGGATGCTTAAAGGTCAGCCTGACTAGCAATTTCCAAGCATAGTAACCAAGTCGGATTCGGCAATTATTGGTTGGGGTTTCAATTTGGTTAATTTAGATGAGTTCGTAAAACATTTGGGAAAATTTGGGGTGATTATATGAAGAGTCGTGATGAAAGCAGTGCGCGACTGGCATGTCAAGGGCACATAACATAAATCTTTTTCATCAGGATATACAAGAAAAAGATGTGCGGTTTTATGCCCTTGTCACATTGGTCACATACCCAACCGCATGCATTTATCATTATTTTTATATGAATAATGTTTTGGATATAAAAGTCAAATTTTGTCCTTGAGATTTAAAGGTCAAAGAAATTAGATAAAATATAGAAGATATATAACGGATATGAATTTGACCATATTCACCTATTAATAAATTGCTGATTAATTGGTTGGTCCCTTATTTGGGGAATTTGTCAAAATTTTGAAAATTTCAGAGAATTTTGTGACTATATACATTTTTAAAATGTTGGATTCAAGCATTTTCTTTGTGGGTTTTGGAAGTTCTTAAAGTCCTTGATGAAAGATCACAAGCCAAGTTTTTGGGTGAGATCGAGTTTTAAAACTATATTATCAAATTAATGCCCCTCGGAAGTAAATTTCTCACTTTCAAGGGACTAGCGGATGAACAATTTTTATATTTTTTTGATAACCAGGTATCTTAGTAGACAACGGATTGGGCTCGTATGTATGGGTTTTGCCTAGTCCATAGATCATGGTCTTGTCCAAGGACTAGTCTCGGGGCATGTGCACGCTTGCACATCACACGCATCAGGTCCGTAAGGGTGCACTCTCGCGAGAGGCCTATGTGGAGTTAATGCTCATACCGAGTAGAACATTTTAATTTTATAGGTGTATTTTATTGAGAGGATATGCACACAACACAAGTGATAATAAAAGACATAACTAGAGTCACAATATATGATTTAAGGATTTCGTTAAAAGTGCGATAAATACAATTTGAAAATTGGAATCTAGGATATTTTGATAAAAATTATTTTTTTTCAAAGGTCATTTTCCATACAAAATCCAATTTCCAAAGTATATTTATTGCACTTTAACGTGTGGGGCACACATTTACAAGACCTACTAAAAAAAGTCTTTTGTAAAAGGCCTTCAAAAGACTTTTCTCATACTAAAAATACCCTCAAATGCTTTATACCAAAGTGGATTTAATGCACCTACAAACACATTAACAAGACTCTTTACTTACCCATGGGGAGTTAGTTGAGAGGGTAAGAAGCGACTAGGAGTGTTCCCAAGTCATGACTTCAAATCTCTATATGCCTCTCAACCAAAAGGTAGCTATTTTATGGCTTCATGTGACAAGGTGGGATGGTGCGTGCGGTCAAGAGATTAGTCCTGTTGGATAAGGTTGATTTTTGGGTAGGGCAAAACCCGATGGACCAAGGGCTGACCCGTTACCACAGGGGCCACCTCGTTACAAAAAAAAAAAACTATTTATTTAGAGAAACTCACCTTGATTTGGATTTTCGACCATTGTAAATTAGACTTTTGCAGCAGTAGATAGAAGTTATGATGGACACGAAATCATAGGAAACTAAAAAGAACTAAACCCTCTCAATGAAGAAGAAAAGTCTAAAGGAAACTAATTAATACCATTTAATTTCTACCCATTTTAAAACACCCTTTATTGCTTATGTTAGAGAGAAACCAAGACACAAGTTAACGTCACCTAACAACATTGCTCACTGTTTAAGCATCACACACCACATTTTAAATTTTATTTATGAAATTACCATGATACCCTCAATTGATTATACATTCCAATTATGAGTGATTTTTTTTGTCACGGTCCAATAGAAGTTTGACATGTGGTGCGAATGACATAAGCAATAGAGAGCAAGTTTCACTCGGATTTCAGATTAAATCCGTACCATTTTAAGTCCTATCGGGTCTAGGTTAGGGGTGTCAACCCGTTTGACCCATTTTGACACGTTTAGTTATTCTATCATTAACGTGAAGTTTTATATGTATCAAAAAAAAAAAAAAAAAGAATTTTTTAAAAGTGAATGCTAACGTCCAAAACCTCATGGGAACATTAACATTATTCAATACTTTTTTTTTTCTAATAATACGCTTCCTCATTTTGTCCTTTAGTGAAAAAGAAAAAAATGTATTGGTCTTTTACACTATAAATGATTGTTTACATAATAAATACTATAAGTATTTAAGTATTTTGAATTAATTTTTTTTATATGTAGTAAATGCTTTGGCAATCAATACCGATATAATAATCAATGTATTTATTATTGAAGTAATAAATGTATTTATTGTGTAAAAGACTAACATCCCCTTGTCTTTTTCATTAAAAGACAAAATTTTGAGGAGTATTATTGGAAAAAAAAAAAGTGTTGGACAATGCTAATATCTCCATGAGGTCTTCGACGGTAGGATTCCCCTGTTTTAAATTACAATTTTTTTTTTTTTTGTACTAAAATTTTTTAGAATTTTTTCACAATACATTATTTTTTCAAATTCTATAAAATATAAAGGGTGTTTTTAACATATTTTTCAAATAATTAATAGTTAAGCATTTAATTTGGGAAAGAAAAAAAATATTTTATTTATTAAGTTGTCTATTTATTTATTTATACTTTTTGAATTTATTTTTTCATTGAAATTTAAGGACGTGTAATGCTTGATTCCTTATATGGTGATCCGTGTTTGGGCAAAATGACCCTTAGTAAGATTTATGATCTTGCTAAATAAGGTAAGTATGCCATAATGAAATATGCCTTGCTTTCCCAATAATAATGAAAAACACTTTCCTTTCCTTACTAAGTTATTAAGGAAAGTTTTCTCACCACTTCATCTTATGACATCCAAAAACATGACCCAATGCCACAAATGGTTTGTAAAAGACAAAATTATATGAATTTTGAAAAAAAAAATTATTAAAAGAAAGTCAATTTTCACCATTGAACTTAGTTTATGGTTGTGTGACTTTATTTTTAGTAATGGTATTTTATTTTTTTTATCAAGAAAGTGAAACTTATTTTTTTCAATAAAAAATATAATTTTGTTAAACATGTTACATATGGATTGGATCAAGTATACCTATTTATAAATGGGTTTGACTTAAGTTTCTGACACGATTATTAAATGGGATGGGTTTGGGTTTGATAAAATTTCATAATGTCTTTACCTCAACATGACACGAACACAACACGACCCATTGTCACCCCTACACACAACACAATGACAAAGGTCACAATATATAATTTAAGAGTCGTGATGATCTGACTCCCCCACGTGACATGCTCAAAATATTCTCTTGATGTGCATGTATCAAAACCATAGATCGTTTGCCTCGAGATACATATCTACACATCTCCATAAATATGTGTAATTGTGTATCCAAGGCAAAAAATTTATGATTCTAACACATGTCACATCAGGAGAGTATTTTGAATACGCCACATGGGGGAGTCAAAAAATAATTATTCATGATTTAATGGGGGAACATTTATGATTCTTTCACCATAAGCCTTTAATGATGACGATAAGTTTAATAATTGTTAGACTTAGTCACTTGGAGAAAAAAAAATTCTTCTAATGTCGCAATCCAGTAAACCTGCTTTGATTTTTTCAACATAATAAAGGAGAGTTACTATTACCACACCAACTTTTACTAACGCCACACAAACTCTGTAATTTCTTTACATCAGAAGTGGTGTGACATTAGTAAAAGTTGGTGTGCAATAGCAACTTTGTAATAAAGGGATCGTTTTTTTAACATGTGCCCTAAGGGCAAACATTTAGGTGCATTAAATATGCTTTGTAAATTGAAATTCCTAACAAAAAATAAATAAATAAATACCCTGGAAAGATTTTTTTTTTTTTTTTTTATATATATGAGAAATACCTTCAAATACTTATTTCTAAAGTGTATTTAATGTACCTAAACTAAACAAATGTTAAAAAGTCCCTAAGGGGAGATTTGTTCAGCAAAAAAAATAAAAAATAAAAATAAAAACAATGATAAATAATTGATTGATGGTCATCCGATCGGATGGTGTCTTAGTGGTGAGATATTGTTAATATGGTACCCCATTCAGCATAACATCATTCCTTGCATACTTAGATTTATTAAACTATATTCTAAAGTATGAAAATAATATAAATAAGACTTTGACTTAGTCAAATTCTAGAATTTCTAGGTCACAGTCGTCATTCCTATCTAATCTAATTTAATTCTAGAACAGATGCTTATTTCCAATTAATTTTTTATTATAAATAAGGTTGTTAGAAACTTGGGAGGGTTGTATTCCTTGACAGGTCTAGATATCAAAAATACAATAAAATAAAAGAAAAAGAAAAAATAGTGCTATTGTCAGTCATCCTTTTTATATTGTCAGGTATAGTAAAAAATTATTATTAATCATATTTGATTATTTAACTCTAATATAAATTATTATTATTTATTATCCTTCTTCTCTTCTTTCTAGAGCTCTCAAATTTTATGAAAAACATATGTTCTCAATAATGTTATTGACCTTATGCACACATGACCGACATTTCTTTTTTGTTTTCTCTAGTAGAGTTATTTCAAAATTTTCTCGAGAAAAATTTTAAATTGACTTTCTACTACATTGCGCTAATGTTGAAGTGCGCACATAACCATAGATTTTTCCTTGTATATAAGAAATTGCTTTAGAGCGGCTCTTAAATCTTTTCCCAATAACTCATATGCCGTGCCATCCAAACCCCTCTAGAAGTGCGTTCTATGAATTTGTTATTTATTAGAGTCGTGATAAATTGAAGTGCAAAATTGACATACTTGATTGATGCTCTAGACATGGCATTGCACAAAACCATAGATATTTTTCTTCGAGAAATACAAGGAAAAAGATTTATGGTTCTGTGCACATGACACATCAAGCGCGCCAGTTTATCATTATTATATTTATTAATCATTATCATTCAACTCTTCTGATGATTATATATATTTAATCCAATCTAAATATGTCAATTACATAATATCGAAGAAGTGTCCATTTTATTTTTAAGTATTGATTCTATAAATCACATCCTTAATTATTTTTTTCGATCTTTTATGTATTAGTGAACTTAAATAATAGAAGAAGTATATATATATATATATATATTTGTTTACCTTAAGCCCTCAATTAATGTTTTTTTTTCGATAATCAGGTATCTTTGTAAACAGTGGGCTGAGCCCGTAATTGTGCTTTGTCCAAGCCATAGACCAAGGTCTACTCCTGGGGCATGTGAAACACCCTCACATCACACTTGTCTGGTAAGTGAGAGTGCACCCTCACTAGTGCCCCTGAGGAATTAATGCTCACAGTGGGTATCAAACTCACGTCCTACGACATTAATTAATTAATAATGTTGTATCTCTAGTTATTAAAGTTACATTGCATTTGTCACCCTCCATAAAATTGATTTTGAAATTATTCATATCTAATTTGATTTAGCTACTATTGTCACACCAATTTAAAATCTCCAATAAATAATATGGGGTGTGAGAAGTAAATCCAAAAAACACTTTTTTTTTCTGTTTTTTTCCTTCTCATCTAAGAGAAGAACAAGTTGGAAGAGATACTCTCTCTCTCTAACAAGTTGGAAGAGATACTCTCTCTCTCTCTCTCTCTCTCTCTCTCATAATCTTCACCCTACCAAAAAACCCTTCTTTCCAAAAACCCAAAGTTTGTTCCAAGATCAGAGATTTGAAGAAACTCAAAATCTATGAAGTCTTTGGAGATTGGAATCGATCGGCCAAATGATGCAAAATGCCACAAACAAAAACACCACCTCCACCCCTATAAGTGATGGTCACCTCAAATTTGAGGTCTTCACAGATGGTTGGGACTATGATGAACCTAAATGACTTGATCTAGACGGATGGATGGATGCATCAACTCGAGATTGTCTGTAGTGACTCACGCACTCACTCGTCTCATTAAGAAATAAGCTTGAAAAGGCTCGATCCGTTTCTTGCATCGTTAACAACCCTTTTGTACCTTGGGTGTCTAATGTGACAACCAATTTGGGGATCCCATATGCCATGTTACAGGTTCAATCATGTGCGGTCTACTCAATTTACTACCACCATTTCCATCGATTAACATCTTTCCTAACAGTAGAACAACCAAATCTCCTTGGTTTGCCCACTTTGAAATTAGACAAAGTATCAAGTTTTTTTTATTCCATCAACTCTCTATGTTTCACTAAAGAAAGTCATCTTGGGACAATTCGATAATCTGTCAAAATCATTCTTTATGTTGGTCAATTCATTTGAGGAGCTCGAACATGAAACTCTAGAATCCATGTCACATCTCTCATCGTTAAGGTATTTAATGAAATGTATAAAAGAAGAATGGATGCAAAGGAGTATCAATTCATCTCAGATTTTTTGTTCTAAAGCATTGGTGTGTACTTAAAACAACGGTAAATGGTGGGCACATTCTTTTTTATTAGTGGGGCACATGGAATTTTATTAATTGGTGTGGCAATAGCAACTCTTTTGATTTATCAAATACTATGTCATTGCAAATACACGCACGTAACTTATTATAAAATTTTAAACATAGAGAAAATCTATAATGAGAGAAGGCAGAGAAGAAGTGGTTCATCACCAAAATTTGAGTGGTCATAAATGCCCCTATTTTTATATTTATATTTAAAATAAATGGAGTTACTTTTTATGATAAATAAAGAAAATTGTAGCCCATGGGCATACAATTACATTTCTTAATTTTCAAAATTATAAAAATATCTTCTTTTTATTAATAAAATCTTGAGAAATCCTTTAATCAATATTTTAAATTATAAATAAATCTTTTTTTTAATATATTTGCATTTGCATATATACCACCTTCTTGTAATTATTATAATGAAAGAAGGTGAGTATTCTTTGCTCAAATCCACCTTCATTTATTTTCAAAATTATCTTTGGATCTTGTTATCATTATCATTTATATATTAAGAAATATAAGTACTGTTAAAGTAAATTCATAACAAACAATTTCTTTAAATTATAATTATAGGGTGAGCATTATTGACAAAAATTATAATTAATTATTGAGTCATGATAATTTAACTATCCCATGTGGCAAACTCAATCAATTACCTGACGTGAGAAACTCGAAAACAATAGATTTATCCTCTTCGAGATACACAATTCCATCGAGATACACTTGTTATGAATAAGTGCAATTGTGTATCTCGAGGAGCATAAATCTATTATTCTTGAACTTGTCAGGTCAGGTAGTCGATTGAGTTTGCCAATGGGATAGTCAGATTATCACGCTTCTTAATTATTTTATAAAATTAAAAAAAAAAAAAAAAAACTCTTTATTACATTAAAATTATTACATAACAACGAATTATAAAATTATATCATATATTTAATTTTTTTTTAAAAATAATCTTTTAAATTAATTTTAAAAGTTTTAATCCTTATTACGTAACTTACGAGTTAATAAAACACCGTCATGTTTTTCTTGTTTACCGATGAAACGTCTTCTCTTTTACATTAAATTTACTGTAGAGTGTTGATTCTTCCAACCAATAAGATTTCGTTCCAAAGCTGAAAAACAGAGATGAAACTTCATCTACGAAGAAAAAGGCGGATTCGATAACAACTCTCTCTCCCTTTCTCTCCTCAGCTGTTGTAACTTGTAAATGATTATCACAGGTAACCTTTCTCTCTCAATTTCTATAATTATCTTTTCTTAATTCTACAAAATCACCCAAACCCAGAAACCCAATTCAAGTTAAATCCAACAAACCCATTAAAAATCTCTACTCAAACACCCAAACAATAGGAACAAAACTTAGAATTAAAGTATCCACTTTGATTTCTTTTCTCTTCTTCATCCCCCTTTTTTTTTTTTTTTGCTTGAGAATTTAGCATAGAAAAATTCATTAAAAGGGGACAAAAACCTCCAAATTTTGATGGAGAATTACAGTTCTCCGTATTCTTACGGAGACCCATATCGATATCCTCCACCATCACCTCTTCATCCTCAAAACCCAGATCCATATCCACAACCCTCTGCTCCAAGTTCTCATCTTTATCCCTACAATTCATCTTATTCTCCCCCATACCCACATCATCAACCACCACCACCACCCTACCAGAGTCATTCTGGACCCTTGGATTATCAGTATCTATACCCCCCACCACCTCAAACCCCCACCCGTATCCGTATCCGTACCCGTACCCGAATCCTCAATTTCCCCACTCGGCTACTCAGACTTCTCCTCAGCCGAGTTTACAACAACATAGTAGTTTTCAATATGGTTCGTCGCATTATCAGCAGCCCGAAAGTTTCCCACAGCATCCCGCCCGTGCAAATAGCTTCTCTGGTTATCACAGAGAGGATAATTTGGCTTCTATAAGTGTTAAACCATCAACCAATCAGGATAGCATCAATGGGTCGACGTGGACATCCCCATCTCACCCTTCTCTTTATCCTCCTTTGGACAATCTATTAGATAATTTAAGATTGTCTGATAATTACCCTTCTGCCCCTCAATCACCATCAATTTCGTCAGTTTCGAATTCATCACCTAATTATCAGAGCAGCGCGGGGTACAGTAATAACCAAATGGATATGCATGGTTATACTAATAATTCACTCTCAAGTAGTGGGTATGCCTCGTCGCCGATGTCTTCAGAAGGTTCACAGCATAGTCAGTGTCTACAAATAGTGCCGGTTCAGTCATCTAAAGGGTCTTTGAAAGTTTTGCTATTACATGGGAATTTAGATATTTGGGTGTGCGAGGCGAAAAACCTTCCAAACATGGACATGTTTCATAAGACGTTAACTGGAATGTTTGGGAAGAAGTTACCAGGGAGTGTAGCAAGCAAAATTGATGGGCACATGCCAAATATGATAACCAGCGATCCATATGTCACGATTTCGCTGTCCAATGCTGTAATTGGGCGGACTTTTGTGATCAGTAATAGTGAGAATCCGGTTTGGATGCAACATTTTTATGTGCCCGTTGCACATTGTGCTGCGGAAGTACATTTTGTTGTTAAAGATAGCGACGTCGTAGGTTCCCAGATTATAGGGGTTGTGGCAATCCCAGTTGAGCAAATCTACTCAGGAGCAAAAATTGAGGGATCTTTCCAAATTCTCAATTCAAATGGGAAGCCTTGTAAGCCCGGAGCTGAATTAAGGATTTCAATCCAATATACACCAATTGATAGACTAACAGATTACCAGTATGGAGTGGGTTCTGGTCCAAATTTGGTTGGGGTTCCAGGTACATACTTTCCTCTTCGGAGAGGTGGAAAAGTTACACTTTACCAAGATGCCAATGTTCCTGATGGTAGCCTTCCGGCTCTAAAGCTCGATCACGGGTTGAACTATGTGCATGGGAAGTGTTGGCTTGATATCTTTGATGCAATTAGTCGGGCACGTCGTTTAATTTACATTACTGGGTGGTCCGTGTACCACAAAGTCAGATTGGTTCGAGATGTTGGTCATTTGTCAGACTGCACCCTCGGGGATCTTCTCAAGTCCAAGTCACAGGAGGGTGTAAGAGTGTTGCTTCTTGTATGGGATGATCCTACTTCAAGGAGCATCTTGGGTTATCAAACGGTAAGGTGAATCAGCCTTGTTTTTATTAATGATGTTGGTGTATTTTATTTCCTAGCATCATTCAATCTCAAATGGCATGCAAATTGTTTTGCTTGGTTTACTATATTTCTCAGTGTGATTGTTGAATATTCCTATTTGGTGATTTTGGAAGAACCTAGCATAAGTTAGTATACGGAAGGCTCCTGATTTTTCACTCGTAGAGGAACTCCTCGCTTGCTGTATGAGTTGCAAAGACATTGAAAATAATGAGCCTTTTAGCCTTCATTGTAATTTGGTAGCTTGCCATTCTGGGTAAATTCGATCCTTTTGAGACTAATGTTTGTTAATTGTAATCAAATATTTGGGATAAGGGGATATATTGTGATGATTGAACTGAATTTCTTGACAAAGATATAGCTTTATATAGGGCTCAATGGGAAAAATGGATTCGTGTTGCGACCCAAATATTTGGTATGAGCCATAGATGACGAGGATGAGTACCCAAAAGCTTGTTTGAAGGTTAGAGTGTATAAGTTAAAATTAACTTCAAGGCTTCAAAGATAGGATTTCAAAACTTTTAAATTGTTCTCAAGTAGTGAGGTATGTATTGATAGTTATCAATGGTTGTTACAATCCCTTCAGCTATTAAATTATATACATCCAGCTGGCACAACAAAGCATTTCATGTAGCATACTTATTTTGTATGCTTATGCCCCTGTGCAAGCTTTCTACTGTCCTTTTTTTCCTTAACATTGGTCATAAATGGTTCTTTGATGACTTTTGGTTAGCTTAGTATCCTTAGATATTCCACTTATTTTCTCATTTTGGTTGTGTTTTCCTCACCTATTTAAAGTTAGTGAGAGCTTTATAGTATTTTTTTTTTTACTAGTTTGCTCATCAAATTTTTATGATGTCCAGGATGGACTCATGCAAACACATGATGAGGAGACTCGGCGTTTTTTCAAGCACTCTTCAGTGCAAGTGTTACTTTGTCCTCGATCTGCTGGAAAACGACATAGCTGGGCCAAACAGCAGGTTAGATATTAAATGATACTATGCATAATTTTGTTTGATTTTAATCTTCATTGTTTTTTTTCCAAATTCGTTTGGGATCAGCCAGTTCTAATTAGTTTTGACTGGAAAGTTGAAGCTTGTTAGCTTGAAATGTTGTTTGTCCATATAGTGGTGATATTTTTCCCACTAAGTTTCTATTGGACTCTAGATGGGAAATTTTTTTCTTTGGAATCCACAGTCTACTTATCTCCACCGAAGCATCTGTTGTTAATCGAGCAAGGGAAAATATATTTTTTTTAAATGATAAGGGGAATACCCCATATATTACAAAACCCTATGGTTGTCAAGTCTTCTTCTTTATTTATTCTTTTGTTCTTGAATCGTTGCAGAATTTATCTTGATATGCATTTTTCTAAAGATTGAATTATATTTAGAATAATTACATGTGTTATACTACTTTAGGAAATTTTTATGGGTGTGCATTTTGTCGGGCTTATAAAATTATGGTCCTGCTTGGTCTGCCTGCAAATAGCCCAAATTTTGCATCGTACATGTAAAAAAAACTCAGAATTTCAGGTGAAAATATAAGCTTTAATTAGAATACAGCTAGAGTGCAACCTTCTAAGATCTCTATGAAGTATTCCAAATGCAAGAACAAAACCAAAAGTCATCAAACCATTTTTCTTCTCTTTTGTGTGTATATGTACATGATCTCTTGAGAGATTTATTGATACATAACATGTGAAATCATATTGTAGATTTCATGAGTCTTTGACATTTTGTACAGGTGTATTCTTCCAATAAGCTGTCATCAAGCCTACTCATTGGAAGACATGAAGTCCTTGCGTATAGGAAACAATCTTCCCCATATTTTCTTTTCTCAATAAAACCGTTCACAATGTAATCCTTGCTAAAATTGCGTTGTTTAGCGACATTATATTATTGCCATTTTTTCAGTGTAACTATTTAGCTGTTCTGAATACATATTTTGGGCTACTTTTGTAGTGTTTTTCGATTTCTGTTTAGGATGTCTTTTACTATTTTATTTTACCAGTTTAACCTTCTCATATGGGAAATTTGCACGAATCTTGTCCCCAATTTATTATCAGGAAGTTGGAACAATCTATACGCACCATCAGAAAACTGTGATTGTCGATGCTGATGCCGGTGGCAATAAGAGGAAAATCATTGCTTTTGTTGGAGGACTTGATCTTTGCGATGGGCGATATGATACTCCAAAACATCCCTTATTTAAGACATTACAAACACTGCATAAAGATGACTATCATAACCCTACTTTTACGGTGATTGATCTTTCCATCATTTTTCTTCAATGCTGCTGTTTTCTAACTTAGAACTTTTTTTGTTTTTTTTTTAACATTAACCATGTCTTTGGTGTTTATCTACGCAGGGGCCTACTGCTGGTTGTCCAAGAGAACCGTGGCATGATTTGCACAGTAAAATCGATGGTCCAGCAGCATACGACGTTCTCACCAACTTTCAGGAGCGCTGGGACAAGGCTTCAAATCGCCATGGGATAAAAAAACTCAAGAGATCAAGCGATGATGCTTTGCTAAAAATTGAAAGAATTCCTGATATTCTTGGGATGCTTGAAGCTCCATGTCTAAATGAGAATGATCCAGAGGCTTGGGATGTCCAGGTAATATAGCTTGTCAATTAATTTCCACTAGAGTATTTTAGAAATACCCATTAAATTGGTGATAGTTGGTTTACCTCCTTTGACCATAAGTCAACGTTCCGTTTTCTTGATGATTTAATGGTGAATTTTTTTTTTTCTTTTTTCTTTTTTCAAAATGCTCTTCGAATACTAAAATTACTAAATCAAAATTTGGAGGAAAAAAATCACTGTTACATCATCAAGAAAAAGCAACCTTGACTTACGGTCAAGGGGGTAAACCTAATATCACCAATTTAACAGAGGGGTGTTTCTAAAATACCCATTTCCAGTATCACTTTTCCTTTTGTGCTGGTTTTTGAGAAATTCTCTAATCTTTTTTGGTGATAACTCCCAACAACCGAAGATTTTTCGTTCAATTGATTCAAATTCTGTGAAAGGCTTTCCAAAGGATCCAAAAGATGCTAGATTCAAGGTGAGAGAGAATTCAATAATTAGCTAACCGTTACATCTATTACTGTATTTCTAAGTCCTTCTTCTGTGGCAGCTATTTAACTACTTCCTTTATGCAGCAGAACCTGGTCTGTGGCAAGAATGTACTAATTGATATGA
The DNA here is from genome assembly GCF_017979445.1 of Akebia trifoliata. Taxonomy (NCBI): domain Eukaryota; kingdom Viridiplantae; phylum Streptophyta; class Magnoliopsida; order Ranunculales; family Lardizabalaceae; genus Akebia; species Akebia trifoliata. The sequence goes on from NC_141386.1 coordinate 32,505,843, forward strand.
GTATTCATACAGCATATGTAAAGGCCATTCGAGCTGCCCAACATTTCATTTATATTGAGAACCAATACTTCCTTGGGTCATCGTATAATTGGGCTGCATACAAAGACTTAGGTGCGTGCTATAACCTTTAATTTTTAATTTTTAATCTTTAATTTTTTTTTGAAAGATAAAGTGTAATATTGTATTAAAAATGGTTGTTAAACACAAAAGTACAAATGTATATAGAACTCAAAATACTAATGATAACCTCTTGGACCGATGGTTCCTTCCCTTCGAAGACACTTGAATTTATCTCTTTCCAAAGGTCCCAACACAGAAAAAAGATGGTAAATGCCATAGAATCCTCTCTCTTTCTTGAAAGGCCTGACTAAGCCAACTTTCAAACACCAACAAGACTGAACATAAAGAAAGACATCCTCAAGAAATGGAATAATGACATAAAATAAGACCATACAATATATATGCAATATCGAATTGGTTAGGATGAGATTGACTTACTCACCGGATGATTTGTACATGAGACATAAGATTATCAATTGTAAAAGATTTTATTCGCCACCGTAGACCAAATAAAGAGAGAAACTCTTGAGGGAATTTTGTTTTTGGTCGATCTTCCTCAATGGGGACTATGGTAACATGGGATAGTAGCTCTGTTAAGTCGAATGGCTAGAGGTATTACCCAATCATTGAAATTTTTTCTGAATCCCAAATCCCAACAACACTCCTCTCTGCTTTACCTCATGAAGCTCTTGACTGAGCTGCACCATCTATCCTCCCAGAGTCGGATTTTGTTCCCTCCTAACTCTAAATGTTAACTTTTTTCCTATACGCTGGAAGATTCTTACAGATACCTTTCTAGACCCTGCATCCAAATGACCTTGGTTCCCCACTCTCCCACCCACAAATTTTTCCCTGAATTTGGCCTTAGTAACTCCATTCTACAAACAACTGTGTTCCAACCCGAACCTCCACAACCATTTACCTAACAGTGCCACATTCATTTCTTTTAGTTTGCGGAAAACCAAACCCCTTGCTCTTTGGGTTGAAAAATATTTTTCAACTTCACCAAATAAATTTTACGATTACCTGATCAGTCACACAAAAGAAAATCCCGAATAAACTTATCTTTTCTCTTTACTGCATTTCTAGGCATTGTGAATAGTAAGAGAAAGTAGACTGAGATACTAGCAAGAGAGCTATTTTATCAAGTTCATTCTTTTCCCCTTTGGAAAGATATTTTCCTAGCAAGGGAGTTCTTTTTCACTGTGAAAATCACATCTGCTGTTTTTTTTTTTTTTTATTCTTACATCAACCATGAGTAGATAGCCAAGTCTTTTTTTTTTGATAAGTGTAATAATTTCATTAAGAGGAAAGAGAGAAAAAGGGAGCTGAGATGGGCCCCCAAACAAGAAGAATACAAAGAACCAAAAAAAAACAATAAAAATTGTTAGTAAGTGATTTAAATCCGCTAGTCTCCACAGAACAGCAATTTTTTTCACGCTGATGGAAACATTTTCATTTCTATACTAACCGAAATAGACACCAAAACTGAAATTTAATACCTTGGTCATTCTTATGAGAATTTAACATTTATTCATGTTTTTTCATACAATGACCTATAGCATATTTATGTGACACAGAATGTAGCAAGTAGTCTCTTAGTTTATCTTTTATATAGCAAACTTTTAACAGTGAAATTGCTGATTTTTGTAAGCATTTTTACACACAGGTGCAAACAATTTAATACCAATGGAAATTGCTCTCAAAATTGCTAATAAAATTAGAGCAAATGAGAGATTTGCTGTCTACATAGTTATCCCAATGTGGCCAGAGGGTGTTCCGACAGGTACTGCTACACAAAGGATTCTTTTTTGGCAGGTAAGGTCCAACAACTATCTTGAAGTTTACAAGCGTCAGTATACCAATAGATCATTGATACATTGAAATCTGATTCTTTTGGCGAAAGTGGTTCAACCAATAAGTTGTTACAAATTTGACTTACTTTCCAGGGATATTTTTTAGAGCTACTATTAGCACACCAAATTTTACTTAAAATACACCAATCCACATGTAAACAATACTTAATTTCAAAAGGATTGGTGTGGCAATAGAATTTATCCTTTTGTCCCCCATTTCGAGTGGGTTAGCTGGCATGGAGGCTAGAGCCCACGACCTTATAATTGCCATCCTGAACTTCAATCAATTGAGCTGTAGACTCAAGGCCCTAAAATTTTGATGGTAGGTGCAACATATGACCTCAAGAGCTTGAACATGGCATATAGATTCATGCGTTAAACTACCTACTGGCTTATAAATCTCAAATCTTGTGTATGTCAACTGTAGCATATCACACGTTCATATGTATCAAAGCCTAAGTGCCTTTTTAAAAAAAAAAGCTGAATACGTATTATTCACCAATGGAAAGTTGAAGCCACAAGATTTGTCGAAGAAAAAGTGGAAGCCAAAAGGTGCCATGCTGAAGTCTGTGGAAGTAATACCAGTCTGGGATCAAAACCATGCTTTCACCCACTTTCCTACCCTAAAAGAAGAAAAAAAGATTGGAATGCCATTGTAGTTTTGTTTTAGTTCCATCTGGTACTGATATTTAATTTAATTTCATGAAATCTACTAGTTTCAATGGACAACCAATAACTTCTTACTTCAATGTTCGGTTTATTGAGTCATTGTTGATTTCTGCAGAATAAAACTATGCAAATGATGTACGAGACTATTTACAAGGCTTTAGAAGAGGTTGGGCTTGAGAAGACATACGTGCCAGAAGACTATTTGAACTTCTTCTGCCTTGGCAATCGTGAGGCTCCAAACGGAAATGATGGTGGCAGTCCTACTACATCAAACACCCCTCAAGTATCTTTTTCTCTCTTAATTTAACAAACCCATCTGATAAATTTAAAAAGATAAAAATCTAAAATTTCTTTTCTCTTTTGTTGTTTTGGATGATTTCTAAACCACAAATTTATTGAAACCATATGCTGTAATAACAACTACATTATGACGCCTAACTCTGGTTCTTTTGCAAGTATTTAAATACTTTGCAACCATAAATCCATCAGTCAAGTTTTCTTACAGCTGCAAGACATTTATTAATCTTTGCCTATTGGTATCGCATCATGTTTCAGCCAAATTTATTATTCTATTATGTTCAACATGACTTAAAAAATAAATTTCATATGTTGGTACATAGGCACTCACACGGAAGAGTCGGCGCTTCATGATCTATGTTCATTCAAAAGGCATGATAGTGGATGATGAGTATGTCATAATAGGGTCTGCAAACATCAATCAGCGCTCCATGGAGGGCACCCGAGACACAGAAATTGCGATGGGTGCATACCAGCCTCGGAACACGTGGGCAAGTAAACTCTCTAGACCTCTTGGACAGGTAATCTTTCATACAAATAACTTGTACATTATGTTAGCTTAAGTTCACTGATTCATAGATTTTTGTAGATTTGATTTACTATTGTTGATTCTACCTAATTTTTTTACTTGTGTTCGTGTAGATCTATGGTTATAGAATGTCATTGTGGGCAGAGCACACAGGAACCCTCGAGGAATGTTTTACACAACCTGAAAGTCTAGAATGTGTGCGGTGGGTTAGGTCAATGGGAGAGTTGAATTGGAGACAATTTGTGTCAGATGATGTAACAGAAATGAGGGGTCACTTGTTGAAGTACCCGGTTGAAGTTGATGCGAAAGGCAAGGTGAAGCCTCTACCTGGATGTGAATCTTTTCCAGATGTCGGAGGGACCATAGTAGGAACTTTTTTTGCCATTCAAGAAAATCTTACCATCTGATTCGGGGATTGTTCTTATGCACCGTGGAAATTGATGGAAGCAAGAGCTGGAATTGAACTTTTTGCAAATGTTATGTTGGTAAGGTTGGCGATTGATGTTCTTATAAATATATAATTACATGGAGTTATCATCACTCCATTTGTTTATACAATAGCATTACTTGTTTCGATCAATGTGAATAACCTTCCTGACGTTGTATATGTCAATAATGTTTGGTTAGGGGGTTGGTTTGCTCTCTTTGTTCAGGATTTATGATCAATGACATGGATTTAATTTTGCAAGAACATAAGGATTTAATTGCAGGGTTTTCCATCATTTATGTGAGAAGCAATTTTGTATGCAACTGTTTGATCTCTGAGCTAACGATGGGATGCTTTCTTCTCTTAAGAAAAATTAAAATGGTAATTTAAGGGAGTTACTAATGCCACACCAATATGTATATAAATCATGCAAAAAATGCACAGTTGGTGTGGCATTAGTAAAAACTGGCGTGGCAATAAAAACACTATATTTAATTCTGCAAAATCATTTTCTAATATTCAATCATGCTAACTTTTATTCAAGTGCCGATGATCTAACCTTGCATTCGATGAACAAGAAGCACTATGATCATTTGAATGTCAATGGACGGGTTAAGGTCGAGGTTCGTGGAGCCCAAGCCTAAAGAGGCAGATTGTGTCTTAGACCATCCTTAAACTTTTATAGACCGGAGTTGGCTAAGCCCAAACCTGGTTGGAACAAGGTTGGGCTCGAATTGATTTTTAAACTTTATAAAAGAAAGGAAATCCATGCACTTTTCAAAAACATCATGAGCTGTTTTTTTTTTTTTTTGGTTTTTAATAGGAAATAGAGTCAGACTAACCTTACTAAGTTAGTAAGGATTTCACTCTCACTAAGGGTCTTTGGGCTCACCTTTTGGCATCCAAAAACGTGATCCGACGCTTCAGAGTTGTAGAGGACAAGATTCTATGAATTTATGAAAAAAAAAAATTCCAAAAAAGTTATTATTTTGCATCATTGAATTTAAATTTGAAGTTTGGGAGTTATGTGGAAGTTTAGTAGCTGTCCATTTCCAAAACCTTCAATCAATCTCAATAGAAAAAAAAATTTGTTTTCTTTTTTCTTGGATTTGAGTTTTACGAAGAAACTTAGAGGGCTATGGTGTTGGATTACAGATGTGGTAATCTATTTGAGCAAAACCTTAGTAAGGTTTAAAATCTCACTATCTTAGTAAGAAAAATATTTCTCTAAAAAAAATTAGGGGCCAATCTCCTGCTCTAATTGAAAAATGATTAGAGATGAGAATAAACTTATTATTATGTAATATATTTTTAGTTAGAGAAGTTATATTGACACGCCATGAACTTTAAAAGCAAATCAAAGTTTTAGTTTTTTCTTTTTCTTTTAAGGGCTCTCCTACTCTAATCTCTCTCTATTTTCTTCTTCTCCTCCTCTTCCCTTTCCTCGGATCTTCCTCCTCCAATCTTTCTCTCTCTGTTTTTCATCTTCGTCTTCTTCTTCTTCTCCTAACCTTTGATTCTCCTCCTCCCCCTCCCTTTCCTTCGATTCTCCTCCTCACCTAAGTCGTCAGAGTCGTTATAGGGTGAGAGGAGTGCCTACAAAAAAAACAAAAAAAAAAATTGATCTTTAAGGGTGCCTCTAAAAATTGGAGGCCAATAGACTTACACGGTGAGTCAATAAAATTTTCCTTTTAGTTATACATTTAGTAATGATGATTAGAGATGGAATAGAATATTCTTAAGATTCCCTCTTTCATCAGAAATGTGTATTCATTAATACCATAGAATATAGAATGTTCCTGTAATATAGTTACAATGTCTACGTGGTACATTTTGGTTGGAGTCTAAAACATCTATTACCTACTTAAGCACACGACTTGATGTGTATAAGTTTGGATGCAAACCTACCACGTGGACAACAAAATGTTGTTGTGGGGACACGTCACCGCTCTGGATCGCAACTCGTTAAAATGACGTGGGCACATTTTATTCACGTGAAACTTTGTACTGGGATCGGGACAAAAAAGTAGGTGCCAAAAGTGCCACTCGGCATTTTGGGGGGTGTGGGGACCACTGCTTCCCATAGTAAATGCAAAACTTACTTAATGCTCCCAGATTTTTAGAAAAATCTTTCTTTATGCTCTCTCAACCTTATGAAAAATTAAGATCAAATCCTCGATAATTGAAATGGTTGAGAAGAGATCCACCATTTAAATAATTCATCAAAACGATCGTAAATGGTCAGATCTCCACAATTGGATCTAATCAAATCTCAATCTCAATGTTTGAAAGAGGTAAGGGGCATTAAAGAAAGAAAAAAGATTAATTAATGGATAGGGCTTAAAATGGTACGAATTTTCTCCCGAAAACCTAATGATCTAAATTTGAATTTAATAGATTTGATTTCATAAAGTATATCTGAACTAAAATATGGTTCGGATATGGATTGATGTTCATTGATCCGAGTCGGATCTAAATTAGATACGAGTTCATCCTTATATCCATCAATATCTGAATGATAAATTACTTTACAAGTTGTATTATATATTTTTTAAGTCATCTTTCATCAACTAACAATGATTGGTATAGTGATTAATATCTCTCTCCAAACCTGTTTTAAGCCCTATTAATGAATTATAAAAATGCAGTGATAATCCACAGGTTACGATACCTAGTACGAGCAATATTTCCTCAAGCCACCTGCGAAGGCTCTCTCATTTACCTGTTGCATGTGATGGCGTGCAACATGACGTGCAGGTGTTGTACGTGCCTGAGGGAGGGTCCCATAGGCTTTGGTTTTGGCCTTGGCTCATCCGATCCCCCTAATCGGACGTAACTCTTGAAACCCACATTATAAAAAAAAATAATAATAATAATTTTTTTACATTTAAAAGTTTTTTTAAAAAATTAAAAAGAATTTGTTTGGATTAATTCTAAAAAATATTTTTCAAAAGTAAAAAATTCAAATTTTTTAATAGTAAAAAATGAAAATTATTTTCTATTTTCTATTTTCTGAATGGTACATTTATCCCAAAGTTACTTTCTTCTATAATTATTTTATATTTTGTATTCAATAATATTCATGAAGTAATGAAAAATGCTAAAGTGATTTCCTATAATATTGCATTTAACACTGTGCTAATGTGGAGGTGTGCTCATAATCATATATGCTTTCCTAGAGATACAAGCAAAACATCTATATATGTCTCCGTGCATACCACTACATTAGCTCAATGTGAAAGGTAGTATTTTGTACAATCACTCTAACATTGTTCTAATGTAAATTAACCAAGAAAATGACTCCTCGCCAATTTTTCCCGCTCTTATTATTTGTTATGAGTTGTGATTTTTTGACATCTCCTCTAACATACACTTCTTGATGTGGCATAGGCTAGAATCATAAATTTTTTCTCGGAATACATAACAGCACATCCCCATAAATAGGTGTAATTGTATATCTTTAGAAAAAAGATCTATGCTTCTAGCCCATGCCACATCTCATGGCATATCTTTATTCTACTTTTAATCCCCTGAAAGGGGAAACAACTCTGAAATGGGTAGGCCGTTTCAAAACTTTCAAGGAACCCTCTCTGTTGGATTAAACGTGGTATTTTTAAGGATGTATTTTAAATTTTAATAGAAATATAAGGGTGTGAAATAAATTCCCACCTGTAACGAAGAAGTCCTTTCAAAATGCTGAAGTGGCCAGTCCACTTCAAAGTCCGACTCGGAGTCTTAAAAGAAACCAATTTGAATTACTACTTCTACATTAGAAAATATCTCTATAGAGATTTTATTATTATTATTTTTTTTTAGAAAGATAAATAATTTAGCGGTTAACGAAAACTATATATATAATTTATTTATTTTTTCTGGAGGAAAGTAACCCGCGACGAAGCTCATTTACATTATAGGAATTTCAAATAAGAGATTTTAGTACTGAGAATGGTACACCCTACAACCTACACCTCACACCTGACCCTTATCTGTTTGAAGCATCAATCAGCTAATCACCCCACCCTATCTACGCTGGATATTAGATGCATTTATTCTCAATGCTCCTTGAAGCAAATTATACTTTCCCACAATAAAGTGTCCTCAACTCAAGGAATCTGGATTGTTAGGCCCACCGCTCCCAAATGTCTGTAAAGTCATTAAAATACAGCGTACAAGACTCCAACTACCACCACGACACCACGAAATGCCAAAACAATGGTACTAATTGGCCTGGAAATTGTATGTCATGTGGCATTTTGAGGTTGTTGAGAATGTTTGTAATACTAGTAGAGGATATTTTTCGTTGGGTATTGAGGGGTAACATGTGGGGTAACATGTGGCACTTAAAGATTTGGATTTAGTATGGAGATTCGAGGGTAAGTTCGGTAACTCGATCGCAAATTGACCATGGAATCGGATTCCTTTTGATCGGGGAAATATTGGGTCAAGATTACGTGGTAGAATGACTTAGGCAACTCAAATCCTAACAAAATTTGAGATTAGACGTGACTAATGAAGTAAGAATTTTTTTCAAAGAAAAATCCCAAAAAAGAAGGGTTGAATAGGGAAATGATATCAATTAGAGACATTCCTAATCAAAACAATCTACTAAAATAAATAATAACACAATTGGAAAGAGGATAAAAAAAAAAAAAAAAGATTATAAGATTTTAATTGACCTCTATAAATATATAGACAGATGCACTACAAGGGAAGGATTCTCCCCCCTTTAAATTTTACATTATTTTTATACTAAGATTCTGACTTGGACATCGGAGAGGTGTTGTTCAAGCACACCTAGGGCACGAGGAGTGAAGATTATAAGATATCGTCATAGATCCTAAGGTAGTGTAAGTTTCTGCATCTACAATTTGATGTCATCAGTGGGAAGGAACGATGAACCACGAGAAACCATGTGTTTCAGAGATGGGGTTTCCCTAAACATCAACCCTTTCAATTTTAGGGTTTCTGTTTGTTTTTGTGGTGCAAATGGGACTGATTAGGTTTGGTGAAGGAAATTTTTTAATCATTAGATTTGCTCGAAAAGATTGGTAAGACTAAAATTATTCAATTAGCAAAAAATGGTTAGATTCATTTGATAAAGTGATGAGATACGTCTATGGACGAATTCTACATTTTTCCATCTCTTCTTCAACAATTGAGATCAATTTTGGAAGTGGATTCTTTCAAGTAAGAAATTTACCTGTGTGTATGTGGTGGAGAAGGGGAGGGTTCAAGAAAGATACTAACCGACTTATCCTTCACATTTGGAGTTTCATTTTGTTTTGTAACACAAAGTAGATAAAAGGGGTAACAACATAATGGTAGCACTAAGGTAGAACAAAGTTAATACATAATTAAGGACGAGTTGAGTTTGTGGCTCCAAGTACAATGGAATTGTTGGCCTAGTATAATGTTTGGTGATTTGAGACCCATTGAGAAATAGGAAGGTGTTGTGCTGGTGTGCTTGGTCTATTATTCATTTGACCACAAGGAAAGTAAGGTGATGGTGTGGCCTGACCCAACAAGCAGCCCTTGGACTCGTCTTATACCATGGGTGGAAAAACACAATGGCTCGGGCTGGTGGTGTCAACTCACGATTTGATGAACAGAAGGGAACAATGTCACACCAATTGTGATACTAACAGGTTGTAGAAGAACTTGACGACACCCGACTCATATGGGGAGTCTGGTCCACCTCCTAAGTCGGTCATATGGGATCACTTAATGCAACACTCGACTCATATGGGGAGTCTGTTCCACCTCTTAAGTCAATCGTGCAGGACTACCCAGTGCAACATCTGACTCATATGGGGAGTTCGGTCCACATCTTAAGTCGGTCGTATGGGAGCACTTAGTGCAACATCCGATTCATATGGGGAGTTTGGTCTACATTATAAGTCAATCGTATGAGATCACTTAATGTAGCACCCGATTCATATGTTGGTCCACCTCCTAAGTCAGTTGTGCGAAACCACTTAGTACAACACTCAACTCATATGGGAAGTCCGGTCCACATCTTAAGTTGGTTGTATGAGATCACTTAGCGCACACACACCAAACTTATTTGATAGTCCAGTTTACATCCTAAGTCAATCGTAAGGGAGTCAAGGCAAACCCAACCGTAAGGGAGTCGATTTAAAATGAAAGCCTTAACTCGTAAAAAAAGGCAAATTCGATCGTAATGGAATCGACTTACAACGAAAGTCTTGGCTCATTATAGGAACCAAGCCCGACCGTTTGGTGGTTGGAAAAGTCCTGACTCATTACGAGAACTAAGCCTAACCATTTGGGGGTTGAAAAAATCTTGGCTCATTATGGAAACTAATACCGATCATTCGGGATTGAAAAAGCCTTGGCTCATAAAGGGAAGCTAAGCCTGACCGATTTGGGGTCGGTTTACATCAAGAAACCTTGGCTCATAAAGGAGAGCCAAGCTCAATCGTATGGGGGTCGATTTATGATTTAAAACCTTGGCTCATAAGGGGAACCAAGCTTGGTTTTGTTCTTATTTACTTAAGACTTAGTTCATTTGGGAAACCAAGCCCAATTGTTGAGGGTCAATTATTTAAGACTTGGTTCATGGGGGAACAAAGTCCGATCTTTGGAGGTTGGATTTATTGGATTAGGAGCTTTAGTTCACAGAGAAACCAAGGCTGACCATTAAGGGTCGATAAGAAAATATATTTGTTATTACAAAAAATGAGTACATGGATAAAAACGAGGAATAAAAAAAATGGAGAAATAGAAATAGAATTTAAGAAAAAAGATATCAAGGTATGCAACGAGGTCAACACGTTAAATAACATTGAACATCGAGGCAATCATAATCACTACGCTTTCGAAGGAAAAATGGTCGGTTGACACAAAAGGCATGAATATTAACTGAATGAACCCCAGACCTCATTGACTATTGTAACCTATGAATTTTGAAAAAAATGATGATATATAATTTTTTAAATGTCTTCAATTATTTTATACCGAAAAAAGTAAGACTTCCTAAAAGAAAGAGATTATTAATTTCATCCTCTTAAACAATATCATACATCTGCTTTCTCTCTCTCTCTTTTTCTTTATTTTTTTTCCATGTTCAATTCTCCTAATTCATGGACAAAACACATGACCCCAACTCTGTAAAAATGAAATCCAACTACCAGGTTTTATCCTTTAGGGTAAGAATCCCCAATATATGTATTATCAAGATACATATAAATCCCAATAGTTGTATTTTGTTTTTACATAATTAGGATCATATTTTTTTTTCTCATGATTCATTCTCCATGGGTCACCGAACCCTACCTCATAAATATAAGTTGTGTGAACTTAGGCACTAACGAATTCAATAATCCATGGACAACATTAAAAATATTTTTACATTTTTTTGGAATATTTTTGTTATTTCTCAATTATTTTTGAATTATAACTTAGTGTAAAATTGAAATGTATATAGCATTGAAGATTTCCTTTGAAAAAGGGACAAAAAAGGTTTTCTTTTTCTTCTTAAGTCAATTTGAAGGATCCCATATGCAAAGATTGAAACTATTAAAAATAAAACCAATGTTTCTCCCTCTCTTGTAAATATCATAGTTGGTGTTATCCCTTGTAAGTGTTTATTATTATTATATTTATTTAAATAAAATAAGATATTATTAGATTAATTAAAAATAAAATATCATTTTTATTTTTATAGTTTGGGTAAAAAGGATCTTCGTAAGCGTCCGACTATTTTTGTATTGTATATTTAAAAAGATTAATGTTTAAGTTAAGTAACTTACTCCTAAAAAATGGTCTCATATTGAATAAAAAAATAAAAGAGTTTCCATAAGTTTATATAGGGCCTCTTACTTATTATTTAATTATGTAAGTAAAAGAACCAATACTTTATTATTACTAAGTGTGTATTGTATGTAGATGCTCTCGAGGTGTACTTTTCACTACCCACATCATTGGCAACACTCAAAAGAGGTTATTATTGATTAAAGAGGTTTGATCATGTTCGAATCAAATGATTGTTGGTTCATGAATAGTTGTAATTCTCTACAAAAGTTGAAAGAATGTCTCTTTTCATCCCTTACGCTATGTTTGGATTGAGAAAAATGGAGAGAAGAGAAGAGAAGGGAAGAGAAAATAAATGAGCTTCTCTCCATTTCTCTTGTTTGGATTGTTAAGTGGGGAGAGAAAAGAAAAGAATTGGAGAGAAGAGGAGAAAAAAAAAGTGAGTTTTCCAAAAGTGGAGAGAAGAGGAAAGAAATGGAGAGAAGCCCTTTTAAAATATTTTAGAATTTCAACTCTGCCCCTAAATATCTTTTTAAAGTATTTTAAAATTTCAAAATTATCCCAAGTTCTCTTTTGTCAATCCAAATATGGTGAAAAGAAATTGAGTTTCTCTTCTTTTCTCTTAACGAACTTCTCTTTTCTCCACTTCTCCCAATCCAAACATAACCTTAGGTCATTAGATTGAATCTAATGTGATTCGACATAGATCTAGGCACATAAAAATGAGTATTTTCTAGCATACAAAAATCACAAATCTCTCATTATTTCTATTTTATGGTATGAGTTATGTAGGAAAATTATTGAAAAAACAAAAAAAAAAGGATCGAGAGCAATGGTATGAGGCAATTTTTAAAGAGAATGAAGCAGATCGAATAATATAAATAACAAATAAAATTAAGGTAAATTTGAATTTATTTGAAGAAGACGATGTCTTCGGTGGCACATCTAGTTTGAATGGTATAGATGCTTTTATCTTTTATTTATTTTCAAATAATTTTCATTTAATGATAATTTTAACTAAGAAAATCAGGAGACTTTTTAATATGGCCACGTTTTCTACGTGAAATTGTGGATTCAACCTCATAAAAGAAGCCAAATACGCACCACCGAAACTTTTTGTTGGGGTGGGGTCAACTACTCCACATATAAAGAGATGTTGCAATTTTATAATAAAAATAGCTTTACTTTATCAATAGAATAAACTTTACTTTATAAATCATACAATCATGACTAACTTAGTAAGAGTTCAAATCAAATCGTTGGACCACTATCAAATTAGTAATCCAACGACGCAACCTTTTAAGTTTTATGGTACAATTTAGATTCAAAATATTAAAAAAAAAATTAGAAATAAAAATCATGAATTTTATGACATGGATCATCAAGTTTGCATGGTAACAAACTTGATAAAGTGTCAAAGTGAGGTTTGGTGGGTGTGGATGACTATTTTCATGAATGCAATACATAGTGACATGTGATAATGAAATCGAGTCCCAAGATCAGGATGTGACATCACATCATCTGAGTTTAAAGGAGGTTAACAAACACCTGGGATTAAAGCCAAGGTCTAAGGGACAAAACAAATCGCGTCTCATAGTTCCAAATCAGATTAGTACAGATGTCCAGCTCGAAGCTTGAAATCAGAAAAACGAATCAGATGCAATAAGAGATTCGAATTCTGAAATGTAAGGGATTTGATTAAGATATTATCCACTATAGATTCGAAAAATCAAGGATTACCCTAGATGTGGGGAATCCGTTGTTAAATTAGTCCAATGAATCTAGACTTGATCTTAAAGGAGATACATTCCACTTTGGATTCTAATTCCGAATTGGAAGGAAGATGATATCAATAAAAGGATCATAGAATTTCACCTCTATAAATATCGGGAGTAGAGATATTAAAATGTATGTATTTTCTCCTACACAAAATTTTATCAATTTTTATACTCAATCTAATTAGAGCGTCAAAGAAATTGTGTTGCAGATACACATATGAGCATAGGAGTTACAAATATGAAGCAAAAGATGAAGATCTTAAGGTAATATAAGAAATTACATTAAAAAAATAATAAATAAATAAATAAAGGTATCCTTGGGGTTGTCAAAAACTCCGGAGTTTTTGTAATAAAAATGCAACAGTAGGGTCTTTCTTGTAAATCTCTCACATATAAAATGGTCCCCATCAAAATTTTCCCGCTCAAATTACCTTTCAATCACTGGAAGGGGGCAAATTTTGGAACACTACTTACTGCTGCACTAGAAAATATCTCTGAATCGGCAGATCCACTTTTATTATTTTTAACCAAAACAAAATTGAAGGGTTGCCGAAAACTAGGCTCTCTTTTTCTAACAATCATTTTTCTGGACAAAAGATCCCAAATAAATAAATATAGTTAATTTATTATTTATGAATTTCAAATAGGAGATTTTACAATACCTCATCTATGTATTAAGAAAGGTACACCTTCATATACTTTGCATCATCGTTCATCTAAATCAGCGTAACTACGCTAAAAAAGATTGGAAGCATTTATTCTTAGTGCTCCAAGAAGCATATTATACTTTCTCAAAAGAAGGAAAATGCTGAAGTACCGTTAAATTGATATTGTTTCAGACATTGTTGACGTGGATGTGAATATAGAATTATAGATTCTTTTCATCGAGATACGAGTGAGAAACATCTATGATTCTCTGCACAACAATGTCCTAAACTCCAGCACGACTCATAAAAGAATCTTAACTGCTGGTCAAAGTTTCGAAGAAAAATTACTTTAATCGAATAACTGAGGAAGAATACAGGAACATAAATGGTAAGACTGGGTGTGCTCCCCAGGTCTTGTCTTCGAATCCCCTTCCCACCACCTTGTGTGGCACTTAAATGGGTTTGGGTTAGTCCCCTTAAATCTCGTATGGGGTTGGTCATGCGGGGCCCCCAAGGGAGATTAGTCCGTCACGCTTACGTGAGAGTGTTCATGGGATACTCCCTCGGTTACAAAAAAAAAAAAAAATACAGGAACATAGATTGACACGTGGTGATTAATTGAAGGGAATCAGTTGATACTGAACTCCCGGGAGTACAGGATCTCCAACTTCGAGACCACACTGACATGTCGTCAATATTTAAAGCTCAACATGCCCAAAGAGTAATTCCAGATCCGATCTCGCTTTCTCCTTTCTGCACTCCACTGAGACACACACACACACTCTCTCTTTCTCTCTCTCATGGGGTATCCATCGAACGGTTCATCTGAATCCAATAAGCCATTGAAGTTCCTGATCTACGGTCGGACCGGATGGTTAGGCGGTTTAATTGGTAAGTGCTGTGAAGCTCAGGGCATCGAGCACATTTACGGTTCAGGTCGACTCGAGAACCGATCCTCATTAGAGTCGGACCTCGCAACGGTCCGACCGACTCACGTGTTCAACGCTGCTGGAGTTACCGGTAGGCCCAACGTGGACTGGTGCGAGTCTCACAAGGTGGAGACTATCCGTACCAACGTTGTTGGAACCCTAACCCTAGCTGATGTTTGCAGAGAGAAAGGTTTGATTTTGATCAATTACGCCACTGGTTGCATCTTCGAGTATGATCAGAACCATCCGCTCGGATCGGGGATTGGATTCAAGGAGGAAGATACGCCGAATTTCATCGGCTCGTTTTACTCCAAGACCAAGGCTATGGTGATCTCTTGATTCTCTATCTTGATCTTGTTGATTTACTTTTATAAGATTTAGTTGATCTAGTATGTGTAATTCTGGCTAATTGGGATCTTAATTCGTTGAATATTTGTAGATACGTGTTTCAAGATTTGGATCTGTTAAACGTATTATATCTGCATTTTCGATTTGTGAAGGATTGATCTATTGCATGTTTTAAAGTTTTGTAGCTGTTTTTGTTAATTAGAATGCTCTGATCTGTATATTTCTGATCCATATTTGTGAAGATCGCATATTAATTATGAATAAAAATGCTTACTTTTGTATATTTCTGATCTGTTTTTGTTAGGTGGAATGCTCTGATCTGTAAATTTCATGAACCATATTTTTGAAGATCGCATATTAATTATGAATAAAAATGCTTACTTTTGTAATTTTTCCTTAAATTGTCTTTTATGATGCACACCATTGGTCTTTTTGAGGAGTTTCCTTTGGAAACTGTGGAAGATAAGGCTGGTTTCCTAATACCCTCATTTCATTCCAAAATAATCAGTTGCTCACTTTTAAGTTCTAGAAATCTACTAATGAGCATTGATGATAATTTGTTCCATTCCATGAAATTAGGGCATTTTCATTTACTTTTGCGTGAGGTGGGAGTGAACCCACAAAAAGTGAAGCCAAACCCTCTCTTCCCTATACCAACCCAAACATGCAAGCATCTTGACACACTCAACATCGTCATCTTTTATAGGGAATGGATGGAATACTCTACTGAGATAATCATATATGCACAAAATCTGCCATTAATATCCTTTTCAATGCTCTTTTTTCAAAATAACTTGCATGATAAATTACATGATTAAGCCTTTTTCCCTGTTGGTTTATCTTCCCTAATTTTTTACAGGTGGAAGAGTTGCTTAAGAACTATGAGAATGTTTGCACCCTACGTGTCAGGATGCCCATTTCTTCTGATTTGACCAACCCACGCAACTTCATCACGAAGATCTCACGATATGAGAAGGTGGTCGACATTCCTAACTCGATGACAATTTTGGATGAACTCATCCCCATATCCATTGAAATGGCGAAAAGGAACCTCACTGGCATCTGGAACTTCACCAACCCTGGAGTGGTCAGCCACAACGAGGTCTTGGAGATGTACAGGGACTACATTGACTCCAACTTCACATGGAAGAATTTCACTTTGGAGGAGCAGGCGAAGGTGATCGTTGCGCAAAGGAGCAACAATGAGATGGATGCTTCCAAGTTGAAGAAGGAATTCCCTGAACTCTTACCAATTAAGGAGTCGCTCATACAGTATGTGTTCAAGCCAAATCAGAAGACCCCTGTAGCTTGAAATTTGTAGTTTCAGTCTTTTGGGTTCACTTGTCTTATTTATGAACTCTAGCTCTTATGAATTGGGGTATGGGTATGGACTAAGGAATGGTGGAGTTGATGGGGTTGTGCTGTTGTACTTCTCTCAGCGCAAAGTCTCATTATATATGCATGAAGGGTCGTATCTTATCTTAATTGTGTATTCTTATTTTTCTTGATCAGAAATAAATTGGTGGAAGTTGTTGTTGAGTTAGTTTCTTCTCGTTGTCGTTGAAAGTCTTGAGTTGCTTAATACTTTTTTGAGGGTCAACCATGAGAACTGCAATGGCTTGGTGGCACTCACTTGTTTCTAATCTTATAATAGGGATTGATGAAGTCTGCCAGTAGTCAATGTTTGTTTAGGTTCTGTGTTTTAAAACCTTGGGTTTTGTAAACATGTATGGTCTACCCACATGGGAAGGGCCTAACTGGCCAATCAGGCAATCACCATGGCTTAGATCATTGGATTGGTGATTTGGGTTATCACCTATCCTCACACTGCAAATAACAGCAGAAGTATAGGCTTTTGTGATCAGATCATTGGTTTGAGTTTAAGACCTGATACAGAAAGAAAAAAAAAAATGGCATGGATTAAGTATTTTACTCCAACTTGATAAAATTAGGCTAGTTTTGAGCTTGAGTACTTCAAGTCTGGATTGGCCAAGGTCGGGTCACACAGCCCAAATTGAACCCATAAGAGACATTAGTGTATGAAAATGGAGTGGGTTGAGAAATAGGCGTCTTGGGGAAATCTGTATTTAAAATTTTTACTATTCATTCCTAAACGATGATGTTGTAAATTAATCTCTTCCTCTTCCCCCACCTCACCAACACAGACTCTCTTTCTTTTTCATTTCTTTTTCCCTTTTTTAGTGTGTGTGTGTAAATTTTTTTTTTTTTCAAATCTACGAATCTTTTGTGAAGATCTTTTCAATGATTCCCAGCAGATTTTTTATGCACTAAATGACAGGCTCATGGGACAAACTTGAAGGTGATTTTTTTCCATGATAATTGCATCTGTGGTTGAGAAAGAAGCAAAGCATTGATATTTCAGTACAGAAGTAAGGCATGAGGAAATAGGAAGTACATTTCAATCACTGTTTCAAGACAGTGGCATTATTCCAATTTTGCGGTGTTTGCACCGCGAAAACATTTTAATTAGGCAATTAGGATTTAGTTTCCTCCAACGATCCCATTCTTGAAGGAACCTTTGAAATTAGGTTTCTTCGTTGGAATGGAGTAGGTGTAACTAAGTAGGCATCAGAAGGGAGGACTGTGTAAACCACAAGTG
This sequence comes from Akebia trifoliata, assembly GCF_017979445.1. Lineage (NCBI taxonomy): Eukaryota > Viridiplantae > Streptophyta > Magnoliopsida > Ranunculales > Lardizabalaceae > Akebia > Akebia trifoliata. Next base: position 32,523,776 of record NC_141386.1, read on the forward strand.
GGGTCCTCACTTTATGAGTTTCATCCTTCCACACGATCGAACCTGACATGATAGGTTGTTGCGTTATCTTAGGTCCATACACCTTAACTGTGAACGATCTCTTCTCTCCCACGGCTGTGAAGGGCAGAACAGAAGGCACTACCTTGACAGTGAGGGGACTGGGCATGTCGACCCAAGCATAGTAGGTCGAATAGTTTGTTCCTACATTGGTGACCGTCCTAGTGAAGGTGCCCATGATCTGCTGACCATCCTCTATCGCTAAAGAGAACGATGGGTAGTTAAGGTCCCAGGCTTTGCCAGCTGTAGTGTTGCAGACACTGGAATCACCTGTGACGAGTCTTAATGTCGAGGTGTTGTAACCCTGCTTGCAGAGGAAATCCACATAGTCTGTCTCATATGCATCGAAGACTAGTCCTGGGTCCACAGCCTTCAATGGGTTGATGTGACCAGAACCGTATGCAAACTCTAAGTCATCATGCTTCCTTGGGTCCATGACCGTAGTTGTAGTCATGAGGGCAGACTTAATGGCAGCGGGAGACCAGGTTGGGTGCACAGACTTGACATATGCTGCGGCACCGCTTGCATGAGGGCAAGACATAGATGTGCCAGAGATAATGTTGTAATTAACGCTCCTCGTGTCATCATAGTAGATTGAAGGAGGTGAAAGAGGAGACCAGGCAGCAAGGATGTCCACACCGGGGGCTGTGAGATCAGGCTGTTTGTTTGTTGTTCATCCAATATTTCAACGTCTTAAAACATTTTTCGAAACACTATCAATTGAGAAACAATGACAAAAAAGTCAAATCAAGTTCTAAATACAGTTTACCTTAAGAATGTCAGGAGTGATCGGGTTGCGCCCTCTAGACGAGAAAGAGACTACTCTAGGAGCCACATAGTCCTTCGGAGTTTCACCAACCACAATGGTTCCAAAGGGATTCCTGAAAAAATGGTGACTCAGTAAGCTGGTTATGATCTTGTCCAACCTTTCTAGGAGTGACAGAAATGGGATTAGTGATTTATTTACTCGGTAGATTTAATGTAGTCCAATACTTGGGCGCCATCTTCATTACTAATCAGGGTTGCTGGTAATGGGAAAGAGAAGGCAAAGTCATCGACAACATCAGCCATTATGACGCCCAATCCCTTCGACATCAGAACCCCTGAACCATCCCATAGGGCATCACAAAAGACAATCTTTCCCTCTATTTTGAGGGAACTCAGAGTTTCGGGGAGGCAGAATCTTGAAATTTCAGAATTAGCATTACTAGATACGTTTGGAGCGTCACCTCCATAGATCAAGGGGAAAGAGGTTCCATTGAGTGCAAAGCTATTAATGGAAGTTCCCTTAAAAAAAAAACAAGAATGGTGTTGGTGAAGATCAAACCATAAATTACTACGAATTAAAAATCTTTGACAAGAACTTACGACAAACGATTGCCCATTTCCAAGCACTACTTGGGACACAAATTTCCTGTCGATGGTGCTGGCAGCCACTGTTAGAGACCAAGGTGAGTAGTTGGAGACCGTCGCTGGAAGTGGACCAGAATTTCCGGCAGAATTGGATGTTAATATTCCGGACTTCATGGCATGGAATGACCCAATCGCTATAGGGTCTTCAAAGTATTGGAGCGGCTGATCAGTTCCAAGTGAAACTGATATGATGTCAACACCATCTGCTATAGCATCATCGAAGGCAGCCAAGATATCTGCAAGAGCGCATCCGTAGGCCCAACACACTTTGTACACAGCAATCCTTGCGGTAGGTACTCCACCTCTTGCAACTCCTTCAGCTAGGCCATAGTAGCTTGCTCCATTCACAATTTGTCCTGCTGCGGTTGAAGCAGTATGGCTTCCATGTCCCTCGGAGTCCCTCGGAGATTTGATGTCAGTGACATAGTACTCGTCATCACTATTGTAGAATCGAGCTCCAATGACCTTGCTGAGAATTCAACAATTTCATCAGTCTTAACAAATATGAGGATCAAAATTACCCATACAAGATCTCATGGGGATGTTAGTATTCTCCACCACATTTATTTTTCAATAATACCTTTGCTCATTAAATTTTTTAATAAAAAAGATAAAGATATGTTGATCTTTGTGCGATGACGTTGTTATAAATATAAAAAATCTTATTGACATATTTATAAAAATATTGTTGCATTAATTGTCAAAGTATTTGTTCCAAATAAAATATTAAAATGCTCTTAACATTTATTATATAAAATAAAAGCATTGAGAGAGAGAGAGAGAGCACTTGTTGCAGGTGAAATTATTATTTGCAGTCTGGCAAGTCCCAGTCCATTTTGCCGGAGGAGGGCCAAATCCTTCATCGTCAAAGCTCGCAGACTCTGGCCAGATTCCTGAGGAAAATAACACACACAAGGGTGTAAGTTCAAGGAAAAAAAAATCTAAAAATTAAACAAATAATAAGAGTCAATGGTGTTTATAAGTTCACCTGTGTCTAGAACACCAACAATGATGTCTCCTGCGTGAGACCCACCAACATGGGATTGTGTAAGACCCATGAATTCCCACGATCTTGTAGTGTGAAGCTTAAATATGGTGTTTGGAAGCACTGAAACCACTCCTTCCATCTCTGTAACCCCATTTCAATGGCTATAAGTAGCGATTATAGTCATAAAAGACATGCATCGGTTCCATTACAAGTGTATAATCATCTCACCTGAAAACCTTGCAACTTCCTCATCTGATAATTTAGCTGCAAATCCATTAAAACTCCTCCCATAGCTGTGAACTAGTGAATCTTTTGCCGCGGAGTGACTGAAATTTGATAAGTTTATGTCTTAGAAAATGAAGAGAAACCTCACATTATTTCATATATAGCCATGGCATGGTAATTCCATTTTCAAATGGATTGAATCTGAAGTGAGCAGATTTATTAGTTGGGGTTTGTTGGTTTGACGGTCGGTTTAATGTTACTTGCCAATAAATTGCCCAGTCCCAAGCATGGTTTTCGAAATCATTTGATACCTTGACTTGCATTGACAAAGTTATGGATTCTCTGAGTTGTTTGTGTCAATTTGTTCTTGGCACCAGACAATCAATACATGTGCCCGAGCACGAGTGAAATAGGAGGAATCCATCGGATTAGCAGCCGGTGTAAACCTCTTATTTGGGGTTCACACCCGACCATTGTTGTCAAAACTTTGGTACTGAAATATTTCTTATTACACTACACTCTTTCTTGCATCCCTTGATCACCAATCTAAACTTCAACCTCTCAATTAATCCATTAAATTAAATAGGAATTTGGAAATTTTTAAAACAAAATATTTCTAAGCTTCGGTACAAGACCTTAGTGTAGCATTAATTAGTGGTTGTATGGTAATTAAAGTAGTAACCTTCCAAGGACATCTTCTAGCATGGAATGATGCACAGTCGAGAAAGATGTATCTTCCTTGAGACGCTCTCCCATATATACGACATGAACCTGCACACACTCACCTAAGTTAGAAATACTGAAAGAATGGGAAGAGTCATGATAATCTGACTCCCCGACATGGCATACTCAATCGACTCTCCTGAAGTGGGGAGTGCCAGAACTTTAGATTTTCTTTCATCGGGATACACAACTGCACAGATTTATGGGGATGTGCGGTAGTGTATCCCGAGGCATAAAGTATATGGTTCTAGCACACCCCACATCAAGGGAGTCGATTGAGTATGCCATGTGGGGGAGTCATATTATCACCACTCGAATAAGAATGATGTCTATGTGGCACGTATTGGTTGGAGTTTAAAAAACATCCGGCTCTTAATCAAGCTATTTTTTTTTTTACATGTGACCATTACGTGAAAAAATGATAAATCTGACATCAAGGCATGTTGAATTTAGCATAATTCGACAACCTTGACATTTAATTTATCCCTTTTTTTCGCGTAGTGTACATAGCCCAATGTGTTCAATCTCCAAGCAAATTGCATGTGCCATGTAGACGCTGTATGTTGTTATAGGACTGGGACACCGTCTTGGATCGTGACTCATTCTGCAAATATAAGTGATCCCATAGTGGCACCACTATATATGGGATCGGCCCTTAACACTGAAAATTCTAATTCTCGAAAAGAAACCCAACTTACTTTCTTGTCATGGCAATGGCAATTGAGGACAAGAGCTGCAATCAACAATGGGTAGAGGAGAGTGAGCTTCCAAGTTGTGGCCATTGAGTCCAGCCAGATTCCAAGTTATTGGGAAATATTTGTGTAGGCTGGTTGTGTCCTATCAAGTATTAGATATGTGATGTATTTATTATGTGTGTGAGCTACTACACATAACTTGGTTTATCCGCTACATATCTCATATGGGACATTGCAAGGCAAAAGGCCGTCCTTGCTCGCATGTAGTTTAGACTTTAGATTGTGATCATCGCCACACTATGTACTTAAAAACATAGAAATTATTCCTTTGGTGGGTCTCTCTCTCTAATCAAACATTCATATTGTTCTTATCGGGATTTTTTTTTTTTTTTGTTTGTTTGTTTGTTTGTTTGATAGGCTAAGTTATTGTTATTATTGCTGTTTAGATCATGTCTTGCATGGTAGTTTAATTGATGAAGGATGGCCAGCTTTGTGGGCTCCATCTTGCTCACAAGAGAGAATAAATTAAAGTTTTATTCAACTCACAACCAGGTCTTATGGACTTGATTTTATAAGAATTTTGACTATTTTGGATTACATTTAAAAAGATTAATTTAAACTTGTTATAATCCCAATTAGAAGAAATAATTATTCTAACCGACCTTGAGGAAGATCCCAAAAGAATTTGGATTTAGATAGTAAAATCGGATATGAACATATTTTCTATAACAGAAGATCTGACTTTAGAAAAAATGAAATGGAGGAATAGGATTTGTGAAATAACGAAGTAGTTAAGAATAAAAAAAATCACACATGAAGACACAAGGATTTAAGTGATTTGGCAATGTGCCTATATTTTCGCAGATCAAAACTAATTTTGTCACTAAGAAATCAAAAGAGAATTTTACAAAAAAGAAAAACACTTAGGGTTTTAATCCCAAGCCAAGCCCAAACACCTTTCTTTTTAAATTCTAGAAAAAGAAAATCTCTTGTAATTTTTACAACCTTAGAGATCTTTATTTAGAAACTTGGAGTTACTAAAATATGTCTAAAACCCCAAAATAGAAAAATCACTTAGGGTATGTTTGATTGCATGGAAAGTCACTTTCCATGGAATTTGAAATCCATGGAAAATTAGTTGTAGAAAATAGGTAGGGTTGGAAAATCAAATTCCATTATTTGATTTCACTTGGATAAAATCATGAGAAAAAAGAAAAAGAGGAGAAAGAGAAAGAAGATGAGAGGAGGGGGAGAGGAAGAAGAAGATGACGAGGAAGAGGGAGGGGGGAGGATGTGGTGACGGTGGGGACAAAAGTGGTGGTGGCGACGAAGGTGGTGGCGGCAACGACGGCGACGGTGGCGGTGGCGGCGGCAGCGGCGGAGGTAAGTGAGGAAGATGGGGGGAGAACGTGGTGGTAGTGGTGGCGGAAGAGGTGAGGGATGAAGAAGAAGGAGAAGAAGAAAAAGAAGAAGAGAGAGAGAAAAAGGTGGTCGGCGACGGCGATGACGACAACGGTGACGGCGAGGTTAGTGTAATGGTGGTGGTGGTAGGGAAGAATTAAGGATGGAAAATATGAGTGGATTTCATTTTCCCACCCATATGAGTGGGAAAGTGAAATCCATGATTTAGTGGACTTTTTGAATGGGGTGGAAAATGAATTTCCATTTCCATGTGCAATCAAACACTTGAAAAATGTCATTTTCCATAGAAATTGATTTTCCACCCTATTTTCCATGTGCAATCAAACATACCCTTAGATTTTTTTTTCATAATTTCTTTTTAATAATCCTAAAAAGAAAATCCTCAAAAATAGAATACATGACAATTACTCAATAAAATTCGATTAACTAATCCCAAATTCGTACAATTAAGGCTTTGATGTTGAGTAACATTGTGAATCAATTACGAAATTTAAGTTGATTATCGACGGAACATGAATAAAGTAAAAAAAATTTATAAGAATGTATTTTTAAACATTGAAGGTGCCAATTTGGTAATGTCTGAGTATAGTAATCACGAGTTGGGTTCAATTCCCGCTGACTCGCTTATCGCAAAAATATTTATTTAACATTTTTTTTTTATCACATTTTGTCTTTCAATAAATTCTATCTCCAATGTTTATAATATTTATAACTTTAAGAGTCAACTAAACAGAAAGAAATAAAAAATAAAAAAAAAAAACTTAACTCAACAAACGTATAAGTTAAGATTGAGTTGTCTACCTCATTTCACACCAAAATAAATGTGCAAATTGAAAATTATAAAAGACTCAGGATCCAATATGGTGTCCCGTTCCTATGAAATAGGAACAATGTCTACATGGCAAGCTTTAGTTGGAATTTTGAACACCTCAGACTCCTAACAAAGCAATCCAACTTGTTTATAATCCAACAATATTCATTTAGTCAAACTCCAAATTTTTGGATAAGACTTCCATGATGGTTATGATGATGAGGCCTAACTCAATAACAAAGGACCATATTGGTTGTTACCATTTGATCTATAAGATCTGATTGCAGAAATATGACAGATCTTGTTCAGAGTTTAGACTTTCCATTAGAAACTAATATAAATAATTTTATTAGATTCAAATAATTAGTATTTTCAATCTTAATAGGATTTTTGTAAAAGTTTGATTATATTTAACTCTTGCAAGACTATATAGAGGATATCATATTTATTTATTTATATATTTGTTAAGTAGTTTTCAATCTTCTAAGTTGACAGTTGGTACTTAGAGTCCTGCCAAAAGTGTGAGATTTATTTTCTTATGGTCAATTAATCAAAGTGATCCAGGGTGTCTAAATCATAATCGTCGAGGCAACAACCATGACAACTGTTTGGACAGTCACATTTAGATTTATAAAATGAATAATGATTTTCTGACACCCCCCTCTGACATACGCCCCTCTGCACTCCCATCACAAAACCGTAAATCATTTACTTTGGGATACGTAGAATCATAAATCTTTTTCTTATATATTCTGAGGCAAATTTTCTACGATTCTGTGATGGGGAAGTATGTCGGGGGGGGGGAGATTATCCCGACTCTTATAAAATGGAACATATAGGAACAAATCATATTATTATAACATAATGCATACAATGGATGTAACTCCCGAATTCTTATAATCTTTTTTTGGTGCTCAATCTAATTAAGTTATTTTAAAATTCTCCATCTTTGCAAAATGACGAATTATGATCACCAAAAGATCAAATTCATCGTATTTTGGAGACATTTCGTTGGAATCATTTTGTAAAATCATGTTTATATTCGAATAGATAAACAAACGTTTTAAAGACATCGATTATGTATCTAGAATTCAATCCCCATGGTGCACAATTTTTCTTAGATTTTTAGATTCAAAACTATTATTCTCCAACATAATCAACTTGGGCCATGGATTTATCCCACCCAAGCACCAATGGATGTCAATGGGCCTTTAGGCTTAATCAGTATGGGCTTGGTTTTAATACATAGGTCAGTATGGGCTTTTAGACATAAGCACTATGCCTCCGCAGGGACTCAACTCTGTGTGCCTGTCCAGGGTACCACTGTGGAAAGTCAATGGTGGAAATATGGTGTTTGGAAAGATGGGTGCGCTTTCCACTTCTTACCGCCAAATTGTGGACCCGCCCATCATTTTGATCGTCTAATAATGGGCCCAACCTAAGATTGTGAATCTCATACATCTCTTACGATGTATCGATTCCTTACTATATAGGGCAGTGATTTTAAGTAGAACCAAGGGTGGATAAAATATCTCGATGAAATTTTATTCTCACCCCTCAAGTAACAAGTCCTTCAACTCTTTTTTATATTTTTTATGATATTAATTTTGACGTTATAACAAAATTAAGGTAGAAAATTATGTATCTTTACCTTTAAAAATAATTTTTTATACGATTGGATCATTGATTTTTGTCGTATTTTATTTTATAAAAATTATTTTTATCCGTCGAATTGCGATTGTTGGATATGAAAAATTCACTCAAACTCAAATGAGAGGCGTCAAGTCCAAGTCTGAGATATCAAGGCATCCAATCGATAAGGCAAGAGATGAATTGAGCCTGAGAAATATGTGTCGGTAACCTATCCATGCACGGGCACTAACTTAATTAGTAGATTTGCCCAACTAGGTGCACTAATCTTTGTTGCAAATCAATGTCACTCTATCATGAATCGAGGAAGTTAATCGACACAAGACATGCTTATTAACACACTAACGAATGTCCATAACATATGGACATATAAAGGGTAGGATTTGATATAATGTTGACACATGTATTATCATATATGTATCAACATCTATGTGATGATATTTAATCGAACAATCTCTATTATAAATAATATAATATTTGAAAGAAAATGTAGGTAATTTCTCTTAAAAAATGTCCTTATTGTATTGGATTTTATATAAATTTGATCATCGAAAATGTACCTTATTGATGATCTAGATAATCTTACTAGTTCGATACATTTGCTAAATGGTCCATCCGAAACAAGGTGGACCTACTGATTAGATTTGTTGGTGGAAGTGTTGATGAAGATGGGCCACTGGTCCATGTTCTCCTTAAATAAAACAATGGCTAGCGTAACAAAATTTGCATGTGAGCGAGCAGCAATTGACTTGCTTAGAGCATTATGTTCAGCTAACACGTGGCATACAAAATGCACTGGTCCAGGTTGTCAACCTAATTGTGGGCCCAAATTTGATTGGTCACAATGATACAAGTAGGCATTCACGTGTCCCCACACACAAGGATTATTTACAGTCTTTGTGATCAAAGTAGGAGTTATTGACGGTCACGATCTTCTGATCAAGTATTACATACCTTTGCCTTGGATGCTCTCTCCTATTATAGCCAGACAGTTTCAGTGATCTTGACCAAACAAGTTAAGATTATAAGAAGCCTTAAAAGCTTAAGACTCTTATTTGGGGGTCTCCTCACCTTAGATATTGCCATGAATAACATATCCCGATAAATAAATAAAAATCAATGATTTTGTGTGCACCTCCACGTCAGCAAAGTGTGAATTGAAGTCAATCTTGAGATTACAACCCTATTACCATTTTAGTGGCGGAATTATGAACGGTGGCAAGTCGATCTTTGATTAAAAAATGGTCAAATAGGGAATCCAATTCAGAATTGTGGATGCAGTTGGCTTTGGTCAATTGATAAGAAGCATCTTGCCTTGAAACGTGACACATGGCATGACGACAAAGGAGGAAATCGTAGAATAAATTATAAATTGAAAATAAAAAAATGATTGAGAGAATTTGATCGGAAATAAACTCGTGAGGGTCGACATAAAATAATAATAATAATAAATTAAAAGGCTCTAATTGCTTAATAGGTAAAGCTCACAAAAATTAAAATTTAGGTCACTATTTATTAGAAGTTAATAAAAAATTAAAAAAAGTTACCACTTAATTGAACAACTCAATTACCTAATTACGTCAGTTTTTGACCAAACCAATTGGACCAACGGCCTCACTAGTTCAACAGTCAACTCTCAACTAAGAATCATATTAGGTAGTTGACGTCACTTTAAAAAAAAGCTTCTAATTGGTTGACTTTGACAATGGATAAGCAAGTAGAGACTTAAGATACCAAGAGGAAATAAAATTACAGGCTTATTTAGCTCCCCCTCCCAAAAAATTAAAGATGGTCAAAATACCATGGTCAACCCTCTTCATTGTCAACCCTCTCACTTCATTTCTTTCTCAATCTATTATTTTCTAGCTTTGGTGTATGCGTCTCATCTAATCCGCTCGTAGGCTCAGTAGCCGAGCTAGCATTTTGTTTTGTCCATGTGGGGTGGGGCAATCAAAGAGAAGAAATTTTTTGTGGGTACAACTAGAAGTGAAAAAAAAAAAAAAATTGTGAGGGTAATTAAGATTGAAAAATAAATAAATTGTGGAGGTAATAGTGACAGATTTCTTTTATCCGTCATTAAAATATGTTACAATATCTCACTAATTTATAGTCTTTAAAATTTCTTGTAGGGCAAGTGCCCCCATAACACCCATTCTAAATCCTCCCCTACGTTGGCTCAAATGATAAATAATCAAAATAAAGAAATAAATAGTCTCAAATTTTGAATTTTTTTAAGATTTTATTTCTTAAATATTTTTTAACATCTTATTTTACAATTAAAATTCAAATAATCAAAATGTTTTCTTGTAAAAATGATATATTTTTTTACAAATGAAAAGGAAAATGTCTTTGTTGAAGTTGTTGGGTATCATCCTCTACTGTATAGGTAAAATTATGCAGTTAAATCAAGAGTACACGTGATTAGTTAGAGATTCTCATTGAATAGGATGATCAAAATGTCGTGTTAGATAGTTCGATGAAAACAGGGGATGGATAGTGGTACCTTGGAACAAAAATGATCTGAGTAAGGGCATATCTAACTTTGTTCATTCAATCTATAATTCTATATCGCAAGACAAGATGTGAAATTTCCATTTGCGTGTATGACTTAATCGACATTGTAAAATAAAATATTTAGTCAAAATGATGCTGAAAATCCAAGGATTTTTTTTAGAGGGATATCCAAACGTACAATCAACTAGTGGGATCGGTGAGCCAGCGTCTAAACCAAGGCAAGTGAGGGTATGCCCTCACGAGTGGCCTAAATGAGCCAGTACTCATACTGGGTATCGAACACACAACCTACATACTCTAACTACTTATTGGATAATAATAAAATCTAAGGATTTGATTATCGTAAATTCTAAAGATTAAAGATTGACTTAAGAAAGAAGATAATTATCTTTACTATGAAAATGAGAGGAGGTGAAGTAGAAGTGGTTTAACACCGAATTTAAAGTTGGCATAAATGCCCACATCTTAACATATAAAATTAATATAATGAAATTCATTTTGATCAAAGATAGAGACATTTTCAATCCCATGTCCCTTAAATCATGTTGGTTAGTTATTAAAATTATAAAAACATTTAACTAATATTTTAACTTGCAAATGAGCCCTTTAGAGACATGTATTTGCACATGCCACCTTCAAATATTCATAAATAAAAAAGGATTAATTCTTTAATTTAAATTAATTAATGATTTAACATGGAAGACTCTTTGGTAGGACCAAAGGGTCTTAATTCACAACGTCAAATTACAGGTGGGCCTTCACCAAATGGAAGAGTTAGTGGTTAAGAATATTGGGACCCACAATTAGTTGGCCCTTCACGAAATGAATTGGTGCATCAATGTCTTGGAGCCCACCACCATCGATGGTTGTGCTATTGCCACCAACCAAATAACGAGAAATTGAGTTTCAAATTATACATCGTGACGAAATACAATAAGATAAACTAGAAAACTCCATTGTATCAGAGATGCCATCATCAAAGATGATACATACATACATACATACATACATACAGCTTCCACGTGTAAATACCACAAATAACTTGATCAAAACATTACATCTCTAATCACAGACACGTGTCACCAATGATGGCCAAGCTTCACATCTCTCTCTTTTGATCTACCAAACGTATTGCACCTACCTCGGGAGTAGAGAAAAATCCGGGGACCACAAAACGCTATTATGGTCTGTGTGGGCTCCACTTATCCGACGTTACACGTGCGAAGCTTAAAACGTCCACGGGCACACGTGCCAACTTTAACTTACGGTCGAAAATTAGGAGAAAAGCTCGAACGAAGCTCAACAATGGCGGATTGAACGAAGATTTACAGACCTTTTTCGATTCGAGATGAAAAAATCAGCTCTTTTAAGATTTAAAATTAACTCCTGTCTTGTTCAAGAATTCGAATGGGTAGTTTGATCTTGTTGTTGACGTTGCTTTGCTGATCGACCCATAAATTGAAACTCTTGTTTTTCTAAAATTTCCAAAGAGAAATCTCTAAGTAACTGAGTAGTAGTTGTCGTAGTAACAGAGTTATTAGAACTCGAAGCCATGGTTGATGCTTTTGCAGGTTTTACCCCAACAACCGAAACTGGTGATGGAGTTTGAACTTCAACAGCTGTAGCTAAATTGATTCCAGGTTGAATAGCAGAGATGAAAGAAGGAGAAATAGGTCTGGCAGAGATATTAACGAGAGGGGTCATAGCTGTAGGAAACGTCCATAGTTGAGGTTGATTCGAAGGTCCAGCAATGGCGGCCGAAGGCGGAATCATCCAAAATGTTCCTCCACCGCTCACAGCCCACATGGGTACGAGCCCTTGAGGCCCAATAGGAGCGAGACCTGAAGAAATCGAGACTCCATCGTTGTGGTTGTTGTTGTTGTTGGGTTCGAAGAACTCACTTGTTACAGGTCGTTTTCTTTTCTTCTTCGTTGTTTCGGATTCTGGGTTTGAAGATGTTGTTGGGATCTTTAGAGTTCCATCAACCGACATGGCGATTGCTGGAACGGTACCAGTTCCCGTAGCGGAAATTATGGCTGGTTCGGCATGTTCAAGGAGCCATCTAATGGTTTCACCATCAGATTTGTGGCCGAGTTCTCTTGTTAATTGGAACACACGTGCCGCACATGTGGCTGGCATACGAATCCTTCGTCCTCGGCCTTCGACCTTTGTGTGGCGATCCTTGGTAAATGCCCTTTTTGTTTGTGTAGCGGTTGTTGGTTTTTGTATCTGTATCGGCATGGGTAGAGGCGTTGGTATCGGTTTTGTTACCGATAAGAGTCCAATTGGTTTTGGTATCTCTTCTATATCTGGTTCTGTTTCTTCAGTGGGTTCTTCTTTTAGATAAGCAAGTGGGACTGATTGTGGTGGTGGTGGTGATGATGACGTGGCGGCCATTGGAGCATCAAAAGAAGAAGATGAAGAAGGATTCTTGTTTTGTTGACCGTTACAGCTATTATTAGTAACCATTTCTTCGTCTTCGTATGCTTCTTGTTTCTGAATCGAAGTCATCATCTCGAAACAAAAAAAAAAAAAAAAGAATTTGTATTGGTTGTGGTACCTCTTCTTGTTGTCCTTCTCGGAGACTCAAATGTCCGACCCTACACCTCCTCCCTCTCCTTCCACACCCACACACACTCTCAATAAATACCATTTACGCCATCCAATATGTCTTGAAAGATATATAAATTATAAAATTTTAGGTGTACAATGTCGTTGGACACTCAACGTCCAACGACCAATAAATCTCTCTCGACAGAAAAAAAAAAACAGATTGATGACACGTGCTTAATTCAACTGTCCACATGGGACATTAAAGTTGGACGAATAAGTTACGTTGAAAAGTGTTAACCACTAAACCACGGTGCAAAGTTTTTAAAAATTTGTTAGTTCAAAATTGGGTTTGTGCTTTTAAACCTACGAACCCTAATTTAACTTAAGGTTGGAGTTGAGGTAAAAAAAATTTACTCACATTGCTCACAGAATCCGAGATCTTTTAACCACATGAGCTCACGGGTATTCAATAGCATTCCTAGTTTACAGTGCTACCCTTCTTAGTTACAAAACTATATATATATTATAGTTAAGTGTAAACCTTGCATTTTTTCCTTTGAGATACACAATTGCACATCCCTATAAAACATGTGTAATTGTATATCGTAAGAAAAAAAATCTTCGATTCTTGTACTTACCACGTTAGTGAGTTTTTGAGTTACCCATTGAAGTTGAGTTATAAAATCAATACTCTATAATTAAATTAGAAGGTGGCACGTGCAAATGCACATATCTCATAAGAGTTTATTTGTAATTTATAATGTTAATTAAAGGAGATTTTGAAGATTACTTGAGAAAAATGGTATTTTTGTAATTTTAGAAACTAGCTAATGTTTGGAATTGCAATTTTTTTGCTTTTGATTAAAATGACCTTAATTGTATTTAACTTTAAATATAAAAGTGACGGCTTTTGTGACTTCAAAATTTTGAAGGTGAATCACTTCTACTCCACTTTCTCTCATTAAAATAATGAAGATGATTTTATTTAGGCTTGATATGACCAAAGAGGTTCTAAGGTTGGACTTGAACACTTAATATATTGAGGAATAGTGATCAAATGGAAGATTCTACCAATTAAACCTAATGATAAGAAAGTAGCATTAGCCTAATAAGGAAATATGTCATCTCAAAGATGGGAGTTGAGTCCAACTTCTTGTTCTTGATTCGACTTATGAAAATGAGACACATGTTAGGAGTAATTCAGGTCTTTAAAGAGGAGCACATGTGCCCAACAAGCAAATATGAAATAGAGTCGTGCTTGGGTGACATTGGGATTTACTGCAAGTCTCACATTTCTGACTTGGGATGCACACATAATCGTAGATGTGTTTCCTCGAAATACAAGTAAAAAAAAACATCTATGGTTATGTGTGCACATCCACGTCAGAAATATGAGAATCACAGTAAATCAAATGTCACCCGAGCATTAGTGTATGGAATAAGACAAGACAATTACGATATTTAGAATGCAGAACAGTTACAAGTTGAGTCATATTCTATGGATGAGTATGGACCAAAGCGATCAAGTGCATGGAAGTGCGATGACTTCTCATTAACTATATAGTATACAAGGCGGTAGATGGAACATCTAGCTACCCTTATTAAAAGATATGATATGCAATTTTTTTCTTAATTTTTCTTGAAACCTTGTCAAACTGTTGTTGGATTTTTTTTTTTTTATATATATGTAAGTATGAACCTAGATCTACAACTGGCAATTATTCAAAATATACCTGATGTTTGAATTGATCTGAACTAATCCAAAACACATGAAAAACTAGATTTTTGGACTAAACTCAGATATACCCCAATTCACTCCAAACAAACTCTAATCCAAATATATATTAATATTTTTTTTAATACTTAATTTCATATAAATACATATAGAAAAAAAAAAAACGTTTTAGTCTTTTTGGTTTCCCTCTATATTTGTAGTTGAAAAGTAGATTTTTTTGTTTAATTTTAATTTTTTTTAACATTGATAATTTGAAAATAAGGCATGTGTTCGGATCAATTTTGGATTAAGGATGAAATGAAACAGATCGGATTCAGTTCGCATATTCATTAATCCAATTAGATTGGGTACATGTTTAAAAATTGGATCGGTATTGGAGTGGTACTAATCTGATATGGGTACCAAACTGATCCGTTGCCAACCTTACCCAGATCTATGGTATATCATCAATGGAATTGCAGCAACATTGCTACAGTCAAAGTAGGAAGACTCAACATTGTTGTCCAACTTAACGTATCTCAAGGGATGAGACAAATAATAAACCTATTCCACACTTATTAGTGTGTGAATGATTCTTGTTTCTCCATCCAATTCTTTGTAAAGTCACATATTTAATAGTTTAATAAAATCAAGAAACATAATTATATAATTTAATAAAACATGTAATAAGAGTCCATGCCTTATAAATTTGTCTTATAGTTGTGTTGTATACAATTAATCCCCCATTATTCTTTTTTTTTTTTTAATAGATCAACAAATTAATGGTTAGTCGTTAGAGGGGTGAAGACGGTATCAACTCTCACAAATTTAACCAACTAGAGTCGTGATTTCCTGACTAGAAAATTTTCACTCGATTTGTATACGATTGATGTGAAAAGGGCACAGAACCATAGATCTTTTTCTTTGGGATAAATAAGAAAAAGATCAACGGTTTTGTGCCCTTGCCACGTCAACTGAGTATTGATCGAGTGAAAATATTCGAATAGGATAATCATTAGAGTACCAACTATTACCAAACCCTCAATGTGCAATAGCATAGATCTAAAAATGTTGATCATATGATCATCGATAGGGAAGATCATTGATTTAGTGAAGAGATTTTGTACTTGCACAACACTGAATCATTTCCTTTAGTTTTTAAATATTTTCGCACTTACGCCATTAATGGGGCAAAGTACAAACCGTTTAGTGGGCAACCTCATGTTTGACTCGCCTTCTTTCTAAATGTGCCTCAAAATCTTTCTCATTTTCAATTTTACCCCTCCAATATATAACATTCTTGAAGATTTCTTGATAACCAACAAACAATTGGCATCAATGACTTTTCTGAGTGCCCTTTTATTTTATTTCACATTGGTTTATGACTTACTAAGGTGGAATTACTCTTAAGTAATAGAATACTTCACTTTAAACAAAGTGAGAAGGAAGCTTTTGAGTCAAATAGAAGAATACGATTCGTTTAACTGACCCCAAATATTTGTGATAAGGTTATGTTGATGTTGTACTTATTAACACGGAATTACGAAATGCCTTACATTATTCCATTTATTAGATGCAAAGAAATACTCGATCAGTATGATTTTGGGATGGCCCCACTACAAGAATCTGTCCTTTTTTTAGAAGGTCTTGAGGTTTATCAATAGGTCATGAAATTGCTGATAAAATCTTACTTTAAATATAAATCCTAGACCCACAATATTATAATATTATTCATTTTTTGTCAAAGTTTGCATGACTTAAAAATGCATTGTATCATATAAGGTCTAGTTTGCCCTTAAATCCAGGTTCTCACAATCTCGTTGATGTATCATTGACTAGATGTGAAAAGGGTTACAGAGACTTAAAAATTAAAGTAAACCCATCACGTTTTAAGGTGGAATTGCGAGAAAAGGTGTGATTACTCCCACATCGAACATGAAAATATTCAAAATGTATGCTAGGACAAACCAAATCTTACATGGTATAACGTGTTTTAAAGTCGTGCAACCTTCGGCCTAAAATAAACACTATTGTACTACACTAAATATTGTAAAGATTCCCTTTACTTTTCAATTTGTTCGTTTGATTTCAAGAGAAAAAAAATAAAAAAATATTTCCCAACGTATGATTCTTCATTTGTCATGCAATTTGAACACGCTTTTACCAGAATCCCTAAGTAGATATGTAAACGTTGAATTGGTAAAGTGTGCATGAATGTTTAGTAGATATTGGAATTTTATCAATACCATGAAGCAGTTATTAAATATGATGCCAGTTAGTAGACGAAATGATCTGTATTTCCATACTAGCAAATGATGTGTCGAGAAAGCGATCTTTACTCTCCCTTAGGTGAAACGCTTCCCTTTCGATGTATTTTTACATCCCACAACGTCGACAAATTGGTTAGGATCTGTCGATTCCAATTAGGTTGTGATCAAACGGCTTATGTCCATAGATCTGGCCCAACTCATTGATCTCCCATAATATTCATTACCAACCAATAATCTCACTTGCCCACAAAAAAAAATTCAAGATGGAGTGCAGTTGGTACTTAGATGATGTGCAACTAGTAAGTCTCTTTGAAAAAACATCCAACCCAATTATGTAGTCTTCTACTCATGGTTTTAAAACTCGATTTTGCTTCTTGTCTCGTCCATGCCAAATACCTAGTAGTTTCAGACAAGTTTTCCGATATATTTGAAATATCTCATTCAAAAATGAGAAAAATAAATTGGGATTTTAAATCTCGTCCGAAAAATTAGTTTGTCCGTCTTGTCCATGCCTGATATCGAGACGACTCGGACGATACGTCTCGGTCTCGATCTCGAAAGAGTTTTGAAACCTTTCTTCTGCTACATACCTTATTAAATTGCTTCCAATTTAAAATAAATTTTGTTTGAAACAGACTGACCTCATCAAATACGTGGCTGATGATGAAATCAAACTAACTTAAACATCATTATTAGATGTTAAATTTGCAATATTAGAAAATTAATTCAAGATACCTTTATAAAGTAGCTTCAGGCCTTATCTCTTGAAAGGCAATGGGATGGCCAACTTTTGTGGGACCACTAGTGGTGTTTGGATTTTTGTGTCCACCATTATGTCGACGTTTCATTGGACCCACAATGTACCAATTCCATCCTGATCTATTAAAATATGATCGCAAAGCTGATCAAAGGTGTTGGGGGCCCACTTGCCACAAACATAGATAAATGTTTGATGGCTAAATTCAACTGTTGAACATAGACTTTGTATGATCTATACTCTATAGTGTCTGGACCCCACATCACAATAATACAATAGTTTCTCTATCTAATGGAATAGGCACCACCAAAAAACGGTGGCCCAGGACATCGACCGACGATATGATTGATATATAGCCGTTGATTTGAACTTTTTTTTTAATCATAAGCTAGGCCCATTAGTTAAAAACAAAGGGTTTCAAGCCCACATGGAAAATTTTCAAATCCAATACCAATCAGGCTGATTTTGGTTAAGTAGATCAGTCAAACGGTGGGCCAAAAGCTTATAAGACAATTGGATTGGTTCGTATACAGATTGAGGATTTGGGTTCCAAAGGATCCAATACAATAACCAATTGGATTGGTTTTGGATCAACCATATACCGAATAGATAAAATGTGAAAAAAAATTATAAAGTTTATTCAAATTTTGTATATCAAATCCGATCTTGACCTGATCCAATTGTTATTGGATTAGGATTGGATATTAATATTGAGATCCAATCCTTACCAGATTGGTCACAGATCGACTCCAATCCAATCCGGACCAATCCATTGACGACCCTAGAATGATCCACACGGCAGTTTTGAGGACCTAAGCCTATATAGACTCTTATAGATCAGGAATTTGACAGTTATAGATGCTCAAAGATTCCTCTGCAAGGTATATCACACAAAAAACACAAGAATTTACATGATTCGACAAATTGTCTATATCCGTAGAAGAAGGAGAAATCAATCGACTATCAACGATACAAATTACAGGAATACTAATTAAAAAATTAAAAAAAATTAAAAAAATTAAAAAGGGTTTGTGTTGATTGAGGATTTGGATCTCTATCTTTCATACTTTCTTGTGAGGACCTACCACTACTTGGCAGACCATTTAAAGCAGGTAATGGGTGGGACCTGTTTTTTGCTATGTTGTCTACGCATGCAGACAGATCGTGAATGGTGAATCGTGATGGACCCCAACCAAACTCCACGACATCTCTTCATTTGCAATTACTGTTTGATGGGTCCTACCCATTCTCACAGCCTTCCATTTCTATTTCTAGCCATACCAATCATGCTGACCAATCAAAAGTATCTTTTGATTAATCTAGATTAAAAAAAAAAAATCTATTGATTTGATGGCTGAGATTTTTCAATAGATATCGTATCTGACTTTCACGAGAGCCATATCATCATTTATCGAAACCCTGGGCCCATACGATTACATTTATGGAACCTATTGGCTATGGTTTTAGCTCTTTAGGTTGCAAGATGGTCGCATCATTATCGTAACTTGATGTCCCACATATTGAAAATTGCCAATCAACTGGACCTACCCTACTAATCATAGGATCACTATGGTGGTCAATGTTGGTCATCCATTCAAATCATGAACCCCACTAGGGGCACATGGCAAAAGTATTGGTATACCAATATTTTAGTTACTCTTCTGCCCTTTGACCTCGATCTTCATCTTAGACTAATGAAAATGACTTAAATGCCCTTATCTTCAATTTTTATAATAAATTACTTCTAATCTATTAGTCTCATCTTCAATCTATCGTTTGAACGTCAATTTAATCTCTTGCAGAAAATCATTGATTTTTTTTTTCCCCAATATTCCATCTTCTACGTCAAATTATATCTAATCTTTTCTCTCTCTCTCTCTCTCTCTCTCTCTCTCTCTCTCTATAGGTAAACAAGGAGATTAGTGGTCAAACCTTATCAACTTTGCAAAGTTGTTATCCTTCAAAACTCTATCTTATTTGTGAGGTATAAAGGTTGAATATGAAAGCATGTAGGTCATTTTCCATCAATCTATTAGAGAAGACTGAGTTCAGGAGATATGATATCAATTTGAAAACAAGGTGAATAGCTAGAATATTCATGAAAACATAGAGCTACATGACTAAATCACCACAAATTTTGCCTTCCAAACCGAAAGAGGTGGTGAGATGACCAAGACCACATCTCAAAGGTCTTGAATTCAAATTACTCCCAAGGGTCCACACTCAGGGATTTATCACAGAAATCACCTTGTGTGTGCAGGGGGAAGGGGATTGCACGTGTCCTAAGAATTAGTCGGGTGTTCTAAGAAGTTCAGATACCTTAATTTCAGAGAGACAAAAAATTGACTTCCCACTTTATGCACACCACGCAAAAAATTGCCTCTATTTAAATACTAAAGTGCACTTGAATGGATGAAATAAAAGGGGGAAAATGTTATAGAATAGTAAATATAAGGCTTTAGAGAATCCGGAATCCAAACAATTACATGAATCCACATGTATTGAGGACATCTTTAATTAACAGACAAAAAACAAACAAGCAAACAAAAAAAATTAGGTCTTGTGGGATTATGAGAAATCCCGAATTGCTTTTCTGGACAAAATATTTCTCAGATATATTTAAAAAAAAAAAAACTGTTATTGACACTGCCAACTTTCACTTATTACACTCCAATTTCTTAAATTATTTATCACACCCCAATTAAAGATTAAAACACTTCACTCAAACATTACAAAGATTTGGATCAAATTATTATCTAAGCATTACAAAAGAGTGTAAAACTTCTTCAAACAAGTTCAACATTTGTTTACCATTATGATTAACCTCATGTAAAATCTTGAACCCAAAAAAATAGAAATGTAGAAGAAAAAAAATTAACTAGAGAGAGTTACTATTGGCACCCAAACTTTTATTTACTGTCAACAAATTTACTTATTTTCATTATTTTTAATTGGGGTGTAATAAGTAAAAGTTGAGGTGCCAATAGCAGCTCCCTAGGAATGACTAATGAAAAAAACACAGATCCCAACTCTTTAAATGCAAAATATAATGATTGACGTATCTCCGAGATTTGTGTTATCAAGATACTCCTAAATCTCAATCATTAGATTTTGTGTTTAAAGGGAAGGGATGGTGTGTTTTTTTGTTTTCAAGAGTCATTCTCACCAGATCCTAACCCTTATTTATTTTTATGGGTACTGTTAACATGTGCACTTAAGGCCACACGTTCACATGCAGTAAATACACCCTGAACAAGCCCTTAAAAAAAATATCCTACCAAAAATACCCTCAAATGCTTATTTTCAGGGTGTATATAATGCATCTTAACATATGCCCTTAGGGCACACGTTAACAACCTCTTTTTATCATTTTTTATTCTTTACGACAGGATTAAGGGCTTAAAGGCTGCTGTACCCAGCAACGTCTTTACCGAAGCAAATAGAGGTGGGGCCCATTAACATGCGTGTCCAAAACAAAGTTTTGGTGGTCCACCCATTAGGGCTAGTGGGGTGGACCCCGCCCACTTGTTCGTCTCGAAGCCTGGCCCTCCACTGATGCTGTGTGGGGGGCCACCTCGTAGGCCACGTCTAAATGACCACGACCCCACTTGCTAATGTTGTCCCCACTCATCTTGAAAGAATGAACTTTCGCATGCGCGTTGCCCCTGTATTAGAAAAGTGCCCAGTGAATCCACCAAATGAAAGATTGACACGTGTTAATCTTTTTTTTTTTTTTTTAATTTCTAATATATTATCATTTTAATAGGAGATATTTAAGTGTAGCCCAGCTTTCTAAATTGCAACGTTATCGCGATCTCTTGATTTTCCCGGAACATAAATAAATACTGTATTTATATACCAAAGAGAAATGATTCAGTGGTTTTACGTCCAACAAATTGAGAGTTTTCTAATAGGGATATTTTTGTAAATTTGGATATCCTTAATACACACAACATCCTTGATTATGTGAAATTTCGAATTGACTTTTTCATACATAAAAACTTCTCAAGGAATTACTTTTCTTTATGCAATTTTTTTTTTCAAGCAAGACCGTTCGGTGGAAAACTCTTAAATGATTTTGAACCATTTAACAAATAAAATCGAAATTTACTTCCCATCAGTTAAAATATATATATATATATATATATATATATGAGTCCAATTAGCCTTACTAAGTTAGTAAGGATTTCACCTTCACTATGAGTCCTTGGGCTCAACTTGTAGCATACAAAATCATGATCCGATGCTTCAGGATTGTAGAGGATCAAATTTTATAAATTTTGAAAAAAAATATATATATTTTTCACCGTTGAATTTTAATTTAAAATTTGGGAGTTATGTAGAAGTTTGGTAGTCGTCCATTTTTGAGACCTTGGATCAAGTTCAACAGGGAAAAAATTGATTTTTTTTTTTTTAAGGGTTCAGGGGATTTAAGTTTTTCTATGAAATCTAGAGGGCTTTAGTGTTGGAGTACGAAGGTGGTAATCAATTTGAGCAAAACGACCCTTAATAAGGCTTAAAATCTTTACCAAGTTAGCAAGAAAAATGTTTCACTCTATGTATATATATCACAATAAAGTTGTATTGTTTAACAAGTGTAGATAAGTATGTATCAAGGACCATGGGATAGTGGATGGGCCCACAGAGCCCTTGTCTCACTATAGCACTTCAGAGCAAACTAAAACAAATAAAGAATATGAGGAAAAGTTGGGGTTGTTCCCTGCTAATAGAGGCAACTTTGTTATCCTGTGTACAACACCATTAGTTATTGCTGATGATCAGAAGGTATAGGACCCACCAACCCCCAACCCCAATTTATGTCCACATGTCTTTCTTGTAAAGCTGATGATGATGTAACATAAAGTGATCCAAACCAAGAATAATTTGACACCACTTACTTGTATTAGTGATAAACACAGTAATCTAATCTCTCCCACCATCCATCAGAGCATCACAACCATTGGATCCCCTCCACTGTTCTAGACAATCAGAGAAATAAGCCATCTTTCATTATCCAATCTATAAACTTTGACTTTTGACTTTTTGATCATTTAGCTGCACTGAAAACTATGTTTGGATACAAGTTATATCTTTCATCGGCAACCAAACACCCCTTATTCTTTACCCTTGAAACTATAACTTATCCAGTGGTGGTCCAAATACCATGGTACCATGGTCCCACTGCTCTACAACCACTTGATGACTCAAATGCTGCCTATTGTAGTTATAATCACTGACTCAATTCAGTAGTGGTCCACCTCTAAAACAACTAAAGAGAATGCTAAAAACAATCTGATCCATTGTTTTATATCTCAGAAAACCGTCTCGTCTCTTTCATGGAACACTCACATTTAATTTAGGTCTCAAACGATTTTTAAAACCACAATCTGATCTGTTAAATCCTCTTCACCACCATCATCGATAAATCATTATCCCGAAGATTTAGGGTTGGTTAGATGAAGGGTGTTCCTCTATTATACTCTACCTAGAGATCCATGTAAATTTTTAGTATCTCCATCCACGTCATTTTCCTCTAAATCTTTTCAGTTCTTCAAATTTAAATATTTATTCTAAATGGGCCTATAATCGATTTTCATTGAATATGCTCAAACCATGTCAAGAAAATCCTCATCTCGACCATCTCTTTTCTTTATCATGCCGTGCTACTTTCATTACATGTGCAACATGTCCAACATGCACACGCATGTCTAAAGTTGGTCCGATAGGCAATCAATCTTTGTATATAATAAAATTTGGCATGTCATAGTTGTTCGATACAACTCACAAAATTGTTCGATACACTAAGACCTTAAGACATGACACATGACATCCAAATTTGATGAACGACAAAGTTCTTCAACAATATCACCACCCCATACGGGGAATCTTGGATTCAATAGTGGCCTTGATACTCAGAATTATTTTCTTGTTTTCGAACAAAGTTTCCATTTGAGGGTGCATTATCCAGTTCACAAGCCACTTCGATTTTTTTACTTCAAAATTGGCCTCATTGATAGAACCCAATCTGTCAGATTAGGTCACTATGTGAACATGTACATGAGGAGCACTTCAAGTGATGAGCTATCTGCAAGTACATGAACTTGACCACTCCAACAGCATACATTAATTCGGTTTCCAGGAAATAAGGAACAAGTTTCTAAACCTATCTTTTTAACAAAACGAAGAAATCTCAAACATGGATTACGATGGCTACAATCATGCAGAAGATCAACAAAATACTATTTTTTAGACAAATGAAAATATTGCAGATAGATTTTCAATTAATAAAAAATAAATTTATTAACAAAGATACGATGGGTGGCAAACCAAAAAAAATTAGTAGTCCACACCAAACACATGACGACTACCCACCTTTGAATTATCACAATAATCATTTACTAAAAAGAATAAAGCAGACCAAACGCACTATAAGAATAGAAGTCAAAAAAAAAAAAAGGCAAAGCACTGTAAAGTCTTGTAAAATATTAAAGAATTTGTCATAAACCATCTCCTAAAAAGTTAATGTTCATTGGTGTCAAGACTTGCTAAGTCGCGCCAATCAACCAAACACCTCCGGAAGCTCAATGGGTATACCTAAAAGAATGTGGGATTATTCTCTGCAAATGACCAAATTTTAGCCACGCTAAGAGCCCAATTCATTAGCGAGGATCTTCTCTCATCTCTGATACTTCACAGGCTAGGAATTCTAATATGACCATTGATTTCTACATCATACACGTTATTACTGTCAAGGAGTGCTTTGGGGTGATTTAGGACCAAAACATAAATTTTTGGTAAGAACATAGCTTTAACTATGGGTGGAGAAGATTATGCAATAGACTTGCCTAATGCTTTGGGTTGCATTGAAAGGCGACTTACTCTTGAAAGAAAGGATATCTAATGAATTGTGGTTAAGGTTACTTTGACCCTAAGTATGTTTTCTAGTCTTCCCACTTAGTTGCCATCTTTGAATTTGGTTGTCTATAGAAAATGGGCTACAGAAACCTTGAACATGATAGCATGGAAATTAGGATGAGAGAAATAACATCTATAGTTTATGGAAGATTTGTTGTCCCAAGGACAATGGCCTTGGCATTAGACCTTGGACATATAGGTGGGAACTTGCTAGTAATGGCCCTCTAGGTTTGAGAAGAAATCAGAAGTCTTCAGAGGAGGGTTAATGAAAGCAAGAATATAAAACAGAACATTAGATGGCACGTTACTGAAATTCGTTCATGCAATGTGTTAGTATGTGTCAAAGAAATTTTAAATATTACGAAGATTACCATAAAGCCATTTGGTTTAAGGTAGAATAGAATAAATGAGATTCCAAGAGGATGAGTGTGTAAGGATGCTCCTCCCAAATATAATTTTGAACCTTAATGATGACACAGCGTTTTTTATCGGTAATAGTACAATACACCATTAAGAAGCGTTCGAAAGTGATTTCCTATGTAGTGGAAGATGTTAGGTCGATCAGAAACCGAAGTTTAGAGGAGTCTTCAATTATTGGGAGAAATTGGTGAAGATGTATGTGACCTACAATTAGTATAGGGTGGATGACATCATCAACATGGATCAAAGTAAATGAAAAAATTTTACAAGTCAACAATAAGAATAGCAATGCTTTAGGAAACTGAATGCTGGGATGTCAAGAAAAAATGTTCATATGATGAGCATAGCAAATATGGGGATATTGAGATAGCTGAGTTATAAGAATAGGAATACCAAAATTTTATTTCAAAAATATCAAAATAAAAAATGAGTACATTCGAGGAAATTTAAGAATAGGTACAATAAGAGATAACATAAGTGAGTCATTTGAGATGGTTTGGACATGTACAGATAAAATTAATAAAAACACTAATGAGTAGGAGCATCTAGGTGCAAGTTAAGGACTCTTAAAAGGCAAAAGGAACACCGAAAATAAAATGGATAGAGGAACTAAAAAACGATGTAAAGGAGAATGCCTTGACTGAAGATGTAATTCATGATAAAGTAAAATGGCAAAGCAATATTCATGTTTCTAAACCCAATAATTGGGACTATGTATGATGAAGATATGTTCACGTTGGCATTATTTTTTTACCCAATCATAATAATGATAGGTGCGTTCGAAGATCAAATAAAATGCAATTTTTATTGCTTTCGTTTTTTCTATGGGTATTTTTGTTGCAATTTTCTTAATTGATATTTATAAACTAGGTGGACATATCTTATCCGACGGTCTATTTTCAGGAACCATCCCGTCCCCAAGGTGCAAGACTCAAAATCATAAAGTAAACTGCTTGATTATGACAACAAAGACCAATAACAACCCCTAGTTAAAAGGCACGTGCGTATTGAAGATCCTAAAAGAGCGAGATGAAAATAAAAAAGAATGAGGATTAAGGTAGTAAGAATAGATTTAACAACACTAACTGACAAAATACATGACTCCAGATAGAATTGAATGGAGGGATAGGATTCAAACAACCAACCCCAGTTTTTTATGATATTTATGATGATGGTAATAATGTGTTCAAAGGATTTGTTAAACCTTGGACCATTTACTTGGCCATCAACCCTTGTATGGAAAACATTGTAATGCCACTTCGCCATTAGATAGTTTTTAAGTGCCTTCAATATGAGATAGAGGTCATATTCAATGGGGAATGCTCTTCATGTTTGTTGGGCACTTGAAAGCAAAAGAAAATTAAAAAAATGGTATCTCAAGATAAATATAATTTGGAAGAAAAGATGGTAAATACTTAGGACTAAATCTTTGTTTTTCCATTGGCTTTTGATCTTCAAGGAGCTCAAAATCGTCATTTTGAAATGCTAGTTCCAGATTGGGATACATTAGTTAATGGTACCTTTGACTAGCAGTTTGTATTGGTTGCAATGTGTATGCGTATACTTTAAGTGCTAGCGAAGAAAAGAAATTTGCTTCTAGCATAATCTAGGTCAGTTTTCCCTAATAATACAAATACTATATGTTTTCTTTTTCTTTTTTTTGGAAGCAAACTACTATCTTTGCCTAACAAGAAAAGAAAAAAAAAAAAAAGAGGGGGGGGGGGGGGGGGGGGGGCGTGGGGGGAATTAAAAGTGAATGATCAAAAGAAACCTAGGAACAGCCCAAGAAGACAATAACAACAAAGCCTTATCCCAAACATTTGGGGTTGACCAAACCAATCTTGTTCCTCCATTCCACTTCGTCTAGAGCTAACTGAGCCTTTAGTTATTGAAAGGGAGTTGGTTTATATATGGTTCCACTATCTTCATCAATATTCTTTTGGGTCTTCCTTTACTTCTTTTAGGACCTTCAATTTTCATATTTCTTCTCCCAAACCATCTGTCGACTTTTTCTTTGTTCACCGTCTTTTGGAGCTACTACTACATTTACCTAAATGCGTTCAATTTTAACTTTATCTTTCTAGTCTTTCCACTCATCCATCTCAACACCATCTTCTAATTATGCTTAATTTAGTAACATGATCTCTCTTGACCACCCAATATTAAGTTCCATAAAGCATAGCTGTCTTACTACCGTCTTTATCATACAAGAAAGTAGTGTTAAATAAAGTTAAAAACTGAGATTATTTGGTTTTATCATTAAAAAAAAAAGGAGAGATGGAGAGAGAGGATGGTTCAATCATGTGCAATGAAGATCATTGAGGGAAAAAAACATAGGGATGACAAATAACCAAAAATGGCAATGGGCAGATGATAAAGGATGTTGATCAAGGTTGTATGAAAAAGAGTTGCAGGTGTGTGCTTCAATAAAAGATATAGACCTAGATAAACTGAACCAGTGGAATGTGATTCTTGTATTTGATGCTGAATAGTTGAGATAAGGCTCCAATGACGATATAGTAAATGGAACAAAATGAAGAGTCAAAATGTTTTAATTGTGACAAGTGGCAACAAAACTTAATGTATATCTGCCGATCCACACATGCCCATGATGAAAGCTCCATGCTAACACTTACCACATCTCTGAGGCATATCTACCATCAGGCTGCGAAGAATCTTTTCATACCTCGTGCACACATTTATAGAATAATTACAAAAGTCTCTTAAGATTTAACCACAGAAGAACAAGGGACATCAATATAATAAGGGTAATTACTAAGAGATGATTAGTGTTGCTTGACATAATTAACAAAAAATAATCTGTTACAAAGGCTATGCGCAATTTTTTTTTAACATATAAGTAGGAGAAGGCTATGCACAATTTTAAATAATGACTATGAAAAAAAGATTATGTAGCACGTGAAAATTGTTTCACACAGTAAAATGTGATGGAATTACAAGTAACTGAATTTTAATTTATATTGGGTATTAGGTGAACTTGATACAGAATTGTATCCAAATGAGAATGTTTTCTTCTTTTTTCGAAAATTATCCAAAAGAGGATGTTGAGAATAATAAAAAAAAAAAGATCCAAATTTATTCCTACAATAGGAAGATGACTACACCTCATCAAGGACCGACTGGAAGAAACAAACTTTATGCAAATTCATTCTTATGATCCCGACATGTAAGTGTACCGTGTCTGAGCTCCAATAATAAGCTCAATAAGTTTATCTGCACATGTAAAATAAATGGAGTTCCCATTATGAAATTTGATTTGAAACCTTCAAGTCATAACTAACGAAAAAATCAAGATGAAGGAATAAATATAAGAGACTCAAAAAAGCAAACACTAAACACACCTGTCAAGAGCCCTATAAGAGGAACAGGTTCAACTAATTTCTCGGTCTGTTCAAGTCTTTGCCTGAAATATTATTAGATGTAAGGTGAACAAATCTAGCAAAGAAACTGCACAAATTTGAAATTGGCTTGAAGATAGCATAAATCATTACCGGGTGTACTTGCTAAAGAATGGATCTCTCATGAGGTAAAGTGCCCACAACAGCTTTCGCCTATTTACCTGCATCAAGCCCATATTATGGAATCCCATGTAAATATTAAAAGAGGACTTTATCCATCAGGAACTAACAACCCTTTGTGATACCCAAAGAGGACAATGGAGGGTTGAGCTCAAAAGTTTACAAGGTAAGAAGCCAAAGATCACTCACCTCATTCTTTTCAAGGGTGCTAAGAGGAAAATATCCTTTTTTTCCACTATGCCATGGATGTGAAAGACAGGAAAGAATGCTCATTCCGGTCACATCCATGGATAGTGAAAGTAGCCAAGGTATCCATGACCGCACTCCAAATTTCCTAATAAATAGAACATAAATTAGTGGTCTCATGATATGCAACACCTCCGCCGTCAAAAACAAGCCGCCATACATTCCCTTCTCAGACCAAATGGTGGAAAGTGTAGGCCTCTCGATCCCTAAAGCTGCAAGAACCAACAAAAAAAAAGTGGGTATAAAGTGGGTATAAATATCCTTCAAACTCTTTATCTTTTCCAAATACTATGTTCTCCAAAACACTATTACTTGAAGGCCCCACAGTTGAAGCTTGCCGGTGTTGGAGCTTGTTCAACCTTGTCGGATCAGAGGCCATCCTCGCATTCTCTCCAAACCTACTTAACGCAGACAATGCCCTTCCTTCCAGATTGTTTGGATCACGAGCATAATAGTCCTGTAAGTAACCAGGCCCATGATGCCCGTCCGGCTTTGCAAAACCCCCCATTCTATGTTGGCGATCCAAAGCATTAGGACTCTTTTCCACATTAGGTGTCTCCCCTCCATGCAGGAGCATCTTGTATCCACTATCCCTGAACAAAGCTAACCTAACACACACCCTGAATCAAACAGTATGCGCAATTCTTAGCCAATATTTTATTAATTTCAACTAACAATAAAACCTCGCTATATTTGACATATGGCTTACTTGGTAGCCTCTGTGACAGCAATGAAATTCCATTTCTTCTCATCACCATAGAAGTGCTGAGCCACAACTTCAATCAATGTCTCCAAGTCTTTAAGCATGGAAATGCATAAGGACCAAGGGAACGGCGATGTCTCCACAGAACCCGTTTCCCTTTGGGTTGGAGCTGTATCGATTATATGTTCATTTGTAGCAGTGATTATACCCAAAATAGCAGTAACTGCATAATAAAATTGAAATTCTTCAATACCCATATCAATTCCTACCTTTTACACTAAAACCCATTAAACAAAACAAAAGGTAGATTCAAATTTTTCCACACATTCTTCAATACCCATTTCAATTCTTACCTTTTCCACTAAATTACACACACACGCACACAAGTTTTACAGTTTTTAAGCTACCAAGAAGAAGCAAGTGTTACCAAAGTTTCACAAAACCTGCTTCTGGTCCTATTTCTGATGCTGAGAAGCGTTCTGGGAGAAGCCATGTCAACCCCTGGACATTAATTTGAAATACCCAAATCAGGAAACTTTATTTAGACGTTTAAAAACGATTCAAGTTTACTTTTTTCAGTTTTTTTACATCACTGAACTATCATGGATGAATTGGAAAAGCAAGAAGAAACCCCAACAAAGCCAAAAACTAAGAAAACAAACAAATAAGACTGGAGAAAGAGCTTACATTGGCCAGAGACTCCAATGAGTGGACATAGTCCTTGTTCCTCCTAACCCATTTCTTGTAAGCCTCCATAACTTCAAAATTTTGCAGAATTGGACTCAGCCCTTCTAATATTATATCTCGACCGAAAAAAAAACCCTAATTTATATATCTACAATTTCATTCGTGGACCGTGGTACTTTGGTAGAGTTGTTTCGCAGAGAGAGAAACCCCAAAGAACAGAACACAGAAACGTAAGTCTGTTCTTCGAAAAAAAAAAAAACTTCCTTTTTGATTCGATTCTGCTTTCCGATCTCTACTGTGATCAAACGCCTCGAAGAGAAGAAAAAATAGACAAATAATAGCCAGAAGATGAGTTATTATTCGATATGTTTAACCTTCTAGGCATCAAACATATATTTTAATCCTGACCGTCAAAACTACAGATATGGTCTCTAATCCTGGCATCAAACATATATTTTAATCCTGACCGTCAAAACTACAGATATGGTCTCTAATCCTGATTTTCATCCAATTAGAACTTAGAAATCGATGAGGGTTTTTTTTTGAATATGAAGGTAGCTGTAAAACTCACGTTTCTATGATTATTTTTAGACTGAAGCACAAAATCGTAATTTACCTTTTTAAGTACAAGAAAATCTTGATTCCTTGTCCTACTATTTACCCAAACCTACATGTTTTATCTTACATAGGCTAGAAATTTTGAAATGAGTTAATTTTTTGTGAGGATCATCTCAATAATGAGAAGATCATCTTCGCCAAAAATCAGTTCATTCTGAAACTTTTAATCCTATGTTTACAAGTTGAAAAATTATGAATCATTCATTTTTTGTAAATCATTTTTTATGAGGTTAGCAGTTTCAAAATGATCTGATTTTTTGACAAAACACGTAAGACAAAACGTAGGATAAATAATAGAGTGTCGAACATGCCCTATATATACATATTGAAAAAAATCGTGATAATCTAACTATCCCATTTGACAAACTCAATTGATTACCTGACATCACAAGTTTGGAAACTTAGACTTGTGCCCACCAAGATACACTGTTGTACTTCCCCATAAAAAGTGTATCTCGAGAGAATTGTGTATTTCAAGAAGTGCAAATCTACGATTGTCGAACTTGTCACGTCAAGTAGTCAATAGAGTATGCCACGTGGGGTAGTCAAATTATCACAACTCTATTGAAAATGATGGGTTTTGATATAAAAAAAACACAAAAACATTTTAATATAAGAAATTTTGTCGGAATTTTCATAATTTTTTTTCGAATTAACCGAACTAAACCCCCACCAAATAATTAATGAGTCTGAACTTTGTTACTTGTACCTTAAAATTATGGGGCTGTTATAAGAAAAAATTCAAAAACACCATTTGTACATTTCTTGAAATTTGCTCGTGAACTGTTTTAAATTTATCCAAATTAATTGAATTAACACCCCTCCCACCTAATAACCATTGGATCTGACTTTGGTTACTATGGTTTCTCAAGTTAATAAACAATTCTAAAAGACTAAAATTTTCTTGGGAGATCTAAAAGAATCTCAATGATTCTAAAAGATTCTCTTATGTACCTAAATGGTTATATAAACCATTTATATGTTTAGAACGTTAGTTTTAGAAAGATCATAGAAAGTATGGTTAATTATAGTTTTTTATTATAACTTTCCAAAAACTTTGTACAAGGGGCTATTCATTTGTAACCATCCTCTTTGGGATCACCGAAGCTTGAAGTGGGAGTCAATCTTCTTAACATGAATGATTGTGTCATGATCACTTAAGCAACCCGGGATTCTCTCATGTTTTATGTAGGGTTGGCAATGATACGAAATATATCTGATGTTTGAATCGATCTGATCTATTGTGAAAAAAATATGAAAAATCAAATTTTTGGATCAGATTCAGATTGAAATCTTAAAACCGATATAAATTCGGATATACCCCAATCTACTCCCAAAAAAATCTGATTCGAACATATTTTAATATTTTTATTATTATTCTTGATTTCATATAAATACATATAAGATCAAACGTTTTAGTCTTTTTTATTACCCTCTATATTTGTAGTTGAAAAATGGATTTTTTTTTTTTTAATTTTATGTGATTTTAAATTTTTTTTTGTAAATATTTTGAACATTGATAATTTAAAAATTAGGCATGTGTTTGAATCGGATCAATTTGGTGAAACAGATTAGATTGGATGAGATTTACAATTTTACATATTCATTAATCGGATCAGTATTGAAGTGGTACTGATCCACCACTGAACCGATCTGTTGCTATCCCTAATTTTTTGTGTTACCTTGTATAGCATAAAAATACTAAATAATAGATAAGATACTTCTAGATGCCTCTTTTGTAGTCTTGTACATCGATCGTGCATACTCGTGTCCCTCGATAGTTTGTTGGAGTTTATTGCTGATTTTGCACATCAATCCACATACACTATTTTGTGACCCATTGACCCATCTTTGTTTGACCATCTGATGAACTTACACACCAAAAGTCAAAGCACTATTTCTAGTAACACAAGACTGTAAATCCTTTCTGGTCACTAGACTCAAACCCAATCACAAGAAATTAAATGCTAAAACGGCAATTTTCTCAATGAATTATCATGCACTAACAGAACATTCTCATTACAACATATGCAACAAACAAACATAAACCACATATTTTATTCAAGTACTAACAACAACATTTCGAAAATGCAGTCTTCGACCGGCCGTGTCGTTCCGTTCCATTCCATTCCATTCCTGACATGCGTGCATACTAGCTTTAGTGGCCATTTAGTACACCATTCTCACATTTGGCAGCAGTAGTGGTGTCGTCTGCGGCCTTCTTGGCATAGAATCTCCGGTACATGGTGTCAACCTGGGTGAGATAGAAAGTGCCGGGAGTTAAAAGGCTCCTGTCCTTGCTCGTCACAAAGTCCTTGCCCCCATACCGATGCTCCATTAGTTGCATAGTTTCGACAAATTTTTCTGGGGAAGCCTGCATGAAAGGCTCACTATGCTTAGGGAAACTAAATATAAAACCAATCAATTATCATAGTTGACAGACCACTAACAAAAATTAATCACATCTAAGAAATTAAGGAACAAGAACACCACCTCATGCCTTGACTTCAACTTCCCAGAGACATCCATCACTTTTACAATGTTTGACAGGCTGAAGGGATGTTGACCTTCCCTCATTCGGAAAGCAAACATTGTGGAAGTTAAACCACTCCCATATGAGAACATCATTACACGCTTACCGTCCTGTAAGTTTAAAAAGAATCACGTTTAGGAAAGAAATGTGAATCATATTGGACTCATAAGAACAAAACACCAACTCAGAAAAAGTAGATAAAATATGTTACCAGTGTGCTATGTTTGTTGTGAACAAGGGATATAAATGCTGCATAAAGTGATGCAGTGTACATATTGCCCACTTGTTTTGGTAACAAAGTGGCTGGTTGCACCTTTACATCATATAGCTTTTTTGAAACTTGTTGGGATGCCTATGGATACACGACGTTAGATAAATTATCAGCAAATGAGTTCCACAAAAGAAACCTTTTAGTAGAATACAGGGTTGCACTAGAAAGAGTTATGGAAAGCTGGAGTAACCTTTTCAAGATCCCGGCTAGCATAGCTCTCATCGTCAGACAAAGCTGAAAATGGCGCTAGTTTTTCTTTTGCATCCTCCTCAACATAGCTGATCGATATGAGCACAGATGCAAAATAAAATCAGTTACATGGCAAGTGTGTGTGTGCGTTGAATAAACATCCAATAGTTACAAATTCTGATTAACCTAAAAAAGAGAAATAAATAAAATAATCAAGTAGTCGTGAAAGTAAGGGACCTGGCATTCCTCAAGAAGTCGATGAAGTACAATCGAGAAAAGCTTTTCTGCACAAGCTGCAATTCCAGTTCAAGAAATAACTCGTCAATTATATTGCTTTCATATTCATGATTTTTAATTGATAAACACAAGGAAACATGGATGTAAAGATTAAGACTTCATCAAATGCAATACCTTGTTATATGGAGAATGAAATACATAATAGTCTCCGTCAGACATTGAAAACGGCTTGCCCTGCAATTTCTCAAACCTACAGATAGCAAGACAAGGAACATAAAAAGTTAATCAAAAAATGTAAAACAGATAGAAATGATTTAACTAATTTCATTAGAAACTTACTTAGCACAGAAACGTTTGTAGCAAGAATCAAGTGCCATGAGATAGCAAGTTTGTGAAAGCTTCCCGTCAACAACCTACACATAATTGTAGATGAAGTGAGAACAAACTTATATATTGATGCATGACAAGCAAGTCACTACTAAAAATAATGGCAAAGTAGCGTGAAATTTTTGTTTTTTACATGTTTCATATAAAACTAAAACAAAACAACAAAAGAATCGAAAAGCATACCGGGTATTCACTTGCAAGGTTAGGCTTGTAAAAATCATAGACATGAGACATGTGTGACCCTCTAAATTTGCTTTCCAATGCAATTGGTGCGTCTGGACCTATTAACATAGCAATAGCAGCTGCCCCTCCAGTAGGCCGGGCTGGTCCTTCTGCATAGACCTAAATAAAGAAGATACCAGTTAGAAAATAGGACATTTAGAACATGAAAACAAGTTTAGCATTATATGAATGCACATTCCCATTAATAGATATATGAGACAGATGGTCAACATAATGAAACATCAAAAAGGTAAATTGAACATAAAACTCATATATCAAAACTGAAACACTAAGAGTTCCTGTTGACAGAGCCGAGCAAATTCACTACAGCCAGATACTCTTCAGGCTGTTGATTATGTTAAGATCATGACCGCTTAAAACATACAAAGAACTTGTGATTTTTTATGATCGGTTCCACTGGAAGGTAAATTGCAAATGTCTAAAGAAAAGGGCCTACCGCACTATCTGTGCACACAACAAGTCCATAGCGCCCATCCCAAGAACTACTCTCCACCCAATTCACAACATTGAATAAAGCTGCAGTTCCCCCGTAGCATGCATTTGTTGAGTCAACTCCTTCAATGTCGGTATTACCAGATTCCTGCTTGTTTTACATTAGGTTGAGAGCAGAAGATGTCAGCAAAGCAAAGAATATGAAGTTAAGAACAGTAGAACGGTAATAACAAAATGTGCAAAAGCAAGTTTTTAACAAAATTCAAATAAGTTCATGGTAGAGTGGTATGATAGTTGCATCGGGTGCAATATGTCTCAAGTTCCACTCTTCCAACCCTTGATACCTTTCAAAAAAAAAAGGTTATTAACAAAATAAGGCCCGCAGAGAAGAAATAATTTTTTTTCTTTTTAAATGTTGTGGATCAAATCAAGGAACTCCCTACAGAATAGCAAGCAAGGACACACAGGAAAATTTGTTTTAGGAACTTGTTACATCACAAAAGAACTGGAACTGCCTGCATCACTTTTCAAAAAAAAAAACTGGAACTGCCTGCATCAGTTGTGCTCCAATTCAGCCCTGCGAAAACCGTAGATTTTACCTTGTTGAGGCTAACATTAACCTCACTGATAGAACCCAGGTATTATGGCTTTAGACAGAATTGAATGGACGAACAATCTTCGTTCAGCTAATCCCAAACTTTGGGGATAAAGCTTTGATCATGATAATAAAACCTAGGTCTTCGCTGTGAATTATAAGATTAGCTGCTAAATCCAGTTTCACCCTTCAGGAAAACGTAGGATTTTCTTAGGGACCCACAACTGGAGGAGGTCCCCAATTCTGGGTAATCAGTCAGTCGGCTCAATATGTAGCAATACATATTTTTATAGTGGGGTGGAGTGCTTGGATTTATAGACCACTCAATGTCATAAGGAAAAAAATGAAATTTGGCTCTAATTTCAATTGAGAAAAAGCATGCTCCTCCAAAGGAATTGGAATAATACCTCAAAGATTTGCATCAGGAAGGTCTTTATGGACTTGCTCTTGTCTATAACAGTCTCACTGCCTACTTCAAGGCGACCAATCTGTTTAGGGTCAATCCCATACTTTTCAAGAAGGGTAGTAACAGCTGTCAAACTGGATGAGAGAGAGAAAGAGGGAGCATTGGTCAATAAAAATTCTTCAAAACACTGTTGATGTGTAAGTAAGTTGAAGACAGAGAAACAACCCCTTCAAAATTCACATGTAGTCTCATGTCAAACTATGCGTGAATTTCTTGAAAAATTAAGAGGATTCAAATGCAAAGCTAATATTAGGAGTATGTCCTGCCTACTACAGAATTCTATGCTTCTAGAGTTATAAGAATAAACAAATGTTTATCACAACCTTTATCCCTCAAAGAATTGCAAAGAAACTATTGGCAGTAAAAGAACGTCAGGGATCAAATAGAGAGTTCAAACCTCATTGAAATGACATCTTCCAAATCAGTACAAAACGCCATGCAGTCTTGCCCAAGACCAATAGTATATTTTCCCTTACTTACACCATCATGAGCCTCCAATGCTTCCTATAGTTGCACACAAAAGGGAAAGGTAAATACAAAGAATAATGCACAGTTTAAGTACTTTAATTTAGCAAGCCCTTGTATAAACAAAAAAGAATATCTAACTTAAACAGTAATTGTTAAATTGAAGGGAACATAAAAAAACACACCAACCAACATGCATTAATTTTGGGATTAGAACCAAAACATTGTACTCAATTTTTCCTACCAAAAATAAATAGTGGGATTAGGATTCATTTTAGGACATGGAAGAGCTTTTACACCCGCTGCCAACTGAATGCAACCCTCCAAATTTATCAGGGCTTTAGACGAGATTGAATGAAGGAACAAAATTCATTCAGCCGACCCCAATTTTTTGTGATAAAACTTTGATGATGACCAAAAAAGATGGGTGAATATATAATTTGGAATATCACAGAAATATGATGCATAACGACATGTGTCCAAGGAATGTGCTTGAACAGCCCAGACAACAAAATAATTTGCCAAGAAAACCCTGCTGAACTTAAAATAGCAAATTCCATCCACTTTGAATAAAACATTGAAGCCAGTTGAAAATTTAAAGTGTGGTAGAATTATTTTAATGTATGCCCCATATGATACATTTGTAGAAGTGGGCACGAAACAACGAGTCTTTTTCTCAAATAGAATAATAGATTGCACTTTATGTTGTGAACACGGAGGACATTTTATGATTACACATACGAATTAGTGATGAAGCACTCAATGTCAATGATATTGATCATTGTCCGCCCACCTCTTGTTTTAAGAATCCAAGAGTTCTACTGACCATGATTTGTGCGATACTCAAAATCTTAGCTTGTTGAGCATCTCGATAAGTTCAGAGATGAGAAGTCTTGATTGAGACACTCGAAAAATAAAAAATAAAAAGAACATAGCAAGACAAGACATTAAGATACAATTCTAAGAGGTGATTGACGCAGATGAGAACTTAGCTCATGAGGCGTGAAGAATTCGTAAAAAGGGAAATCACGCTTCCACCTAAACCACTTGTGTGCCATTGGGAGACCTACTTGGGGAAGTGCCCAGGGTGGCAAGTTATGCAATGTGAAAAAAATTGATGTTGATGGGAGTCTTCTTCCCTTCTTCTTTGATCGATCCAGTATCTTCTCCTTGGCCTAAGGGCATGCATTATACTACAAAGCTTGAAGTCCGTCCCCGTTTCCTCGGTCATATCTTCGTCAAAGGTAAGTGGATGAGGTCACATTCACTTGCTTCAAGGAAGAGATCCCCAAGTTGTATCACTGCACATCCGGCACCTCATGGTGTAGCGACCTACTCTAGCATAGATCAGGCTTGGCATGTCAACCGATGACATGGCGAATCTGCCAACTATCCTACCTACCCTTGTCAACGTTGACATCTGAGGAGTATCTCTCCTTTCATATCTGTTAACGTGACAGGCTGTCAACCATGAAATTAGGTTGTATTAGGTGTCTTCACCTACCACGTGGCAGCATATTCTTTGCTAGCCAAAGTGTTTTGTCTTTTATAGGTTAAATATTTCAGAATGGGCTGATTTTTTGTGAGGAGGATCTCTATGGTGAGGAGATCATCCTCACAAAAAATCAGTCAATTCTGATACTTCTAACCCCAGTTTATAAGTTGAAGAATCATGGACTGTTAGTTTTTACCGTTATTTTGAAAATCATTTTTGATGGGGTTAGAAGTTTCAGAATGGGCCGATTTTTTGTGAAGATGATCTCCTCACCATAGAGATCATCCTCACAAAAAATCAGCCCATTCTAAAACTTTTAACTCATATAAAAAAAACTTTGGCCAGGGAACTTATATGTATGTAACCTCAAGGAGTTGGCCCAGTGGCAAGCTGAGCCTTGATAAGCTCCTCAAGAAGGGTAGGTCAAGTGTTTGAAACCTCACGAAGCTATGAATTACTTGGGGCCACCCTCCAGAGTCTGGTTGACCCTCAACTCAACCAATTGCACGTAGGACTTTTCAAGGGGGCGGTGCGTGTGACCGTGGAGTGGAATTAGTTTCACCCGATGCGTGGGGATATATATATATTCTCCCTATAGTGTGGCCGTCCCCATCTCCCTTTGATCAAATTTGAGGGTCCTACATTTTTCATTGTGATCCCTCTCATCTAGCATCCACTAGGAAGCAAACTCTTGAGTCACGGTGGCCATGTAGGCACTATGGTGGGGTGGGGGGTGCTACTTTGCCCAATCTACTGATAACGATAGACACTACACTGATTAGTTCTTTAATTAAGTCAAGTAGTACATCTTTTGTATTTTATACAAGTTATTAAATACATAAATCATAAAAAGAAGGTTTTATTTACTTAATTTAGGATTAGTATGAGACAATGCATGCATTGTTTATATCTCACTACTCTACTGGATCGAGACAGTCGAAGGAGAACGTGCCATGCTTTGAACCATCAACCATGGATATGTTTTCCCTTCACATATGTTTTTTAGCTTGGAGGATGTATTATGTATTTCTATATAAAACCATCAACAGTGTGACACAAAATAATTAAAATTAATGCCATAAAACTAGAAAAAAAAAATTCAGTACAATTAACAAACAACTAAACATAAACTTCAAGCTCTTGCGAAGCGAAATCATACGTAGGCTTCCAAAATCAGAGTTAACTATGAATCCGAATGTTCAAAGCTAATAAGTACCACCATGCATTCAAAAGCAACAGTAATCCATCCCATTTCACTCAACTAAGCATCCAAACGGCAAAATCAAAAATAAAAAATAAAAAAGTTTCACAATCGACCAAAAACCTCTTTCAATGATAACTGATCC
The DNA here is from genome assembly GCF_017979445.1 of Akebia trifoliata. Classification (NCBI taxonomy): domain Eukaryota; kingdom Viridiplantae; phylum Streptophyta; class Magnoliopsida; order Ranunculales; family Lardizabalaceae; genus Akebia; species Akebia trifoliata. Next base: position 32,563,355 of record NC_141386.1, read on the forward strand.
CAAAAAAAAACACAATCTAATCCAATAATCAAGTAAAAAATAAGCAAAAAAAAAAAATGCAGTAAAATCCATTCCTAAACACTACATTTATAGAACCAAACCAAAATAAAACATCAAATTAGACATAAAAGATTCAATTTTTTTTACTTCCTTCACATAAATTAAGGAAAAAATGAGAAGAAGAAAAAAACAGAACAAGACGAAATCGATCCTCACCTGTTGAACACAAGTAGGTGGGAAGTAGATTTCCATGGCGAGAATTCCAACATCCTTCTGGTTCGAACCCATATCTTCTCTAAGATCAGATTTCTCTCTTACGAACCCTAGAAACGGAGCTCAAGTTCTAAAGAGAGAGAGAGAGAGATGCAGAGGTCCAGTGACAAAGCAGTATATATAGAACTAAGAGACGGGAGGACCGGAGGACCCCAAATGCAGACTACATGAATTTCAACGGCCAGAGACTCGCTATAGAAAAATTATAAGATTTGATTTTACTCTTTCAGACATGACTCTTTTTGTTTTTACGAATTATGCCATTTTGAGTACCAAACCTACTGCAATTAGCTTTTAAAATGACCCAATACACCGTCAGATACTTAAAACTATGTTGTTATGTTTCCATCACTTAGAACTAAGCCTCGAGATACGTAATTGACAGATAGATTGTGATGGCTTCGTTTGGCTGTAATAATGTATTTGATAGGTAACATTTTAAGACGCAAATCTTTGAGTTGTAACATACGCCCAAATGAATGACAAAGTATAACATTGTTCCGACATGTAGCAAACATTAGGAAAAAAATCACAAAACAAAACTTTAATACGGACACATATCAACATCTCTACAATTAAAATAATCAGACAAATCCATTTTATGATTAAATACTCGAAAATCATAAATAGATAACTAATAATATCAAATATACGTCATTTACATTATTTAAAATAAAATTTTATAGAATTTCATGCGTAAATGCCCCAAGAATTAGTTGAGTGCTCTAAGCGGCAGAGATTTATTGATTATGAAAAAGGTGCAAACATCCAAGATCACCTGAACTAATCGTATTCGTACATTTAATTTTTTTCAACGAAAGAAAGGAAACGTAGCATCATAATTTAGTGGAAGAGGAACATAGCAAAATTATTACAACCTGAAGTAGCAGAGTGGATGGAATCCAAATCAACACAATCTTTTGAATCTTGGTGGGACCTTCTTTAAATAATTAGGTGGGACCCATCCAATTGTCTCTCCATGTGAGTGTGCAGGGAATCAGGAACCCTCGCTGTCCAATTACGAAAGAAAATAATAAAAAAATGTACCACGTTTGGGTAGTACACATGCACGCATGATAACTCACAAAAAAAAAAAAATATGAGAAATACTTTCCTTACATAGCATGGGAAACATTTTAAACCTTACGAGTAAGGGTCTTACTCTTTAAGTTTCATTGAAAAATTCAGATTTCTTTTTTTTTTCAAAAAATAATTTATTTTGAGTTTAATCCAAAATTTTGAAAATTGACGGCTATCGAACTTCCACCTAACACCCCAAACTTAAAATTAAAATTCAATGATGAAAAATAATTTTTCTTGAAAATTTATTTTTTTTTAAATTCATAGAAAATTTTCCTCTACAACCTTAAAGAATCGGATCATGTTTTTGATGCCACTTAGAAAAGGTGAAATCCTTATTAACTTAATAAGGCTAGGAGACAATGCTTATCCCATATGGGTTAGAAGTTTTAGAATTGATTGATTTTTGTGAGAATGATCTCTATGGTGAGGAGATCATCCTCATAAAAAAATTAGCTCAATCTGAAACTTCTAACCTATCAAAAATTATTTACAAATTAATAATAAAAAATCGAAAATCTACAATTTTAAATCCCTTTTGATGGGGTTAGAAGTATCAGATTGAGCTGAATTTTTGTAAGGATGATCTCTTCGACGTAGAGATAATCCTCACAAAAAATTTGTTCAAATCAAAACTTCTAACTCATACGGGACAAACGTTGTCTCTCTAACATTGTCTGCCAAGCGAAATCCTCCTCCCCTAGATGCTTCCTCTTTTTTTTTCTATAATACCCCATGACTTTACAATCTTTCCTCTTTTACCCCTTCAACCCCAAATTTTTTTAATAATATTTCTCTAATTTTAATATTTTTTTCTCTTTTACCCCTTCAACGCAAAAGAGGATGCTCGTGCCCCATCAAGGATATCATGAGCATCTACATAAGATCCAAACCCATGTTACATGGTTGGTTGGCTCAAATTGAATTCAGGTTTATGGTTCGTCACTCTTGAATAAACCCGATTGATAAAATTAGTTCATGACAAGTATTTAAGTCATTAATCTAATAAAAGAAGATTCAAGCCACAGGGCATATAATCGATTTAAAAACAAATGGATATATTAAATATTGATTTATTCTTAGAATTTCTAAAACAAGGATTCTATCTAATATTGACCAGAGCATTCGGGTATGTCTAAAATGAATAATGATTTGTGACACCCCCTTTGACATACAATCCCATATTCCCTTGACATGGCATGTGCTAGAACCATAAATCTTCTTTCTCATGATACACAATTACACATATTTATGGGGATGTGCAATTGTATATCCTGAGGAAAAGTTCTAGCCCATGCCACACCAAGGAGTATGTCAGAGGGGGCATCAGAAAACCACGACTAGTCCAAAACTCAACTAACTAAGGGGGGTTTGTTAGGTTCATTATCTTTTATGAATCCACTATAAATTGAACATCGAATTGGCTTGATTGGTACCAATTTGTGGTTTGCTACTATATTAATGAATGAGTTGAAATGATCTTAAAGATGTGTACAAATCTTTAGGAATATAGTTGGGTGGGGTGGGGTGGGGAGTGGGGGGTGGGGGGGACAGATGATCGTTTGGACTTTAATGATAATTTAATGGAATGAGGATGAAGTTAGGTACCTCTGTTTTTGGCAATTGCCTCCGAGTCCGACTTTGAAGCGAGCATGCCGCTTTCAAATATTGAAAGAACCTTCTTCATTACAAGACACGTGACGTTTTGAACCTATATTTCCATCAAAATTTGAAACACCTCTTTGAAAATGCCACGTGCAGTCCAATGGAAAGGGTTTCTTCAAAATTTTGAAGCGACCTGTTGACTTCAAAGTTTTTTCCATTGTCTCCATACAAAAAATTAGGTAGGCTGTTAGTTATGATATTTAAATAGCTCGTGGGCCTCGAAATATCAATCAATGGTGTAATATGATTAATATCTAGTAACATGTGAATCACAGTTATTTTGTTTTTTTTATTACACTTGCTAGCAAAACACCACGTGTCATGAGTCCAACCAAAATGCCAAGTGGCATACCATCAAATGGTTCATGAATCATGGGGTCCACAAATAATGCCAAAATATAACGATTGAAAATCACTGATTAGTCCAACTTTTCATGGGAAGTTTACATCAACGACAGTGCCCAAAATTATTACCAATGGTCCCCCACTCCCAAAAGAAAAATTCTACGTAGACAACCTCGTGATCATCAAATTAGATCCAATTTTGGAATATTAAAAATTGCATGTGTACAACATTAGGGTTTGGTGAATATTTGAGATACCCTTTTGTTTTTAAATTGATAACATTTTTATTTTCTGCATTGGCGGATCGTATATACCAACCACCCTACCACATGTTCAATAGTTAAATATAGTCACTTTTGTGTGGAGAGGTATATAAAAATTCGAAAGCAGGAGCTGAAGAACAAATTTAGTCGTCTTTACCATTTTAGTTAATTCCTGATGATAAAAATGATAGAATTTTTAAATTGATGGCATACCCTTTAACCTCTGTTTATCATCTTAAAAAAAAAAAAAAAAAAAAAAATTGATTTTTGTATCCAAATTTTATAATTTTATAGGTCTTGTTAACTCATTTAGGGTACATGTTAAAGTGCAATAAATATACTTCGAAAATTGGATTTTGTATAAAAACTTAAAAAACCTATTTTTTACCAAAATATCTTTAAATACCAATTTTCAAACTGTATTTATTGCACTTTAATGTATACCCTAATTTTATTTATAACTTGTCTTTAGTTTAAATGGTGAAGCAGGTAAACTCTTAAAATTGAAAATTACTGATTTTAAATATATAAAAAATTAATATTAAGAGATAGTTGGGATTGAAAGGGAATAAATGAGTTTCAAGTTTTGACTAAGAAGCCGAAGATAAGAGCAGTTAGGTCATTTTTTTTTATTAAACAATCATTAAAGGCTGCGTTTAAGTGGGATATGCCATCAATTTAAAAACATAAAGTATCTAAATTATTCTCCAAAATGTGGAGGGATATGTCTAGATTACCCTTCAACCCATTTTGGTAGCTCACATTAACTAACAATAGATCATATATGTTATTTAATATGGCATAAATAAATTAAAATTATTTGGTTTAAATAATTAAACGGTGGAGTCCAGTCTTAATTACCTACCACTCTTTTATTTTATATTTTTTTGGTTACCTACCACATTTATTATCATATTTTTTCACACCATTCCTCTCATCGATGTTACCTATTAGATTATAGACAACCGTGCTTTTGTTATTAAATCAGTGATTTTCTCAGATTTCATAAAGACATTGTGAGAATCAAACACATGAGACTGATATATTACACTTATAGCAAATAATAGTACCCTCTTTATTAGATCCCCACTCCTCTTACAAGTAACAAATGTGTTGCTACTTATTCTTATTCTTATTCCTCATATATAGATGTATGAACGGCATTTGGAGGTCGTAAAGAGAGCCAAACATTTTTCCAAACATGAGTTAGAAGTTTTGGAATTGGCTGATTTTTTTGTGAGGTTAATCTCTATAATGATGAGATCATCCTCACAAAAAATCATCCCATTCTGAAACTTTTAACCCTATCAAAAGTAATTTACAAAAATTAGATGGTCCACGATTCTTCAACTTGTAAATTATGGTTAAAATTTTCGAAATGAACTAATTTTTGGTGAGGATGATATTTTCATCATAAAGATCATCCTCACAAAAAATCAGTCCATTCCAAAACTGTTAACCCATGTTTTGAAAAGTATTTGGCTTTCTTTAGGACCTCCAAACACTCCCACATATATATTCATATATGGGTCGGGTTCTTACGACCCTTATTACGACTCATATTGCGACACACCATTTTGTCTTATATGGGCAAAAATGTTTGGAATGCGCTGATTTTTTGTGAGGATGATCTCTATGGTGAGGAGATCATCATTGCCAAAAATCAGCTCATTATGAAATTTCTAGACCGTCCAATTTTTGTAAATCAATTTTGATGGGGTTAGAAGTTTTGAAATTGGATGATTTTTTGCCAGGATGATCCTCTAATCACAGAGATCATCCTCACAAAAAATCAGCCCATTTCAAACATTTTTGCCCATATAAGACAAAATGGTGTGTCGCAATATGAATCGTAATAGGGGTCGTAATAACACTGTTCTTCATATATATATATATATATATATATATAAAGACTCAAAGTTAGGACCTAAGGAGTATAACTAGTCCCTCTTTACCATCTCAGCTAACCCCCGGTGGGTTAAATCCATACATACCTCATAAACCATCCTCATAAAATTTGAGTCCATCGTGACATAATAATTTTATTAAATTTTTCGTAAAGTCCACAAAACTTATTTATTTATTTGTTGATTTAGGTGACCTTATTTATATAATTTCTAACATAATGAGATAATGTGGAGTAAATTAGTAAAGGAATGTTAGCACCAAAGTTTTAAGTTCCTTCAAAAGATCTTCCCATAGAGATCGTGAGTCTAATTGAATGTGCCACATTATATTAAGGGAGGACATGCAACTCGTACGTCGCATATGATGATGCGTAACTAACTCTCCTCTGGTTTCGCATAAGTTTGATGCCAAAAAGCTCGTATCAAGTTTGACTCATTGAAGATATGTTGTTGTAGTTCATGTCACATGCCTATGATGGAGATAAAAGTTTGACAAAAAAAAAATCAAAAAATAATGAAAATGTTATGTTAGCATAGTTTCAAAAATTTATATCCAATTCAACAAAATTGTTTAAAAATTGGATATTTATCTTATAGTGGAATTTTTTTGTCAATCAAACAACTCAAAAGCTTTCAATGAGGTCTTCACTCCTAGGTTTCCCTTTTGTCTCCCGGCATCGATGCACCTATCAATGAGTATCTAATACTTAAGTCGGATTTACAGCCTTAATTAACCTCATTCTCTTTTAAATTTTTTTTTTTTTTTTTTTTTGAAGTCTATTGATTTATCTCCTAGTGTTGCGGTCATGCCAATGACACCATTTTTATGAGCATTTTTATTTTTTTTTCAAGAATCATATTTTTTTAACGATGATTACTTTGTCAGGATTCCATTCGATTGGACTCCTACCTTTAGGAGGTTATTCTCAACATCTTTATTTTCGAGCCAGATTGCAATCAATTGATAAACATTGATTTGAAGCAAGCCTCATGTCATGGAGTTGTCGATGTCGTGTTCATTCCAATTGATTTGAATTGATTTAAGGATAAACATACAAATGAATGCTTCCTAATTAGGAGATTTCAAACATTGTTTGGCTTCCATATTACTAAAATGGCATTCTAAGGACTGAAACCTTATGGGAAGAGGTAGGGGCAAAGCCAAGATTTTTTCTTTGTGGGGGTAAAATTCTAACATGGGACATTATAAAATAAAAATTAAATCACTATTAACTCCTTCAAAATTTAAAATATTTTGTGAGGGGGCAAATTCCTTGATGGTCTTAAGTATTTTTAATTTATAAGTAAGTTTTTCAAAGTTAACAAATTGGTGTAGTTACACTACCCAAACCCAATCCATGACCAAACTTCTATACGTAATGTTATTTTTGAAATTTCAAATATTACAAAGGCTATTTCGGTAAAATGATATTAAGAATTGTTTGCCAAAGTTATTTTGTGTTCTTGTCTCACCAAAGTTTCGTAGTGCGGATCTACAATAGTATATAGGAATTCGCTTTTCAACATGTGAGGGGTGGGTCCCACATGAACTTTGGAAAAGAGAAATATTTTCCTTACTGTCATAGTAAGATTTTAAGGCTTACTAAGGGTGGTTTTGCTCAAATGTATTACAACAGTAGCAATCTAACAACACAAATCTCTAGATTTCATGGGAAAACTCAGACTAAATAACAAAAATTCAAAAAATAAAAATAAAAAATTCTTGATACAAGAAAAATTCACAAATCTCTAGATTTCATGAGAATGGACGATTATTGAACTTTAATCTAACTCTCAAATTTAAAATTAAAATTTAAGAGTTAATTTTTTTTTTTTTTTTAATTTATAGAATTTTGTCTACTACAACTCTGAAGAATTGGATCATAATTTTAGATGTCACAAAGTTAGTCCAAAAATCTTTGTAAGGGTGAAATTGTTACTAAGTTAGTAAGGTTAGTTGGATTCTTTTGAAAATGACCTTTGTCAAATCATGCCCTACTATCTATTACTTTGTCGCATTGTAAAATAGCAAGACTCCAAAGATGTGGACGGTGGTCCGAAATCCGAAGGTAGGGATGACGGTAACTCTTATAAAAGCTTACTGTCAGCCAACGAGTAGGTAGGATGTGTGGTGCACGTGGATTGCCCATATTGAACACGAGGACCATCGTTGTCGATGATAGAGCTGCCAATGGATCGGATCGGACCTTAAATCCGATCCGACTTGACCCGATAATTTCAGATCGACCAACTAAAATTGGGAAAATGCTGTAACATGGTAGAGACATTTCTGACGTGGAAGTGTGTAGAATCATTGATGCTTTTCATTGAGATCTCAATACTCCAACATGACTCTTATGATTGTGGCATGATAAGAATCTGATTTAGTAATCCAATAAGTTGTTGTGGTGACTTTTCCCATAAATCTCGATATTGTCTACGAATGAGATGGATGGACAAATCAAGTCTATCGGACAAGATTTAAAACCATGCTTAGTAAGGCCCTTTTCCTTGTTATGTTAGTCAGGAAAGTGTTAGTCTAATAAAAAATAACTATGTTTATAAAACACATTTTGTAACTTTGATGATTAAAATAATAACAAAAAGATTAATCATAATTTGATTTGAAAATTTTCATTTGGCCAATGTGGCAAGTGCATAGAATCGTAGATCTTTTTCCTTGTGTATCCCGAAGAAAAAAGATTTATGATTTTGTGCACTTGCCATGTCGATTGAGTGAAAATTTTTTAGTTAGAATATTATGACTACTAAAAAATATAGTTAATCTATTTGTATACATCGAAATGGCTCATTGCATCCACTAAAATGACTTTTGTAAACAAATAAAAGTAAATTATCATTTAACTTTTTTCGTTTTGACTTATTGCACACACCACCCACCTACTTAACAAAAACACAAAACCCATTTTTTTCTTCATCTTCATCTTCTTCATCATCTTCTTATGAGTTTTATAAGAGGTTGAATTGATGGAGATTAGGTTTTAGGTATTTTTCTTAGGTTATCTTATTTCTTTGATTTTTATTTTATTCTATTTTTTATAACTTTTTTGCATAGAGGCAAAGTCAGAGTTTAGGAATAATTCGATAAGAAAAACTTTGAAAAGAATCAATAAAAGTTGGGAAAACATCAGATAGATTGAAAAGTAAAAAAAAATATTTATTTTAAGTATGAAAACTAATATGTATTTTATATATTAAATAAAAAAATACTTAAAAATGCTAACAATAAAAAATAATACATTATTTTAAAAAATTCAGGATTAAATCACTATTATTCATGATTTTTTGAAAAAATTGTGATTTAATCGACATCAATCAAAATAATGATTAAATCATGATCCTTTAAAAAAATCATAATTTTTTGTCATTATGTTTTTTTTTTTTTTTTTTGTGCATTTAATCAGCAAGGAAGATGAAAAAAAAAACACTATTAAAACCTCAAAATGTCAGATTTTTTAATTAAAGAATTTGAAGACTCTTGATAATTCTATTCGTTAGTTCAAATCGAACTTGTTTTAGAAAATTCGATGGGTACCTACCAAATATTACCAAATTGGTTTGGTAAACTGAACAAATCTTTTTACCTACCATTATAAAATCGATTCGATAGTTACCTACTGAACATAAATTTCTCATGTGAACAGCTTCGACTTAATTGAAAGTGTTTGGGTAAGAAAAACAAGTAAGATCAAAGCTTAAAACCCTTGCTGAAATCTTTCAAGATGCAAATAAAAATGAGAGAGAGAGAGAGATGGTCCAGTGCTTTTAGCTGTGTGCAATATGTAATAGAGGTTAAAACAAATTTATTAAAAATTTGATATAAGAAACATTTTTTTTCATAAGAAGCATACAATTAGCCAAACATTTTAGTTGAACAAATATATAATCATAATAAATAGTTTTAAACTGTATAGGGTAAAAGATGAGTTTGATCCGGACCTTACACGTGTTAGAATTTGAAATATGTGTTAGAATCTGAGATAGGTTTGGCAGCCAAGTAAAACAAGTCTGACGCTGCCCAAATATGTGGTACCTAAGAAGTTTGTTGACTCTACTCGGATGGAGTAACTGAGTTGAGTTGAGTGTCTACCCATCCCAGATAGGGAGGGGCAGCCCAAAGCAAAGTAATAGACAAGCTGTCCTTGTTATCTTTGAGTTCAAGTGGGAAATAATCTCAAGGAATCACTTTGTTATATAAAAGAACTTCCTATTATAAAAGAACTTTTCATTAACAAGCTTAAGGATTTAAAGAGAAGATAATTCCATGATAAGCTTGAATCTCCACGAATAAGGAAAGGAGATGATGTGGCTAAAAATGCAACTAAGGAAAAGGGGTTGACTTTTGTAAATAGGAGAAAAAACTTTGGGAGAAAGGACTTTTAAAATGTAGTCAAGGCTACTAGTTATTATACTTTGAAACTTTCCATTCTAACTTGAATGTTGAAGGGAGTTTGATAGGTACCACATCGGTGTCCATGTGTATTCACGAAAGAAGAAAGCTCATCATCAAAGTTCTCCAAGTTGTTTGAGATAAATCAACTAAAAAACATCTAAATGAACTACCCTATATCTATATATATATATAGGTATATATATTTTTCTCTAGAGGTGATATAACCACATCAACAATCTTTTACTATTTTCTTATTTGTCTGGCTTGACACTTTCGACACCACCCCAACATAATTTACTATCCAACCAATCCATATCACTATTTGTAAATTGAGTTAGGTTAAACACCTTTTGCTCAACTGAAATTAGGATTGTTAATGGATCAGGTCAGACTGAAATCCAATCCGATAACTCTTAGTTTGGATTGATGTTTTGGATTTCGATAAGGATTTGATCCGATATCCTATTGGATTGGACCTGGATCTATCATGTCTCGATCCGATAGTATGTTAAAAAGTATATAAATATATTATATATTTATTGAGATGGATGAAGTTTATTTAGATTTTGTATATAAAAATTGGATTTGATCCGATCCAAATTTGATGTGGTTGTTAATGGATCAGATTTGGATCTTAACATTAAAGTTCCGATAAAACCTCGATCCAATAAGGGTTTGATTTGATGCTTATTGGATTAGTCCTAGATCTGATGCTTATTGGATCAGTCCTAAATCCGATCCTTATTGGATTGGTACCAAATCAACCTCAACCCTATCCATTGATAACCCTAACTAACATTAGGCCTAGTAGGTTTCAATATAAGTCTTAGTAAACAAGGACTTACTTTTCGCAAACGTAAAATCAATTGGCCAAGTCGAAAAACTATGTCTAGCTCAAATGTCTAATCTAAAGAGAGACTTTTTTTATTTATTGTGTAAAATAGACACTATAAATAATTTGTTCAATACTTGTGCCTAGTTTTTACGCATCATTTTCTTTCGTTTTCAAACTAACACCATGTTTGGATTGAGAGAAAAGAAGATAAAATTTGCAATTTTTTTTGCATTTCTCTTGTTTGGATTCTTAAGTGGAGAGAGAAGAGAAAAGAAGAGAAATGCAGGAAGAGGAGGGAAAAAATATCAAATTTGGTTCTCTCCAAAAGTGGAGAGACGAGGACGGAAGAGAAGAGAAAAAAGTTCACATTTCAAGTTTCTCCTCATTAGTTTCAAACTTTCAAAGATAAGTAATATTGGGAGGCCACCTATTCCTACTCACACTCCAAGCATCAAAACAAATTTAATCTGATTTCAGAAACCTAGAGATGTGGAACGAAGGAGGCGAAGAAACCCTAGAGACGTGGAACGAAGGAGGTGAACTCGAGTAGGAGACGACTTAAGGTATCCTCTCTCTCTCTCTCTCTCTCTCTCATTCTTCTGGTTTTTTTTTTTTTTTTTTTTCAAAAAACCAATACTATAAATTATCAAATGATATGGGTTCAATATTGTTGTTCTGGAGAAGAAGTAATTTCATGGGAATTCGACCAGAATTTTTCAAACATCATTCATAGCTGTTAGAGCTTTGACCAAAAGAGATGTAGGTAAGGTTGCAGGATTTTGAGCCTTTGGGTTTTTCTCTCTCCTCATTTTTGATGGTCTGGGTTTGCTGCATTTGCTCCCTTAAAGTTTTGGAATTTAGTCATTTTCTTTAGATTTGTGTGTTTCTGTTCCAGTTGAGGTGATCTAGGTTTTCCCCAAAATTGTGTTTGGAAATCTGGGTTGTGCTTAAAAGCGTGTTTGTTGATTTGGGTTTGAATTTCTTTTCTGTAGATTTTGGAGGTTTATGAGTGTTTGGTGGTTGGGAATTTGTAGTTGAGAGTTTAGAGATTTGGGTTTTGCTCAATAGAATAGATTGCTGATTTGGTATCAGTGAAGGCTCTCTACAACTGATGAGGTCTAAAAAAAAGATATCTAATTTTGGGGGGGATTTTTATAGCTAATTTTGTAAGTTATATCAAATAAGATTTGGAGATTGTGTGGTTTGGTGAAGATGTCGTCTGCATCTCCTTCTCCAAATTCCTCTCCTGCTGCAGTCCCACCAACTACTAGTGCTACTAGTCCACCACCATCACCACCTTCAACTTCATCCCCTCCTCCACACCCTTCTACTAATACTAATAGTCCACCATTGTGAATGAGACAATAGCTGCATTATATATTTTTATGTGTCATTCTTGTATATTTTGATTCTACCCACACACGTGCGTTTATATATTTATTTTGTAAAAATGTAGAATCTCTGTCCATTACTTTTAAGAAGCCCAAACCTGTTAAATCCTTTTGTGAGACCAAAAATTTTGTATGCCCCAAATGCTGGAATCTGAAAAACATAGGAAGGGATCATTCGGGATAAGTTCAAACATGAATTTCTGATTCTCTGCTTCTTAAACCACTACAATTACAATAGTATTTAACATGTGCAGATGTTTAGTGTCGAAAAATCAGGAAACTTTTGTCTGATTGGGCATGTATCAGCACTCTGCACAAACCATAATTATAAGTATTTTGATACCTTGTTTATACTACTGATAAGTAATATAACCATGAGCCCATAGGGATGGTCTTAGCGACACATAACAATTAATAATAGACCAAAGCGTGGTGGTTCACATGGCGCAAATGGGAAGATATTCCATCGAAAAAAATAACATGTTTATTAAGTTACTGCCTAATATTTGTAGTGGAACTATGGAAGTGACCGTTAAAATTAAACTATTGCTCTTGTTCCTTACCCCATCTAGCAATGCTGTCCTCATACTAAAAAAAAATAGAGAGGTTTCAAAGTTAGGCTCTCACATCACTTTAACCCCGCTTAATCTGCTAACCTGTATGATCTGTTTTCCAAATAATTTTTGTATACTACAGAGCGTGATCCCCAGCAAGCCCTTTGGAATCAATGCTTATGTTTTAATTTTCTTTCTAGCGTTATGAATAAAGACTTATTATTACTATAACTTGGAAGCAGCCGATTGAGATAATGGAACTTCTTATGAAAGAATTGAGTTTCCTTCTTCGTACAAAATTACACTGAACACTGCATTGTGCCCATTGGTTATTTTACTTTTCCCCCCTATTCAGTCTATTGTGATGTAAATCTCATTTTTTATATATAAGTAAATCTCATTTTTTTAATGGTGGAACATTTTTATTTGCTAATGTAATCCATAAACAACTCCAGATTGACAGACAGTAAATGAAGGAGTGACTATGGGTAGTGAAACAACTTGAGATTGACAGAGAAGTGATGCGCAAATGGGAAGATATTCCTACGTAGGCATTATAGAAAATTTGGCAAAGTCCCGGACCTTGATCCACACTGGTTGCATTCCATTAGAGTGGCCTAAGGTTCCAATGACGAATATTTTTTGGGCATTCTTCTGCATCTTTGGTGATCTTTATTTTTATCTCTACCAAGTCATCGCTGGATTCACCAAGTAGAAGCATGTGGGATTTGAGTTTTTGAATCGTAGGTAGCCCAGCCTGACTTATGTTTATGTATTAGAATTTAGCATCTTCGATGATCTATAGACATTGTTGGTCTGTCAACTATAGATTTTATTAGTTGTGGTTATCACGCCCATTGGGCTACAGAGTTTGCATTAAATGCTGGAAGAATTCAATATTAATGGAATTTGCTCATGTCATACTTGTAGGATCGTATGCTAGGATGCTGTTGAGATGCTTCTTTAGGAAAAATATTAATGGCAGGGAGATCGATTCTTTAGCGAGTCTCATTAATCATATTCCTAATATCTCCTTTTGTCCCTCTTACAAGAAGACAGTAGGATGATGCTCAGGGGCAGATCTAGTAAGGAGCTGGTGGGGGCAATTGACCCCACAGAACTTTGAGACACCCCTATATTTTTAGCTAATTACATGCCCCATGTGTTCCCACTCCCTCACCTCTCTCCCCATTTGCCCCCACACCCTCACCTCCCTCCAATTTTTGCCCTCCCCCCCCTTTCAATTTTTTGTTGATGACGTTGCCTCTTGACCGGGGCCTTCTCATATACTAATTGGAAATGACCTAAATATCCTTTTCTTCAACTTCTAACCAAAAACCTCTGAATTTCTCTCTAAAACCATTCATCTTCAAGTTCTTCAACTATACAACTAACCATAGTTTGCCCCCACGACAAGAAAATCCTGGCTCCGCCCCTAATTATGCTATACTGGTTTATAAAAATTATAATGATTCATAGGTCTCCCAATAACCTCAAATATTCCTCTAGTTTTTTAATCCTATTAATTAAACTTATTTTATAACTGTTTTCTAAAAGCTAGATTTCGACTTGAAAGAAGATGTGGATTGCTAGTAACACAACTCGTACCCCAAGCCTGTCTAAGTCATATAGGCTTTTCTTCAAAATGATTAGTAACATGCACTATGTATAGAAACTGATGGCTAGACAATGGAGAACAGTGAATTTTGACACAACCAAACCCATTTTTTTAAAACATAAAGAAGTTATTATAATTATATATATAATTAATTTTTATTTTTTTAGCATTTGGATTCAATTATGACAATAGAGCTTGCTTCCTGATTTGAGTGAATTGCTTATAGGTACTGTTATTGATAATCGTCGCTCCATTTAACCTTGTTTTGATTGATTACTTGTATGTAGATGCCCAATGCAAAATGTACCATTTTCTTTGCATAAGATGTATTTACTTAAACGAAATTGAATCGAGTACTAAGTGATAAAAGTATTACTATTGACGTTTTCGTGGGGAGTCTCTTTGCATTTCTTTCCTTTGCTTTCTGTTGGTTCTTAAGTAAAAAGAGAGGAGTTTCTTTGTGTTAGTTCGATCGACATGAGCCATCTCTCTTAGTTTCTGTGATACTCATTTATTGGTTTGTGATAGATTGTTTACCCGAGAGCAATATGGAAATTACTGTATTCTGCCTTGCTTTGTTAAAAGTTTAAATGTTCTCATTCCTCAATTTAGGTCAGTGGAACACTTAATCTTCTAAAGCATGCATTATGTTTGTAGGATTTTTTTGTTGGAAGTATTTTTTGATTGATGAACGTGGTTTTGGGACACAGTCGAGATGAAGTGACAATAGGTTTGATTGATAATGCTCATCACCAGCATGGGAAACCAATGATTTTTTTTCTTTCTAATTCTTTCTTGACAAGGCGTGCATCATTATTCTTGTGTACTTGAATTCAAACCTCAAGTATTTTGAGCATCGTTACATATTCGTGAAGTCTTAGTACAATTGTTTGAAATCTAATAATTTAAGTTTGCATTCAAACACCCAACTAGCTGAATCATGGAAAATGTCAGAAGATGTTCACCTATCTTCATCATTACTTTCTAAAATTTCTTCCAACACTAAATTAATATCCAAAGTCTTCAATTCTAATTGAACTGAATTAATTTTGGGAAATCGTCGTGAAGGGTATTGTTATACTTCCATCTATCCGAATAGGGCTTGGTATGATATTTGGTTGGAAGATGAATATTTATCATGTTCTTTATAAATGAGTTTATTGGTGTTTATATTTTGTATCATTGTACAAGTAGAACTTTGTTCTTTAGACTATGAAGGGTATAATAGCCATTTGACAAGTATAATTTCTCTTCTCTTCTCTTCTCTTATGAATGTTAACCAAACAGGAGAAACTTGGTTCTTTCTCTTTTTTTTTCTTTCAATCCAAACAGGGTGGAGAGAAATTAGGTTTCTCTTCTCTTCTCTCAATCCAAACATAGCCTTAAACGCCAAGAGGGAAGCAGAGCTAGGGTTTTTGAAAAGAAGTAGAGATGCAACTAACCCTCGAATTCGGGTAATAATTTGTTCTAATTCTTTTTTGTTTTTCTCTCTTTGTTGAATCTGTATTTTCTTAATCTATTTATTTTTTGAGCTTTGTGGTTCTTGAATTCGTATTCATTGCTATCTCAATCTTAGGCTTATATGCAGAATTGAACCTCAACAACAATTCAAGTTTAAACCACAGAATCCATGTTATTTGTTGAAGCGTGAACAATTTTTTGATATTTTGAAGGTGTAGATAGGATAAGAATCACTATCTCATTCAAAAAAATACTCATATTGGTTTTTTTTTTCTAAAGTATCTAATAGACGGAAAATAAAAAACCGATTCGGTTTCGGGGGGGGGGGGGCACCCCGATTATATATCATTTATTAGAGTTACTGTCAAGAAGTATCACCTAGCTAAGTAGTAAGATGTGTGAAAAATTCTTCCAACATCTTAGGTTCAAACCTCCAACCATAGTTCTTTTACTTATTAACATTAAAAAGGGGTGGGGTGGGTGCGGGGCTTAGAAAAATAAAAGGGGTGGGATGGGTGCGGGGCTTAGAAAAATTATTAGGGGCGGGGATGGGTCAAAACCCCACCTTCACACCTAAAACTATGCAAAGAAACTTAAAACTATGCAAAGAAAGAAGAAGCTTGGGTATGAAATTACTGGTACCCGAACTCGACTTGTGAACACTCCTAGTTTGTGTTGTGTCATAGACGTAGTCCTTTGCTGCGTAGCATCCATGTGGCGCTCATGTTAATCTTCTTGATTGACTAAGGTACGCACACACTCGAGAGAATGCACGAACTCCTTAAAGCTTTATTCTCCTTTTTTAAACTTGGGTGATCCCAAAGAGGATGATTACAAATGAAGACTTCTTCCTCTTATATAGACTTGGGGAGGATTGTCTAGAATATTCCATTATCAATATATTTATCTGAAATCTTCTTGAGAACATCAAGAACTATCCTAGACCTATTTTAGAACATCATTACTCTGTATCATTCTTATGGTATATTCAAGTCCCGTAGAATTTTCTAGATTATTTTTCATTCTTTTCTAGATTATTGTATTTTTTTTTTTTTTAACATTCTAGAATTTTCTGGACCCTTCCAGAACTCTAGCTTCCACGGTCAATTGAAAAATCCCATGTCGCATCATATGGGACTGACATATGGCATAATTTCCTTCCGTACATGGAATTCCTAAATGTTAAGTTTGGTTTTTCTTTTCACCCTACTATGACCATTTGTATTAATGGTAATCTTCCAATGCAGTGGTGGACTTGAGCTTCTTTGCCAGTCAGTGAAGATCCACAATGTTGATGTTGATACGCAAGCCGAAGAAGAGAAGGTGAGTTCCTTTTGTTAACAGAATATATCTCAACAATTTCTGGAATTATGTTCTCGATTTTCCATGTTTTACTGAATGAATGTACATTTTCTATTATTCTTCTCAGTTAACAATGAAAGACCTGTTATCTTGGGTCCGCATTAATCTGATCAAGGAGAGGCCTGAAATGTTCATGAAAGGGGATTCTGTGTAAGTTCCAACAATTGGATTTCCTTAAAATAATGTTAAAGAGACTACAAGTACTTTATGTTATTATCCCGATTTCTTTTTCTCATTGCTTTCTCTCATCTTTTGTTCTTTTGGATCCTTGTTGACGTGTTATGATGAAACTTTTGTTTCTTACTTCTAATGTCTGCAGGAGACCTGGTGTTCTAGTCCTTGTAAATGATTGCGATTGGGAACTAAGTGGTCAGCTTGATACAACTTTAGAAGAGAAGGATGTGGTAGTTTTTATTTCAACTTTACATGGTGGATAATATCTAAGGATTATGCTAGTGATGATGCGATTGCTGTGTTTAGTTAGATACTGTCTAAATATCAAGGTCTTTATTGTGACATTCTCACTGCTAATGAGTGTCATTGTTAAGTGTCTAATTAAGAGTGCGAGAGAATTAGTTTGAATCTTCAATTCTCAAATACCATATCTATAGTTTGTATTTTAATTCCAATCAAGATCCAAGGGTCTAATATGAAAGGAAATGTTTTTAGATATTGATGCTTTACTGTCTTTGTATCTTAAATATTTCGTTCTTGTTAACACTGGGGTAGCCAGACTTATAATGAAGAAATTATATGACTTTTTTTTTTTTGATAAATCCAAAAATTTATCAGAGGAGGATGAGATGGCCTCAAACAACGAAATTACTAAAGCTAACTTCTCTTATCAATAACAAGATCCCACCTAAAAATGAAAATCTTCAAAAGAGAAGCCCCTAAACTCCCTATTTAGCTTACACCAATGAAAAATAAAGCTCATAATAGCCCCAACAAATAGCAAAAGGAACTAGGTTTCAAAAGAACCTCTCTCCACCAGACAACTTCGTGGACCTCTAGCAATGGAAGACCTGTATAATTGACCGAGGGGGACTTCAGGAAACATGGAACAAGGAGAGAAAAAAAACCACACTGAGGTAGCAAATGCTGAATGGATAAGCAAATGATCCACAAATTCCCCACTAGACTTATGCAAGAAAATATAAATCAACCACAATAACTCCCCTATGCCTAAGATCATCCAAAGTAGGAAGTTTGGCCAAAGACGCAATCCACATGGAAAAGGAGAATTTAGACGGGATCATAGGAAGCCAAATTGCTTTGGTTGGAAAAGCTGGATCTAAAATTGAATGTTTAGATGACAAAGGTTAAAGCTTCGGGAAATAGTCTATAAAGCAACCGGTCAAAGGGTCCTCAAATCACTTTGATTTGGGGCTATTCCCCATGGTTGAGCACCTTCAATAAAAAATCGTGTTCGGTGCGTTGGTAGGTCACAAGTTGTGCTGTAGGGATAATTTTCATTGAAGATTATGGATGTCAAGATTATTGTTGCATTTGGGTTAGTTATGATTTAGATTTTACTTTGTAGACCCTTTTGCACATAAAGGCAGGTTTGTTGGCGAGATGAGGAACTAGATCCCAAGTATAATTTGTATTCAAGTTAACCAGATTCTGGATCTGTAACATTACTTGCCATTGGAACAAACCGTGCAACCTGTTTACAGAGAGAAAGACCTGTATGGAGTGAAAAAGGCCAAAGAAGTTGAGCTGGGAAGTTAGAAGATTGAAACAAGTAAAGAGCACTCAAGCTACGAATGAAAGAAATGAAATTGGTTACAGAGTAGCTGCTCAGGTTCTGGTATCGAGATTTGTTTCAATGGTAGAGATACCAAGTTATGCAGATCTAAAATTTCTACAACATGGACAGAGCAATTACAGTCTTGGAGGTATCTCATGGTTAATTTCAGTATCTGTCATAAGGTTAGGATCAGAACAGAGAAGAATTAGTGTTGCAGTTGCAGACAGGCCATTGGTTATATGTTTGTATCTTTTCCACTTGAAGTTCTTTCCATGCAACGAATATGACATAATATGCATGCATTCTCTTAGCTATAGATATAAGACACAAATTAGAAGATGTCCCATCAAATTATCCATTATTTTCCTTATGTTTACATAAAAAGGTTATTTTTGTTTTACATTATTTAAAATATAGTGCTAGGGTCACAACTTTTATTTGCTAGGGTTTGTTGAATCACATACACGGTGCACATGCCCGATTGAAGTACGTCAGACTCCTGTTTGATTTACCTCAATGTCTATAAACAAAGCAAAAAAATTGGAAGAGGACTTAATTAATTGTGAGTCCAACTAATAAACATTAAAATTCATACTACATGACATAAACATGCCTTAGACATCGTGGGTTGTTGTCGTTGTTTCCTTTTCTTTTAAAAGGAAAAAACCCTTGGCATGCAAAGATTCAATTTCAACTACGTCAGTGGGCTGCGGGATTTAATCATATATTTGCCCTTGCCACAATGTTAATGAAAGTATATTGTAACGTCAAGTTCAGAAAAAAAGTAAAACTCAAGTGCTTTAAAGAAACAGAAAAATGAGCTAGTAGTGCAATAATCTCTTTTGTTAATTCTGATGTCTGTATCTTTGGATTTATTAAGATATAGCCAACTGCACGCGGTATTTTATTATGGATCCAAATAATTTGAAAGAATAAATGAATAAGTTGTTGTCTAGACTTCAATTATCTTCTGATTAAGAGCCATGTATCTCCATCGCTCTTTCTCCACAAAGTCTGCATCCAGGAATTGGGCAACAAAGGCCCAAAGCCTATAAGTGTCTTCGAAATTGGCCAGGAACCCAAGTGTAGCTGTAACAACAGTTACCACCGAATCAGTTTTCTCTCTCTTGTTTCCTACTGTTCCTGCCACTTCATGGCTTCTTGTCTCTAGCACTCTCCCCTTCTCTACTTCATACTTGTCTGAAAACCAGATGTTGTGTAAAAACCCATAACTTAGAGATATATTACTTCGATCAGCAAGCTTTTGTACAAGCACAGGTTCAACTTTCTCACCTTTCCAATCAAACACATTGAATGCTACCGCAGGTCCGCGGTCAAATTTAATCTTTGGCCCATAAATTCTGATTAAGGGAAACCCGTTTTCTGAATGAGGATGTCGGAGCTTCATCATTGCATGTACTAGCCAATTGATTAGGCATCTTGTTCTATTACCAATGAGTATCAATCCCAAAGAATCTGCATGATCCAACCCCTTGCATTCAATCATCAACTCGTTATCCATTTCTCTTGTACTGGTTTCGGTGTTTTCCGATTGCACAGATTCGGTGGACTTCTCTAATTCCACAATTTCCGATGATGATGGTCCCTTCTCTTCCGCACTCATATCTGGGTCGCGCAATTCTGAGGTTTCACCATGTTCAAGTACCCCAGATTGCCGTCTCCTTGTCGAACTTGAGGATCTCTCACCTGCTCCATTGGTCATGTGAGTAGATATAGGACCGGAGAACGAGCTTGTGAAAGATAAATCTTCCTCTGACTCAACTTTATTTATTTGTAGCGTCTCTGAGTCAGTACCCGAAGAATCGTCCCTCTTTATCGGGACAAGACTCACAATCCCGATGCTTCTAGTCATGGTCGAAGCTTCTAAGACCGAAGCACTTGATTTCTTCACAAAGAGACAACCGAACCCAGATGGATTTTCCCCGAAAACCTTAAAGAATGAGCATATAAGAAAGTCAGGCCGAAAGAGTGAGAGACCTAATGTGTCCATGTCCTTTGGTCCAAGTGCACAAGCGTCAAGTACGACATGCCACCCATTCTCCTGTGCCAGGCTCATCCATAGATAAGAATACCGTGTTCCAGTCATCCTTGATTGAAGTGGAAACACAAACAGCCCCCTTTTTCTCTTCTTTCTTTTGCTCACAACCATCTTTTTTAATTTGGCCGATTGGATTCTCATGCTTGGCCAAGAAAACTCAGCTGACATGATTCGAGCTCCTCGCTTCTGCGAGTTATCAATCATTGCCTCGACAGCTTCGCTCTCATAATCATAGACTGTTAGAAGTCTCCTGTTTGATTGGAAAGGGTAATATTCTGATAGAAGCTTGAAAGCCGATGCACGATTGGCGGTGAAAACCATGGTGTAATCAGTTTCGGATATATTAAGGAAATCCATGATTCTTTTCTTGACTGCAGATTCCAATTCTGATTCACGACCTCCGTAAAGTATCTGAGAATTCAGATGGGTAGACTTGTAGGAGATATCAAAGAAGGGGAATTCAAATTTGAGTGGAGGCGGCGGAGAAGATGATGTGGACTGAGATTGTTGTTCTTGGGAGTGAGAGAAGAGGCCTAGACCGATATAATCTAGGCAGACATGGTTGGAGAGGGAGAGATGGTAATAGTCTTGTGCTCGGATATGGTCAGCTTCATCGGTCTGGGTGTATTGTGGGTAAGCATTGGTGAAGTGAGGGAAAGATTCTTGCAAAGAAGGGAGGGATTCATGGTTGGTGAATTGGGTGTTTGGGAAGAGAGATGATGCTGTTGCAGCAACGAAGTCAATGCGGGAAGCTGCGACTGTCGTAATTGACTTGGACTTGGGATTGGAGGGCTCAGGCAAGCTAAGTAAAGGGGCAAGGCAGCAGCCATGAAAGCAAGCTTCTGAGACTTCTCCAACACAAGGTGATTGCATCTCTCTTTGCTTGTTTTCTGTTCTCCTCACTATACTCTACTTTTTTCTTCCTTTATTTTCTTCTCCTTTCTAGTAGTAGTTGTTGTTGTTGCTGCTGCTGCTGCTTCTTTTCAACATTCAATTATTTGTTGGTCACAAAAAAGTACCAAGTCTCATTAAGTTTTTGGAGTTTTGGAAAGGTTGGCTGGTAGTGCCAATCCATGAAAGGGTCAGATTACTAAACCAGCCTTATCTTTCTATGTTCAAAAGACCTTAGTAAATGATGATGATGCTCTCTAGTTTTATCAAATTTGATATTCGCATACACCCGATATCGTCCATGTGGACCCACGAACCCATCATCAATTTTGATGAGAAAAAAATATGACTTGCCTTCATCGTTTACTTTTTACGCCAAATATTGGTGTGGGAAACATGAATCATTTTTCTCTATTCAATCATGTCTTTTCATCTTTTCTTACAAAATACAAATTATTATTTTTATTACCTTAAATGATCTAAGAAGCTGATTTGATCATCCCAAGTTTGATGCTTAATTAATTTTATTTTCATACTTTGATCTATCCAAGAAGCCGATTCGATCAGAAACTTGACATCAGCACGACTTGGAGGGCATCATGCTTTGTTTCAGGAGATGGGAGTATCAATCCTGATGGATATTGGGGTATCTTAAACTCCTTACAATGAAAACAAACTAACTCTCTAGAAGTTGTGCCCAAGAGATAAAGGGGCATTTTGGTAATATGTGGTTTTTTAGTGGAAGGCAACAAGGGGGAAATGGACGAGAAGTAGGCTGTTTGTAGTGGCCGGCACTTAGCAGGCGAGAAGGTTCTTTCTTAACGTATATATAATGCTTACCCCTTTATACCCTTAGGTTGTTTACATAATCTCTGAATTACCTGTGGACCAAGTCAACATTGTCCTCTTCTGCACCAAGTCGTGGTTTAATGTTTTAAAGTCTCCTCTTCAATTTCAATATAAAGGGGTAGACAAGTCAATTGTCAAGTCTCTCCTACTTTTAAAACTAGATAGATAGATGATAATACTTTCCCACGTGGCACTCATTCATGATGCCATGTGTCACAGTTGATGAATCATTAGATACATCGTTAAGTTTCTTATCTTGTGAGAAACATGCGATAAATAAAGTCATAAAACAGATCTTATAGAAAAAATGTTTTTTTTTTCCTTAGAGAATCCGGGATCGACCAATCACGTGAAGCCGCGTGTATTTGGTATCTCTAATTTATAGAATTACTCTCGTTAGACTTGACAAGGCACAACTTAGAGAGTATTATTTAAGAAAAATGATTTTCTAACTAGAAATTCTTCACTCCGTCAATACTTGATTCAAGTTAGCCTAATCTTATTAACCAGTCGGATAGTTATAGTGACCAGCGCTTGACTCAATTCGATGGTCTGTAATGATTGGCCTTGTCATAGAAATCATATATCCTTTTTCTCGGGAAACACAATTATTTATATTTTATAGAGATGTAATTGTATATCCCGAGAAAAATCTATGATTATGTGTCGTTGTCATACCAGTCGAGTAGTGAAGACTTTCTCAGTAGAAAATCAGCACTCATTATTTAATGTTGCAAGTTCGTTTATACCTAACTATTATTTCACCCAATAAGAAAAGACATCTTTATTTTAAGGATTTTGTTAACGTGTGCCTTGGGGCACATCTTAAAGTGCAATAACTACACTTTGAAATTGGATTTTATTTCGAAAATACCCTTTAAAATCTGTTTTTTTTTACCAAAATACCCTTAAAGTCCAAAGTGTATTTCTTAGAGCACACTTTAACAAGACCATTATTTCAAAAAGAGAAAAAAAAAGTTGATGGTCACACTATCCATATAGATGTGAGTGGTGAGTTAGATTGAGGCGGCTAATATACTTAAATATCTTTTACAATAGCATATTCTCTTGAATAATAAATGTATGATTAAATTACATTTAATATCACCTCCAACCTTATTGATTGAATTGCCCTACTTGTTGGTGGTCACTGGCCATATGAAGTAAGATTTTGCTATTAAAGTTTAAAAAAAAAAAAAAAAAAAAAAATTGTTTGAGTGATTTTAGATAAAAGAGAGGAAGAAATTGTGAGGTGTGAATGTCCAAATTAAAATTTTTTTAGATGACAAACCAAGGGAGAATTTTTATTGAAAAAATAAAAAAAAAAAAAACTAAACAAATTTAGAAGGGAGACCCAAATCCCTGGACCATGTCCATTTGATGAAAAAACATAAAAAACCAGCCATGACTCTCATACCATAATAGACTTAAGTGCTTGCATTTGAACTCTCCTTTACCTGAAATGAGAGAGTTATGTTTATTAAACGAAAAATAAAATAAAATTGAGAGGTTAATATTTTATTTTTATTTTTTTGATATCGTGGGTATCCCCACCCTTCGGGAGGGACTAATCCTGCAATCACATGCACCACCCCCTTGGAAAGTCCTACGTACAACAAAGGTCCACTGGACTTGGATTGTGGTCCAAAGAAATTCATACCTTCATGGGGTTTCAAACACTCTTCCCGAGGAGTTTATCAAAGCTTGGCTTGCCACTTGGCCAACCCCTTTGGCGTTGAGAGGATGGTTACGGACCCACTACAGTAACTAAATATGCTTAGATAGGCTAAGTAGAACTGTATTTCAAGATGCCTATCTATATCTAGAATAAGGGTTTCATTGGTACATAAAAGTCCTAAAGAATGGTTTTCAAGGGACCCATAAATAGGAGAAAACATAAAAATAAAAAAAATAATAAAAAAAGATATTGCCACGTCACATCAATAATGAGATTCACATGAAAGTGGGTTGGTAAATGGACCTGTTTGTTTCTCATCTCCTCTCCACTCAAATTCTATCCTTCTGGTCTCTGGGACCATTGTTATTAAAGAGATCTTTGTAAACCCCAAACCATGTTCAAAGCTATCAATCAAACTCTTTTTTTTTTTTGTGGGTATTTCAGAAACACCCTCTATTAAATTGGTGATATTAGGTTTAGCCCCTTGTAAAATACAAGATTAGGTTTACCCCTCTTATCATTAAGTCAAGGAAGTTTTTTCTTGATGATTTTACATTGAAAATTTTAATTTTTATAAATTTTGATTTTAATGATCTAAGTATTTGAAGAGAATTTTGATTTAAAATTTTTTTTTTTCAAAATTTAGTTGTTGACTTATGGTCAAGGGGTGTAAACCTAATCTTGCATTTGTAAGGGGTAAATCTAATATCACCAATTTAACAAGGGATGTTTTTAAAATACTTTTTTTGTATTTTGTTTGGGTTGGTGGTTAGTAATAATTAGTAGACGAAGATGGATTTTGATTTTTTGAGTCCAGTTCGTGAGGTCAAGAGACTCTCAAATATATGTTTGAAATGTGAGGTGGTTTCGATCTATAAAATAATAAAATGAAATGTTGAGAGTGGGATTTGAACCCACGCCCTTTCGGACCAGAACCTTAATCTGGCGCCTTAGACCAACTCGGCCATCTCAACATTTTGCTTACTTGATGCATAATATTATTTATAACTAATAGTAATGTTCAGGAGAGCTAAATTAGTCATGCATGTGTATATTTAATAATGTTATTTAATGTGTTTCAAGGATAATCTGATTAAAAATATTCCAGCACTGAAAATCGTCTTCCGTTAGATGGTTTGATCATCCCTACTTTTTTTTTTTTGAAAGGTCATGGGTTAAGGCAAACTTAGACAACTACAACTGAAGAACCGGGATACCACAGACATCCTGATAAATAATAAGACAAGGTTTCTAGAGAGCAACTCACAATTTAATTAAGTACAAGCAAGCATGTTGACAGTCTTGTTGGCCTCTCTAAAGACGTGGTTGAAGGATACTTTGTTGAATCTATCAAGCAAGTTCCTTATAACAAGGATCATGAGAAATACACTCCACGAGGGCTCTGCCTACCCTTCAGGACTTGGATAGCGAGCAAGGAATTAGATTGAATCTAAATCTTAAAGCATCATTTAGAGATTGCTAACTTGATCCCATGAAGAATGCTCCAAAGCTCATGGGAAATGACAGAGATTGGAACTTCACATCCGGTAATAGCTGTTAAAATTTCTCCTTCACTATTTCTAATAATTACTCCAAACCCCCCTCTACTCGTGGAGAAGGAATCATCGGAGTTAATGGCCGAAATTCCTTGTTGATCATCCCTACCTTATTGAAGGCAACTTCAGTATTTGTATTTATGGGATTCGTGAACCTATGTCTAGTCTCTACTTTATAGGAACAATATAAAAAATCTCTTATGGTTTCTCCTTCATTGCTCGGAATGAGTTTTTTGTTGCAAAATTGGTAATATTTTTTGTTACATTCCATTTAAGTGAAAGTTCATTTTCATATCAAGAGTACATAGTGGTCAACCATAGATTGAATAAGAGCCATTCTTAATTGACTTCCCACGACACCACGCTCAATATTGCACTGATGGCGCAATGTGTACATAACCATAGATTGACTTTCCCTCAAGATGCAAGAAAAAATAAATAATTAGAATAGATCTCACTCCCAATTATTTTCACCTATGGGGCCTATGTGGATAATGTCATAGACATTCGGTTGTCCACGCTATCCTCGTAAAGTTTCAATTGATTCTAACATACTTCACTAAAGCTTGACATGAATTTGAAGAATTTGGATTATTCATTTAAACTGTTAAACAAAAGTATTTCTTTAATAATTTTATCAATATTAGAATGTAATAATTAATTTTTTATTTATTTTAAGAATGACCTCCATGTTGAGAATGGCTCAATGTACAGTTGGATCGTCCAAATTAAAATGTTATCCATATAGACCCCACACGTAAGAGAAGAGTAAGAATCAATGGGGGAGAAAGTAAAGTATAGTTTTGACTCTAAAATTGAATATATTTAAATTGGACAAGATTTAAAATTAGGGAATTTACAAAGAACTTATCCAAGCTAAACCAAACTTACTTCTTCATGCATGTGAAATTTTATCTCACAAGATTGGTATGATTAGAGAAGTAAAATTGCTCTAGGAATACTAGATCATGAATAATGCATGTATAACCCCAAGTGGTCTCTCATACAATGTTCGGAAGTTGAGATACTACTTGAAAACTGGAAAATTCGACAGGCAAAGGCCGACAAATTTTAGAAATTGAATTTCGACGGTCAAGGGCTGTTGAAATTTTGATGTTCCACAGATTCAAAGGTTGAGTCGTCGAATTTCTCCAATCCTTCATTAATTTGATGATTTGGACTCATTGAAAAAAGAAATTCTACAATGAAATATTTGTCATCTTGGGCCATTCAATATTGACTTTCTTTTTTCTTCACATTGTGAGAGGGATTATATATACAACAATTGAGAGAAATGTGATCTTAATTACCTCTATTACACTAGTTCCATTAATTACATTGTAGAGATAGGAAATAGTTAAGATGCACACCATCATTTCTCCTGTTTTTGTCTTCTTGAGTGAGAGCTTCTGAGTTGGACTTCAAGCGCATACTAGAAGATTATATTGTTCATGTTTTCAAGATAATGGTATTTATGACTTTTTGTGACCATGTTATTCATGCTTGTATTCCTACTGAACAAAGATTTGCTGTTTACTCCCGAAATTTTCTCTCAGTGACCAATCACTTTTACTCATTTAATACACATGGCATCATGCCATTGGTTCATCAGCTTAGCACACATAACTTTCGAAACAGTAAATCTCAGTTCCTACTTTTGTTACTAATTCTGCATTACTCCATGAGCTAAAAATGATTTTAAAAGGATTTAGAAATTGTGAAAACCCTAATCTACCTCTGCCTCTCCCCATTAGCATACGTGTTATGTGTTGGGTCTCAAACCCATTTACACAGTTCCTGGCTCTAACATTCTATCAATCTCAACTCATGAACATGAATACCATAGATCATAATTATGATACATACCTGTAAATTAGCAAGCTTAATGGATAATGAAACTTCTTTTGTTCCTCAAGGCTTTTGAACAATATGCTCCAAAGTCCAAACTCACAAAAATCTTTCACCTTAACCTGCAAAACACAAGATTAGAATACGTAGCTCTACCCCAATCCCTAAATACGGCCAAGGTGATGGGAGTGAAATGGCATCTATATTTGGGAGGGGGACTGCTACCAATACTTATAGATTTTAGTCCTCCAATCTTCAACCAATCATAGAAGGTAGAGGATTTTGGTAGATATCAATCTCCTATAAAAGGGGAAACCACATCCCATGAATTAGAAACATGCTAAGATTGCATGCTTTGTTTTCAATTATACCCTTAAGTAATTTAGGCAACAACTCAAACCTAAGTTTAGAAATAACTACATGTGTAGGGCCAATAAAATGGATTTTATTTTAGAAATAAGAAGAGATGCGTAGGAAGAGTCCCACAATTTTAAATAAATATCCAATATTATGTACTTAATACACCTTTGTACAGCCAAATTACATAGTATGCAAGCTTAAAGCTTAGCACCCTAACTTAAACAGATCTTAAGTAGTGATGGTTGAAGAATGATTGAGAGCCATACATTGGGATGCAAATGAAGTTAAATTGTCCCCACAGAAATTAAAAGAACATTATGAGATTAAATTTGTGTTTAAAATTCTCTTTCCTTACTTGTATTGGACCCAAAGTAGTCTCATTCCTTAATTTTTTTTTGGAGAATGCTTTCTAATTGGAATCGAACTAAGATTTTAGAAATGTTTATAAGCATCATTTTGGGGTAGTTCAGATTGAGATGAAAGTGTAAGAAAGATTGTTCATATGAGGTGATTAAGGGGTGTAGAGAGGTGAGAAAAATGTCGCTGGTATGCTCGTGCTCTTTACAATTGTGAAACTCCTTTATTTTTTGTTGCAAATGAATTGAGCTTTTTGCAAGAAAATCACACAGATCATTTTGCTTTTATTGTAATTTTCTGTCTTTTATGTATAACCAATTGAGATAACATAGAACAAAGGTTTGCTTACACTCTATCATCATCATCATCTTGTCAACAATTGGTGGATCAGTTACGATTTATATAATTTATGATGAACTTACATAAATCAGTTTAAAACTCGAAACTAGGACATGGGATGACCACGCATACAATATTAGATTTAGCCCTATTTAAGATCATGAGCCTTCGACTTACTACTACCATTTACCAATCAAAATAAAAAAGATCATGAACCTTCACATCCATTACAGTGCCTCAAATCATCTAAAATATACTATATTTTAGGAAACAAAACTAAAACAAACCATAGCATTACTGTTTGTGGTGTGAACTCCAATGACTATCCTGATGTTACTACTGTATCTTTTTCCAAGGAAGAATGCGATTTGCGAACACTCTTCTATATATTGTCACCATCTTTTAAATTTCATGTATACTGAAAAATGCAAGAAGTAAGATTTGTGTTCATCAATTATTCGTTTTATCATACCTTTTGCTTCAGAGGAAAATATTCATCATCATCATCATCGTCGAAGCCTTATCCCAAAGATTTGGGGTCGGCTAAATGAAAACCCCATATCTTCTATTATTGAAATTGTGTCTAATAACAGCCATTACATGGCAAAGGAAAAGCATTGAGACATGAAATAATACTAAGATGAAGCAGTCAGAGGGCAGCTCTCCTTTGGCGTGTCATTGGAAGCAAATACAGCTAAGCATTATATGCCAAAAGGAAAGTTACCCTACAACTAGTTCACTTAACAAACTCGATCGATCATCTCACTGCACCGCTGAATCTACCCGCTTCTTGGTCATTCTAGAGGCTGCTTTGCAAGCCTTGTAAGTATGTCGATTAGGGTTTCAGAGATGGAATAAACCCAGGAAGCAATGGATATGCTATAGGGTTATGCCATGGATATCCAGTTCCAGCTATAGTTTTTTTCCCCAATGTAAGCTCTATTCCAATATGTAAGATTCTCTTTAGCATGATTTTGACCTCTCTCCATGTCTATATGTTTTCATGGTGAAGAGACCAAATAAAGCAGCTCAGAAGAGATGCTTTATTTTACTATAATGGACTGGAAGGTGGAAGCAAAGCAAACATTGAGAGGAATATCCATGGTCATATTCTTTTGTTATTATCTTGCTTTACTTTATGTTGCTTGGCTTTTGGGTGTGTTTTAAGGATGTCAAACCTTGAACCGACCTGGAAAACCCACCCAAACTGGTTGGGTTTACCGTCAACTCGATCGATTGATTTTACTTTAACAATGGCCTAATAAGGTAATTAATATTTCTTTGGGCAGAAAATTATTGGGCATGATGATCACTTTCTAAAAGCCTTCATTCTGGTTGTTAATGTAATCTTAGATGGGACGATTGAATTGTGATATAATAGAATGAAACACATACAAGGTTGTATGTGAAGCACAAAGGTTGACAAGTGGGAATATTGCATTTATAAATCAACGCGAACTTAAGATCACAGATGCTGTCATGTATACGTATCCATGATTCAGAATTTCAGATTATAACAGTGTTGTTTAATAACAAAAACATTCATATAATTAGTGAAGTTCATTTTATAACAAGAGTACTAGCCCTCGGACAACATGTTTTTGTCAAATCCAGAGTATTATATATATATATATATATATATATATATATATATATATATATTAGATTGGACTGAGACAACATGTGTATCCATGATTCAGAGTCTTTCTAAACATGGTTTCAAAATAAGAATTTATTAACAACTATTGAAAAAGATATACAAGCTAAACTAAACTTACTTATACATTTAAGACTTTGTATGCAATTTTGTTGCGTTTAGAAGAGTAAAATTGCATTAAGAATACAACTTAACAAATAAAGTGCAACCCTAATTTATCTCTGTAAT
The DNA here is from genome assembly GCF_017979445.1 of Akebia trifoliata. Lineage (NCBI taxonomy): Eukaryota > Viridiplantae > Streptophyta > Magnoliopsida > Ranunculales > Lardizabalaceae > Akebia > Akebia trifoliata. The sequence continues at coordinate 32,594,098 of NC_141386.1, forward strand.
ATAATGTTTCAAAGTTGGGAGACATTATATGTACACCAATAAAGGGGAAAGTCCCACATTCTTGCCGATATTACAACATTCCCATTACTTTGTGGGGATATGAAGAGGTGAAGATCAATCAGAAGATGTGCCATTGTTTCTCCTGTTCTTCCTTCTTGTCTCTGGTCTGTTGAGTGAGAACTACTCTGTTGGATTTCAAGCACATACTAGAAGATCACATTGTTTCATATATTCAAGATATCACGAAGGTTAGTTAATCAACATTTATATTTCATTATGAATTATGATCATGCATGTTATTTATACCTTAAGTATTTATGAACACTACTTGTCAAAAACAATACTTAAATGAGTCAAAGGGCATTTACATTACCCCCTAAGCTGAAAATATATTTAAAAGATCTAGGGATAATGAAAAGCCTAATATATCTACCTCTACATCTCCTTCTATTAGCATGTGTAGTATGGTATAGTAGTTATGATCACACATTAATAACTTAACTAAATCTTTATTAGTGATTGTAAATCATGATTTAGCTAGAACCATACATTGGGATGAAAATGAAGATAATTTACCCCTCATAAATTATAAAGAAAATATTGATAATAATTGTGCTTTAAATTCTTTTTTCCTTATTCTTATTGGACCCGATTATTCTCATTCTCTAATTGTTTTTGGAGAATTTTTCTCCATTTAGAAGATGTTACAAGCATCCAATTGATCAATTGGAGTGTGAGGCTTTTGAGATTGATGTGAGAGTGTAAGAAATATGCTTATGTGAAGTGATTAAAGGGTGTTGAGAGGTGTGAAAAGTGTTAATGTTATGCTGTGCTCCACTCAAGTCTTATAATAAGATTTCTTTACATTCGTTACCAATGCATATTGCCCTTAATTTGCTTGAAAATCACACAGATCTTATACACTTTTAGTTTTTAATGTAACTTTTCATCTTTTATGTCTTCTTCCACCATTAGATTCTTTAGTTTCCACAATAAACAATTGAGAGCATAAAACATTGGCTGGTACCGCGATGACCCCGAGTTACAAAATTCTCCTTCACCTACTATTTACTAACCACTAACCCGCTTGCTTATAAAAAAATCTGGGAGAGTATAAAACAAAACAAAGGCTTGTCTAGACTCTCCAATGTTCTGTCACTATTGTCGCATCTCGTCATAAGTGATCAATAGCTAGGTTTCATCATGAACTTAACTGCTTACTTCAAATTATGTAAATTAAAGATATACAAACTACACTCTAAAGTAGGGCATGCGATGACCATACATGCAATGTCAAATGTAGCCTTACTTAAGACCATGAATACTTCACACCCATCGTACACTGCCTCTAATCATCTAAAATAATATATTTTATGATACCAAATGAAAAATAAACCCTAGAATTGCTGCTTGTGTGGTGTGAATACCCAAGAATATCTCAATGTTGCTACAACTCTTCTTCCAAGGAAGGATGCTAACACTTCTATTTTCTATTTTATTTTTTTGTTTTGTTAGGAAAGAAAGATTGGTACTTCTCAGTTGTTGGTGAATGCGAGCTTTGAAACCATATCGTGGTATCAATACTCACAAACTTTAACTGGCTTAGCAAGCTGGCACACCTTTGTCTTCTATGTTCATCTTTTAAATTTCACTACTGTAAAAATGCAAGAAGTAAGATGATATATGTTCTTCAATTATTCTTCTTACCATACCTTTTGCATCAGAAACGAGCAATCCCAAAGATTTGGGGTCGGGTAAACAAATTTTGTTCCTCCATTGAAATTCTATCATGAGCCGCGTCTTTTGTTATTGAAAGTATGTTTAATAATAGTAATATCATGCCAAAGGAAAGACAAGCATTGAGGACATTAAATAATACTAAGCTGAAACAATCATAGGGCAACTCTCCTTTGGCGTGTCATTGGGAGCAAATGCAGCAAAGCCATTACATGCCAAACGGAAAGTAGCCCTACGACTCTTTCGCTTAATGAACGAACTCATCATCATCTCACTGCACCTCTGATCAAGGCTCCTTCTTGGTCATGTCAAGGACTGGCACGCAAGCTTATAAGTATGTCGATTTGGGCTCGAAAGTTGGAATAAGCCCATGAAGCAGTGGCATATGCTATAGGATTATGCCATGGATATCCTCTCTAGCTTCTTTTTCCCATCTTTTTTCCTGCATGTGGCGGCTAATCTTTGTAAAGCTCTAGCCTATATTTATGATTCTCTTTATCATGATTCCCACCTCTTTGCGTTTTTCTGTCTTTCTCTATATGTTTTTACGGTGATGAGAGGAGAAAAAAAAAGTATTTCACAAGAGATGCTTTCTTTTGTTATAATGGACTAGGGGGCGGCTTCAAAACTTGGGTCTTGAGAAGAATATCTTTGTATTGCAATCTTTTTTTCTTTTTCTTGGCTTATCGTGGGTATGCCCACCCTTCGGGTGAGACTAATCCTACCAGACCCTGCAGGGGGCCCTAAGGAATTCATTGCTTCATGGGGTTTCGAACATTTGACCTACCCTTCCTGAGAAGCTTATAATCAAGGCTCGGCTTGCCACTAGGCCAACCCCTTGTATTGCATTCTTTTGTTATTTTGCTTAGCTTACGTTCTTTTGTTTCTTGGTGTTTCAAAGTGTTGAACTTGTTGCATGTAGAGCAGTTGGATTGAACAGAACTCAATCTAATTTTACAGTAATTTATGTAACCAAGCTTTACAAATGCTATATAACTATAGTACTCAATAGTGGATCCATCACATGCAGATTATCTAGAAGTCAACTAATTGCTATAGTATTTTCCAATTAGAAAATCAATAATCCAATCTAAAATGAAGAAAATAGGACTCATCAATTTACCGAGGCCCGTGTTGAGCATGATGTCCTAAAGGAGTTTAAGGCCTTGTTATGTACTGATGAGAGATATAACCAACACAAACACAAAGAAGAACAAACTCATTTATACCCCAAAAGATCAGAAATAAACATTCCACATAAAAATCTTGAAGAAATTACTGAAAAAAATGTTTCTAAAGAGAAAAAGAAGAGAATAATTACTAGTAGGGACATGACACTATTTCTTTTGAGTTCTTCCCCAGAGATTCTCTTCTTATGAGAGTGACAATTCCATTCACATGTCGATCCTTCACCCGACATGGAAGACCGACCTACCCTAACAGATTGGATCAAAGACAAGTCATAGTTTAGATGGTCCATGGATTAGGTCAATTTAATGTTACTATTTATTTATTATTTTTAAATAAAATAAATATTTATTAGATTCAATTAAAAATAGAATATTATTTGTTTTATTATTTTTGGGTTAATTCTGATTTTTGTAAGTGGAAGGGTATTTTTATATTTTATACTTTAAAGAAAATGTGCAAAGATAGTCCCATATCGAAAAAAGAGAATACTCTCCTAAAACTTAAAAGATCTCTCTTGCATATCTAAATTAGTAATTTGTTTGAGAGGTACACATTGTTGCTATGTTTCATAGTTGGTGTAGGATTATAATTGTGTGATTTGGAAGGTTTAACGGACAATGCATGTTCGTCGAGAGGGTTTGACCACAAAATACTAGTTAGACCATTGCGCATCCAAACTCTTCAGAAATCCATAAAAGGGTGTGTCTCTTCACCCATGTAGTCACAAATCAAAAGACACAGTTTTAACATTTCTCGTACCTAATATGTTTCAGTTGTCGAGGAGGCAATTCTCCGTATTTGCAAGACAAAAAATTGTTATCAAGAGATAGAGCTTGTTATATCCTAAAAATGTTTTGCTCGAAATCCTTTTGCAGACTTGATTTTTTATTTGAGAAGGGAGGAAATAATGTTTTAAAGTAAACAATCTCATGCCTTGAGTTCAACGTATCTTATTTTCTTTTTGTTAATTTTTTTAAATTCTTACCTTTTTTTCTCTCTTTCAAATAGTTAATGCCACAATTATTAGTAAGGTTGAGCTAACCAATATTGAATCAGCAAGTTGGGCAAAAGACCTTGCTTACATTCATGGAGAAGATCGATGGGTTTTTGAGTAAGAAGGTGAAGAGTGCATCAACCTTTGGATCTACCAATCTTGTTCTCCTACAAGTTTGAGTCAAGTAATAAGCGCTTTTCAACATGATGGTCAATGACTTTACCATACTCTAAAGACTAATGATAATCTGACGCTCTTTTTTTAGACGCCCCCATACACTCCTTGACCTAGCAATTATAGAACTATAAATCTTTTTCTTGTGTATCCTGAAGCAAAGGATCTACTGTTTTGTGATGGGAGCATATAAAAAAAGAGCGTCAGATTATCACGACGCTACCCTAAATGGTTAACATACCTTTGGATTCACAATACATAAATGTGGCAAGGTATTCCAAAGGTTGAGATTGTTGACAGACTTATTTTGATATTATTTTTAGAGAAATTCTATTATCACACCAATTTTTGCTAACCGCACCCCAATTCATATGTAAATAACCAAAAAATTAGTACACACTTGGGGTGGTGTTAGACAAAGATGGTGTGGCAATATAAGCTTTCTATTTTGAGTCGTAATTTTCCAACTCGAAAACTTGATCTGTACTCTTTTAAGGTGGCAAGGGCACAAAACCATTGATCTTTTTCTTTGAGACACATAAGGAAAAGATCAACAGTTCTATGCCCTTATAATGTCAATCGAGTACAGACCGAGTGAAAATTTCTAAGTCAGAAAATCATTAATGCTCTATTTTTTATAGATAAAAATATTAAATTTAATGTTTTCGTACAAAGGCATAATCTGACCCTCTTTTTTCAGACACTCCTTGTACACCCCCATAATAGAATTGTTGATCCTTTGGTTGGAGATACACAAGAAAAATATTTATTATTCTGTAACTGCCAAAGTCAGGGAGCGTATGGGGGCGTTTGAAAAAAGAGCGACAGATTATCATTAATCTTTCATATTTTATTAATTTTTTTACTATGATTTGGCCCGATCCAAGCCCGGCCCAATTTACAACCATATGATAAGTTCGCCATATATTTGAGGTTTGATGAGAGAAAAAAAACACAAAAAAGTAATCCACGTGGCTTTTAGAGGAGGCCGGGTTTCATCAAATATTCTCCTAATCCTATCCATTCCACTTGGATAAGCACGAACGCCGCGTATCCCAAATCTAGAATTATTATTTTATGTGATGACAAGTTGACAGCATAGAACGGATGCATATTCCTATCGATCAACACCATCAATTAGTGGACCCACACATCAAACTCAGTAAATCAAAGATCTTGATGATCACACAATTCATCCTGTCCCCCACTGACCCATTAAATATATGGCCCCACACACAACAAAAAAAGCAAAATGATTGATCATTTTCATCCTGACCTACAAACCGAAGTGTCGGATAATACAGATATTATGATGCAAGTGGGCTCAATAAGTTCGCCACCTGGCATTTCTGCCATGTACATCTGTCACACCTTATACAGATAAATGTATTAATTTCTCTGATCTCTAACTATATATAAATATATGGAAAATTTCTCTCACTCATTCGCAGGGCAGTGTTTGTTGATTGTGATGGGAAAAACAGTGGAAGAAAGGAGGTCAAAGCATCAGACGGTGATGGAGAAAGCACCAGCAATGATGATCAGCAAAAGCAGAGTTGTTAACCTCAATGGGAGAAAGCTTGATACAATATATGAAGAAGACAAGGACCTAAATGGGTATTCCAAATATCCAACGGCTGAGATTTCTTGTGAGGAGGAGTCCAACAAAGAGAGAGGTTCTGTGTCTGTGGTTGAGATCTAAGCTCATGCTTAGATGGATAATTTTATACAGATTGAGTTCTATCATGTCATGTGTAACTCTTTTTTTTTAATATAAGGGTAAGTTGATTAGTTCTTATTATATATATAAAAAAAAAAGCATGAGTTGGTCTGAAAGTATAAGCTCTATATATCAATAAACAAGGGTTTTAAAATAAGTTTTTAAAAAAATTGAATAGTTATCAGAACCTACGCATTATATTTAATTTAATTTCAATGCTTCCTGAAATATATATATATATATATATATAGGGGGGGGGGCTTTGGCAAAACATTTTTCAAAACATGAGTTAGAGATCATCCTCACCAAAAATCAGCCCATTCCAAAACTTCTAGCACCAGTTTACAAGTTAAAAAATCGTGGACCGCCCATTTTTTGTAAACCATTTTTGATGGGGTTGGAAGTTTTGAAATGGGCTGATTTTTGGTGATGATGATCTCCTCACCATAGAGATCATCCTCACCAAAAATCAGCCCATTCCAAGACCTCTAACCCATGTTTTGCCAAAATGTTTGTTGCTGAACATTTCCTTATATATATATATATGGGTCCCGTTCAGCAACAAACATTTTTCAAAACATGGGTTAGAGGTCTTGGAATGGGCTGATTTTTGATGAGGATGATCACTACGGTGAGGAGATTATCCTCACCAAAAATCAGCCCATTCAAAAATTTCTAGCCCCAGTTTACAAGTTGAAAATTCGTGGACCGTCCATTTTTTGTAAACCATTTTTGATGGGGTTAGAAGTTTTGGAATGGGCTGATTTTTGGTGATATCTCCTCACCGTAGAGATCATTCTCACAAAAAATCAGCCCATTCCAAGACCTCTAACCCATGTTTTGCCAAAATGTTTGTTGCTGAACGGAACCCTATAAATATATATAGAGAGCGGTTCGGCAGCCTTAAAGTTTGCCAAGTTAGGTGCCAAACATTTTTTGTAAATCACTTTTGATGGGGTTAGAAGTTTTAGAATAGGCTGATTTTTTGTGAGGATGATCTCTACGGTGAAGAGATCATCCTCACAAAAAATCAGCTCATTTTGAAACTTCTAAGCCTAGTTTACAAGTTGAAGAATCGTGGACTGTCCAATTTTTGTAAATCACTTTTGATGGGGTTAAAAGTTTTGGAATAGGCTGATTTTTGGTGAGGATGATCTCCTCATCATAGAGATCATCCTCACAAAAAATCAGCTCATTCCAAGGCTTCTAACCCATATTTTGAAAAATGTTTGGCACCAAACTTGGCAAACTTTAGGGTTGCTGAACCGTCCCCATATATATATAGGTAGCGATCAATGGCAAACTTTTTAGCAAACTTTTTGACAAAACATTTTTCAAAACATGAGTTAGAGGTTTTGGAATGGGCTGATTTTTGGTGAGGATGATCTTTACGGTGAGTAAATCATCCTCACCAAAAATCAGAACATTCCAAAACTTCTAACCCATGTTTACAAACTGAAAAATTGTGGACCGTCCATTTTTTGTAAATTATTTTTGATGGGGTTAGAAGTTTTGGAATGGGCTAATTTTTGGTGATGATGATCTCCTCACCGTAGGAATGGGCTGATTTTTGATGATGATGATCTCCTCACCGTAGGAGATCATCATCACCAAAAATCAGCCCTTTTCAAAACTTCTAACTCATGTTTTGAAAAATGTTTTGCCAAAAAGTTGGCCCTTCACTACGTCATAATGCAGTTTTTGCGACACCACAATTGCGGTAAAAACGACTGCTATAGGCTGTCGTTAAAGGCGACGGTTTGTGACAGCCGTTTATTCGTCGTTTCACTTAACAGATGGTGATAAGTAAAAGTTGGGGTGCCAATAGCCACTCAATAAAAAAAAAAAAATCAGAACCTTCGTTTAGAATTCGTCTTCGCCAGGGTCGAACTTATTCTCTCCTCTCCTTCACACACTCTACTCGTCTCTCACTCTCACTCGACTGATCTTCCCTTTATATTCCGTGGCTCTTCTCGCTCTCTCTCGATTCCGTCGCTCTTCTCGCTCTAGCTCTCTTTGTTTTTTTCAGAAACAAATCGATCAGATTTTTTTTTTTTTAGAAACAAATGGATCGGATTTTTTTTTTAGAAACAAATCGATCGGAGTTTGATAAATCGATCGGAGTTTGATCTATAGATCTTCGTTCGATCTCTCACTCAAAGAATCTGTGATTTTGAAGACGCAATCAGATTCGATTTACAAGTTTTAGGGCAGAATCGATCGGCGTTTGATCGAAGGTTTTAGGGCTTTGTTCGATCTCCCTCCCTTTGCTTGGTTTGTGATCGAATCTTCAGGTATGTTAAAGTTTTTTATTGAATCTTAGATTTTCCCTAATTAATTTAGGGTTTCAAATGTTTTTTTCATTGGTAAAACAGATTTTAGGATTTTGTTTGATCCCTCCTTCCCTAATCATTTTGAATTACCTTCTATTGCAGAGGAAATCCATATAAGATTGCATTTCAGCAGCTAAGTTTCGATTTCTCTTAAGATATGTTAAGGTTTTTTATCCGAACTCAGATTGTTCTCAATTATTTTAGGGTTTCAGATTCTAATTTTAATGTTATTTATCAAAATGCTATATATTCTTGGATGTTAGTTGTTTAATTGATCTAATTATAAAATCTTCATCTAATTTAGTTTTGTGAAGAAATCTTAATCTGAAGCTTTTTTCTTTGTTAGGTGCCCAACTATGAATCTATTTTGTTTTTGTGTAGTTGTGACTCTTTGTTAGGGATTGTAATGAGTAGTTTCTCAGTCATTTTAGAACTCCACGTATTTAATTCCTAGTTCATATGAAGGAAATCATCGAGAGAAAATATTATTAAGAATCCTTATGATTTTGGAGATTCTCTATCTCGAGTCAGACTATCAAAACATTGCTTTATTCCTTCTAAACTCCTGCTTTTGTCCCTGAAGGATGGCCTAGTGTCCCAAAAGTTATAGAAATAACTACTTGAGTAATCAAAAGAAGAGAAACCAAACCACTTCTTTGTTTAAGGTGTTTTAAAAATGAGGAGCAACTCTCCTTAATAGAAAAAGAAGATACAATATGAGTACCCAAGATGAATTCTTTACAATTCCAACTTTTTCTGTTTTATTAGGTGATTTTAAATATTTAATAGGAGTCACAATGGAATTTTGATCAGACAAAATGGAATTGATCTGAATTATTGGTAGTTGTTTATACCTCTTTTAATTGCTGTATTTGTGTTGTGTTCAATCATTACTAATCAGGGATAGAAGAACAAAGAAATGATGGCAGCATTTGTTTTTTATTTGTATATATGATTATGTGCAGTAGTTTATACCTCTTTTAATTGCTGTATTTGTGTGTGTGTGTGTGTGTGTGTTTGTGTAGTGTTGGAGGGTTAATTGCTGTATTTGTGTGCAGTAGTTTATACCTCTTTTAATTGCTGTATTTGTGTGCTGTATATGTGGTCCATTGAATGTTCAATCCAAAGTCTACTTCATAGATAGGGCACATCCCGAAAATCAGACTGAGTGAAGGATCTTAATAGTTGCAGCTCATGCTATTTGAAACTAAATCGTAATGGAACAGGATTAAAGTATATATATGATGAATCCTGTTCCATTATAAGGCATCAATTCAAACCTGGTTGAGAATAAGCTACTCTATATATCTTGTGCCCAAATAACATTTCACATCCAAATAAAGTTGTCACTGCAACCAAACAATCTCCCTCTGATTAGTGCATATAGATTGTGTTTGGTTCCAATTCTTGCGCCCTTAATTCGATGTTACTTTTGGTTTGGGCTATAAACGTGACCCTCTTATTATAATTAGAACTAGAAATCAACTACAACAAGAATCTAGTAATGGCCTGTTTATTGCAATTTAATTTGAAAATTGTTTCTTGCATTTTTTTAACGCTAAATTGATATTCATCATAATTCTAGAAACATGATTTGCAAAATGAGATCTTCTTCTTTCTAAAATCAATTACTAACTAAAACAATGCAGCCAAACCAGATTTTGAAAATCAGTTACTGACGATAGAGATTTTCCACAAAGTAACCTTCAATCTACTAAAATTATTTTATTAACAGTTTTCTTTTGCAAAGCGTTACGTTATCACTTAAAAAAGTAGGATTGAAAATAGGCTTCTTGTCTAGTTCTCATTTGAGCTATTTGTCAAGTAAGATCAAAAGTAGGCTTCCTGTCTAGTTCTCATTTGAATTATTTGTCAAGGGACGATGATAAGAAGAGAAGTACCAAAAGTTGATCTACACAACTTTTTAATATATTACTCTGTTGGTCTCCCTGCAACATTTTATATATTTTTAGTTCAATTCCACTTAGCATTTACCGCTATTGAAGTTATACAATATTGCATCAAGATTGTTTTGTTTAGTCTTTAATGGTTTGGTGTGTGGGCAGGCCAATGTGGGCAAGGGACACTCTGAATTCTTGGGACTCCACAACTCCTCTGCTTTTCTTCCTGCCTCCAGAAAAGTCTCCAGACCTCAGCGGTGAGTTTACTAATTTTCAGAGTTTTCTAATTGGGTTCAGTTAATTATGTGAACTTGTATTCTTTGCATCACACGTGGTTATTGCATATGTTTTGCTTAATAATGAGTAATGGTAGGTTACATTTGACAAGTAACCGTGTACTGTTGAAATAATGGATAGAATGTATCTTGATTCGCTGCCCTTGCTCGGTGAGCAATTCAAATGAATGCCAATAAATTTGACAAAATTGTTCATGACAGGTTGTCACTTATTTAGTTTCTTATGAAGTTTTATTACTTTTGTTTCTGTTTATTTATTCACTTAATGATACAAAACTCTGTTGATGACAATTAAAATTTTGGTATACTATACTGGTGGAGAAATTTACTCGATAAACCTGAGGCCTTTTAGGTGCAAAATAAACAAGTAAAAGCTTAGTCTAGATGAGATTTATAGCTGAGGTAATTTAGTTTCTGATGTTCATCTCAGACAGCGTTTCTGAACTCTGAGGTACTTAATCTATTTGTTTATATGACTGAAGGGGATCTATGGGGGTTTTATGGATGCTTTAGATAACTTCTCTCATTTTTAGGGACATCAATTCTAGTCTTGAATATATCTAAACAGTAGCCATGATTACTTTGAACTTGCTTCTTTTCCTACATCCTTATGTTCATCTACGTACCCTTTTTTGGTTGTGTTTATTGACTAATGTATTCTTAAACAACTTTCCGTCATTTTTTAGTGTCATTGAAAGTTCAGTGGCGACCATTCTATGACACTTTGGTGAATACTCAGTTCATGCGGTGAGTTTTCTGTTCTACCCTTTCGTTCAGATGCTTTATGTTCTTAAATAATTCAATGGGGATTGGAATTTTAGGATATATGCAATACTTGTCTTGGTACACATGCATGTCAGTAATTGTATATTTGTGATCTGATTAGATTACCATATTCATTGAAAAATATTTATTTATGACATTAAAGATTGTGATATTTGTTTATACTCTTCTGCAAAAACATTGCAATCTTCAAATGGCTCGCCCTATTGACACCAATCATTTTCTTAGTAACTAGATTGCTAAATAAGCTACCATTTGATGACGCTTGGGTTGTCCCGATGAAGTAGTCTGCCCATTTTTTTTTAACCATACAGTTGAGTTTTCTGGATACACCTTAGACTACTTGTCATGGTTGGCATGCCTTTCTTTGTAAATCAACATAAATGGTATATATTATCAAAAGGAGGGTGGAGGAGACGTACCTCCGACAAGGAGAAGGAAATTGAAGAACAAGCAAACAATGGAAGATGTGTTGGCACCAAACTGCTTGCATCAAAGAACACATGCCAAGATGTGTTGGCAAAACTTGCCAACACATCTTGATTTTGGGGTGGCCAAAATTAGACATTATCCTAGCTTGTCTTGAGGAGCTAATATCTTTAGTTTATATTGTAAAGGAAAAAATTTGATACAATCCTTCCTTCCCAAACGGAAAATGGACATTAATTAATCGTTGATACCACTGTTGTAGGGATATTTTTTCTGAAATATGTGGCAGCGATGATTGTACCCAATACTGACTCTATCACTTTATTGTAATTGCAGGAAGATGTGAAGTTGCTGAAGCAAATGAGAGTGGATGTGTATAGATTCTCCATCTCTTGGAGCAGGTTACTGCCTAGTATGTTCTTCAACTAGTATCTTGTGTGATAAAATTCTTAAATTGTCCTTTTTCCCTTAATTAAAATTCTTAAATTGCAAGATACATCATCATGTAATATTCTAACATAATCACTTGGCAAGGCATTACAATCGAGCAAAAGATAAAAAATCTTTTTCAATAGCATCTTAGACATGACATTATTCTCCATTAATGAATTTCTTTGACTTTTTGGTGCTTGCAGAAGGAAGGGGGGAGATAAATCCAAAGGGCAAAGAATTCTACAACAATCTCATAAATGAATTACTTGCAAATGGTGAAATTAATTGTCCTTCTTATCAATAGTAATTTTAAGTGTACTCCATTTTCTTAAAATTAAATCCATCTTGATTGAAGTTCATATCATACCATGATTGTTTACTTAGCAATTGGTGTAGCCATTTTTAAATACATGGTATTCTGTCTACCTCCGATGAGCTAGTATGCATTTGTTTTCACTTCCGCATGCTGTTTGATATGATTTATAATCTCATATGCTTACTAAACGTGTGGAACTAATTGTCATTATTATCATTTGAGTATGGGATTTAAGAATTGTTTTGTCAAAGTTAGCTGATTGTTTTTTGAAGTACACAGCCTTTCGAAATGATTGGCCACAGGGTTGGAGACACATGGCGGAATCAAGCATTTGATGTCCTTTAAGGTCAATCTGGTTGTCTTTTTTTATTCTAATGAAACTGTATGTTAGAGATTCTGCTCAGTTATAAGCTTCGTTTGGTTGCTTATGATGTACTTTGGTAATATTCTTCTTTCATCTCTTCTATTTTCTTAAATTTTTTTTGTTAAATGTCTTGTTCTTTATCTTTCTTTATTTTGATTGCTTTAGATCCAGATGCTGAAGTGGCTTTATCACCAAAGGATTACTTCCCACAAGTAGATTTATTTGTGAGATACGCATCAAAGGTTTTCAAAGAGATCAGAACTTACAGCTTCCCAGGAGAGGCCCTAACCTTCCATGGGAGCTGAAGCAGTGTGACAAGTGCTCCAAGAGATATGCAGTTCAATAAGACTGCAAGGCTCATTTAAGAACAAGAGAATATAGATGTGATTGTGCTACCCTTTTTTCAAGGTAATTTCTTTAATTTTTTTTTTTAATGAAAATTTTCTCTGAGGTTTGTATGTCTGTTTTTTCTTTCTCAAAGTCCCAACTTAGTTTCTACACCCAGTCCCAACGATTGCTAGGCCTGTGCCCGTGCGTGTGTGCGTGTTAGTAGGAACACATTGTTGGCATGGTGTGGGTCAAGCTAAAACTGTTTATGCGGTCCTCTTTTATCTTTATCATAGGCCAATCATCTTCTGTTTTCAGCTGGTTTGTACAGGTGGGAGATGCATAGGTAGATAAATGCACTGCTTATAAAGCTTTTGAGTTTTTTTTATCTATATATATATATGTGTGTGTGTGTGTGTGTGTGTGTGTGTGTGTGTGTGTGTGTGTACTTGGTAGGGTCACATGGAAATGGCATAGCTTAAGTAGTTTTATGAGTAATAATGTACCAACAATAGTGGCTCTTTATAATACTTGTAGACCAATTGAAGGTACATTTATAGACATGTTGGGTCAAGAGGCATTGCAAGGAAACAAGAAGCATTGGTATGTTGGACCATTCAATCCAGTATTCATCGACATCGATGATGAAGGGTCATTCTTGTTTTGGTTTCAATTGTGATTTTATTTGAGAAAAAAGTGGAGATTGGCCTTTTTGAGAATTGTGATTTGATATCATTATAATCTGCTTTTAACAATATTTATTTTTCTAGATAGAATATATTTTTTTGCTTTGCATGTTTGTCACCATATCGTACATCATTTTCTCATTCAAGTGGATCTCTGATGTTGGAGGCATGTTGCTTACTTTTGAAGCAATTTCATTGCTTTGCAGGATCAGGTTGTCCCTTTTTGAAGCAATTTCCATTATTCAAGTGGATTGCTAGTTAGATTTATGAAAGTTGAAGATGAGGGGCATTTGGGTCTTTTCATGTTGTTAGTGAGGGTCTAGGTCATTAATTTCAAAATATAAGGGTATTTCTAATATTCAGTAACATGTGAGGGTGGCAGGTGTAAAATAATATTTTTTTTTAAAAAAAAATACCCTATAGCGACGGTCGGTGACCGTCGCTATATATTTATTTGACTGTCGTTTTGTCCGACTGTCTTGGACAGTCGTTTTTTTCCGACTGTCTTGGACAGTCGTTTTTAAAAAACCACTCCTTTTAAAACGACTCTTTTTGCGACTGTAGGGGCAGTCGTTTTTGGCGCATTATGATGTAGTGCTTGAACGCCCCTATACATATATATAAAGTTGGTCTGAAAGTATAAGCTCTATTTTTGTTCCACTAAAAAAAAAAGAAAAAGAAAATAGCAATCTCATCCTTTTTGGATAATATAACATTAAAAACAAGTTTAATATTGTGGGTGTGAGTGTGTGATGTAAGATTGATTTGAATAAAAAAATTATTTATTTTCAAGAAGAAAAAGATTAAAATATTCATAATGGTAGTTCATAGTTGCCTTTTGTTGTTTTATATTTTTGCTGACATTTTTTTACAAAGTTTTTTATTTTTTATTTTTTGAAAACTTTTTCTTGGTTTCCAATTTTTCCTGCTCACAGATGTCATCGTGTGAAAACTAAGCGCAGTGGGGTCTGTGGGTAGAGAGAGGGATTCTGTACTTCTATCCGTTGGTTAACTAGTCAACTCCGGGTCTCTTTTGCATGATAGATGACGTACTCTCTTTTGTCCGCATTATCGTTGATAGGGGTGTCAATGAGTGGGTTCCGATTTGGTTCGTAAGGACCTTAGAATCATAATTATTATATTAATTCAATTCTGAGTCTACTTCCAAAATAAATAGAACTGGAACCGTAAAAAATAACGAGTACTTATCGATTTTGATTCTCAAGAATTGAATGAGAAAAAAAACATTTCAAATTATTATAATAAAAAAAATTTCTTTCAAAAAATTAACATATTATCAATAAAATTATTAATTTTGTTATAATTTGTTACATTTAATATATAAATTAATTATTATTTTTAAAATAAAATTTTATCTTTGTTAAAAGTAATAATTTTTTTAGAAGAATAACTTATTTAAGTTTCAATCGATAATTTAAATGAAAAATTGAAAAAATTTATATAATTATTTGTGAAATAAAAAATACCTTAAATCATCTATAATATGGAAAGAAATGACAAAATAAATCGGTTTCGGATATCAATTAGATAGAACCTTACGGTTTCAGGTTTATCTAACTATTCTGGTTCTTATCAGTTCGATTTCATTTTAGATCCGACTCTAATCGATTCCAATAAAAAGGGATTCGGAATCGGGATATTCGATTTTGAATCCGATTTAATGGATACCCATTGACACCCCTATTCATTGATTACAAGCCACGGAAAATCTAAGACCCCAGATGATGGTGCAAACCTTTAATGGCAAACACACTCTAAAATTTAAATATAAATAATTGGTTTTCTAGAGAGGAAACAATGGAAAAATAGATCAATTGTAGGTAATCAATCCAAACAGAAAAAAATCCTTAACCACTGATTTGGGATTGTGTACGAAGATTCTTGCTCCTTGATTCAGTTTATCCAAAGCCAAGGCCTTTATTATGGAGAGAATTCAATTTGCTCGTGTTTAGCGTAGGAAAACGCTGCAGTAACATTAAATTTGACATCGATCCACACATTCCTGATGTGGATGTACGTACGGAACCATATATGTTTTTTTTTAAATGCTCGAATGACACAGGGTTTTTACTGTGATTCTCACAAATCTGATGTAGGGTGTGCACATAATCATAGACGTATTTTCTCGTGATACGAGTAAAAACCTCTATGGTTATGCATGCATGTCCACGTTAGAATTGTGAGAATCACAGTAAATCCTGTATCACCCCAGCACGACTCTTTTTTTTTTTTTTTTTTTCTTTTGAAAAATACTGAAATGACATAGTACTTATCGCAATTCTCACAAGTCTGAAGTGCGATGTGCACGTAATCATGGATGTGTTTCCTCGTGATACGAGTAAAAATCATCTACGGTTATGTATGCATGTCCACGTCAAAATTGTGAGGATCGATTTCAATTCTAATGTTTCTCCAGCACGACTCATTAGAGAATCATTATCTCGATCAAAGTTATTTTGAGACTTTCACTCACTCTTTTGTGATCTTCAACTTGAATATTTTTTTAATTGAAATTTAATTGATTTTTGTTGAACATGCCCAAATCATCTTTGTAAACTTTTTTTTAATTTATCGCGTATTAGAACTACTACGACATTTTCCCTAATGCCTTTGATTAAAAAAGTAGTGTCGAAGTGAAATTTGTATTAAAAAATACTTAAAACAAAATAATTATTTTTATATGAGGAATGACACTATCATGTAATATAATATTTTTATTTTAACATATTATATCTGCTAGGGTACAACTTGGTTTGGTTTGAGATCAAATTAGAACAGAACCGACATAGGTCTGCTCTACTAAATAAGAATCAGAACCGAATCAAATTCCATTAGAACCAAATTGAACTAAAGTCAGTTTGATTCGGTTTGTTTCTACCGATTGTTAATATCCTATAAATTATAAGTAATATTTTTTAATGAAATATAATAAACATAAAATGATCACTAATCTATCCATAAAAAGTCATTAATTTATCCATAGAAATCACTACCAGTATACATCCTAACTCCTAAAATAATTCATAATTATATATATATATTTATTACATAGCGATCCGGTTCTATACAAGTTTTATTCAAGAACCAAACCAAATTTGATCGGTTCTCCATTTTCATAATCTGGAACCGAACCCCCACTTGTTCTAAACTGAATCAAACAACCCCAAAGCTATTGATTTGATTCGATTTTCGATTTGAACCAGACCAAGTTGTACCCCTAATATTTGCTAGAGAAAAGGGTTACTATTCCCACACCAACTCTTACTAACGCCTCACCAACTGTGCACCATTTTTTTTGGGTGATTTACATGGGAATTTGTGCGGCATTAGTAAAAGTTGTCGTGGCAATAGCAGCTCTCAAAGAAAATTAAAAAATGCTTGCACATGAGCCAGCCCCAATGTGGGTTCTTCACCCTTTTAGAAGAATCATCGTCTGACATAGGACATTAGGTTTAACAATCAACTAAACCAAGATCCCAGTCAAGTTCAGGAAAAACAACTGACATGCCCAAAAACAATAAGCATTTATAACACTATATTAACCTTAGATGATGTCTAGCATAGACCATTAGAGTGCAAAGCAATAGATGTCAATATTATACAAGAAGCAAATGAATGAGAATTTAATTAGATCTCAATCTGATGCCAAGTTTGACATGATTTCTCGCTTGATCCCAAAAAGAAGTCTATATGTAGAAGTTGCGATCATCTCATAAAAAATACTACAGTGCGGTATGTGATGGCTGACGGGTGGAACCATTAAATGATACTTATAATGAATTTCCCACATTTGGAAACTAAATGTATCTTGCAAATAAATAATAAATTAGATTTCTATCACTGGACCCAAAACAAAAATTCTGAGTTGATGTCCATGGGAGAGCATCACGCCCGTAAATAGAGAAAAATAGTCGAGACTTGCAACGGCACATGGCTCAATACAAAGCACAGAAGATGATGATGGTGTGTGGGGATGGAGTAGGTTTAGACCTTTTGTTTTCCTTTTCTCATTGTTTCTAGCTCTTCTTCAGCCTCCTTTAATTGCATCCTTAGTGTGGATACTCTCTGCTCAAGCTCTTCTATTGTGCCTTTCGATGTGGAGGGCTCGTATGGTGTTACAAAATTATGTGAAAACTCTTCCAGAGCTGCAACTCCACAAACCTGCGAAAACTCAGTTCCCATCAGTGCAAGACAACGGAAATTTTGAATGACAGAAAATAATTTCTAGATGGGGATGTAATTATTATACCTCTTCTGGAAGTAATGGTAACTTAGTAATGTTGAAGTCATCATACAACATGTAGAACTGATCGAGATATTTTTTTTGCATCCGCATACGTGCTTTTAGCAACTTGGATTCAACAGCTACAAGAATAATAGACCAATTAGTTAAGTGAACGTAGTTTCTAGATGGGGGTGTCCAAGTATGAGTACACCCCCTATACAAGGGCTTGAATGAACATGGAAAATGCACCTTCGTTGTAAAGAACTTGGTTAATGATGATATTGTGAGTGTCGATCTCAAACTTTGAGAGTTCTTGCACGAGCCTCTCTGTTTCATAGAGAGAAAGGAATTCGGGGATGCAAACACAGACAAAAGTAGTCAAGTCCTGTTAAGAAAAATAAACGTAAGTTATCAAGAAGGCTATTGATGTTGCCATAAATTTATATGGTGATGCCATATACATTGAAATGCTAGCATTAGTTCTATATAAATTCATAGTAGCCCAATGGGAGAGATTGAAGTTGAGATCTTACTGGATCCTTGAATTGCTTATTAACTTGTTCAATTACATCTTTCATGCCCTCAAGCTTTCCTACGATTGCATCCTCCCCAAATTCATCACCAACGCCAAACATACGAGTCACCTGTCGTGGAAAGCCATCAATACTTGTCAGTTGCCTAATTAGATACATAATAGATAGAACCAATTGCAAATGATCTCATCATTGTTAACGGTAACAGATAAACTGGTAAATTCAATATTTGAATGAGCATGCAACCAACTAATGTCAATTACTGCTAGAAAATAAAAGATAATTGAAAGTATTTGAAGTAGGTGATGTGTGCAGACTGACATCACAGTTGTATCAAATGAAAAAGTAAAAAAATGACACTAAGCAATAGCTTGATGTTTTCTTCTGGTATTTGCTCTTGGACATGGCTAGATAGAAGCAATATAAAATTTCAATGTTAATTTCCCACTCCCTTCCCCAACATACATATACATTCATCATCATAAACAGTTTCGCAATAAAATTATTTCCTGTTCACCACCACCATCATTTCACAATGACTTATCCCAAGTATTTGGTCAGGGGCGGAGCCAGAATTTTGCCTATGTGAGGGCAACTAAAAGTAGAAATTTTTTGTGGGGGCAACTACGAGTGGAATTTTTTTTTGTGGGGACAATAGTGGCAGATTTCTTTATCCGCCGCTAATATCTGTCACGATAACTCCTTAATCTATGAACTTAGAAAATTCTTGTGGGGGCAAGTGCCTCCATTGCCCTCCCTTTAAATCCGCCCCTGATTTGGTGGATCCTGTTATGCCATTCAGTTCTATCCAGATCCATATGGTATGTGGCTTCAAATATTTTCTACCTGTCACAATCAACAATATTTCAGCCCTCCTCACACCCTTTAGAACCTTCAACATGCACCAAAACTATCCTTCTCAAAGGTTCTCTCCTTAATATTCCGGGCTATTCCTTCTATCATTTGTCAGACCCTTCATGTAAACAGTGCAGTTAAGGGCGAAAGGTGCACTTAAGGCGCAAAGGCCTCTTGGTACCCGAGGCGAAAGGTGAGACGCATGCCTAAGTGAAGCAAGGCACAATAAAATTATAATATAATTCTGAAATTATAAAATTCAAAAAAAAAGAAAGTAGTGAAAGATAGGTTTTAGATATTTTTCGATTACAACATTATAAATATGAGTTTTATAAACAAGGTAAAGTATTCATCCAATACTTCGAAAAGAAGAAGAATGATCAACAGTAGCTACGAAATTAGTGAGGATGAATAAGAAAAAGGAAAGAAGTCTAAGCAGGCAAACAACATGTGTCGTTGCTGCTACAACACAACAACAATTAAGGCTGTCAATGGGCAGGTTTCAGGTTTCGTCTGGGCTTGGTTGAGCCCTAACCCAACCCTAATGGGCTCGGGCCGAATATAGAAATGACAATGTAAAATTAAACATTTTTAATGGTAAAAAATGTACTTTCCAAATAAATCTTTCGTGTCCATAGTATTAAATTTCGACGTATTTCCACGAAATATACTGAAATATCTCCATTTCCACAAGTTCCAACATGAAATTTAACCGACAATTTCTTTTTGTATATATTTCGGTGGAAATCACTATTCATTTAGTGAAATATTTCAATGAATAGTGAATTTCGGGCAAATTTATCATTTTATAGGTATAAATTGCAATATTTAGGTGGAAATATTTCGATCAATAGTAAATTTCAACCGAAAATTTTCTCTTTTGAAAAAAACATATAATTGCTTTTAGGAAGAACTTGTAAATTATACATAGTATTAACTAATAAAAATTGCATACAACATTCATCAATTAGTATAAATGAATTATGATTAGTTAGTTATATATATCATCTTATTTTAATGTATTCTAAGCATATTAGTACGTTTATATAAGCATGCATACAATCAACCATGTTTCAATTAGTTGGATACATTAGCAATTTATTCATACTTATTCAAAAAATAAAAGAAATATAATTACACATGAATGCAATACTTAATAGTTTCTTCATTTTAATGTCTCACATATTAAGTTGTGTAGTTGATGCAACATTATTATTGTTATTTCCACTATCAGCTTCTCAATACATGTGCTTATGTGTAGCAAAATGTTGTTGATATTCAATTTCTCACTCCATATGGTAGTTTATTGTATTTTGATGACTTAATGAGTGTGTTTTAATGCCTATTTTATCATTTCCTACAGGGTTAATAAAAATTTCATCAATATTTTTGTCATTTCCATCATTCCAAAAATTGTATTCATTTCCATATTCATCGAAATATTTCCATTTCCAGACTAACCGAAATAGACACCGAAATCGAAATTTAATACCTTGCTTGTGTGTAAAGACTATATAAATAAAATACATTTATTTTATCCAATCTTGAGCGAGGTGTGCACTTTGAACCCTAACTGAGGTGTAGTCAAGGCATGTACCTTGGCATGCCTCACTTACACTGTGCCCCTCCTCACATTTATTAAGGCACCTTCAGTCTGCTCTGCCTTGAGGCATGCCTGAGCTGCACCAAGATGCTCACCTTGACTACACTGCATGTAAAGAGTGCTTAATTACGAGTAGAAGCGTGATAATTGACACCTGTACTCATTCCTGGATAACCAAGTGGCTAGAGGAAACGTGTACTAGTCATTCTTAAGCTCGGGCTCTGACATTGACAACCAGAGGAATTAAATCAGATGCTTAACGACACATTCATGAGAGAATGGATACCCTTCATCATATAGAACCTCGTTAGCAGGATACAAGAGATTTTCATTAAAGCAACTTGATCCATTTACACATATCAAGAAACTAGATGATGGTCTAGTCTTTCTTTGAAGACCACGTGTGCAGCTTTAGGTCAAGTTGAAGTAATTCTGCACTCACTGCCTGAGGCAATCAATCAGATAACTTGCTCAAAGGATGCAACAGTCCAGCAACATGCTGAAAGATTTTCTAAGCCATTCTACCAAGATTTGATCTCTTCTCTATCAATTACAAATTGAAGAGGATAAACTATATGGCCTACAAAATCCAGAGAAGTGATAGAGTGAAGTTGTAATAAGTAGTCGACTGTGAACAAAACCTAACAAAGAAGATTTGATCTCTTCTCTATCAATTACAAATTGAAGAGGATAAACTATATGGCCTACAAAATCCAGAGAAGTGATAGAGTGAAGTTGTAATAAGTAGTCGACTGTGAACAAAACCTAACAGAGAAGGCATATTATTTATAATGGCAGATATCTTTTTTCCTTTTCACAAAGTGAAGAAAAGGAAAAAAAAAAAAAACTTGAAAGAAACAGAAGTGAAAAAACTAGAAAAGAATGAACAAATAGTGTGTGACAGGTAAGGAAAACCAAGTCGAAGAGTATCTCAATATGTAGGTCATATGGATCTGAACATACATCAACATAAAGATTTTAATCTTAAAAATGGACCTTAATATATATTAGCATCTACATCTAGAGCTATGTATTGAGCTAGAATGTTCATAACAACAGGGAATTAGATTAAAAACAACTATAGGCTGGAATAAGGATACGTATAATAATGTTGATGTAAATAGGAATCCAAAATGACCAATCTGAAAATGGCAACAAACAACTACAAGGAGAAATCATAAGGAAACTGAGAGAAAAGAGAAGAAATGGATATATATATATATTTATATGTAAAAAATTTATTGATAGAGATGGATAGATTGATGATGGAGATAGTTATAATAGATTATGGAGGGAACTCTTTGTTGACTGTACAGTGCAGAAAACTTGGTTTCTGGTGGACTGGTGATCCAGGGGCATCTCCACACTAGGTGGGGCCAATTGGTTGGGTGGTCCATGAGGTAGAACCCATAAGGGGGAGGGCTTTGATTGCTTACACTGGGCTGAGATAGAGGAATTAATCTTACACTCCTCAGCAATTCGTGGCTTTTATGGAGTATTGGTTAATATCCTGCATCAAATGAGCCGAGGAGGTCTCGTGTTTGAGTCTCCTCGACGTGGGTTGATGATGCATGGGCATCTTGTTGGGTGGGGCTCGTTGGTGAGTTGGGACCCATTAAGGGGGAGGGCTTAACCGAGTACTTTGAGCTATGAGATAAAAGAATTAATGCGGCCTTTGTGAAGTATTAGTTAATGTCCTGCATCACCTGACACAAAATTAAGTGCAACACAGGTGGTGGTTGATTCCAAAACTCAAGCCTGAAAGTCTAATCGATCTATTGAGATAAATGCATTGTAGGGGCGCCTGATGTTTCTTTACTTACAAAAGTAATAAAAAATGGAGAATATAGAAAATTCAACCCCTAGGGTCAATCCCAGACATTGGGCTTCCCAAAAACTCTAAACCATCAACTTAAATAAATAAAAAAATAAAAACCATCTCTAAAAGAAAATATATAAAAACAACCTTTCATTCTGTTTTATAGGTAAAGGGTGAGTGATTAGCAAGTGAAGTTGGGTTTTTTTTATTATTTTTGACAAGTGTAAGCCTTATTAAGAAAAGAAGAAAGATACAAAGGGTCGGTTGAGGTGACCAACCAAAAGAAAGCTAACTACCATACAACAAGTCCCATCTAAATACAAAATCCTCGAAGAACAACCCTTTAAATTCGAGGTTTAACTTGCTCCAAAAAAACAGCAACCCAGATCACAAGCTCATAAATGAGAGACCTTGTTTGTGTATATCAAATGTGGTCCAAGAAATCTTACTAAAAGAAAAAAAAGGTAAGCTGTAGAAGAATGAATAAGATTAGGAAGAAGGTGAAGATTAACCAAAGAAACACCGGTAGAAAAGCAGAAACAAATATGGAAAAATGATGTTATGAGCTTAGAATTCAAAAGCCAAAACTCAGTGATCTGTCATCCCTTGAGGATCCAAAGAGAGAACTTTACATCAAAAGCTACTCCCATACCATGGAAACCTATCAAGCTACTCCGCCTTGTTTTCATGTACTTTTTCCCCTGATTTAATGAATTTTATATGTATCAAAAAAACCTATACCAGAAAAAATGAAATAAAAATTTCAAAGTGAGAAGGTGGGTCACTTGACCCATCGCTACTATCCATTGAGATATCAGAACAACAATAATTGGAACAAAAAAATCCCTATAAATTTGTATTCCTTGTGTAAAAACACTAATAACATCAAAGTTACATTTCAGAATCAGCTATTACTCAACTCCCAGTAATATTAACTTAATATAGCTATAACCTGAGGGGTCATTAAGAGTGGGAAATATCAAATATTGCTCTTTATAAGAACTTGACAAGTACCTGATTAATTAGGCCACCAAATTTATTTTTCAAGGTCATCATTTTCCCGAGCCCCTTCTCAAGTGTTGATGGGAACTGCAAAAGTCGCAGTGTATGGCCAGTTGGAGCTGTATCGAACACTATAACAGAGTAATCCATTGTCTGCACTAACCTGCAGGATGAAAATAATGTCATAAACCATACTTTCCTTATGATGACAAGGCAGAGGTAGATGTTACCATGAACATCATATAGGCAACTAGACCATAAGTATTTAAAACAAAAAGTTCACCTAAAAGCATTTTCTTTGACGGTCATTGATAGCACAAGGAAATGAGACAAGGTAGTTTTAGAAATCAGTTTCACCAGATATCAGCCAATTTTGACATTTCTAGCCATATCAAAAATATATAATAAAGAAATATGGACCGCCCATTTAACATTAAATTGTATTGAGCAGCCCAATATACATATTTTTATTTTATTTTCTTGATAAGTATAAATCTACTGAGATTGAAAATAAAAATAAATAAATGTTACAACAAATATATTGTTGTTAAAAAATCTACATGCATTAATATATGCAACCTCTACCATCCCCTTCAACCCCTCTCCCCAAAAATCTATGCCAAGTTGCCAATAATCAGCAACCCTAGATTTTTCCCTCCAGGCTTCAATAATGTTCTACGTTATAAACTTAATTTGAACAAGCATTAATAATGTTCTACGTTCAATATTGTTGTTAAAAAATCTACATGCATTAATATATGCAACCTCTACCATCCCCTTCAACCCCTCTCCCCAAAAATCTATGCCAAGTTGCCAATGATCAGCAACCCTAGATTTTTCCCTCCAGGCTTCAATAATGTTCTACGTTATAAACTTAATTTGAACAAGACCCCCCCCCCCCCCCAAACCCCCCAAACCACACACACAAAACCCACAGTACCAAAACAAAATCTACAACTTAAGCTAAGTATGTGTGGATAATGATACCATCAATTTTGTGGGCTACGGAAATTCTCAATCCCCACAAATAGTAGTCAATATTGCAGGCTAGAAAAAATCACAATTCCTCCAAAAGATATGCCTCTTTGATTTTTTTCCTTCGACGATGATTAATATTTTCCTCACTTAGTTGGGCTCATTTTCAATGGTTGGAGAGTTCCTAGAAGATCCTTAGCTAAACAAGACCACCATCACTGAAGTTATTCTAATTTTGAAGTGTTATTCTCTCATAGCCTGGGTATACATTTGGTAGTTAGTTTTTTTTTTAAATTTAAATAAAGAGATTTTACTAAAGAAAGGTGGTCGAGAAATGCACTTGTTGTGAAGCCTATCTCAAGACACCATGGAAAAAATGCACTTGCAACTTTCATCCCACCAATATTCATTACTTAAAGTCCCTAATTAATTTAACCAAATAACAATTAGAAGTTTGCCAGTCTTGGAAACATCTTTTAGGAGCAAACGATGAAATAAATAATCACCAACATTTCTCAATCCAATCAAAGAAGAAACACCATATATATTGGTTCTGTATATGATAGAGGAGAAAAGGAGGGCATACTTGAGCATCTCAGCAAAGCTCATGGCCTCATCAATGCCAGGTATTGCATTTGCTAACTCAGAAAGAAAGCTATCCATCCCTTCCACGTTGGGCAATTCATCATTTTCAACATTGGGATCCACCTCCTGAAAAAAAAAAAGGATTAAAATTCTAACCCTACTTAATTATTAACAATAGTGCAAAAAAACAATCAAAATATTACTCCCAAGTAACTCGACAAACAGATAACGAGTAGAGAAATTTTAACTAAAATTCAAGAATCGGTCAGCATTTATTATTGCAAGTTCGTAAACATGAAAACTAAAACCACAAAAAACACATAAAAAACCCAAATTCAGGAAATGCAAATTGAACAAATACTTCCAAAAACACACACAACTTTGCCAATCAAATACACAAAAGATCCCAAATTTGCAAATTCAACATAAACAAAATACTAAGAGACGTGTCCAGCCCGAACCCATTAAAAAAAATCCAAAATTACAATAAAATATAAGTTAAAAACAACAAATTGGAGAAAGTTGTACAATTCCAACACATAGAAGACCTAAATTGAGAAAAATTGAATCTTTTTAAGGAGAGGAGACGACAATACCATGGCAAAGAGATTGGAGAAACCATTGACCAAAGTGGGTGTTTTGGTGAACCTCTGCTGAAACGCATCACTGAGATTGTGAGCTGGGTCGGTTGAGATGATAAGAACAGAGGATCGAACCCTAGAGAGAAGGATCGAAATTATCGAACTGCACGTAGTCTTGCCCACACCACCTTTCCCTCCAACGAAAACCCATTTGAGACTTTCTTGGTCCAATATGTTCTGCACTGTCGCTTCTGGTATTTCTTGATCTGTCGCCATTATTAAACAGAGTTCGAAAAACCAAAAAAACAGAGAGAAGTATCCGATCTTCTCTTAAGTTTTAAATTTTAATAGAATCGAATCTGAATTCTGAAAAGAAGTAGAAGTTAAAAGTAATGGAAATAATTACAGAAATCGTATGCAGAGAGACTATAGAGATTAGAGATGACTCGCAAGTCGCAGCGGAGGGCTGGAGGAGGCTTTCGTATTGGGATCGACTGTTTGCACACCACTCATTACCAATTGCACCCCATCACTTAAAAATTCCCCATTTCACTCCATTCTTCTTCCCAACCATGCCACATAAATTATTGTGATTTAATCATTCTTGTATAGTCTAATTTACTGGCAAATATCACAAATCTCTTGTAACCACCATACATTCGGGTTGGTAAACCAAGGAGGGCAAACTCATTGGAATCCATGTTGACACTTCGGATTAATTAGTAATCATAGAATTCCAAGAGATAGGATCTAAGCATAGACTCTTATCAATTTATAATCAAAGCCTAAATAGAGACTGGAAGATCAATACCTTCAATTGGTGCACGAGAGAACATGAGCAAAATCAATAACATGAAAAATAACGCACGAACATATATAGAAGCCATGGGAAGATGAATAAGCCCCTAGATCATAAGATTATCATAATGAAGTAGAATTAGTAGGTTGAAATCGAGGTTTTAAAACAAGTATTTTTTTTAATGATAGAGTGCAACCAACAACAAGTGGTGTGCAACTAGTCAATCCCTTTCGTATTTGTTTGTGTCTGCTAATGTGCTCAATGGGTGTACAGACAGAAGGTACACTATTGATTGTGTAAGACAATCAAAATGGGTGTGAATGGCTACCTATTTAGCTGAAAGTGAATTGGAGACGGTTGGTTCTACTTGTGGGTATTCGGAATCGATTTATTTTTTCATTTTTTTTAATATTATAGATGATTTAAGATATTCTTTTATTTCAAAACTAATGCATGTTTTATAAAACTCTTTAATTTTTTTATTTAAATTATAGATGGAAGGTTAAAATGAGCTTTCTCTTCTAAAAATTTATTATCTTTAAAGAAGATAAATTTATTACTTTTTTTGGGTTCCTTCTACTCTCCTTCCTTTTTAGGGTTGTGCTTTGCAAGCGTTGCCTTTTCTTAAAGGCAAATACATATTTTTTCATTATAAATATATATTTGTTCTTGAGAATCAAAACCAATGGATACCTGTATTTTTTTGGTGGTTCCGTTTCCATTTATTTTGAAATTGGAATTGGAATCCAAAAATAAAATAAAATTTATGGTTCTAAGCGCATTACCGAAAAAACATAATGTTTATGATTCTATGTGCCTTAGGAACCGAACTGGAACCAATCTATTGACACCACTAACTTGGTGGTTTCCTCATCTCTTAATATCTTAGCATGACTCTGCCAACCAAACACATTGATTAATTTAATTATTGTGTCAATAGTATATTGTATTGACTCACACATATAACTGGAGGGGGGGGGGGGGCAGTTTTGTGCGGTAACTTAACAAGACATTTAGTAAACTTTTCTTTCTAATTGGTCCCTCGTACTGTCGAGTTCACAAATTTTACTATCAAACTTGATGCTTTTGTATGTAGTGTTGAGTTCAAAAAATTTACTGTCGAGTTCAACCACTTTATATTTATTGTTGAACTATACACTTTTTAATTATTGTTGAGTTCATCACTTTTTAAATAAAAAGTGGTGAACTCAACATTGGTAAAACCCACCCATTTTCAAATTTTGAGTTTTTACGACTAAAATACATAGAAAAATCAACTAAAAACTTGAGATAACAATTTATGTATATTATTTCAACCCAAAAGAACCATTCTTGATCAATTTTCATCCAAAATCTAATAAAAAAAGTGAAAAAAAATCCTAGTGTTTTTACATATATTTTCAAATTGTTTGAAAAAACCTTTGAAAATTACTTTTTTCTTAAATCCTTTTTGAAGGAATGGAGTCTTTGAAACTCGATTGAGATGTCAAAAATCAAATTTTTGAGTGATAACGATGAATTCAAACGGTTAAGACATTCCATCGTAAGAAATGTGGGAAATGAGGTCTACGGACCGTTTAAAAAGAAAGAGTTTACTAAATGTCCTGCCAAGCAACAATTGAAAACTTAGGGACTATTTAGAAAGAAACCCATCCATGAGGGTCCTTTAAGTAATAATAACTGGTATCCCAGTCCATAGACCAGTCTTGTCCAAGGAGTAGTCTCGGGGCACATGCAACTCTCGCCCATTACACGCACCAGGTAAGTGAGGGTGCACCCTCGTGGGTGGCCCCTGAGAAATTAATGCTCATGCTGGGTATCAAACTCACGACCTACAGGCGTTAACCTCTTATCTCTCGATCCGAAATTGCTCATACTTAGTACAACCCAACTCTTATATGCAGGGGCGGAGCCAGGATTTTCCTGTAGAGAGGGCAAACTATAGTTAGTTGTATGGTGAAAATGAATGGTTTTAGGGGAGAAATTAAGAGGTTTTTAATTAGAAATTGAAGAAAATGATATTTAGGTCATTTTCAATTAATATTTGAGAAGTCCCGGTCAAGAGGCAATGTCATCAACAAAAAATTGAAGAGGTGAGGGAGTGGGGACAAATGGGCATGTAATTAGTTGAAAATATAGGGGTGTTTCAAAGTTTTGTGAGAACAAATGGGGCATGTTATTCATATTTTCAAATAAAAGTTTAGCCTCATGTTGAGACTTTCCATTAAACAGACGGTTGAGATGATATAGGTTTTCAAAAAAAAATGTACCCCTAGAAAAAAAAATTGTATTGGTTCCTATGACGATCAGTATTGATTTTTAAGAAATATTCGTTATTCCCCTTCTCTCAATTGTTTGTTTGATGGAAGAGTTGGAATCTAGTGTTTTCAAAAATAATAAAATAATAAAATGAAAGTGATGTAATTGTCCATAGGCAGATTAGTGGTTTAAAATCCAAGGCATTGGATGCATTTTTGGATGTGTGGTTCAATTCGAATTATCCAACTAATTAAAAGAGTATTCTAGTAAGCTTATGAAACATTAATAAGATAGAGATAGGGGTGAAACGAGGCTTTTCCTGTAGTGGGGGCAAATTATGGTTAGTTGTATAGTGAAGATGAATGATTTTAAGGAGAAATTAAGAGGCTTTTAGTTAGAAGTTGAATAAAATGATATTTAAGTCATTTCCAATTAATATTTGAGAACTCCAGGTCAAAGGGCAATGTCATCAACAAAAAATTGAGAGGTGAGGGAGTGGGGACAAATGGGGCATGTAATTAATTGAAAATATAAGGGTGTATCAAAGTTCTGTGGGGACAAAAATTGGAGGGAGGTGAGGGTGTGGGGGCAAATGGGGAGAGAGGTGAGGGAATGGGAACAAATGGGACATTTAATTAGTTGAAAATATAGGGGTGTCTCAAAGTTTTATGGGGGCAAAAATTGGAGGGAGGTGAGGGTGTGGGGGCAAATAGGGAGAGAGGTGAGGGAGTAGGGATAAATGGAACATGTAATTAATTGAAAATATAGGGGTGTCTCAAGGTTCTGTGGGAGCAATTGGCCCCACCAGCTGCTTATATGACCCATTTAGGTCATGAAACATAGGAGATAATATCTCAGAGATCAACAACTAATTAATGGTGGAAATAGAATCTATTTTTTCATTAAGATTACAAGTTTATAAATAAGTCGAGGAGGAGAATGTTGTGACGGTTTAGTGTTCACGGGTTATGCATGCGGACCTGATTATGACACAGCCCAACCTTACTTAACCTACTTATAAGGTTCCATGGGTCCTACCATGTTACTTGTTTAATAAACAGTAAGGTTTTAACAAGATTATTAGATGGATAATCTTATTAGGTAGAAACCCTTATCTCATGTTCTTAACAAGGGACCAACATGACCCAACTGTACCTATTGCCATCCTCAGGTGATTATTTTGAAAATACATTGGACATATTTGTATTTTCAAACTGATGATGACCTCATTTGACATGAGATACTAAAATAAAATGACCTAAATTCCTTATCTTTAAACCCTGCCAAAGGACCCATTGTCTTCAAGCTCGTCAACTTTTACAAGATAATTTTTCTAACCTTTGTCTTCAACCTTGGTTCTTGAATGTTTTGGATGTGTTCTTGTCTCGAGGATATGTTTGGTAATCCTTCTGAAGTCTGAAATCTGGAAACTAGAAATCAAACTTCAAAAGTTTCATCCAGCTTACCCGCATCGCTGGTTAAAAACTTCTGAATTTTGGTTTTGAGGTCTGAAATTTGAAATGAAACAAATGGAAATAAGCCTTCTAAAGTCTGAATTTTAAAGGTGGACTACCTCTATTCAGACTTCAGAAGTGTTACCAAACACACACTCAAACTATAAGCTCAAAGGCACAACATAGAAAGAGCACAGGGATGCCTTATATTTCAGCTCCAGTGGAATCTGTTTTACAGTTAAGATTCAAATTGAAACAGGCAGAGTAAGAGCACGCGCAAAACAGTGCAAGCATAACTCAATAAAGACCATATCAATTAATCAATAAATTATTTTTCTTCCACCGTACATCATTGATGCAGGAAAAAAATCATAAATTGGAAATTATTGATACAGGGGAAATGAATCAGAATTGGGAGTTGTAGATGCGGATGATAGAAACAATGGAGACTACACATATGAAGACTAATGGAAGTAAAGAGTGACATTCAAGAGTTCATTATAGATACAGAGGAAATAAATCAGAATAAGGTGTTGTAGGTTCGGATGGTGGCAATAATGGAGGCTACACATATGACAAGTGATGGAAGTAGAGTGACATTCAAGAGCCTGCTTTCACCCAAGTATCCCGCCAACGTAATCGTTCCATCTGCAACCACCCGAGCAAGGGTTCCTGCTTCTGTTGATAGCAATCCGCCATTGTAGGTCCCACGGGCAAGCCTCGACGACATCACCCGAGATAGGAGTGATAGATTGACACCTGGATTCATCGAGAAAATGGGCGTGGAAAAGATCAAAGAAAAAAATCTCAGCCAATAGATTGAAATAATTAAAAAAAGAAAAAATTATAATTAATTTGAGTGGATGTGTTACATTGTGAATTAATTCTTCATACAAATAAAATGACCATAGATTACCTTCAAGAACTTCAGCAGAAACGAATGTGATAAATGCTGAGCAGACGTATTGTGGGACAGAGTACGAGCCAATTATGTGGAAGCTTAGGACTATACCTATGCAAACCATAATTTCTGATACCAATAATATTTGCCTGCAACCAGTTAACAGAAACACTCATCAACAGGTTATGGTAGAAAATTATTTCCATACCAGAAGTTCACTTTGCATGCCATTACATATTATTTTTGATTGTAAATTGAGTTCATATATATAGCAGAATTCTGTTGTTTTTATCTGTTAAAATAACCAAGAAAAAATGCAAATATTCCGACAGTGAGGCCCTGCTTGGTACCATGCAAATAATTGGCAAATGCAAAAACTTTGCACCGCAAATGATTTGCAGCATTTTTGGGCTGCAAACAATTTGCTGAAATTTGTGATGGGTTTAAGAGGTTCATGCAAATAATTTGCAATGCAAAAAAATAATAGAATGTAACCAAGCATCTGTAAATTAGAGTCCAACAAATCATTTGCATTTGCAAATGATTTGCTTCGTACCAAGCAGGGCCTGAAGCCCAATAAACTACATGTATTATGAACCATTAAGCTAAGACTATTCTAAAGAAGCAAGCATAGGAGCACCTTTAAATTTAAACTTTTGTTATGTTGGGTGTAAATACTGTTATCTTAGTAAGTATTACTTATTAACATTACTGATAATAAGGGGAGTTTTGTAAAATTAACTGAATTAGGATGAAGATACATCAACCCTGAGAGGGTTCATATAGAGAATTGCATTATTCAATAAAAAGAAAGAAATTCGCAAATAATTTTTCCCACTCTGTTAACTCTCCAATGATGATGAGATAAACTAATAATAAAAGAGTATCTCATGCACCTTTATGCAATGCATCTGGTTTCCTAACAAGTTGGGCATTAAATAACAACGTAATAATAAAATAGAATATGTATGTAAAATAAACATTTGATACAACAAAGGAATTCAAATGATTAGTTGCTACTTATTTCTCTTTTTTTTTATATTATATTTTCTTATTGACTATTGCACTTATTAATTTTAATAACCTCTTAATATAATTGCACTGGAATGTCCTTACTGCCAAAAGTATTGTGCAGGAGTATTGGGTACCTGTGGCTGATGAAACCAGCTTTTTGAACATTGACTATTACTATTCGTAGTCCCTAACAGATTAAGATATTAAAAGTGGTATCCCTAACAAATATATACCGACATGTTTCCTTATCCAGGAACTTTACCTGTCTTCAAACATGTTGCTGATGTAGCTTCCAACGATAATGTTTACTGGAAGAACTGTTAACCCAAGACAAGCAAGGAAAATTGCTACAGCACTAGTTGACCAACCAAAGTAGGATGTGGTAACAACGCTTGATTCTGAAAGTAAAATCTCCATTGCATATTTAAGCATGAAATAAATCAATAACTGGACCTGAAAATATTAGAAACGATAGTGAGAAATCATGCACAACTCTGGTACAATTTTGGCTCCTATAAGAACCACTTCAAAACATATTTGGTATTCATATAGCATTTGGTGAATTGATATCATTATTGTCTTTTTAGCAAGTATGAAACAAATGAAATGCAAAGAAACATATTTAAAAATTCCAATTTATATTTTAACACATACAGATGTGAATTGATCTGAAAAACATTCTTCATTGTTGTGAAATTTCCAAGCCAAAGACTGAAGCTAAAGACTCCAGATATGACCGTTCCACTAGCCTATTTTGATGGATATTTTGACCCAATCTGCAAAACAGATAGGGAACACATCCATGCAATACTAAAACCAATTGGAACCATGAGACATGGTTGAAATATGGTAGAATGCAAGTCATATGAGCTAGATCAAGCTTAGTACAGATAGGGGTGTCAATGGATAGTCAAAAATTTGAATTCGAAAAATCGGATATCATCCAAAAATTTCAAATATTGGATTCAAATTCGGATAGTTTTATATATTTGAATCCTTATTGGATACAGATTCGGATATTAACATTTCGAATCTGATAATATCCAATTCGAAATAATAGATAATATATATTATTTTATTTGATTTATTTATTATATACATAGTATAATATAATAGGTTTTTTTAATAATGAAAAATCAATTGGATAAGGAAATTTTTTGTTTTTTTAATAAAAAAATTATTCGAATTCTATTCGGATATTATCCGATATCTGATAGGATAATCGAATTCGAATTCAGATATCAGATAAAAATTTTGGATTCAGATTCGGATATTGCTGTATCCGAACCGATGAGCATCCGTTGACAACCCTAAGTACAGACATTTGACCAAGAGTTTATCCCTTGGAAAATCAAACCACAAACTCTTTTAATAGCAGCTAAACTATATGAAAAGGAGAATCCATGTGGATACACGCAGATATGTCACGCTTCTTTGATCTTCTCTCACTTTTTTTTGCTAAAATATGAATTTCTATATAACATGAACCGCACATGTGAGTTTCCAAATGCAAGGAATGAAAGATGAGAACTACAGACAAGTAAACAAATAAGAAAATATGGATTTCATCTAGAAAACTTCAAGTGATGTATTTTAAGTATCCGAAGGAAACACTAAATTTCATAAGTCTAATTCCCTTCTGAAAAAAACAATTACATAAAAAAAGTTGCATTTAAAAGTGATAAACAATGTTGAAGCACCACATATTCTTTGAGATTAGGCATTTAATAGTTGCAATTTGTGGTATTCTTTTATTTCCAAACATAACCATAGTCATCAACTTGAAATGTATATACCATGGCTGCAATATGCAATTAAAATTTCAACCGCGTTTCTTGACCAAGCACACACCACTGCAACCACTCTACTTAAGCATTTTACCATGAACATTCACAACTTTATCTGAAATCCTGAAAGTATGGTCTCTTCCTACTAGAAGGATCTGCCATCAATTGTACTGGAATTTTTACACCATAAAAGGGATGTTGATTCATAGATTGGGTCAAGATTCAAGGAGAGGAAACCATAGAAGAAAGGAGAATTACTGTATTTACATGCCTATAAATCAATGTGTGTGTGTATATATATATAGTTTTGCACTGATATGAATGCCAATCACTTGTGAAATGTACAATGTAATGTAAATTCATATGAAACCTAGAATAAACTACACACCTTTACAGATGGCGTCAGTAATCTATATGCTGATCCAATTGAAGTAGCAGTTCTGTTGGGTTCAGAAGAAGAAGTTTCTTCACTACCGTCATATTCTTCATCACCATCTTCATCTTCATCTTCATCTTCTTTCCTCTCTTCTAAACCTAAGAGCAATGGTTGTGCAAGACCTTTTTCAAGCGCATCATTTTCGGTCGGTCCTGTCATAAACAGGAAAAAAAAATCTGCTAATGAAACCTCATGTTAATCAACACATGAAAACATTGGAAGTATTAATATTGTGAAATGAAATAAAAATTTCCAATGGAAGTGAGAAGATAAGGGAAATTAGGGTTTAGTGGCTTGTAAGACAACAACTACTTGTGCCAAAGCTTGCAAGCCAGACAAGGCAGGTCCTAGGCCAAGGACTGTGTGGTACCAGTAGAGATCTAGACACATCTGTCCAATCCAGGTCCAGGCTGATTTAGGCTTGTAATTATATTCATTTTCTCTGGTGCCAAAACTGAAGTGTTTGAATTTTCAACTGGGCAAGCCTGTTACTTGTGATAAGTATCCCACATTTAATACTATTTATATATTAATAAATGGAGAAATAGCTAATAAGACTTTATACTATTGTAAATAAAAAACTATTAATTCTCAGATACTGCCAAAAACTATATATAAAAAGGGGGAAAAAACAAGAGAAAACCTTTTAACCACATGAAGAAAAAATATGAGCTTTTAAATAGGCCTCGCAAATTTCATCCATGGTCTATGATGCCCCAATATAGATATGGACACACACACACACTGGGATGGAAAATAGTGATAGCATTATTCATTTCCCAAAATCTAGGAAATGGAAATAAATTCAAGCATCCTATCCAATGTATCGATCCATGATTTAATATTTTTTTTGTTTTGTGAGATGAGCTTCATTTATAATTTTTATTCTTAACCATATCACTATCATTTTTCTAACAGACAGGTGGGTGAAGGCGGGTCTGTGGAATTACCACTCACAAGCTTTACTGATCTAGTAAGCTAACACCTTCGATCCATATCATTTTATAATGTTTTACACCATGCCAAATATATTGAAGTTTCTAATATTTCTAATTTTTATAGTAAGATTTTTTTACTCTTAATTATATATTTTCGTTGACGAGACAAATGAAAATTTTGTCTTGAGTTAAGAAAAAAAGATAATCACATGTACAGGAGCGGATTTAAAGTGGGGGGGCACTTGCCCCCACAAGAGTTTTCAAATTCTATGGATTAATGTGCTATTGCAACAGATTTTAGCAGTGGATAAAGAAATTTGCCACTATTGCCCCCACAATTTTTTTTTTCCACTTTTAGTTGTCCCCACGACTATTTTTTCACTCTGAATTGTCCCCACAAATTTTTTTCTACTCTTGGTTGCCCCCACATGAGCAAAATCCTGGCTCTGCCCCTGCACATGTATCATGCAATATCAGACACCAGTTTCGGTATCATATAGTGTGCATACAGGTACACTGGGCATGTTGAAATATCTGGTATCATTGTCTATGACTATGATAGCTACATCTGTGTGTGCTTAAGAAACACAACCCCTTGTATGCACTTCAACCACATTCCACGAATTCTACTAAAAATAGGTAAAAAATC
Organism: Akebia trifoliata; assembly: GCF_017979445.1. Lineage (NCBI taxonomy): Eukaryota > Viridiplantae > Streptophyta > Magnoliopsida > Ranunculales > Lardizabalaceae > Akebia > Akebia trifoliata. The sequence goes on from NC_141386.1 coordinate 32,630,217, forward strand.
AATGGTTAAAACCACTGCAAATCATTTTTTCAAACAATTACATCAGCGAAAAGAAAACTCTAAAGAAATATTTCAAAAAGCTAATAACTAAAGAGATAATGACACCTAATGCTTGAGATTGTCGAATGATCAAAACTATCTGAATATGCAGTTTTTGTAGATATGAAAGAAGATTGACTGTTTCTCGGACACAACTAGTTTAGAAGTATTGAATAAACAGATTTATATCCATGTTGGACTTACCAGCATTAGCTTCCTGTGGAACATGGCTAACTTCAGTTTCATCACGAGCAGGTTCTTCAAATGAAATCCACAACCAGACTAAGTAGATTAACCATGCCACAGCCATAACCCAGCCTGGTAAAGTGTTTGCATTAAATGTTAACATGTAAATCTTAAAATTAGTCTGAAGTAAGCCCGCAAGGGCAGGACCAGATGCCATCCCAAGAGCACTGGCACTAACAAAACCCGCAGAAGCCTGCATTCGTAACCTAACAGGTACACAATCACTGATATACCGCCGATTAACAGCTCTTGAAGAACCAAATCTGAAATGAAGACAGGTGTTATCATGTCAAATCATATCAAATGATACAGATACAATTTAAAAAATCTATCCTTATAGATAGATATGGTCTATATCAACATTCACACTAGTAATATGTGCATAATACAGCTGATAGAAATGCAGCTTTTTACATTAAAGTCAGCAGTGTAGTACAATTAAATATATAGAACCCAATCAGTAGGAGAATCTTTTAATAATGTGTTTTGGTATTGAGCCTTTCTTGGGAATCTTGAACAGAAGAAAGACAAACGAATTCAATGCCCAACATATGATATAATCACCAAAATAAGAAAAAGGTTAGCAAAGGTGGATTTCCCAAATGTAGTTGCTGAAAAAACACCAAATAGTCTCCATAAGAACACAACTTGCAATGATTTACGAAGTCCCAATATTGACAGGGGTCCTAGTAACCCAGTGCTCCATTGATAATTGATTTTAAAATTTTAATAGTTTGTGGGGAACAGACTAACACCTTTTGCAATGAACATGGACTCGATCACTTGGGATAATAGTACACAAAATGTGTTTTCTGCAGTCAGGTATAAACGTGCAAACAAGTTGCAATTACTAACATAACATGTTATTGTATTGATAACCAACCCAATTCAATGACAGTCGGAGTCCCACTACTTCATTCAGCTTCTCAGTACCAAGTAACAAACATATGCTGTAGGTTCAACTAGATAAGATTTCATGGAAAACAAATTGACCAAAGGGAATAACAGCTATTTGTGCAGACTGCAGACAAATGTTTGTCCCACTTATCAGAAAAAAACAAAAAAAAAAAAGACAATGTTTGTCCTGTAAGTATAGAAGTTTCATACAAGAGCATAAGAAATACAAACGTACATATATAGCCTCATCATCTTTGAAGTGCTAATATATAAGATTAATGAAAAAAGAAAAAGAAAAAGAAAAAGAAAAAAAAACAGGAAGGGTACACTCGTTGAGTTAGAGGAGAATCACTTACCCACAGAGTAGACGACCAATTAGCAGAACCGCAATTGAATTGAGATCGTATGCCAATGCATATAAAGTATTCCCCACAAAAAGAACAATACTGCTAAATACGAGAGGTCTGAAGTATGATTTATTTGACCACGCACTAAAATACACTGAAGAAAACACCTGTGCAACAGCCATTGCCCCAATCACAACACCACAAACTGTTGCCGCTGCTCCAAGGCTCATGGAGTAGTCGTCTGCTGTTGGTACAATAATGTATGTGTTGACCATATACAGGAACGTATTCGCTAAGTTCAAGAGAAGAGACATAAAATGATATCTCTGCTCATCAACTTGATCCTCAGTCGGAGTTGGTAACTCCTCTTGCATAATAAGTGCATGTTGTCCTAAAAATTGGAGGAAATTTGTTGAATGAGTTAACCTGTCTACAGCTGCTTGTATTGAATCAACGACAGGATCCTGCAAATGACATCATAACATACCTTAATGTGAATCAAATCCTCAACCAAATGAAAGACAAAGAAGAAGAAATATGATTAAATGAAAAAGAGGTTAGAAGAAACCTGTAATGGAGCAGATGGTTGGTCATAGATTGATAAGTAGCTTCCTCTACGATCCTGAAGATCTGCAAGATTGCGAGATATGGCTCCCACAACAGCCCCAATGCCCTGTATGTTCCATTATAAATCAATAATGCCTCCATTCATGTGAAGAGAGCAATTTTCAGAGGCTAGTTCGTGCTTGATAAAGCTTTTATATACCTTAACAACTAAAACTTGCATTTAAGACTAAAAGGTGATAAAAACAAAGGTGTGGTAGGGTTCTAATTTATCTGGATCTTCTCGACAATTTAAGGACAAAAATAATCTTCTCTGAATTGAATGTATTACCACATGCTTGAACACTTGTTGTAGCTGGGAGTAAGGATGATTTGCACGAGAATTCACATAGTAGTCAGTGAATCTGTAGCCAAAGCGTTTATCAAACTTCTTCAGTATCTTACGCAGACCAATAGCATTCATCTCAACAAAAAAGAGAAGCTTTAAAAGCTCTTGTCCCACTTCTCTATATGCTTCTCGTAATTCAGAGATTTGGGACATTTCCGGTTGCTGTACAAGTACTGCATGCTGTTCTCCAAGCTTGGCTATCTTGCTTGCAAGTAACCCTTGTTGTTCCAAAAGAAATAGGACAATCTTTTCAATCTGAAATTAAACGAAACCATCAAAGTAAACAGCCCTGACTATATTTAATTAAATAGTCCAACAATCATTAGATTCTCTGTTAAAAGCATGCATAACATATCAAGCCAGAAAGAAACAGGTGCTCTCATAAAATAAATGGTAGTTCATCTTCACAATGCAAAGAAATAACTGATCAAATATATTGTAATTTGTTTCAATTGTATCTCAATATGCTAAAGTATGCTCTCTACAATTTAACTCCAAATACACCTAGTCATTGGAGAATAAGAAATTAGATGATTAGATCTGTTCTTGGGACTGCACTGTAAATTTATAACAACTAGGAAACATATTCTACTTAGCAGACTGCACCCACAATCTTGTATAGAAAGATTCCCACTTTATGGAGCATAATTGGACATCTTAGGGGTTAAAAGAGAGAGAGAGAGAGAAAGTAAAACCCCAACAATTGTGCATTTATTTTGGCATACATAACCAACAACAGGAATTTCTCTATATGCACCACTTCATATGACACAACAACATATTCATAGCTCTTATTGCTTTACATGCATATGCTCCACAATAGAAGTCACAAGAAAAGTGATAACAGTCATAAACAACCCTTAAACTGTGTATCTTACATCACTAAAATGTCTATACATGGTTTCACATCAGAAAAATTATATAAATTTTTTTTCCATGCTAGAAAAGTTAACATCACCAAAAACAGTATTAAACTTAAAATGAAAGAACAGACACAAAGGAACACCCCCTTGAATATAAACTACTTTTTTATGAACAACTAATATTTTATTAGAAAGAAATCAAAAGGGTGCAGAAGTAAAAGTCTCTCCCTTGAGGATACTTCATCTATAATTAAAGCAGCTGTGGACTCAAGGCCCATCTCTAGTGTAAACCAACTAAAATTGGGTACTCATTTGTCTCATCACCATTTGTTCTCAGACTATTCACTAACCCTCATGAATGTCCTAAATTATGTCAATATACAGGATATATTTACATGGTTTTTACACAGATTTGCTGGGGCCATATACAGCACACCAAAAAAACTCCTACCCAAAAACGTTTAACCTATCAAAAGTGGTTTTCAAGTAGAACAGTATGGGTTGTTCATTTAACCATCAACTTTGAGTCCTTTTTTCATAGGGGTTCGAACATTCCAATAGGTTGATTTTTTGTGATTAAGTGATCCTTAAAAACTCAAAGGCCTCAATGAAGATTTTTAATCTGCACTTCATTTATTACGCTTGCATGTGTAACTGTTTACCAATTCCCTAATAAGTAAATAAATAGATCCTCATGCTTAGGTGTGACTTGATACATCTATAGTGTATATGTAACAGAAAAAATCTCAACATATTCAAATTCACCTAGTCACCAATGATTATTACTCATACCTGATTATCCAGCATCCTTGAGAATTCCTTGAGAACATGACGGCGCTCTTGTGCTCCAACCTCAATTTGTCGAGTATATTGCTTTACTTTCTTCTTCATTAACTTGTAGTTAATGTAGTAGCTTGAAGTAACAAAATTAAAAACATATAAATAGAATTTCCATGCTATGCAAAAGTCAAGGACTGGTCTGAACATTCAATTTGCACATGAATATATGAAAATTGAATTAGGTGTTCGAGGAATTGAATTATGTATAAACAATATAGTTGAATAACAGGATTACAACATCTAAAATCATCTGCACAACAGAATAAAGAGAAATAACCGAGTTCATCACATCATTACAGGATATTTTTACCAAAACATAAGAGATTAATATAATTCTAATGATACATAATAGAAATGTTCCATGAGAATATCAATTCAGAAATATTTTCATTGTATCAAACAGATTATCAGTATTTTCAAATGAGTAATGCTAACAAAACCCATCAGTTCCCCCATGATTAGGAACTCACCTTTGTTCCGGTGCCGTGTCAACTATGGGCTTGCCTAGATTTGACATAGCAGTAAACCCAGGTTGATTACAATGGTTGGAAACTGATTGATTTTGTTAACACTAATTTCCTTCACCTTCGAATTCATACTAGAGTTCCAGTTATTGAAAAGTTTTATTAGTATACCATACCTAAGTGGTCACTCATTGGAAACATAAATGGTGAATCTAAACAAACTAGAAAAAGTGATTAAAGATACCAGTAATTTTTATTAAACGTGATGCATGTTAAACCAGTCGTCGAACAAATTAGCCCCAATGTAATGATCATTTGAAGATCAAAGATGGGGGCTGAAGCAATCCTCATGAGAAAGTAGGACAAATAATGAAGATAGACCATCATCTACCATTCTTAAGAAAATTGTTTAACCTTTCTAGGACTTTTCTAGCATTTTGCACAAAGGGAAAACTTTAATACTTCTAAAAGGAAATTTGAATCTCTGGTATAGAAATTATTAGATCATTCAAATTCTTACTTATAAGCAAAAAAAGATATTGTTCTAAATTCAAACAAAACAATTTCATTTTGCATCACTCAACATTTTAAGGTTTCCAATAACCAGATGATCTTGTAATGTTAACAAGATACTACAAATGATTAAGATTTACCATTCTTCTTTTCCTGAAAGAAGCGCGTGCAAGTGGCATCAAAAGTACACTTGATATGATTTACTCTATGTTTTCATATGCACTATTTGTTACTACATCTTATTGGATGTATAATTAATTGAAAACTTATAAGAAAACATATTCTCAACACAATTCGAAGACACAAAAGATGATTGGTAATTTTCTTAAGTCACATAGACTACAGAATAAGATGAACAAATTACCAAACAGGGATGAATCCTTTATCGAGTGATGGACAGTGATATATTAATATCTATTCAACAAATAATGCCTAGGGATTTAAATAATTGACTTCAGCAGGATGAGATGTAAACATACCTTTGCCATTCTTCGATCTGTCTTTCCTTCAACTTTTTCCCAAATGCAACCATCTTTCAATAAAATGGGTGAAACTAAGAGCAAAATATAATGAATAATAAGAACAATTTTCTATCAAGTGATAGGAAAAAAGAACATTAAATAATATAACAGAAACAATACATTCAGAATAAAGCTACTCACATTTTTCCATTAAGTGATAGAAAAAGAAAAGCGTTAAATATCACAGCAAAAACACATCTAGAATGAGGGTTGTGAAATATTCTTTTAAAACCAAATGCTTCATAACAAGATCATAAGGTAGTATATGAACATGACTGCCATATGGTCAATGTGCTCTTTCCTAAGCTGACTGGGTTTGCTCCCCAAGTCATGCTTTCAAAACTCTATATGCCCTTCCACCAAAAGGTGGCTATTTAATGATGTACAGATGCTGGGTGGGATGGCACGTGCGGCCCACCAAAATAAATAAAAAAATGTGCTCTTTCCTAAGGTTGTAACAAATATGAAAATCAACTCCAATGTTTACTACTAATTGAATAAAGCAGACTAAATAATCATCAAAGCCTCACCCCAAAGAGTTGGGGTCGGTGTAAGTAAATAAAGATTGAAAAAAATGCTAGGTCAGCCACAGTTTTACCAAACAACCTCAATTGAATTTTCGTCCCTGCAGATACTCATTATGAGAATAGCGATGAAAACTTCAGTGAATAAGACACAAATCGGAAATAAAGATTACTGATTTTTGTTAAAATCACTAATAAATCAGCGATTAATTGTGAACTTTGGTAGTTTTGAAAAAACCGATTATACAATGTTTACTGCATTAATATGAAATATATGTTTTTTATATTTTCCATAATTAATAATATCTTGTTTTTTTAATTTTGAATGTTTCACTGATTTTTTTGACAGTTTAATGTGGGCACATAACTTTTTTTTAATACTATGAAAGTTATCGTGTATCACATAACTTTTTCTTTGTTTTCTTAAGTAAAGTTGAAATGACTCTTTCATAGAAGAAAAGAAAAGTGTGCCCCCTTCCCCCCAAATTAACAGTGAAGAAAAACAATTGGAAGAACTAAACTCTTTCGTAATCCCTTCAAATTGGGTATCAGTTACAATGTTTAAAAAAAAAAAAAAAAATTCAATTTTTATTGGGGATTACTTCCAATTTCGTTTTCTTCCCATTTCCTATCAACTGTTCCATCCCTTTCTGAGCAGAACACAAAACCAATTACCAAATTATATTCTTTTCATCTAAAATCATTCTAAGGTTAGAATCAGAAAGAATATATAAAAAAAGTAGAAACAAACAATTATATGTATTTAAGTAGAATCACTTATAAACTCAAACCAACGATACCCAAATGACCAAATCCGATTAACTAATATAGCTTTCTTATTGACTCCTTTACCTTGAATCAAGCTGAACTGTTCTATCAAGGGTTATTAACCAATAATTTGCACCGCAGTCTTTGTGTGCGACTCAGAAAAAATAAAAGATAGCCAACGAAATCAGCACTAACTCAGCTGAAACTGCTGCAACTCGGCCGAGTCGGTGCTAAACTCATATGAAGTTTTTACTGACTTATCCATGGCGCCTTAGCCACCACATTTTAACAACACACTTGAGATGACTCGGTCAAGCCGCCACCAGTTCAGGTAAGACGGTAAACCTTGTTATGGATTTCTACTTCTTTTTACAATTGCAAGTTAAAATCAATCATAAACTTCGAAAGATTTGAAAAAGCAAGCTAAATAAGATTGAATTAGTGAGAAATATAGATAGATGGAGAGAGAGAGAGAGAGAGAGGGAGAGAGAGAGAGTAAAACCTGTATCACAAACTCGCGTTCTTCTTCTCTCAGATTCTTCGAAGCAACTTAGATGACCATCAACAAACAGAAGCCACTGTTAATCTCTGTGCCACAAGAAATTAAAACTAATATTGAGATCAGATTAAACTGAGATATCGAATCTATGAAGAAATTCTTGGTTTGAATCTTAAATCGAACAGAAGAAATCAAGATTTCCAAGACGAATTTAAGAAGAAGAAGAAGAAGATGGTCACCAAATTGATTTGTATCGAATGGTGGTTTGGTTTAAATATGTGAGAAAAAAAAACATCTCTCATTAATTAGGGTTCGACAGATCACGGATTCAATGAACCACGATCGCACTAAAGTCTTTTATAAGAGGCTAAAAGAGCTGCAAAGAAGACGGAGAGGCGACGCGTACATGTGTTATTCTGAGTTGTGAGAATTTACTCGAGTGTCAAAGTTTAAATCGATAAAATTACGATTATATCCATGGATACAATGGTAAGTGAGAGCAAACCAATCATAATGGTTTTATTTTAGTCATGATATTAGCACACCATGGAAACATGCTTTAAATTGCTTAGAGATTTTGTTATAAATTCACACCAGTGAATCAGATCTGTGTTTGTAATATACATTCACTTATCATGTGATTTTATAATAAAACAAAGAAAAATGCTGAAATGACAAAAAGTATTTACTGCGATTCTCACAAGTTTGACGTGGGATGTGCACATAATCATAAATGTGTTTCCTTGCGATACGAGTAAAAATCATCTACGGTTATGTATGCATGTCCACATCAATCCTGTGTCACCCCAGCACGACTCTAAAATAAAAGGATGCTCACTGCACCAACATGCTCCTAAGAGGGGTTTAAGAAGATAAAAAAGGAAAGACAATAAAATTAGTAGAATATTATTGGAGAAAGGGTAATAGAGAAAAGATAATAGAAAATGAAAGGCATTAGAATTGGTAGGACATGCTTTGAAAAGAATAGCAAATAAAAGTCAATAAAATTGAGAGTACCGATAATTTGACAGACTTGACATGCTGACATAAAAGTACAATATTTATTAAAAAAATAAAAAGAGAATTCCTCTCTTTTGCCCACAATGAAAAAAAGAAAAAACTTTTAGATTTAATCACCTTGTGACATTCAAAATCATGATCCAATGAAATGGGGTTGTAGAAGATAAAATTATATGAACTTAAAAAAAAATAATTATTATTATTTTTCACCATTGAATTATATTTTTAAATGTAGGGCTCGAGTAGAACACTATGGATCAAGCTCAAAAAATAAATATTTTTAATTGTTTTTTTTTTTTTTTTGAATATTTTCATGTCTATGTTGTTGGATTGTCGATGTAATAATCAATGTGGGCCCAACGATCCTTTTTAAGATTTAAAATCTAAAATTTTAAATGTGTGAACAGATAACGGGCAAGACAAGAGAGAGAAATTTTCTCTTATATTTTTTAATAACTTATGTATTTTCACGTCAGCATGCGTTCACCAAAAGTCTGTCATATTATCAACACTCTAAAATTAAAGGGAGTGAGTGAATTATTGACGACCCCTCTAATACACACCCCTCGACGTGGCAAAGGTTTAGAAGTACCATAGATTTTTTCCCCCGGGATACACAATTGTACATCCCCATAAATATGTGTAATTTTGTATCCCCAAGAAAAGAATTTTTGATTGTAGCACGTGCCATGTCATGGAACGTATGGAGGCATGTGTTAGAGGGGGCATCAGAAAATCATTATTTTAAGTTAAATGATGTGCTCGAGATTTATTGTGAGATTAAATACAAATCCCCCTTCATGTAGAGATAAAGGGAGTGGGCAGGTTGGATTGGGTTTGAACCCTTTAAACCAAACCCAACCAAAGGTACTAACCATTTAATCTATGTCCAATTCAGATTTCACTCGGTTTAGAATTTAGATCAATTCAAGCTTTAATAATGAATGTGTTAGAACTCTCAATCAAATTCGATTAGCTCTATTCAGATAATTACATGTCCATATCAATGATTCAAGTTTCAATAAAGACATTCTCCAATAAGAATCTAATTTGATAATTTATGAATAAATTTTGATAAATAATTTTTTTTTTTCATAGAAATATTAATAACTAAATAAATTGATCAAGTTTTTTATTTGACTTTGTATATTTTTAGATCAAACACTTTATAAAGTTGTTAAAATGGTATTTAAGGTATTTTCATAAAAAAATCTTCATAAGGTCCTTCATAGATTAATATTTTGCTAGGGGATTATTCGGTACATATTCTCAATAAAGAGTACTTTTGAGTCATTCTCCCTTTTTCATTCCTCCGGATCTTCCATCCGTCATTTTGCAAAATCTTGAAACCACATAAATAAGTAAATAATAGAGAATAAGAAAAAGTTGGGGTGGCAATAAATGTTATATAATTTTTTTATTAATGTTGGAGTGACATTAATTAGGGATACACGGGAAACATCTTGATGTGGTGGCAAGTGCTTGCTTGTAGATGCATTTCTTCGAGATATGAGTAAAACGCATCTACTAACATGCGCGCTCCACCACGACAAGGTGTTCTCCGTGTGTCCTCCATTGAGGTCACTCATGCACGACTTTATTTTTTTTTTCTAGATCTATATTTTTTGGGTTTAAGATTTTATATGAATTTAATCATTTGTTTTTTTTATTTTTTGATAATCAAGTATCCTTGTTTCGAATTGAACTCATTTTGGGCTTTGCACACTCAATATCATCATGATTTTATCCAAGGACTAGTCTCGAGGAATGTACGTCTGCACATTACACACACTAGTTAAGTGAGGGTGCGCCCTCGCTGGTGGCCCCTGAGGAATTAATGCTCATACTAGGTATTAAATTCACAACCTACGAGCATTAATCGTTTATCAGTCCGAAATTACCATTGAGCCAACCCCTCATAATTATATGAGTCTAATAATAAATGCAAACAACTATGAAAATTGTCGAATGCATTGTGATGTTGAGATAATAATTTGAGCAAAATCTTTGTTATGTTTGAAGGGTGTGTTTTAACCTTTTATTAGAGTGATAAATAATTTAAAAAAAAAAAAAAATGGGGTGTAGTAAGTAAAAGTTCGGGTACCAATACCAGCTCTCTAAATTAATCAATAATCATCTTCACAATTTTCACGTTTATAGAACACAAAAAAGTTAAGTTAGAAGTCAAAAAAATAAAAAATAAAGTAATGATTGAGCTTTGGTTGGCTGATTGAACAAGCACGTGGTCTAAACCCAATTTTTGTTGGACTGAAAAAGTCGCAATAGGGCTGTCAATAGACCTACCTCCATCTTCGAAGATATGGATGTCGAGAGATTTACTTGGTATACCCAACGGTTGCATTTTTTTTTTAAAAACTCCCTTAGAGTTGTTAGAACTCTGAGGGAATCCTATTTTATGAAGTTTGTTACCCATCAAACCTCACTTTATCAAATTTGTTACCGAGCAAATTTTGCTGATCCACATCATAAACTTCAATTTTATGCGGTTATTTTATTACTTGACATACCTTGGAGTGTATACTTACAGGTTCAATTTATGGCATTCAAAAAACATGATTTGATGTCACAAGATTATAAGAGACAAAATTCTAAGAATTTTGAAGAAGAAAAAAATTAAAAAAAAAAAAGTTAATTTTCTCCATTTAATTTTAATTTTAAATTTGAGAGTTCAGTAGCCATCCATTTAAACACGTACGATCATGCTTAAAAAGTTTTTTAATTTTTTAATTTTTTTCATTTGAATTTGAGTTTTTTCATGAAATCAAGAAGTCTATGTTGTTGGATTGCTAATTGAATAATTTATGTGGGCCGAAAGACCCAAAGTAAGATTTACTTAAGTAACAAACTTGATCAAGTAAGGAAGTTTTTGTAATAAAATTACAACAAATAGACTTGTCGGATAAATCTCCCTTTCAATTATTTACATAATAACATATTATCTCATATTTTATATAACAGTCAAGGCAAAGGCAAATAATCATAAATTATTTTCATCGGGATACATAATAAAAAGATGTATGATTATATACCCTTGCCACATCAGCCATGTACCCAACAGACACAAAGACTGCGTGCATTCATCATTATTCTTTATACAACCAATCGTAAATTTTTAAATCAAGAGATGATTGATTCAAAACTGATCTAATAAAATTGGATTTTTTTATCTTTGATAGGATCCATATTGGAACCCAAATCCCCAAAGCAGATCCAAAGTTGGTCTGACCGATCCATTGACAACCTGAGTCTCAAATCTAAATCTTAAGCTACCTCAAATCCTATCCAAGGTCATATGAAGTTGATCTGACTCGGATTTCAACTCATTCAACTTGCACACATAATTTCAACTACATACATTTATCTTCAGCGTACGGACCACACTGTCTGAAAGCAACTGCCCAAGCATTTATGTACCATACCTCTCTGAAAAGGATAATCACTCAAAATGAATTTAAAAAAAAAAAAAATTTAGGGACACAAATGGAATTTAGTTTTGTGTGGCTTTAATCCACACATGACCCACAAATGATTAATCACCAATAAAGTTGTAGAAAACCAGTTGATGGGTTGATTTTCTTAGACTCATGATTTTAAAATTTGTTTTGACGTCTTATCTTGATCACGATTGAGACTGAGTCATCTCGATTGAATATTCGATTTATTTGCGTCAATTTGAGCGAGAGTTTAAAAAATACCTTACAATTAGAACTACTCATATCTTTGAGGCGATTTGTCAACTCATCTTATTGGTAGGTGATACCGAGACAATTCAGACAAGATTTAAAACCATGCTTAGATCATAAAAAATCTAAGAATCATAAGTTGAAAATTGTTGTTTCTTTAATATTTTGATGAAAAAGGTTTATGACAGCTTTTCTTTCTCAAATTGTTGTAGGTTGGGTTGATCTAACTAAGGTTAATTTGCTTAGAGAGAATCACATTTGCCTATTTTCTTTTTGAGAAGACGGAGGTTTGACAACAATATTTGCAAGACCAATCTAAGCACCAAGACCTTATAAAAAAAGTCCTTAACTATAATAATAAGAGAAGGCCGATTAAAGTGGTTTGATACCAACATTTGCCTCCATATTTGTATTTAACTCTATTATTATCAAAGTTCAATTTTAATGTCAAATCGATTAAATTTACAATCAGCCGTTCCTTACACACTCGAGTGCTACTTCCAGTCGTCGTTGTAGTAAGGCTCTATTTTAAAGTAGAACAAGCTCCTTATAATCCTACTACTTCGACGATTATTTTAGTTTTCTAAAATTGCAAAAGTAACTTTTTAAAATTTTTTTTCTACAAACCCTTCACCTAATGTTCTAAATTATAAAAAGCCTTCATCTAATGATAAAATATGATATACAATTAGATTATTTTTTAAAAAAATTTGAAACAAATTTTATTGTAATCATAATTATTATTATTTTTTTTTTTGATAATTGGGTATCTTTGTAGAGAGCAGACTAGGCCCATATATGGGCTTTGCCCAGTCTATAGACTATGATCTTATCCAAAGATCAGTCCCAAGGCACATGCAACACCCGCACATCACACACACCAGGTATATGAGAAATTATTGCTCATACTAGATATCAAACTCATGACATACAAGCATTAACCACTTATCGATTCGAAATTGTAATTGAGCCAACCCCTCTGGGTTTCTATAATCATAATTTTTTTAATCATGTATAAAACTTAATTTTTGTAATACATGTGAGTTTGCACATGCCACTTACTAGTAGCATTAATATGAGTTATTTGTAATATATATATATATATATATATATATATAAATTTAATAGGAAATTACCATATTCTAAAGATTTGATTTCCGTTCATGTATTTTACTTTATCTAAAACCAATTCTTATGTCAATGAGAGAAATGTTAGAAAGGAAAAGGTTGAATTGACTTCCTTTGATCATATTGCGCTGATCACAAGTAAAGTCAGAATTTTATTGTATTGCGGGTAATCTATAGTTGATGGTACACTTGATGAGCTTAAAGATGAATGGTTTTGGGGAGAAATTTAGAGGTTTTTATTTGGAAGTTAAAGAAAATGATATTTAGGTCTTTTTCAATTAGTCTATGAGAGACAATCACTCAAGAGATAATGCCATCTTCAAAAATCAAAAGGGTATGGGGGGCAAAAATTGGAGGTAGGTGAGGGAGTGGGAGCAAATAAGATATGTAGTTAGTTGAAAAATAAAGGGTTATCTCAAAGTTTTGTGCGGGCAATTGCCTTTGCAGGCTCCTTACTAGCTCCGCCCCTAGTGCTTATATGGCAATTTTGAGAACAATGTCAAAGGAAGTTAGTCTAGAACGACCCCATTGTAAAATATTTAAAATTATCAATGGTAAAAGTGTTAATTGTTAATTAAATTTTCTTTTCTCTATATATGTTTATAGGATGGAAAAAAATCTTCATGGTAATTTTCTCTTATATGAGAAGTGAGAGGTTGGTGGCTATGTCAATGGTTTAGACGTATTATGTGCCCATAACCGCCATAACCAAAAGCAATTAAATACATTGGATCTAAATATTATTGATTTTGATTTTGAACTAAACATTTGTTACGAAAAAGACATTTAGAAGAAAATTGATTCTTCAACTTAGCAATCATACAAACTTTACTTATCTCCTTTACGCAAAAGAATTAAAATAATATAACCTATAATAGGTTTCGACTAATGGAGGTTCAATAATGTTATTAGACAGCCTTAAGTAATTATATTACTAGCTTAAACATTTATTATATCATATGTGAAAAGCTCCATAATATCTAAGTAACAACTTAATAATACATATATTACTACTTAATTTTTTAATATAACGTAGGGAAGAGATGAAAAGTCTGCTTATCCATTATCTCAAATTAAAAAAATGAAAAAGAAAAGAAGAGTTTCTCTCTCCTGCCCATAGTGAAAAAAAAAGAAGAAACTTTTAAATCTGATTATCTTGTGACGTTAAAAATTATGATTCGATGAAATGGGGTTGTAAAGGATAAAATTATATGAACTTTAAAAAAAAATAAAAAATTATATGAGTAAAACACATTTATTGACATGCGCGTGGCACCACGTCAAGGTGTTCCCCGTGTGTCCCCCACTGAGTTCACTCCAACACGACTCTTTTTTTTTTCTAGATTTATATTTTTTAGGTTTAAGATTTTACATGAGTTTAATCAATTTTTTTTATAATCGGGTATCCCTGTAGATAGTGAATTGAGCTCATATTTAGGCTTTGCACACTCAATATATCATGATCTTGCCCAAGGACTAGTCTTGAGGCACGTACAAGATCTACACATTACATGCACTATGTAAGTGAGGGTGCATCCTCGTTGGTGGCCCTTGAAGAATTAATGCACATACTGGGTATTGAATTCATGATCTATAAACATTAATTATTTATTGGTCCGAAATTTCCATTGAGCCAACCCCTCAAGGTTATGAGTCTAATCATAATTGCAAACAATTTATGAGTCTAATCATAATTGCAAACAATATGAAAATTGTTGAATGCATGTTGTAATGTTGAGATAATAATTTGAGCGACACCTTTGTTATGTTTGAAGGGTGTGTTTTAACCTTTTATTGGAGTGTGATAAATAATTTTAAAAAAAATGGGGTGTAGTAAGTAAGAGTTTGGGTACCAATAGCAGCTCTCAAAATTAATCAATAATCATCTTCACAATTTTCAAGTTTTTATAAACACAAAAAATTAAGTTAGAAGCCAAAAAAAGAAAAAAGTAATGATTTAGTTATGGTTGGCCAATTGAACAAGCATGCGATCTAAACCCAATTTTTGCTGGACTGAAAGTGTCGCAATAGGGCTGTCAATAGACCTAACATCAATCTTAGAAGATAGTGAATTTCAAATAGAGAGAGATTTACCCGACAGACCCAATTATTGCATTTTTATAACAAAAACTCCCTTGAAATTGGCACAACTCCAAGGAACCTTATTTTATGAAATTTGTTATCAACGAAACCTCACCTTATCAAATTTGTTATGTGGCTAACCTTGGAGTGGCGATCCACGTCATAAACTTCAAACTTATGCGGTTATTTTGTTATTTAACATACCTTGGAGTGGATTTTTATTGATTCAATTTGTGGCATCCAAAAAGCATGATGTAACTTTACAAGGTTATAAAAGATAAAATTCTAAGAACTTTGAAGAAAAAAAATTTAAAAAAAGAGAGTTAAATTTTATTGTTGAATTTTAATTTTAAATTTGGGAGTTCAGTAACCATCCATTTGAGCACTTACAGTCATGCTTAATTTATTTTTTATTTTTTTTATTTATTTATTTTTAATTTAAAATTTTTCATTTGAATCTAAGGGTATGTTTGATTGCACATGGAAAATAGGGTGGAAAATCAATTTCCATGGAAAATGACATTTTTCAAGTGTTTGATTGCATATGGAAATGGAAATTCATTTTCCACCCCCTTCAAAAAGTCTACTAAAACATGGATTTCACTTTCCCACCCATATTGTTGGGAAAGTGAAATTCACTCATACTTTCCATCCCCAATTCTTCCCCACTCATATCTTCTTCTTCCTTACCACCACCAACACCATTAAACTAACTTCGTCGTTGTCATCATCATCGTCACCATCGCCATTGTCATCTCTGTCTCTGTTATCATCACATCTCCGGCCACCTTCTCTCTCTCTCGTCTCCTTCGCCACCACCACCACCACTTTCTCCCCCGATCTTCCTTTTCATCTTCTCCTTACTTACCTCTGTCGCTGCCACCGTCGCTACCATCATCACCACGTTCTCCCATCTTCTTCCTCACTTACCTCCATAGTCATTGCTGTCGCAGGCACCATAGCCATCGCCTCCACCGCCATCGTCTCCGTCGCAGCTACCCTCGCCGTCGCCATTGCCATCGCCGCCACATCCTCCCCCCTCCCTCTTCCTCCTCCTCTTCTTCTTTCTCTCCCCCTCCTCCTCTGCTTCTTTTTTCTATTATTTTCCATGATTTTGTCCAAGTAAAATCAAACAATGGAATTTGATTTTCCAACCCTACCTATTTTCCACAACTATTTTTCCATGGATTTCAAATTTCATGGAAAATCACTTTCCATGCAATCAAACATACCCTAAAATTCTTTCATGAAACCAAGAAGTTTATGTTGTTGGATTTCTAATTTGATAATTCATGTGAGTCAAAGTCCCAAAGTAAGGTTTGCTCAAGTAATAAACTTGACCAAACAAGAGAGTTTTTGTAATAAAATATCAACAAATAAGTTTGCTGGATAAATATTTCTTTCACATATTTATATAATAACATGCTTTCTCATATTTTATATAAGAGTCGTGATGAATACATATGGTCTTGGTGTGTGATTGGGTATGCGGTTGACGTGGCAAAGACACATAATCGTAGATTAATTTCATCAGGACATACAGGAAAAAGATATATGGTTCTACACCCTTGCCACATCAGCCACGTACTAAGTCTGCGTGTATTCATCATTATTCTTTATATAACCAATCGTAAATTTTTAAGCCAAGACATAATTGATCCAAAACTGATCTAATAGAATTGGATCTTTATATGATAGGATCCATATTGGACCCAAATCCCCAAAGCAGATCCAAAGTTGGTCTGACCGATCCATTGACAGCCTGAGTCTCAAACTAGATCTTAGGCAACTTCAAAGCCGATCCAAGGTCATCTTAAGTTGATCTGACTCGGATTTCAACTACATACATTTATCTTCCGTGTACGGATCACACTGTCTGAAAGCAACTACTGATGCATTTATGTACCTTAAGGGGGTGTTTGTTTAACGCTGATTTCAGCACTTAATGCTAAATGCAATTCAGCTTCAGCAATCAACACGTTTGTTTACTCAACATTTTCAGCACTTATTGCTGAAAAATAAGTGAAAAGCATTAAGTGAAGTTGGATCACTTAATTTTTTTGCTGAAGCGGTAAGCATCGGTCTTTTTCAACACGGACAAGTATGCCCTTATACTTGAAATGATATTATCTCTTATGTCCTATGGATAATGATATAAACACCTCACAAATTAATAAGGTAATCCACACTAATATTATCTCTCCTATTTTCTCTCTCATCTACGTATTTAAATAATATTAATTCAAATTAAAAAATAATATTAATTCAAATTAAAAAAATAATATTAATTTAAATTAAAAAATAATATTAATTCAAATTAAAGAAAGAGAAAGTTTCGACCCTTAAAGGGTCGAAATTTTCTCTCTCCTCTACGTATTTAAATAATATTAAATATTTCGAAAAAAATAAAAGAGGAGAGAGAAATTTTCTCTTTTTTTTTGAAATATTTAATATTTAATATTTAATGAAATATTTATATTTAATATTCTCTCTCTTTAATTTGAATTAATATTATTTTTTAATTTGAATTTAAAAAAATTTAAATTTACTTTTTAAATGATGTGGAGGAGAGAGAATTTGTTCGGTTAGGTTCCCAAAACGAATTTTATTAAATTTAGTATTTTTTTAATAAATAATTTTTATTTTTGAATTTTATTAATAATTTTCCCTTAAACATACAACTGTTGAAAAGGGTAATATAGTCAATTTACCAGTTTTCAGCATTAAGTAACAAACAGATTTATGTGATTACAACGCTTAATTTGAATCAATTCAGCACAATTCAGATCGGTAAACAGACAACAATTTCAGCACTTAAATTCAGCGCTTATACAGTTTCAGCAATTATAATCATTCAACACTTATTTATTCAGTTTAACAAACAATACCTAAATCTGAAAAGGAAAAAGTATTGTGATCGTGGTTCATGGACCTCATATTGTTGATGATGAGAGAATCACACAAAATGAATTTAAAAAAAAAACTAGAGATACATATGGAATTTAATTTTGTGTGGCTTTAATCCACACATGGCCCACAAATGATTAATCACCAATAAAGTTGTAGGACACCACTTGATGGGTTGATTTTCTTAGGCTCATGGTTTTAAACTTGTTTTGACTTCTTGTCTTATCTCGTCCACGAACAAGATCGAGTCATCTTGAACGAATATTCAATTTGTTTGAGTCGATTTGAATGAGATTTTAAAAAATGCCTTAAGATTAGAACTACCCATGTCTTTGAGATGACTTGTGTTGCATCTCGTTGGTAGACAATACCAAGACAACTTGGTCGAAATTCAAAACCATACTTAGACCATAGGAAGTCTAAGAATCATGAGTTGAAATTTTTTGTTTTTTTAATATTTTGATGAAAAAGGTTTATGACAGCTTTTCTTTCTCAAATTGTTGTAGGTTGGGTTGATCTAACTAAGGTTTGCTTAAAGAAAATCACACATTTGTCTATTTTCTTTTTAGAAGATAGTGGTTTAACAACAATATTTGAAAAACCAAATTAGCACCACATCTGTGTTTGACCTTATAAAAAAAAATCTTTAACTATTATATTAAAAGAAGGCCGATTAAAGTGGATTGACACTAACATTTGCCTCCACATTTGTATGTAACTCTATTATTATAAAGTTCATTTTTATCATCAAATCAATTAAATTTGCAATCAGTTGTTCCTTACACATTCAAGTGCTACTTCAAGTTGTCGTTGTAGTAAGACTCTATTTTAAAGTAGAACAAGCTCCTTATACATTCAAGTACTACTTTGATAATCATTTTAGTTTTCTAAAATTGCAAAAGTATCTTTTCAATACAAAAGGCCCCCATCTAATGATAAAACATGATATACAATTAGATTATTTATTTAAAAAATGTGAAATAAATTTTATTGTAATTATATATATATATATATATATATTTCCTTTTGAAAATTGGGTATCCATGTAGACAGTGGACCAGGTGCATATATGGGCTTTACTCAGTCCATAGACCATGGTTTTGTCCAAGGACCAGTCCCAAGGCACGTGCAACGCCCGCACATCACACAAACCAGGTAAGCGGCCCCTGAGGAATTATTGCTCATACTAGGTATTGAGCTCACGACATACGGGCATTAACTATTTATTGGTCCAAAATTACCATTCAACCAACCCCTCGGGTTTCTATATTCATAATTTTTTTTAATCATGTATCTAACCTAGTTTTTGTAATACATGTGAGTTTGCACATACCACCTACTAGTAGCATTAATATGAGTTATTTGTAAAAAGAAATATATATATATATACACAACATGTTTTGTCCTATATGGGTGGCTAAAAGTTTCGAATTGAACTGATTTTTAGTGTGGAGATCATCTTTACAAAAAATCAGCTCAATCCGAAACTTGTAACCTCATCAAAAGTGGTTTATAAAAAATGGACAATCCATGATTCTTCAACTCATAAATGTGGGGTTAGAAGTTTTAGAATTAACTGATTGTTGGCAAGGTGGATCTCCTCGTCATAGAGATCATCTTCACCAAAAATCAGCCCACATAGGACAAAACACATTATAAATATATGAGTAGATATATGTGTACACGGATCTTGACTCATATATATATATATATAAATATAAATTTAATAGAAAAGTACCATATCCTAAAGATTTGATTTCCGTTCATGTATTTTACTTTATCCAAAGCCAAATCTTATGTCAATGAGAGAAATATTATAAAGGAAAATGCTGAATTGACTTCCTTTGATATTGTGCTCATCAGGAGCAGAGTTAGGATTTTATTGTATTGCGGGTAAACTATAGTTAATGGTACACTTGAAGAGTTTGAAGATAATGGTTTTGGAGAGAAATTTTGAAGTTTTTGTTTGGAAGTTGAAGAAAATGATATTTGGGTTTTTTTCAATTAGTCTATGAGAGAAGGTAGTTAAGAGATAATACCATCTTCAAAAACTAAAAGGGTATGGGGGGCAAAAATTGGAGGGAGTGAAGGCAAATAAGATATGTAGTTAGTTGAAAAATAAAGGGTTATCTTAAAGTTCTGTGCGGGCAATTGCCTTTGCAGGCTCCTTACGAGCTCCATCCTGATGCTTATGTGGCAATTTTGAGACTAGTGTCGAAAGAAGTCAGTTTAGAACGACCCCATTGTTAAATATTTAAAATGATCAATGTTAAAAGTGTTAATTGTTAATTAAATTTTCTTTTCTCTATATGTTTGTAAGATGGAAAAGAATCTTGATGGTAATTTTCTCTAATATGAGAAGTGATGAGGTTGGTGGCTATGTCAATGGTTTAGACATATGTGTAGTTATGTGCACATAACCATCATAACCAAAAGCATTTAAATACATCGAAATTTTATTGATTTCGATTTTGAACTAAACATTTGTTACGAAAAAGACATTTAGAAGAAATTGATTCTTTGACTTAGCAATCATACAAACTTTACTTATCTCCTTTACGCAACAGAATTAAAATAACATAACCTATGATAGATGTTGACTAATGGAGCTTCAATAATGTTATTAGACAGCCTTAAGTAATTATATTACTGGCTTAAACATTTATTTTATCATATGTGAAAAGCTCCATAATATATAAGTAACAACTTAATAATACATACGTTACTACTTAATATTTTAACATAAAGGAGGGAAGAGATGAAAAACTTGCTTATCCATAATCTCTAATTAACATTTAATTATAGAGTGTTGATAATTTGACGGACTTTTGGGAGATGGACTTGATGCACGCTGATGTGGAAGCACATAACTTATTAAAAAAAATAAAAATGAGAAAATGAGAGTTTCTCCATCTTGCTCATAGTGAAAAAAAAAAAAAAAACTTTTAGATCTGATCACCTAGTGACATTCAAAATTATGATCCGATGAAATAGGGTTGTAAAGGATAAAATTATATGACTTATAAAAAAGAAAAAAAAAATAATTATTTTTCACTGTTGAATTTTATTTTTAAATGTGGGTGCTTGGTAGCCATCTGGATCAAGCTCGAAAAATAATTATTTTTAATTTAATTGTTTTTTAATATGAATATTTTCATAAAATCTAAATGTCTTTGTTGTTGGATGTCAATGTGGGCCTAACACTTCTTTTTAAGATTTGAAATTTTAAAAAATAAATATGTAGAAGAGAACAGGCAAGATAGAGATAGGGGTGTCAATGGGTACCCATTTACTCGAAACCGAATCGGAATCGAAATCGAAATCCAAAACCCCGATTCCGGTTCCTTTTTTATTGGAATCGATTAGAGTCGGGTCTAATATGGAATCGAACCAATAGGAATTGGAACCATTAGGTTTTATCCGATAGGTACCCACGGGTACCTGGAATCGATTTATTTTGTCATTTATTTTTACATTATACATGATTCGAGGTAATCATATATTTTAAAACTAATATATATGATATAAAATTCTTCAAATTTTATATAAACTAAATATTTGAATTTAAGATGAGTCATTTCTTTCTAAATTTATTACTTGTAAATGAAATACATTTTAATATTTGAAAATAAAAATCATTAAATCATTAAATCATTATTTTAGTGGAACAAGTTATTATTAAGTTGATACTTTACAAGTAAAATGTTATTTTTTATAATTTTTTATTTATTATAATGGTTTTGAAATAATTTTTCTCATTCGATTATTGAGAATTGAAATTGACGAGTACCTGTGATTTTTGATTGTTTCGATTCTGGTTCCACTTATTTTAAAATCGGAACTGGAATCAATAAGAGCCGGAGTTGATAAAATATAAAAGTTATGATTCCAAACATCCTAGGAATCGAACCGGAATTGACCCATTGACACCCCTAGAGAGAGAGAGAGAAACTTTTTTTCTTTCTCTTTAATAAATTATGTGTTTTTACGTTAGCATGCGTCAAGTCTGTCCACCAAAAGTCACATTATCAGCACTTTTAATTAAAATAGATTCACAAGTGTGGAGCTCGTTATCTATTATAAAATTAAGGTTTGTTTCTTTATTATTATTTTTAAATCAAGTAGGTGACAAGATCACCAAGTTGACGAGCTATGAGACAAAGTGTCACAGTGACATGTGCTTTTGAAGATTTCGTAATGTTGACATCTTATTGTAGCAATCAAAGTTTTGGGTTTATAGAAAAGAGGTGCGATATTTCTGACCCGAAAATTTTCACCCAATCTGTACTCAGTTGACGTGGCAAATGCACATAATCATATATATTTTTCTTCGGGATACACAATTATTAGTCTTTGGATCACTCAATGGAATTATCTAAAACTGTTAGAGAGAAAAACATTAACATGGGTCAGTTGGAATATACTACTCTCAAGCATTCTCTATAAAACAATCAGCAAAACAGATCCTTATTAAAATCTCAATTGATATGTGTCTTTTTTCTAATCTCAAATGTGTACGTTTATGGAAGATTTTTCTTTTCTGCTAGGAAAACAATGGTTAGTGTGGTTAGCATGAAGGTTTGTTCAATGAGTTTTGAACCCAATCATCAAATCTACTCTCCACGCACCTTACTAACTTAGTTGTTTGATGAAAGACCTCGAGCAACGTTTGAGATTAGAAGAGTCCGACCCAATTTAATAGGACAACAATTGTGACAACATCTATGACAATGGGAGGATTGAAACTCAATGTCTTTACTTCTTGAGACGTGATCTTGACCATCTCACCAACTCTTGAGGGTTAATAGGTTGAGTATTTTTCAACCATGAATTTATTCATTGAAATTTATTTTCAAATCATGAGAACACGCTACCAGATTTTGGACTCAATTTGGATGTCTGAGTACGAGAGGCTCTTTTGTAAATTAAGAGAGAGAGAGAGATGGATTTTTTTTTTCCATAATTTTTATGAAATAAATTAAGAGTTGTGTTGGGGTGACACAAACGGAGACACAAAGGTGACTAAATCTCGTGGTGTTGTGCACAGTACCATAGATGCTTTTCCGCGAGATACGAGTAAAAAGCATCTATGATTATGTGCGTGCCACCACATCATTTTTGTCACCTTTGTGTTTCCATTTGTGTCATTCCAGCATTTTTCATAAATTAAATAATATGATAAATTCAAGCATGACTTACTGAACTAGTTAATCACAAGCGTACTAATAAATAAATAAAAATCAAAAATCAAAAGTTAGAAATTATTTATTTATTTAATTAAATTTTTTTTTTTTTTGGTTCACCTTAATGAGCCGTTTCATGGGTCAGTGGATGCGGGAAATGGAGAGGGGCCCACCATGCGGACATGATCAATCAATCTCCCATGTTACCACTGATTCAGTCCTACCCTACCCCATTAATGTTGGGAGTTCAGAAACGGTACTATCACCGCACCAGTGTCTCTTTCCTTCTCAATTGAATTATCACCGCACCAGTGTCTCTTTCCTTCTCAATTGAATTAACGTTTGATTTATGATTTTATCTACCCAATTGCTTTAATTCTTTTAGGAATTTTCTAACCTCAAATCATATTTAATACATTGCATCAAAACTAATCATAGATGGATCTATTTTATTTGGGCATCCCTAGGGGACATCCTTTGTTTGATGGAGAGTCTCAACCACCTTTGAGGTAATTTCAATCTTTTTAATAGGAAAATATGAATAATGCTGAAGTGATCTCAAGATTGTACCTCATATCGCACATCCTAACGTAAAAGTGTATGGGAGCATAACGTAAGGATGTGTGATGTGAGGTACAATCTTGAAGTCACTCCAGCACCACTCAGAAAATATTAGGCTCAAAAATGTTCTTGGGGATTTTTTAGAAAAATGAAACTTGAGAAAATTTGTCCTCATTTGAGGGAGTGATCCAGAAGACAAATCCAGGGAAAGGGAAAACATCTTCTGGCTGGGTCATGAATATATGTGGGTTTTGCTTCAAAATAGAAAGGTCATCACACTTGTCGCTGGCCGACCGTGTGTCACCAACCATTTAGATTTCGTCACAAGTTCGATCAAAGAGATGGGTTCCTCATAGGCTCTCATATATGATTGAATTATCTTTGAATGTGGTTATCAAGATAAATGTTACATACCAAGCAAGTACACACCACCGAGTAGCTTCAACTTGTGCTTGTAGACTGAAGGTTTTAGGAAGAGAAAGTTGAAGAATTAAAAGCTTAGAAGGGAAGTTGTATGGGGGAGAGGTGGAAGGGGAGGTTTTGGCCAATGGTGGGGGTGCATGGGAGATTCAACGACTCAACGACACGTGACATTGGCTCGAAGTGTTATGTGCATCCTCTTCTTTTACCTCAAATTATCGGAAGGGCTTGCTCTTGTTTATCTTTACTATTATAATGAGCAAAGTAGAAGTGATTCAACACCAAAGCTTGGATTCCAAAAATGCTCCCATCTTAACATTTAAACTTAATATAATTATAGTCATTTTGGTCCAAATTCAAAATTATCGTAAAATCACATTTTTAGTTATCAAAATTATAAAAACCATCTCTTTTACATTACAAATAAACCCTTTAGAAACATGTTTATTTGCACATTTCACTTCATAGTGATTTATAATTTTCAATCACAGGAGCAAGCTTCTCACTTCAAGACCCAAATGATAAGCCACTGTGAAGACAAAAAGAATCTAAATACAGTGATGATTTCCTTCATGATATTTTAAAGTGATGACAACCTTGTCGTTTTAATGTCATCTACAAGTGATATCTCATCTAGTGGCTTTGCTCGTTTCATTAACAGACTCTTATACAAAAGTGAAGAGCTCTTCATAGGCCATAAAATGGGTTGGATTTTATCCAAAATCTAAGTAAACTGATTTTAACGGGTTTGGACACTTTTACTAGATCCAAATAATAATATAGGTCGAATACGGGTTGATGCCCAATGACCCGAGTCAGATACAAATCCGTCCTTATATCTACCTAGATCCGAATTGTATATTGCTTTGAATATTTTTATGTTTTTCAAAATATCTCTCTCCTACTATTACAGTGTAATATGAATAGAATAACAATTAGAAAAGATATACAAAAAGAAAAAAAAATGTTGAACCTTTAGTAATTTTCCAATCCAACCAATCCAAATAAAGTAATTTGGTTATATCAAATCCAAATCTGGATTTAATGAAAGCAAAATGACTCGGATATGATTTTAGCTAATAAGGTCCGAATCGGATTCAGATATGGATACAAAAATAAAATTTGGTTGGAATATGAATATGCACAGCTGGCCCGAATCCAACCCATGTTTTATCTTTAATTTGCAAATCATCAAAATACAGAACAACTTCCCAAAAAATTGAACTGTTTTTTTTTTAAATCTCAAGATCAAATAAGAAATCATTAAACCAATTTTCTACAACACATCTTAGAATTCTAACTCACAATCTATAGTTATTCCTCACCTATAATTACCCCAAAATCAAAAGAAGCAATAATATTAAAAGTAGGAATATCATGCCAAGGATTCTTAGGAGTGATTGAGAAGCTTGGTATGTCAATAAAGATTTTAATCAGTAAGGATTCATTCAAAGGCAAGATAATATTGCATTCATATTGGGACAATGGAACTTTGGACCTTGGGCTATGAGTGTATGACTAGTCTTGGTTTAATTTAATGAAATAGATTTGGGGCTTTGGAGCTTAATGGACTGGACTGGACTTTTTGCGGCAATTTTGATCAATGGGCTTAGGCTTTTATTATTGAACTTCACCCATTGCCCTAACTTTAAGCCCAAACTAATCATGGATTGCTTATACTCATTGTTTGTTTTGATATAAACATATGAAGACTTTACTTTCAACATATTATTGCCTTGGTGTTTTTGGTATATTGGTTAGGTGTCTATCAAATGTTATTAAAGTGAATATCTTTTCTCAGGCTAAAATCTTAACAGGAGCGACTGAACTACATGGTTTTAAAACTCGGTTACACGTCTTGTCTCGTCTCATCCATGCCAGATACTGAGTCGTCTCGGTTGAGTTTTCCGATACATTTGAGATGTTTAGTTCAAAATTTTGAAAAATGAACGTGGGATTTTAAATCTCAATCGAAAAATTGACTTGTCCGTTCGTCTTATCCGTGCTTGATAGTGAGATGACTCGGACAATACATCTCAGTCTTGGACGAGTTTTGAAACCATGCTGCACTATCGTACCTCGGGTCCAATCTGAACATCGCCATAGAAGGTGTGATCGAGTATGCCAATCCACCAGAAGGTAGTCTACCAGGTACATCAAGTAGAAGCGACAACATAGGGATCCAAAAGAATGGTACCAGAGTGAAAGCCACCGCAGAGTGGCACTACAAGAAAAGTGGGAAATAGGAACGACTGTTTAAAACGACAGTAAGGCTGCTGGTTTTTTGGTGCCTTCTGTTACATCTCTAGGCTCTGATGAACTTCATCCTTATTCATCTCCTTTAGATCTCAGAACCATTGTTGATGAGGATGCTAGTGTTTGTACTATAAATTATAATCTTTTTCTTATAATAAATTCTAGGCCCAATCTTACACTCTCTCCCTCGAACGGAAGAGAGGTTACTAGCACACATTGTCTCAGAAACCTGATCCATTAAAAACCTGGCTGCTCATTAGTAATGAATCTGTCATTGCAAGCCGAGTAAACCATAGATCGCTTGGTGGTGTGGTTTTCGAACAATGAAATCTATTAAGAATAGTGTGTAGGATTAAAGAGCTGACACTTAGGTACGGTTAAAAACGGTTCCTAATTACCTATTTTTGTGCGTATAGTTTTTCAAAATAATAGTTGACTAAAAACCGTTTTTTTATTTTTTATTTTCATTCAAAGGGGTCTGATTTATGTAGAAAAAAATGGGTAGGACCTTGTCTATCCAATTCTAACTTGATTGGATAGAAAAATCTCTCTTTTGATTTAGATTTTTTTTTTTTCTTTTCTAGGGAGCTCCATTTTTTCCCCAAAGGTTATAATTAGAGGACATTAATTATTGACTAAATAATAATTAATATTAAAAACCTATTTTTAAGACTAATGATAATATGACGCTATTTTTTTTTTGTCTAGACGACCGCTTCTACTCCCTGACATGGCAGTTACAGAACCATAAATCTTTTTCTTGCGTATCATCTCTATTGTTCTGTTATGGGGGCATCTTAAAAAAAGAGTGTCGGACCATCATGATTCTATTTTTAAACCAAATTTGAGTCAGGAGCCGTTAATTTCATCCTTGATAAATGGTTGACTTAGTAGCCACGAGTGGCTGCATTCTACTTTGTTCATAAAGAAAAAAAGAATGGAAAAACTAACATGAATTGATATATATATATATATATATATATATATATATATATATATATATATATATATATATGCGTTGCGTTCAATGGCAAACTTTTTAGCAAACTTTTTGGCAAAACATTTTTCAAAACATGAGTTAGAAGTTTTGGAATGGGCTGATTTTTGGTGAGGATGATCTCTACGGTGAGGAGATCATCCTCAGCAAAAATCAGCCCATTCCAAAACTTCTAACCCATGTTTACAAGTTGAAAAATCGTGGACCGTCCATTTTTTGTAAACTAGTTTTGATGGGGTTAGAAGTTTTGGAATGGGCTGATTTTTGGTGGGGATGATCTCCTCACCGTAGAGATCATCCCCACCAAAAATCAGCCCATTCCAAAACTTCTAACTCATGTTTTGAAAAATGTTTTGCCAAAAAGTTTGCTATTGAACGCTACCCTATATATATATATATATATATATATATATATATATATATAAAAGGAAATCAAATTTTGGTACTATTTTCCATCATTTTTCTTCTTGTTTGATATTACAGTAGAACATTAAAAATCTTGTAAAATATAATGTTCTTTATTTATTTCACAAAATAATTTATTAAAAAGATCTTTGTTTTAAGACATGTTTATGTATTAACAATTAAAATAATAAAAAATGAAAACCAAATTTTCAAGGGGTATTGGTAGGGTAGTGTTGCCTTCTCTCTCTCCTTATAATTTTGAGTTGAATCCCCAAATTTATCATGATATCAGAGCACGACTTTCTTTCTTCCATGGGTATATTGAGTTTAGTCCCATATCGGATACTCATTGCCTTATTTTCTCCTTATATGCTCTACTCATTGTCAATTGATTTTAAGTTGGACCTCAAATTTATCAGGTAGTTATATTATATGCTCCACTTATTGCCAATTGATTTTTAGTTGGACCACCAAATTTATCAGGTAGTTACATTAGTTGTATAGGAAAATTATGTATTTAATTTACTTAGAATTATCTCGAGACCCACGTGAGAGTGGGACTGGATCGTCTATAGTGCACTTTGACGATTAAGAGAGTGCCATGTCAACGATGAAGTTAAATTACACCGTTAAAAAGTGTTAGAAAATTAGAGGTTCAATGACCATCCATTTTCATTGTCATGGATCATGTTAAAAAAAATATATTTTTTAATTATTCTTTTTTCAAATTTGGTCCAAACCATAATAATAAGAGATCTGAATTGTTATTATTATTTTGTTAAAATAATATTTTGTGAGTTGTAGAAGAAGAATTACAGGATGCTATAGGAAAAGAGCGCTACAGAGGATCCATTCCCCGTGAGAAGAAATTCCAAGCGAAGGGATATGACTAGGACAAAAAATGTGATACCATAGGAAGAGAATGATCTCTGGTTCGGGAATTATCCCCTCCAACAAAAGGGATGGACGTGAAAAATGTGTGAAAGGGGGAAAAGATATGTGAATATGTCAACTTAGACTGCTGTGGTCCTTTAGGAATGAGTTGTGATAATATGACAAACCCCCTACCCCTATGTCAGAAAATCACTACGCTTTAGGAATATGGCTCACTACTGGATTATCTTTTATACAATCCCCCCCCCTCCCTCCCTCCTCAACTTTGAGACACCCCTATATTTTCAATTAATTACATGTCTCATTTGTCTCCACTCCTTCACCTCTCTTCCTATTTGCCTCCACACCCTCATCTCTCTTCAATTTTTGCCATCACACTCTTACCTCCCTCCAATCATATTTTCCAGTACAAATAATTTTTTCATCATTCAAGTTCTTCAACTATACAACTAACCATAATTTGCCC
This sequence comes from Akebia trifoliata, assembly GCF_017979445.1. Lineage (NCBI taxonomy): Eukaryota > Viridiplantae > Streptophyta > Magnoliopsida > Ranunculales > Lardizabalaceae > Akebia > Akebia trifoliata. Next base: position 32,659,713 of record NC_141386.1, read on the forward strand.
ACATTATAAGAAACGCCTGGCTCCACCCCTGGAAACCATGAGTGTGATTAGTTTTAAATTTAAATGGTTTTGTGCCTTAAGATTGGTTAATGATTGGACGCTTTTACTTAACACTAACACTTCCTAACTATGATAGTGAGGAAAAAGGCCTTACTAAGCCTTGTCCACCATAAAAAAATCCTGAGATGCGTAAAATAGGAACCAGAGATTTGTTATGAATCTCAAGGCCTTTTTGACGATTTATGAGGCTTAGTAAGCCCTTTTTTTCTCACTATGTTAATAAGGCTAGTGGAACCCTTTACTTAGTGGAATGGTCTGTTTGTGACTATTTAGACTTTTATGGGCTTCACCCATTGACCTAAGTTATAACTAATAAAATAGAAAGCTTCGGGAAAAGATTATAAAATCAAGAAAACATCGGATAAATTTAAAAATAAAAATAACTTCCTTAAATATAAAAAGTATAAAAAAAATATGTATTTCACATACTAAAAGATATTAAAAATAAAAATAATTAATGATTTTTTGAGAAAATCAGGATTAATTGTGATTTATTGAAAACATTTAAATTTGTGATTTAATCATGACCTTTTCAAAAAATCAAAGATTTTTATCACTATAGAATTGATTAGAAGTTTCAGAACGGACTGATTTTTTGTGAGATGTGGAGATCATCCTAAAAAAAAATCACATCCTCAAAAAAAATCAGCCCAATCTAAAGCTTCTGATCCCATAAAAAGTGGCTTACTGGATGAAGAATTGTGAACCACTGATTTTTACTATTTATTTGTAAATTACTTTGATGAGTTCAAAATTTCAAATTGGATTGACATTTTGTGAGGATGATCTCCTCACCATAGAGATCATCCTCACAAAGAATCAGCTCATTCCGAAACTTCTAAGCCATGTAGGACAATGCGTCGGCTTTCTAACGTTGGTTGTCAAATGAGACCTATATATATATTAGGGGTTAGAACTTTCAAAATGAGCTGAATTTTAGTAAAATTATCTCCTCACCTTAGAGATAATTCTCACAAAAAATCAATTCATTTGGGAGATCCTTAGGGATAGTTTGGTCCTAAAACCTAGACTTCTCTTAATTCATAAGAAAACTTTATAGAATGACTCATTTTATCCCTCATCACCTAGGCTTTGATAGTCTTTAACACCTCTATGAGTCTAATCAATCTTGATGATCAAATGATAAATTAGCAAAAATTCATTAATTCTAGAAAATTCTATGGAATGGACAAATGTTCATAGGTCTTAAACTTTGAGTCAATTGGAATAGAATCGAGTCAAATGATATGTAAATTGATGTTTGAATTTTAGGTATTCTAAACTTTCTACTTATCTAGGCTTCTAAAAATTTAGAAATAATAGTGTATTTCCACACAAATTCTAGAGATTTCTTGAGGATGGGCAAAATTGTCTTAGCCTCTTGAACTTGGTAAATTTATATTGAATCTTCTTTGAGTGATGATCAAGGTTGGAAGCACTAAAGTAAAATTACTCTTAATAAGACTCAATAAATCAAGGTTAAGGGAGTAATTCTACATAAGTGGGAGATCAATGGTGACTTGGAGTCAATTGTAGAATAAATGAAAGTTTTACGAAAAAAAAACCTTGGTGGGGAAATTATAGATGAATTAATGCATAAGTATTGAAGTAATTAAAGAGGATTTCTTTGAAGAATAAGTCATTAAGAGAGGGGTTTAAGAAGTTATTTCCTTTAAGTAATCTTGTAAGCACATGGGTTTTAACAAACTCAATCGAATTGACTTGAGGTAAGCCTTGGCCTACACAAAATTACGTTTGGCTGAAGGTGATCTTCATTCTATGCAAATTTTAACCTGACCAAAGGTATTTGACTTAGCTAACAAGTTGACCTGGCCATGAAAAAGGTTCGGCCAAGCTTAGGATTTCATGAAAATATGGCCCTGGGCCTTGTGGCTACTCGATTGGTATGCCCTAAGGCCTCTTGAAAGATACCTTTGGTTGAACCCATTCTTGGAATGCTTCTGATGTCCTCGGGCTCAGCCTAGGGAAAAATGGGGTGTCTATAAAAATAAAATGGAGAAATATATTATTGAAAAATAAATGTGGTGGATAATGCTAACGTCCCCATGAAATATTGGATATATATATATAAGATTAGGATTAAGGGACATATGAAAAAACAATGCAACATTAATAAAATTTCAAAATATAGGTTAAAAGTTTCGGATTGAACTGATTTTTTGTGAGAATGATCTCTATGATGGGAAGATCATCCGAAAAAAAAATCAGTCCAATATGAAACTTCTAATCCCATTAAAAGTGATTTAGAATGTGGATCGTCGATTTTTTTACCAATTTTTGTTAATAATTTGTAAATCAGTTTTGATGGATTTAGAAATTTCAGATTGAGCTGATTTTTTGTGAGGATGATCTTCTCATCATAGTGACCATCATCGCAAAAAATCAGCTCAATCCAAAACCTCTAACCCATGTTTTTAAAAACCATTGTTTTTACATATGTCCCTTGAACCGCCCCATATATATATATATCACTAGCTCACTTATCTTAATATCCTCATCTCATTTGTGCCTAATTTGTAAAATTGTCTATTGAGTAAATGTTTGTGTGATTTCTATTTTGTGGACGTAGGCTAACTACCGAACTATGTAAATCCTTGTGTTTGTGTGATTTCTGTTATCTTTGTTATTTCGATTTTAATTTTTTCACAATGTTTTGGGATTGACTTTTGATATTGGTAATTGTTGAAAAGAAAACATTTCAATTTTTTTTTTTTATATTAAATATTGCATGCCACCAACTATTCTTCATGCTATCTCATGTTATCACACTTGTTACACCGCTCAATGCATTTGAAATGAAAAAAAAAAAATCAGTTAACAATATGAACTATTTTTGTATAGTTTTACCTTATAAATACTCATTTTCCCTTGTATAGATTGGGATAGAAAATTGAGGTCTTAATTTAACTTGTCTTTCCTCTTTTAATATAGATTTTAGTTTTTCTATTTTTTTTAACTGGTATATTTACATTAACTTGTCCTTACAAAAAGTTATTAATTTGAAAATCTTCTATTATTTTAGATAATTCGCTATTGGTAACATTTTGTTATTTTGATATTATAGAAATAATATCTTATTATTTGTATATGTTATCATTTAGTCAATTAAAATTCATAATTAATTTATGGTTTAGTTCTACAAGAAAATTAAAGTACCCTGAGATGTTGGAGTAAACTAAAATTTTAAAATCAAACATGAACAACTGATGCACTAGCTTCTGACCCGAGCAAATTCAATGATTGCGGCCTCTGTGCACCATTAGTTCAGCATCCATTTTATTTACCTTTTCACAAATACCGCAATGTCTATAGATATATATACTGTGGGCACGGTTGGTCGTCAATCTTGTGCCCGCCAATTGGTCATCAATCTTATCAATATACTCAAAACTAAAGAGATGATAGAATTTTCTCTTTTCTTTTCTTTTTGTTATGGCCCAATAGTTAAAGGAATGTACAGAGAAGTCCCCTGAACCAGCTCCCTTTCTACCAGCTGAAAACATTTCCAATGATCCGCTGAGGATGAAATGCCTAAACATAAGTTTCCAAACATAAGACGACACACCAAATCATTGAAGTTCCATCGATACGAAGACCACTAAATCTGCGCATGGATGGTGAGTGTTCTAAGTCATGCATGCTTCTTAAATTTCAAAAAAGAGATCCACCATAACCCCATTCAAATCTATATTTTAACATTTTGGAAACCTTTTCTTTGCAGTGATGTTACAGAAGTACATGGTGAAAGCTGATCAGTATAGAGGAGTCGCTTTGTCGCTTTAACAGAATGTTCAAATTTCACACACCGCACTGCATGTTTCTTTTTCCTTAAACAAATGTTGCAGAAATGCAACTGTGCTTGTATGAACAATTAAGTCAATTGAGATGATTTCAGCACTTACAATAATTACCATTAGTAAAATAGAAAAAAAACAAACAATAAAAAAAAACAGTACTGCTCTGAAATGTTGATGTATGTGGGGAGATCTATTAGAACAGAAGTGATTAGTGGACGTCCACCAACAAAAGACACAACCTCAAATATACCAGCCCATTGATTTTGGGAGTCTTGGATAAAAATATTTGAGAATTAATTAAATACAGAAACAGTTTCCAGCAATTAAATTAGAGAAGTTAAATCTATGATGTATTATTCGGGTTATCATTTGCCTATTTCTGTTTTACCATCACCCTCCAAAAACTGATACATATAGGAAAATGTGCAACATTAAGTACTTAACTTTTGAATTAGGAGAATCATCACAGTGCTTAACCCCCACTAAGCATGGTGTTATAGACCTACCACCATGATGATCCTCCTAAGTCATAAGTTAAGTACTTAATGTTGCTTATTATCTTATATTTGACAGTCCAAGGCTGTTGAATTTCATAAAATTTGACAGACCAAGGCATCAAAATTTTCATTGTCAAAATTTTTATTTGACAGACCGAAACCATTAAATTAATGGAGGACGGGAGAAATTTGATGACTCTAAGCTGTCAAATTGGAGATCATAAAAAATTTAAACGGCCCTAGGCCATCAAAATTCACTTTCTAAAATTTGTGGGCTTTGGCCCGTTGAATCGTCTTGTCAAAATTTTCAGTTTTCACATAGTGATATGGACAGATATGGTTCTCGGGTGATTCTTCCATGTCTCTTATGGCTTCGGACTTCTCTGGATGTAAGCCAAATCACATTTACTTCACAAATGATAGGATTGATCGGTATTTTTATAATTCACCATGCTTTGGGGCTGACGTTGGCGTATACAACTTAGAAGAAGGGAGTTTCGAACCACATTACTCAATGTGGTCCAAAATGGGGTCCCTGGCGATCATGCCACCACTCGTTTGGATTGAGCCTACACTACATGGGTGCTCCAAGTAATCCACTTTATATTTGTTAAGACTAACATTTTCACTCCAAGTAATCCTGGCCAACAGTCCTTGTTGGTCCTTCCATGAAACCGAATCCCTCATCTATTGGCATCACGCCAGTCGACTTCTCATGGAACCCGGGTTCCTCTGCACCATCTCAAACCATCTTGAACTCATGTTTGTCTACCAGCTGCAAAGTCCCTCACCTCAAGTCATTCTACGCACTAGTCCCTCGAAAGCAAGCATAACTACTGCCATGCCCACCTCCACGCACAAATGCCAAAACCATATCCCATCTTGATCCTTTGATCCAAGGTAGGACCGCACTCAAGTGATTCTTGAATTTGAGTACTCATAACTAAAATTATGTCGGTCCTTGAGCATGGCCAAATCAACTTTAATCTATCTAATCATTGGCCTAGACACCGCTTCTGTTGGTTCAGCATCCAAATATCCCTTTGGATGCAAGGATAAGAGGAGTACATATAATTATATATAGATAATCATTTTATCTTTCTATAGGCAGGAATAGAAAAAGAGTCGTGCTGGAGTAACATTAAAATTGACATCGATTCCCACATTGCTGATGTGGAGGTGCACACCCAGCCATAGATGCTTTTTAATTGTATCTCGATGAAAAGCATCTATGGTTCCGTCCATACATCCACATCATCATCAATGTGAGTACCGATGTCAATTTTGATCTTACTTCAGCAATTTTCATAGAAAAACTGTGGTACATATTGGGGTCTTCTATTCCCTCTTTTAGATAAAAATACTAGATTTTGACATAAGAATCTTTACATTACCTTGTCCTTCTTAGAAGTCATTAATTTGAAAATTCTTTGATAGGAAAATGATTGTCGAGGTTTCATCTAGAAGAAAGTGGTCGGTCTGTGGCATTAAATATCTATCGACCATAAAGCTTTTCCTCATCAGCCTTGTCATCCTAAATTTTACTCGACAAAATTCGGAAACAAAGTCTCAATGAAACTCTGGATTTACTATCTTGTATTTATGTTTACGAAAATACAAATAAAAATAAGAGAACTTCTATTGGCACCCCAATTTGACTTATTACACCCCATTAAAAAAACAAGTAAATAATTGAGAACAAGTAAAAGTTGGGGTGCCAATAGAAATTCTGTCTCAGTGGTTTTTTTTTTAATCGGCTGGGATAGATAGCTGCCACAGCAAGGGACGACCAACTGAATAGTTCCTCAATCAGTGATATCTTCATGTTATAAAATTTATGTATTCAAATCTTAAACATGACTTTTATTGTCCTAATAGAATCTAATCAATCACATATTTCAAACATATCATTCACGTTAAATTAAAACAAAGTTATAATTACTTACTTTGTGCCATCACAAAAAATCATTGACTCAATGCGTTGGAGGTGTGTCCTTCAATGCACACCCTTGTAAGTTTCGAAATCTCAATCAAGTTGATCTTTTATTGCTAGACTCACCTTTGCCCTTCTCTCTATATGGATCAACTGGATTAGTGATTGATGAATATCACTTCTTTTATTACTTACTTGTTTTGTGCGTTCTCCACAAATCGTTGTTTATTTAACGTTTTTAATATGGGGTAGCCGATTCCGTTTATAGATGAAGGTTAAAGGTCTAATAATATTGACATTCTAATTATATTATAGAATCCTTGTGTGATTTGAAAACCAAAACTGTGGAGGTCAATGAGACCACACGGTTATGTGGATTCTAACACTCCATACCAAGATGCCGCTTTTCTCGATTGATACAAAAATGAATGTCTTTTTTTTGCTAGATCTCTATTTTTTAGATGAGCTTAATCATAGTTGTAAACAACTATTGAAATAGTTAGAATGAGTGTTATAACATTGAGATAATAATTTGAGTCAAATTTTGTAATGTTTGAATGGTGTGTTTTAATATTTAATTAGAGTGATAAATAATTTAAGAATTTGGGATGTGATAAGAAAAGGTTGGGGGTGCTAATAGCAGCATTCAAAATTAATTAATGTGAAATACCTTTTCAAATAATAAGGAGTAGAAATCAGTTCCATAATAGTCGACTGACATTGTTTCTTTGATGCAAATCAAGTGATTTCTCAGATATGAATCCAAATGAATTATATTCGATCATTGACCTTAAGGTCTAGGGACATGAATTTTTAACCTATCCCTAAGTTGATTTTGCACATAAATATAATTTTGCGAGAAAAAGGAAGACCTTTCATTATTATTCATTTTTATTATTGATAAAATTAAAAAAAAAATTATTTCTCGCTTTCAATGTCTCTTTACCCCCACATAGATAGTGAACATAAGAGCGGGTGTTTTTTTTTTACCACTAAATGCCCTTCAAAAATAAGTAAATACAACCGAAACACATAAAATGTAGTTATAATCCTATCATGACTATTATTTTGAAAATAGGTGAATACAACCAACTATCATTAAGAATTTTGTCTTTTAACCAAAAAACAAGCAAGAGGTGGAATACCACAAAAAGAATCTTCCACTCTAATAGTGATAGATATATAGCTATTGTGATTAAAAATTATTTCATCGTGTGTTTTGAACAATTATTTATATATAAGACTATAAACTCATTTATGAATTACAAAATGGGTATTCCTGAAGTAACATTAAAATATATATCGTGGGGGTACATTTTTAACATGGATGTCGGTTAGAAGCATAAATGCTTTCTCAGATCTCGACGAAAAACATCTATGATTTTGACACACATCCACGTCTGAAACGTCTCCATCCAGCACGACCCTTATAAAATTTAAAATGGAATGATTAAATATTATCAATCAATTTTCGTCACGGACTTCAAATCCATTGCTTGAATCAACAAAAGACAGCTTTAGATAAAACCAAATGGAAGAGAGAGATATTAGTTGAACAAGTCTAGATATTTGAGATAAGACTAATGATAATATGATAATGACACTTTACCATCCATATATGTCCTTATTCATCAAGTATACATTAATTAAAAAAAGAATTTAAAAGGCTCAAATTCATTAAAAATTTCTTTGCTATTATAATGAGAAAAAGCTAAGTAGAAGTGGTTGGCCACCAAATTTTGTATCCCATAAATGCCCCCAATCACTACATTTAAACTTTAACAAAGTGAGTCATTTTTGTCAAAAAATCAAGAAAATTGTTATCTATTACCCAAGAATCACTGTTGTTAGTTTTCGCCATTACAAAAATATCATTTTTATTATGTAATATTAAAATATACAGTTAAGCCCTTTTGACACATGTGCTTTTGCACGCGCAACCTTTTAGAATCAATTAAACTGATTTTTGTTTGTCTAGATCCATTAATGAATTATAATAATGTTTTATTTACTAATAACAAGAGCCATGAAAAAAATCAAATGAGTCTACCTGGACTAAATGATTTGAGACATGACTTTAGTTGGTCAGCTTGGATGGTCAAGATACGTGTTTTCTCTCTAAGGATTGAATGTTTTTTTTTTTATGATTCTATTGATCCCAAACCATATGTAAATTAAGTGTACTGTGGTCCGATAACTCATGAAAACCCACAAAATCCTGACCATTAATAAGACCTAGGGATTTTTTTATTGACACTCCAAGAAACTCTAAGGCCTTCTTATTTCTTAGGGTACCTTATAAAGTATTTTACTATTTATAAACTATTCTATATGAAATATAGTTTATTTAACTACAAGGATCGTTATGATTTGGATTGACCAATGGTACCAGTTATCTCGATTAGATGAGCTACAATAGCTTGTTAACTGGATTCGTGTTTGATCAATCCATCTAAATAGTAAGAGTAATGATTTTCTGACTCCACCATGTGGCATACTTAAAATATTCTTCTGATGTGGCATGTGTTAGAATCATAGATATTTTTTCTTGGGATACACAATTACACATATTTATGGGAATGTACGGATGTGTATCATGAAGGATAAAATCTATGGTTCTAGGCATGCTACATCAAGAGAGTATTTTGAGTATGCCACATGGGGGAGCCAGATTATAGTGACTCAAATAGTAAATACCCATGTTGTTCCTAATTATTAAGAGTCATGATACTCTGACTCCACCACGTGGTATACTCTCCTAGTATGGTATGAGTTAGAATCATATGTTTTATGCCTTGGGATACACATGCACATCCCCATACATACGTGTAATTTAGTATCTCGAGATAAAAGATCTATGATTCTAACACATGCTGCATCAAGAGAGTGTTTTTTTAGTATGCCTGTGGGGGAGTCAGAAAATCACTGCTCTATTGTTAATTAAAGAGAGAAACATCAATAATATCCAAACTCATCAAATATTAATGAGTTGTGATAATATGACTCGTCAGGTGGCATACTCAATTAACTCCTAGACATGACAAGTTCAGGAATCGTAGATCTGTACATCTGTACATCTTAGGAAGTGCAATCGTGTATCCCAAGGTGCACAAATGTATGATTCCCGAACTTATCCACTTGAGAGAGTCGATAGAGTATGCCACATGGCGAGTCATAGTATCAGGCCAGTCATAGTATCAGGATTCAATATTAATACTCTAAATTAAATCTATCAGTCATGTTTTCTCCTTAATTCACAAATCATCAAAATACAAAACAACCCATTTTCTATAACACACAATTAAAATCCACTGTCCTGTTTACTTCAAAATTAAATCACAAATCATCAAAATAACATAAACCCATTTTCTAAAACACCCCAAATTTGAATTCCTCACCTGTTACCGCACCAAAATCAACATTATTATTCCAAGAACCCATGACTGACAGCAAGTCATCTCCTCTTCCGTACATGTAAACCGAAAAAAAAAAACTATCTTACAAACTTCATAGGCTTTGAGGGAGTGATTTTGATGACAAGTCCAGGGAAAACATCATCTGGATCATGAATATGTGGGTTGTGCTCCACAATAAAAGAGTCACCACACTTGTCCATGATGGTGTGGAGTGTCTCACCTTCACCAACCAAGTACATTTCATCACAAGTTCGATCAAAGAGATGGGTTCCTCTCATAGGCTCATCATATATTAGAGAAGTGTCTTTGAAGGTGTTTATCAAGATAAGAGCTACTATAACAACTGCACACCACCATGAAGTTTCATCAACTATGGCTATACTTGTGCTTATAGACTTGTTTGTTGGTTTAGGAGCCATGAGAGAGAGAGAGCGAGAGAGATACAGACAGAGACAGAGAGAGAGAATTTAAGACTTTGAAGGGAAGCTGCATGGGAAGAGGTAGAAGTAGAGGGGGACGTTTTGGTTGTTTTCGTAGGCCGTGGGGGGCTGCGGGGTTCAATTCAAATATAGAGCGACACGTGATATTGGCTCTATGTGCACCACCTTCTTTTACCGAAAATGACTTCATCTTGATTTTCATAATTTATAATTTTCAATCTAATTTAGTTTGATTGGGACTATATATGATGTATCTTATAACTCATGTGGCCCAACAGCCCTTAGTAAGATTTGAAATCTTAGTAAGTTAGTCATGATAGCATGATTCATAAAGTAAGGTTCGTTCACATAGCAAACTTGATAAAGTATGGGAGTTTTTGTAATAAAATTACAATAGATAGGTCTGCCCGATAAATCTCTCTAAATTATATCCCCCATTTGTCCCATACTTTCTTGAATTTGGCAATAATGATCTGTTAGCATGAGATTCAAGTATTGTATATGTCATTAGTCCAATCCTTTATTGGAACTATCCACGATAAAGTATTTGCAATGGATCCTTTTATCACAAAGAGATTATGTTGTTCTTGATCATGTTGTACTTTAATTGTATCCTATAAGCTCCAAGGATGATAGTTATTGTGATCCTATGTATTCGAATCAATCTTGATCCAATTCAATAGGCTTCTATGACCTAAAAAATAGTTCTTGGTTGAGTATATTTATTTTCACTCCTCAAATCATCAGTGTGATATCTATCAAAGAGCCTTCGTTACCTAAATTAAAAATTATAATTATAATAAAATGACTAACCCATGTGACATACTTAATCGACTCCTCTGACATGATATGTGCTAGAACGGTTGATCTGTATTCCTCAAGATACACAACTATACAGATTTATGAGAACGTGTAATTGTGTATCTTGAAGAGTATATATCTACGATTTTAACACATGTCACGTCAAGGGAGTTGGTGGAACATGCCATGTGGGGGTGTCATTTAATTATTACTCTAAAACTAAAAATTAAGAGTCATGTTGGAGTGACCTCAACGGAGGACACTTTGACATGGTGGCACGCGCAAGTACGTAGATACGTTTTACTCATATCGCGGAGAAGACACATGAATGGGCATGCATGTCACCACGTCAAGGTGTCCCTCAGAGAGGTCACTCCAGCATTAATAAAAAACTAATAAACAAAAAATAAAATCTGACGCAATCTAAAAGTCCTCTACACTTACAATCTTTGCTTTATTTATAGGGGATTCCCCATTGTCTCAATTGACAAGTTTTCTCATGTTTTGTTTCTTTCCTCTATCGTGGAAATCACAAGACACCACGGTCAAAAAGAGTATGCTGTTATTAAAGTAGAATAGAATGGCAATTGTAGAAGATTGGACTAAACGTGGACATGTCTTATGAGATGGATTAGATAGATGGATATAGGTGTGAACGATTGCGTAGGCAAATTGTGCCCGCGACCCTACTCACTACCTTGTGTTTGTCCCATAAGACAACCTATCCCACTCACGTGTAAGATACGCTAGCCTGAAAAATATTGTTTGTTATGTAAGTTATTAAATGTTAAAAAACTGTTTAACAGAAACCATAGATGATTAGTGGAACTATAATACCTGGAAAGAGGAATCCCATAAAGAATCGGGATTCCTGGGATTCCTCTTTCCACGTTACTTACTATTGCCATAGAAGAAAGAGTCCAACTAGCACTAAGAGCCGTTAAATTCATCTAGTGGCATCCAAAAACATGATTCGATGGTAGAAAGTTGTAGAGGACAAAAAATCTATGGACTTCGAAAAAATATAACTCAAATAAGGATTGTTTTTCACTATTGAATTTTAAATTAAATTTGAAAATTCCGTGGAAGTTCGATAGCCATCCATTTTCAAAACCTTGAATGACGCCTAAAATAAAATTTTGATTTTTTTTTTTTTTTTTTTTTATCTGAGTTTTTCCATGAAATCTAGAGGGTTGTGGTGTTGAATTGTTAATACAGTAATCCATTTAATAAAATGACCCTTAGGAAGCCTTACAATCTTACTAAGTAAGGGGAGTGATTTTCATATAAATAAGCCCATACTTAAAATTAGAGATACCCTCCATGTTTTCAAACTGATGGCATGTTCCTTGACCTAGGTTTTTGTTTCAGTGACCAATAAAAAATGACCTAAATTCTATTGTTTTCAATCTCAAGCCAAAAACCGTAATTTTCTTTTAAAAAATCTGTTGTTTTAACTTTATTGAATCTCATCCTCAACCCATCTTCTTCAATGTATTATAGAAGTCCCTAGATATTTCTACCCAAAATTCCAAATTCCTTCAAAAAATCCTATCTTGTTGTTGGGGTTTGAAGGTTGGGTTGAAGAAGAAGGTTAATATTTTAATCTTCAAGTTGTTAAACCCTAAGGCCAACTATTTCTTATCTATTCTATCTCTTCTTTAATGTTGTTTAGAAACCATGGATTTTTCAATCCAAGATTCCATTGATCTTCTATTTATTTTTTCAAAAATCTATTTAAAAATCTTTTAGCTTAGTGATCTTGAGGAAGATAAGATGCAACAACAAATTGTTGGATGAATTCAAAAATCAATTGTTTGGTCAATTCTTTTAATTGTTATTTAAGTTATATTAAGATTTTATTTTGTAAGGCAAACAACATGTAAAGTAAATCAATATTAGGATCAATGTCAGAGGAACAACATAGAAGTTAATCTTGCTCAAGGTTTATCACAATAGGACCAACGGAGCCCAATTCAAGAAATGTAAAACAATTTATGTTACAGCCAAATAGACCTTGCACACATCACAATTGTAATTTGCATCAACTTTCTTATGATACCCATCTTAACTTTAAAAAACCTATCTACATAACACCTATTAAATGTACTTTAACCTAAATTGCTTATTTCACCCACCTAAAAGCACCAAGTCATTTTTCTTCTTCCCCTCTCTCATTTATTCTTCTTCCTCTCTCTCTCTCTCATTTATTCATTTTCATTATATCTAGAAAAATTTCAATAAGGATTTTAAGCTTTGATCCTACTTATTTTTCTTACTTAAACACTTTCAATCGAGTTGAAGTCATTCACATGATAAAGTTTTGTTTGGTAAGTATTTACCAAATGTGTTAAAACAAGTTTGATACGAACTTACCAAACAGAACATTCAAGAAATCTTCGATTCAAAATCGGTGGATGGGGCCCACCAATGAAATCGAATCAGATGGATACAAATTACATACCTTCTTAGACTTGATATAATCATGGTTAAAAATTTTGTTTCGTTTTGGTTTGTCTTGGCCGAAATGTTTCGGATTTTCAACTTTTTGAAACGAAGTATCATTGGCATTGGTAATCGAGGAAACATTCATTTTTTAGTTCAAAATTTTTATTTTCTCTTGTCTATCTAATAGATGTAAAACAGGAGTATGAGAAATAAAGATCTGAGAAATCCCTGTATTTTCAAATTAATTATAAGTCCCTCGACTTGGGCATCCTCTGAAAAATCTTTTTAATTATTTCAAATGTTTCATATATGTTTCGGTTTTTGATAAACACGAAACATCGAGACAAAACAATATTTTAAACCTTGGATCTAATCAGGCCCCTAAATGGATTCAGACACGATTGATCCAAAACCGATCTGATAGGTTATTGAATCAGGTCCTTATTAGCTTGGATCCTTATCAGAACCCAAATCCTCAACAGCAGTCCAAGCCCTTCTTAGCAATGTTTCTTGATCTGTACTACAATATCCCATTCAGTCAAGCATCAAGGCAGATCCTTCAGGTTTCCAGGCCAACTGTCCTGACTGGTTTTTACATATAATCTCAGCAGTTTAAAATTATCATAGCCATGAGAAGGGGAAAACCCATGAGAGATTATTTTGTTGAAACCTGCAACATAATGGAGGCTTACATTAAATTGCATGATAAAGTTCAATTTATCATCGTCGTTGTATTTTTTTTTTTTTTATATAATTAATAATCTAAAAAGAGCTCAAACTATATCCCCCGAAGGGGGTGTGCCACTAAAATGATACACGATAAATTTGCAATCAATGATCAGTCTCTTCTTTCATGAACATAAGGATTTACGCTGGTCCCATGAAATGGAGAACCAAAAAATTGGAAGAAACATTTCAGGCAAAAATATGGAGGAAGGTAAGAAAAATGAATTATAACATTGATGGAGAAGATACCCAAGGGGGTTGGGCTGTTTGGTCTATTTATACATTGTGGTTGGTGGAGCCAAGTAACTTGTCTTCCTCCATTGGGATGTCACCCATAGCGAGCTGCGAGTTTGGCCTGTAAGTCATCTTATTCCACTCATTATCCACTCGGAAGAAAACCCATTGGAAGCGGCGGAGCATCTCCAAGAATGTGATGGCGAATACGGTCAAATAATTATGGCGGAGATGGGCAGACAGCTTGTATGTCCACGTGCAGCGGAGGATCAAATTGCTTAATATCGCCCAATAAAAAACCTGCAACCAAGTATGCATATGGGATTATTTACAGAACATGGCCTAATTTTTGCAAAATCAAGAAGATAAACCAAAAAAAAAGAGTAGTGCACTGTGCAAAATCTTACCCATTGGCGTCCATGTAATAGGTTCGACCAGAAATTTGGGTTTCTAAACTTAAAAATCCGGGAGGACCCGCTGTCAAAGAAAAGAAATATCAGATCATAAATAACGTAAAGATAACATGATGCCGGGTTGTGCATCATCATCATCTAAGCCTTGTCCCAAAATCTAGGGTCAGTCAAATGAATCTTTTCCCATCTTATGTTAATTTAAATGTGTTCATATCCACTCAATCTCATGTCTTGTTTGGTCTTCCTCTGTTCCTTCGTAACCTTCAACTTGCACATTCCTTCTAACCAAGGCTGTTAACGGTTCTCATTACACAAGACTGAACCATCTCAATTAACTTTCCCTTAGTTTATCACCAATTATAACTATCACTACATTTTCATGAATGAGATGATTTTTAATTTTATCTTTCTTAGTTTTTCCACTTAATATTCTCAACTATGAACCTGTCGTTTCTTGAAGGCCCAACATTCAGCTCCATAAAGCATATTGGATTGTACTACTAATAAAATTATCCTTCTAATTTGATTGGGATGGCATTGGGCACATACCTAGACCTGGGTTATTTTCTATTACCATATTCCTTGCATCTGAGTCAGAGATGTGCACATATTAAAGACACAAATTGAAGTTTTCTACCTAGAAATTAGAATATTTCTAGGTTAAAGACTAGCTAATCTGATTATCATAGTTATCCTACTTGGACATTATTTTGAGCCATCCACCATATCTTTTCAGATTATGCAAATGAACACCATTGTTAGATCATCTTTGAGGAATGAGTTCTGACATAAGGAATAATAAGGCCCACCCATCCAAAAAATGTGAATCAAGGTTTCATTTGATGAACATGTCATCATGAACAAAAATATAAAACTGATAATATAGTGCAAGGTCAACTGACAAGTGTCCAACACAAACTTCAAATCTTACATGCTATCTATCATGTGGTGAAAAGAAAATTCTCACATACCTCAAATCCCAATCTCGGGTAACATCCCAGTAAAATGAATATAGTGAATTTATGACACTTGAGAGAAGCCAGAGGGGGCGATAAATACGTGTCCAACTATCAGGGAAGACATGATATTTAAGGGCCGATAGAAAAATCACTGGGACTGCCGTCGAATATTTTAAGGCTGAAAACCACATGCAATTAAAGTTATTCGTTGTCATCAAAGGTAACGATGTTTGTGCTAGAATGCAATAAACATGGCAAGAAAAAGTTAACCATGGATCCAAATAGTCCATGTGAAGAAGTTGGGTTGGACTAATTAGCATAAATGTGAAAAGGCTAATGTCATAGCAATTTGTGTGCGAGCATGCATTTGTAGACATTGGTTTATTATACACATTTTTGCTGTTTAAAACTTTAAATACGAAAAAGCCAAGCACTGAGCATACATATCTTTAAATATATATATATAGGGAAATGTTTGGCACCCTACGCTTTACCCTACACTTTACCCTACATGTTTTGTCCTACATGGGTTAGAAGTTTTGGAATTGGCTGATTTTTGGTGAGGAT
The DNA here is from genome assembly GCF_017979445.1 of Akebia trifoliata. Taxonomy (NCBI): domain Eukaryota; kingdom Viridiplantae; phylum Streptophyta; class Magnoliopsida; order Ranunculales; family Lardizabalaceae; genus Akebia; species Akebia trifoliata. The sequence continues at coordinate 32,676,025 of NC_141386.1, forward strand.
GATCTCTACAGGTAGAAGATCCTCCTCACCAAAAATCAGCCCATTCTGAAATTTCTAGCCCCATGTTCACTAGTTGAAAAATCGTGAACTGTCCATTTTTTGTAAACCATTTTTGATGGGGTTAGAAGTTTTGGAATGGGCTGATTTTTGGTGAGGATGATCTCCTCATCATAGAGATCATCCTCACCAAAAATCAGCCTATTTCAACACTTCTAACCCATGTAGGACAAAACACATAGGGTACAGCGTAGGGTAAAGGGTAGGGTGTCAAACGGGACCCATATATATATATATATATATATGTACTTATATATTCATCCACAAATTTTTAAACATTATTTGTTGCTTACGTATATATGTTCATCCACGATTTTTTAAACATTATTTATTAACAGTATGTGGGTCACCGATGAAAATGAGTTGAGTGCCAATCATATTAATAAAGCCCAATCCAGCACAAGTCCATCTGGACATAAACTTTGAGACAACAGTTGATAGGGCTAGCAGTTTAAAAATGACCAATTTTTGCAGGGATGATCACCATGGTGAGATCACGTTCACCAAAAATCAGTCATCAAATGATCTCCATGTGGATCCTTCAGATCCATGTAAATATTACGTGTGTGTGAGTGTGTGTCCAAACTCTAATTTCCCAACTTCAACTTTTCATGAGGTTAGTAGGAATGGGTACAATAGACTGATTTTTGTAATGATGGCCCCTTCGTGCAGACAACTCAAGACAAGGGTTGATTATCTAACATGATCTCCATGTTGGGTTTGGATACGATCACAGATGCTGTCTGAGAGAGCTATCACTTGGCATGAACTATCCATTAAATAACTTCTGAAACTATATAATCAAGCTTGATTGCAACTTACTAGGAACAATGGATAGCCAATGAATGCAAAAAATCATGATCAATACCTATAAAAATTACCATAAAAAGTTCGAACGAGAATCATAAGTTTCCAAGAAATTTTACCATTCAAAAGGGTTGTCTTTTCTCTAGTATCCTTATATTGTCGAAGACATTGGAAGAAACGGCACATGTAAGGGAAAACAAGCACCAAAGGGATCGCAATGGAGTGACTACCACAGACGGAATCAGCTTCAAACCATGCAATTGTGGCAACCTGAATATTCAGTTGAAGATTGTTGTTTTAACTGACCAGAATATATGAATCATTATTAAGCAGAGTAGGGTTGTAATGGGGCAGCTACCTACAATGTATTAAATTTAGTGTCTATTTAGGTCGGCCTAGAAATGTTGCGGAAATATTTTAATTATTGTTGAAATTAATACAATTCTCAGATAAATGATGGAAATGTTGACGAAATTTCATTGGAACTTTAGTAAATGATAAAACATACATGAGAAAACACTCACAATTCATTAAACTAGAACAACCAATCACATTAAATGCGAAAATGAAGATCAATAATGCTCCACATTGGTGCAAGTATATGAGTGTTTGACACATTAACGTATAAAATATTTGCATAAATGAACAAATTATTTAATTACTACATTCATGCACATTGTATATTCATGCTTACGTGAACATATTAATATACATAAAATACATCAAAATAAGATGATACATAGATCCCTAACTACTCATAACTCATTTCTACTAATGAATGAACATTAGGTGTAATTTACAAGTGTTTTCTATAAGCAATTTATAATCTTAATGATTTTTATAATTTTATCAATATGTTCAAAATAAGCTTTTCAAAAATAAATAAATAAATATATATATGGGGACAGTTCAGCAGCCCTAAAGTTTGCCAAGTTTTGTGCCAAACATTTTTTGTAAATCACTTTTGATGGGGTTAGAAGTTTTGGAATAGGCTGATTTTTTGTGAGGATGATCTCTACGGTGAAGAGATCATCCTCACAAAAAATCAGCTCATTTTGAAACTTCTAACCCTAGTTTACAAGTTGAAGAATCGTGGACCGTCCAAATTTTGTAAATCACTTTTGATGGGGTTAGAAGTTTTTGAATAGGCTGATTTTTGGTGAGGATGATCTCCTCATCATAGAGATCATCCTCACAAAAAATCAGCTCATTCCAAAGCTTCTAACCCATATTTTGAAAAATGTTTGGCACCAAACTTGGCAAACTTTAGGGCTGCTGAACTGTCCCCATATATATATATATAGATATATGTTTTGGTGTTATTTTACTATTTATCAAAATATTTCTAGAGAAATATTACAGTTTCATAACTAATTTTATTCTTTTGTTCAAAATTTCCTATTAACCGGATATTTCATGAAATGAATAGTGATTTCCACCAAAACAAATAATCGGTTAAATTTCGTGTTAAACCTTATGGCAATGGAAATACTTTAAATATTTTGTAGAAATGTGTTAAAATTTAATACTATGAGTGCCAATATACCAAACACGACCAATTAGTTATAGGGCCTAGTGGACAGTGATCAGTATTGGCGTGTTGGACCGAATGTCTAAACCTGAATAATTCAGTCAAAATATATAAGGTAAATTGGGTTCATGTTGACACCCCTTGAAAGAGGAAACAAGTATATAGAGATCAAAAGTCAAAACAGGAGGAATTTGCGGAGATACAAAATAGTAAAGAGAGAGATCTCCATCAAATATCAGGAGCAAATCTAACAATGAAGGTAAGTCATATAACAAATGCTGCTTATAGGCTGCAGAACTTGAAATTTATGTGGAGATAATAGTAACTGGAAGCAATTCAAAATCCTAGTCTCCCGCAAAGAATCATAGTAAAGTCTAGCTAGCAGTCAGGAAAAAACAAGAACTTTCTATGGAAAGATGTTAAAAATTTTAAACTAACCTGTCTATGAACCATTCGACAAACAGAACGCTCCAAATCTGAAAACACCTGCATACGGTCATCACCAATTACAAGCAGTACCAAGAGAGAATACAAACAAGTGAAACAATTAGTTTAAGACCAGAGTACCATGCTAAAGTTAGGTTCTTTAAGATCCCAAATTAACAAAACATTAACAGTTGTACCAAAGTAGAAAATGAGGACAAATTCAACTAGAGATAAGCTTTTCTAAAATATCATGTCAAAATTCCTAAAACCAAAATGGTTAAGATCTTAATGGAATTCAACTGTAGGACATGTTTGACTGCAAGCATGATTTTTTATGATATGCATTAAAAGAAGAGGTAATGTCAGTTGAAAAAGCAGAATCAATGACTGAGAAGTATACCTTCGCCATGGAGGTTAGGATATCAGCCAAGAAAAAGTCAGAAAATGTTATTGCCTGTATTCACCAAAGATCAATCAATTTACATTACAATACAAAGCTTCCCTATATTCTCCAAGAAATTAAAAAATATTTCATTACTACTAAAAGTATTTATTAATTAAGCAAGAAACTAAAACACCAACTCTTACTCGGGCAGCTTGAGTAATTTTAGCAACAAGGACAGAAGGGGTATTCAAGAAATCAAAGTAATTAATCGAAAGTGGGAACAATTTATTTAATTAATACATCTCAAATGATGTTAAAATTAAGAGTTAAATCTGTGATTGGATTGAATTGGTTAACCATCGACCAAGATTTTCCCAAAACCTATCAACGCATGCCAATTTGTTGGGGTCCATCAAGGCAACCTACTCTGAAAAGTCAAGCTAGCAAGCCAACTAGACAAAGGAGCAACCTACTCTGACAAGTCAAGCTAGCACGCCAACTTGACCAAGAAGGGAGGCTAGCAAGCACCTTGATGGAGAAGTGAGTTTCCTTGGTGAAATATTTATTTTGCCTTGTTCAAGTCTCAGAAAATACATTCACTGAATTAATCAAAGCTCAATAAAGTTCAAGTGTTATCTGCAAATGTTTTCTTACAAAACAAAAGGGGGAAGAAAAAAAGATGGAACACAATTAAATATTATCAAATGGAAACTTGCCTGTAATGGGAGTACTATCCGCCAAAGTGTCCTTAACAAGTAGTAGCGAGATGATAAATAAAAAATATCAAAAGGGAATATGAGAACCATTGCAACAGCGACATACAAGAGTACCTGTGAGGTTAACATTAAAGGGTTAAACATGTTTCATCTGGCCCACTAGGAAAGAAACCAGGAAGTAGAATGCTGACACACCTTGCATGGTCTTGAGCATGATAAAAAGTCAACGAAGTACATCAGCTACTAGACCATAGAGGGTATAAACTTAAAATATGCATTATTAATATGCAGTATTTACTAGTTAAAATAGTTGTATTTTAGTTGGTTCATATCTCAAAATTATCTGAAGTGCATACCATCTCACCGTATCTCCTACTCATGATCATCTTCACATCCTAGCATTCAACTACTTCCAAGAAAATACTTGGTTCTTGATGCAAGTGAATCATCGTTCCATTTAGAAACTAACAAGAGTTTTTTAATCAATAGAAAAGTTGTTCCTTGCAGACCCCAATAATTGGGATAAAGAAACAATGATGAGGAAGGTTAGAGTTGTTCGACACTATAGATACATATATAAACCCATAAAATTATAGACCCATTGAACTAAGGAAACTCACTCAAATCCATTAATTTAAATCAATAAAAAATCCTCAACTAATAAGACACTCCAGGTTCTACACCCATTTTTGTGTCTCTAACCACTCTAAGTCTCTCTTGAGGGTACGTCATTACATCATTGAAGATTAGTGATATCCCACTCCATTACATTAGTCTGAGTGCTGTGAAGCTATATCGAAGAATACCATATCTTCTTTCTTTGTCTGAATAATTCATCTAGAACCTTGTTTCATCTCATTCTAAATTACTCCAAAGACTACAAGTTCAAACCAGATTGTTCCACCATCCTGTTCTGACATGGTGAGGTATCCATGGAAATCTATTCTGGAATCAAAGGCAAACAACTTGGGGATTAGAACGACTCCAAGATGATTATTTCTGGTGCAAACAAGGAGGCAAGGCATTAATGTAAGCCACGGCACAGAGACTAAAGATATGTGCTAGCTCAATTGGTAGGGATACTACCACACCCATAACACAAGGTCACGAGTCCAATTCCTCGTCACCAAAAAGGACAAGGATGTAAGTCATTCAGTCTGATTTCCAAAAATTATTACTGGCTGCAAACTAGGAGGTTATCTCTTTCCATGTTCACTTGCAGCAAAAAAGAAGAATGTTGTGATTCTCTTAATTGCAAATATTTGCTTGAGATACAAACTTGCATGGATGTTTTCTGCTAGAGCTATTTACTGGAATAAAGAGTCAAACAGCAAACATTGATTCGCATGGTAAACAGTTTGTAGTAGCAGGTAAGCCTCAAGGCTGTTACCGTCTGTAAAGAAAATTGCCAACCTTGAGGTGCACCATTTGTCTGAATCATGGATTAAGTCTCAGTACCAAGGTATGTCTCAGTCAGTTAAAAATCGAGACAAGGCCAAGATAAAGTGAGACAAAACCAGGACCCCCCATTGAATCATTCTTGTCACATCTAAGACCGTCTTGTCCAAGACAATCCGAGACACGACTTTATTACTAGTATACCACTCAGAACCATAAACTTGATATTTGTATGTCATAAGGGGGACTCATCATGACAAGTATCCCAATGTACTTCAAACTTAAGTGTACACTGTTTCAGTATTTAGGAGAAAGTGAATCTAGTGCGAAAACTTGTAGTAGTTATTGAAAAGAAATGGCATCACATGTCCACAACAAATCAAATGCAAACTATTACTGCAAATAAAAGATTAACAATAGAAAAGAGACACTGGAGGGAAAAAAATCATTCGGTACCCAAAAACATTCATCAGTAATCATTAAGAGAGGAAGTAGATATTACACTGGTTGTGATGCAGCCAGTGTTACTTCTCCATGAGAATAAAGATAAAGGTATGCTGTCATGCTGGTTGGAACAAATATTGTCATCCAAGTGGCACACTGCAAAATTCAAAATGGCAAATGCAAGTTAATTCCCAACATATATGTGTTAAGTCTATAACAAGCATTACACTAATCACTTATCTAGAGTAAAAGCTAAATATTTACAACCATAAATTTAACACCTAAGCAATAGGGTATGAAACACGTGGGTCGGACCCGAGATCCAATCTGATTCATACCTGTCTTATCAGGTTTGGATCTTTGCAATGAGGCCTGCTTTGAATTCAGGCAGTATTGTTTTTTTTCTAAATAACACAGGGTATCCCACATCCCTTTTGGAACGGGACTAGTCGCATGCCCCAACCCCATGGAAGTTTCCCAACATACAACAGGGTAAGTCAGGAGGTCCACCAGGTTCGAACACACAACCGGAAAAAAAAGAAGGTGAAAATCATGGGCATTAAATTAAAGAAACTGCCTCAGCTTGGTGGGAATCTCTACAAGTTTGAAGTAGACAAATGGGCAAACCACACTGAGGAGACATGAAAATAATAAACTAACTACCACACTCAAATATATATAAGATAGATTAAGCAAGGTCAGCAATGCAAAAAAATAAAAATAAAAAATAAAAGTTGGGTAATAGATATGTATCTGCAAGCATTTAATACTTTTTTTTTTGAGAAGTACAAGCATTTAATACTTAAAATAATTTCTCAAAACCTAATAAAAAATTTATAGCACCATATGGATATACTAATCGGCCTACTATTAGATAATAAAACAAAATTAGGCCCAGTAAGTCCCATGGCATGCCATGATAAAAAAAAGGTTAACTAAGCAGTACAAGGCATCACATGTCAGCTTAAGTTGGCTTTACAAGTTTGAAAGACACATTAACCAAGAAGTAGATCATACATGTCTTTAGAATTCAAGGAAAAATAATGTATCAACAAACAATTTCGGCAATGAACAATGAGAGGATAACTATCGAATCAGTGCATTAGCTGTGAATATCAGTACCCTCCATATTTCTCTGTGTGTAAGGTGATTTTGATCAAGATCAAATACTTTTGCATAATTCACAGGTGTCTGAACAAAGAACCATAAATTCACTCCCCAGAGCCAAACCATCATTGTCTGCAAAAACCATAAATATAAGGTGAGAACAAGAAAATTGAAAAAAAAAAAATAAAGATCCAGAATATCTCCATAGTATGAGAACCTTGAATTACTTTAAATATGTGCAGCAGAGAAACATAACCTACCACAAGAAGCAAAGGATTATAATACAAAAAAACCTCATACAAAAATAGGTCCCGTAAGTCTGCACTCATTCTCATAACAGAATCCCAACCTATCTGCAGCATTAAGAAATATATCCAACTAAGAAAATATTGCTAAAGAGAATCAAAACCCACCATTTCATGAGCACATAAGTGAACAATTTCTAAATCTCGTGCGTAGTATAGAATAAAAGGGGTTAGAACTGACCTTGCAACAACTGAAACCCCAGATAAGAAACAGCAATACCTGGAAAATTAATCTCAATTAGACCTGTACCAATATTAATGGCTATGGGGAAAAATATCCACATAATATACCATGTTGCCAACGTATGAGAAATTGAATTTGGGAAAGACAGCCCATTCTTATCCTTACTTTCAATTGAGAAGCATTAAGGTCTTGAGTCCTTTTGAGAGCAAAGATATATATGTACATAATCATTAAAATCCTACCACTTATCCAGAGAATAATATGTGTACTTGATAGTGTAGGAAACACCATTCATTCTGCAAAAAATAAAGGAAAGAACTAAATAAAAAAGTGTTCCTTCTATATCATAAGAATCCCAAACCTTGAATCTCCATAAAAAAATTGGGGAAGGCATTATTGCAGGACTGATCGGTAAAGTTCCAGTCTTCATTTCATTTAAATCTACTGGATGCAGAAAATCTCCACCAACACTACTTGCCAGTTCACTTGAACCTAAAAGAAGCTCTAAAAATTAAATTTCTGCATACTGCATCCACCGAATGCATAATAGAAAATAAAGTATAGTCGCGTGTAAGATTTATATTACCTATTTCAGAGAAAACAGGCCTGCTACCAGAACGTCGTAGGAGAGGACTATTGGTAGAGATTGTTGGGGAATCCCCAAACATATGTGAACGTAGCAGGACAAGATAGCAGGCTTATATCTTTTTCTGCCTATAGTACAATCTGCAAGCAGAAAGGTATAGTGGAAACATCAAAAATAAAGAAACCTACAAGCAACAAGCCAAGGACATTAAAAGAGACCATAAGAAGTGAGGAGGTTTCCAAATAAAAGAACGATAATATTTTGAATTCTACATAGAATAATAAGACTTGCTAGCTGCAACCACGAGTATAGCAACTCAAGTTTGAAGTAGTCTAAACATGGATTAATCTGCTTACCCAAAAAATATATGGACTAACCTAGATAAGTAATTTAAATGTTGTAAATGAGATATATTATGACTGAAATATGATATTAATTTGTTGGGATAAGAGCATATTATCCCATTAGTCCATGGCTAGGACCTAGTTCAACAACCGTCTTTCATTCAAAGAACAATATTTCCACAAATTCCATTCCCAGTATGAGTATTTTATGCCTTCGCAGCGAAGTTACATAATCCACATACTGGTCTACACAACATTGCTTGCAAATGACAATATTTTATAGAATTAAGGGAGAAACTTCCTAATATGGACACTTATTTGCTACATTTGATTCACTCTAACAATGTATTCTAATGAAACTTTGGCAAATTAAAGTGAAAAAAAAGTCCTTATATATGCTTGGGTCCGGCTTACCCACCAAAGGACAACAAAGGAACCATGTACTGTGCATATACATAACTTACATAAACAGTTCATCAAAACTGTAAATTCTATGTGATCCATGTGCACCAAAGTTAACCTAAAGAACAAACATTTCTCTAAACTCTGTCATATTGTACAGAAGCCAGTCATAGACATGTTGATTTAATAATTGTAAAGAACTATGAATTTTTAGCCGGCCATGAATATTTGGGATAAGGTGGCTTTGTGGTTGTTAAAACACCTATGATTTCTAACCAGCATTACAATAAATACAGTTAAATAGTCCTCAATAATGAATTATTCTGCATGGACTCTACTAAAAGACCAAAATGCCTATGTTTTATGTGTGCTAGACTCCAAAACTCGGATGGACTATAGTAGGACGCTTCCGAATTCTTTTTTTTTCCTTGATATTGTAGATTACCATTTATTTTAAATTATGATTTTCCGACCTTTTAAATTGAAATTTTATTTGTAGAAAATATGACATTAAATATATGAAATCTTCGGTCTATATGTACGTGATACATATCGTGAGAAAACCAAAAAATCACCCATTTATTATCCTTTAAAAATAACTTACTCTTTTTTTAAGTTAATTAAAATATAATGTTGAGTCCATGAATCCTATTTTGTGTGTTTTGCTCAATCCCACATTTCGACACCCGTATTCAAATCCATGCAACATAGACCATAACCAATTCGATAAATGGAAGATATAGCTCCATACATAATTGAATGGAGGACAAATAGGATTCGTTTAGCCATCCCAAATTTTGGGACAAGGCTTCGATGATGATAGCCCATGACCTATTCTATATCCCACATACCCATAACTTCTCAGTGCGTACAAACAATTTCTAAAGAACATTATTATTATAGTTTGAATATGAATTCTATGATATAATACAAAACCCGTTATTTTATTATCAATGGGTAGCGAAATGACAACCAATATTAATCCGCATATCAATGTGTCAACAAAACGTACTCACCCTTTCCGATAGTCTAAATGACCATCATATTGTTTTGAAAAATCTGAACAACACCCCCCCCCCCTCCCCAACACTCACACACACACACACAAAAACAAAAAAATAATTAATCAATTAATTAATTAAAAATTAGAATAAAAATAAAATAAAATTCTTGCAAGATGACTAACAAGGGAAAACAAGCCACCTTCCACAATTAAGAATTTAAGAGAAATTTACCAATCCCACGCCATTAGAAAGATAAATCCTATATAATGTATCAAGATTGAACTATGATATGAGATTAAGGAAATCTGAGCATGAAAAGATTTAAACAACAGATCAAAAACAGATTCTTTATGAAAAAATGTTCAATCTTAAAAGTACATCAAATCGAAATCAAAGAAGGTAATAGGTATTAGGTCGATAAATGAAGATGGAGACGTCAATGCCGATGACACGGGTGAGTGCTAAGGTGCGCCAGGGTTGCAGATACCAATAATAAATCTTCAGAATTCAATCGATATTAGTTTTTCTATTATTTTTCGGATGAGTTGGGATAAATTGAAATTTAAAAAAAAAATGTCTTTAATTACAGAAAAGAAAAATGCTGAAAACAATTAAACTGGAAATATATATATATATACATATTATGATTAATCCTTTATTTGTTCGCTTTTACAGAACAAGAGAAGAATTTGATAATTTAAGAAATTTAAATAAATAATTCACTTACCTCGTCTTCTTCCTTCTCTTCCCTGGAATGAGAGAGAAAGAAAGAGAGGGAGTTGCAGATCTCAGGGTTTCGTTTCTTTTTCGAGTACGAAACTTTCTTAAATGACAAATTTGCCATTTTATAACGCCTTTTGTACGCGTGAGAATGAGTTGAAATCTGGACAAGAGACAAAGGAGGCCGAGTTAGGTTAAAACTCGGGAGGCTGTCGAAGCAACACATTGTCTTAGAAACTACTGCATTGTAGGTCAAATGGGTCATCAAGTATGTCCATTATTTTGTTGGGCCTCACATATCTCTCTCTCTCTCTTAAACAAACAAATGGGCCTAAAACTGGATTTCAATGATCCAAAAACTTGACATGGGATCAAGTTAGATGCATTAGACCCATACTCAATTCGACACATTGTAAAACAACTTTGAAGTCGTGGGTTCAAGTCCAGCTTACTCATAAAAAATAAAAAAAAGAATTAACCCCTAAGGGGTTGGCACAACGATAAAACTAGCGTCAGGGATTTGCTCATTCTAGTGATATATTCGAAATTGGGTCATAAGATACAACTGTAGAGATTATTTAAGAGTTAGTGATCTCGAGAAGACCAGAGCGAATATAGAATCATCATCCTTCTCCTCAAAGCATTATCCCAATGACTTTGGATCAAATAATAAATAATTGAATATTATTTGCACATGTAGAGATTTAAGTGAGCTATAGTAGTTAAAATGTCAAGCAAAAAAGATTAAACCTATGTGAGTGATGTGAGGTATGATGAGACCAAAATATAATATCGTAACCCAATTTGGTTTCGAGTGGAAAAGATTAATCCTTGAGATTATCTTCTTAATTAGAAAATTTGATAGAAATTTTTTTAAAAAAATATGAAGAATCTATAAATTATCTTTGTTGTGCTTCTTTCTTTATTGCATCCATAAGGAAAGATCCCAACAATTAGCTTTGGTTAAAAAGACGAAGTCACAGCTTGTGAATGGGATCTTATAATTATGCCTCTCTTTCACCATCCATAAAAATGCCTATACAATACAATCAAACATACCATATACATTTTGTAGGTTTTATTGGGCTTGTCAATGAATGGAGCAAACCAAAACCCGGGTTTTCTCGGGTCTTAATCGAATTTTAAACCAATGGGTTTATGGATCAAAAAGGTCCGATCACACCCATCAAACCTTATCAGGTATTGATTGAATGGGCCCATTGTTTTCAATCCATTGATAGAAAAGTCCAACTGATTTACATTTCTTACGGTCTCCAGCCCAACATTGTGGGCTCTCAACCATTCAGGTAGCCCATTGACCAATAGTCCAACGGTTCAATCTCCAAAGTCCTACCTATTTACATATGTTACCCTTTCTCTCTCTCTACTTGCTCTCTCCCTTCTCACTTCTGCAGGGACGTGCGTCGACTCGTTCTACAGCCCCACTCGCTATAAGCAGTCGTGACTCGTGAGGTAAACCCTCTCTCTCTCTCTCGATTTCTCAATTTTGGTAACTAAAACGCAGACCGACTCATAGTTCCAAACAGGGTTATTAGGTCAAAAACCAAAGCTCAAACCTTGTAGGTAAGAGTTTTCGAATCCCTCAAGAAAAACTAGGTGAAATACTGATGGGTTTCTCTGTATTTCTACTCATTAAGATAATTTGCACACTAAAATCTGAATTGGACCGACTAAAGAGTGCTCAATTCAGAGAAGAAGAGAAATGGGTCATCCGTCCCTCTTCATTTGTGTTCTCATTTAAGGATTTAGTGTCATCTTGAAAATGGATTTTTAAGGTTCTTAAAATCGGGTGTTTTAGCTAATTAAATTCAAGAGTTCCTGATTCTTCAGTTCTATTGTTTCTCAGGTTGCTCTTGCATTGAACTGCAGTTAGCTCCCAAAAGAGGCAAGTAAGAAAAAAAAAATCATTTTTGAATTTAGCATGCCTGATAATATTCTTGTTGAATTCCCATATGGGTTTCTGCGTCTTCTTTTGTTTTGATGATTTTATTGTAAATGTCTTTTAAAAAACTGCTTTTTTATGCAATTGTTGATTGGTTCAATAATCAATATTGGAGAAATTCAGGCTTAGACCCATAGCTCAGTTGGTTTGACACATTGCAAAACAACTTTGAGGTCTTGGGTTCAAGTCCAACTTACCCATTAATAATAAAAAAAAGAGAATAATGCTGAAGTGACCTCAGGCTGGAAACTCATATCGCACTTCTTGACGTGAAAGTGTATGGGAACCATAGATGCTTTTCATCAAGTTACAGGTGAAAAAGCATCTATGGTTCCTATCTACTTTCATCTCAAGAAGTGTGATACGAGGTTCCAGCTTGAGGTCACTCTAGCATGACTCTAAAGAAAATATTGGAGAAATTCAAGTCTTTTAGTAACTAAGCCACCAATTTTTTAACACTGTTGATCTCTTGTAGTATAAAAGATATAAATGAAAGATGGAAAGAAATATATGGATGAACTTTAGTGTTGTTCAGTTGGTCCCATGTAGAGCATAAGCAGTCCTATTTCGCCAGTCCACTCTTCCTTGGCCTAAGACCATCTCTACTTAAACCAAAAAAAAAAAATTCTTTTTTTTTTTATTATAAACTGGGGGAAATTTTAGGGTGCCAATCAATGGGTATTGGAAATAGACCAAAAAAATCATATTTTTTGGATAATCAACCATCTGACTAATTATATCTGTTAGATGATTGTATGAAAGTTCGATGTATCTTTTATTAAACATACAAACTCTGTAGTTACTGAGTGTGTTGCTTGCTTGTGCATCAGAATATTATTTTCTCACCAAGAGTAAGTCTATAATTCTATTTCATTATATTGGGTCGCGCTGAAGTTTTAATTCTCTTGTTTTTCATAGAGCCCTTCGATTGTCATCCCATTATAAGATCTTCCATGTCAGGCGGGTTGAGTTTAATCTCTCCATGTCTTATAAACCTCAGCTTAAGTACTAAGACTAGGGCTTCAGTCGGCAGACGCAGAGTGTTCACATCGAGATCTTTGCCTGGATATCTTAGCATCCGAGCTGTACAAGAGAATGAGGGGCCTCGGAGGCTGGTTGACGTAATTCGGTTCTTGCCTGAGCTCTCGAGGAACTACTTCAAAAGTCCTTCAAGGAGGGCACTATTTGGAGGGATCTCCCTATTGGGTGGGTTTTATGTGGCACAGACCATCTCTTTATCATTCGGAGCTTTAGGAGTGAACGATGTGATTGCTGCAGTCGTGTGTGTTCTACTCACAGAGTATGTGACTAGATTTTATTACAGCCGCCCCAAGGTAACCTTCCCACTTGCTTTACTCAACAATTTTAAGATGGGGTTCACCTATGGCCTCTTCATAGACGCTTTCAAGCTTGCAAGTTGAGTTTGAAAAAAAAATGGCTACTCAAGAGCACCAATTTGTTCCTATCTTCTATTGTGATGTTCTAAGAAGAAACACACTTATCCATTGCAATCCTTTCCTAATTGCCTTGTACATAGAATCAATCAATGTTACATTCGCTTTCGTTCTTGCTAGTATATAACTCGTTTTGTACATAGTTATGCAAATGGTCTCAAATATGCCAAATAAAGTTTATTGATTGACCTCATGGAGAGATTCTTACTATTTTCTGTGTAGTGTAGGCAATTTGCAGAAAACAGAATTAAGTTACAAAAAGAAAAACTCTCTCTACAAATAATGATTTCCTCTGTTACCCGCCACTGCCATCCATTTCCCACATCAAGATTTAGTACTGTAATCGGTTTGATAGAATGTGATTTTCTGTTTATGAGTTTCTGCATTGTTCTCTGCACCTTGTTTTTAGTTCAATGACAATATATTCTTCTATTTGAAGCTGTATCGATTTTATCTATAATGAACAAAGTAGAATTAGCATTCCAAAAAGGACAGAATCAGCCCATAATTACGAATTAAATTCGGCAATTTATTTATCCCAACTTATTTGTGAAGTTTGAAGAGTACCTTTTTTTTTATTGTGTTTAATATTATGCTTAATATAAAAGCACAGTTTTATCATATAAAATGTTTGTAATCTTCTTTAACCCATGAAAGTGTACATTTTTTTATATTTTCATAGTTATATATATATTTTTTACATTTTAAAATTTCTCGATTTTTCCTTGACTTTGCCGTCATTTACTAGTTTTTTCGTGAAAGTTTCCCTTATTGAATTGTTCCTGAATCTCGACTTTGTCATTATCGTCCCAACCTTGTTATACGGTGGAGAGAGGCTAAGATGGTGAAATATTTGGATCGTTGTCGATAAGCCATTTTTGATGGGTTTGCTGGTCTGATCATTGGTTGAACATCTTATTAGGTGTGTGGGTCTGATGAGCGAATTGATCGGCCGGCCGGGCATTTCGGACCACGTGTTTTTCAGTCAGGTCCAAGAGTAGAGGTCCATCTTGGGCTGTAAAGCCCAATTTGGCGGTACAAAGCCAATTTATGGTTTTAATGTTTTATGACATTATCAATGATTATTGATGATGTTTCTTTTTGTAATTTTACAATTTTGATGTTTACCATTCTCTTGTCCGATTTTGAGTTAACTCATTGGAATCGGTTTGCCAACTCTTAGGGGTATCTTGATAATTTTAATTTGGGAATCGATGTCCTAGAGAACGTGAAGCGCACGCAAGCTTGCAAGTCTCCCAAGTCCTAAGTCCTAACTCCTAACTTCAGTTGAAGAATCTTCAAACACAATCAAGAGGGCATTCGTTGGACGTTGATTGTGTTTAACGACACCAATAAAAGTCATCCACCCTTGTCAATTAGGGCTGTCAAATGGATTGGATCAGGTTGATACTGCACCAATCCGATAAGAATCGAATTGGACCTAAAATCAATCTGTTAAGAATTGGACCTTTTCGGATTGGGTTTGGAAGAGATCAAATCCAATTTGATATGCAATATATAGATAAATTTCATACATTTAAACAAAATGTTTAATATAATTTGATATGCAATATATGGTTGATTCAGAACCAATCCGATAGATTATAAAATCGGATCCTTAATGGAACCCAAATCCTTAAACCAGCTCCAAACATATTGGGTCGGAAGAAATCGATTTTTGGGTCTGATCAGATACATTGACAACCCAAACATTCATGACTCAGCATGTTGTATAAAAATTTCAGTCTAATTGAATGATCAAAATCATGGTTCAAAATTTCACATTATCTCAACAAAATATATATATATATATATATATATATATATATATATATATATATATATATATATATATAGGGTCAGGTTCAAACAACCACCATTTCAACACACGTATAGACAACGTGTTTTGTCTTATATGAACAAAAATGTTTGGAATGGGCTGATTTTTTGTGAGGATGATCTCTGTGGTGAGGAGATCATCCTTGCCAAAAATCTGTTCATTATGAAACTTCTAGACCATCTAATTTTTGTTGAAAAATTATATACCGTCCAATTTTTGTAAATCAATTTTGATGGGGTTACAAGTTTTGGAATGGGACGATTTTTTGCCAGGATGATCCCCTCATCACAGAGATCATCCTCACAAAAAATCAGCCCATTCCAAACATTTTTGCCCATATAAGACAAACACGTTGTCTATATGTGTCGCAATGTGTGTTGCAGGAACCCGACCCATATATATATGGTCCCGTTCAGCAACAAACATTTTGGCAAAACATTTTTCAAACACATGGGTTAGAGGTTTTGGAATGGGCTGATTTTTGGTGACGACGATCTCTACGGTGAGGAGATCATCCTCACCAAAAATCAGCCCATTCCAAAACTTCTAGCCCCATGTTTACAAGTTGAAAAATCGTGAACCGTCCATCTTTTGTAAACCATTTTTGATGGGGTTAGAGGTTTTGGAATGAGCTGATTTTTGGTGAGGATGATCTCTATGATGAGGAGATCATCGTCACCAAAAATCAGCCCATTCCAAAACCTCTAACCCATGTTTTGAAAAATGTTTTGCCAAAATGTTTGTTGCTGAACATTTCCCATATATATATATGGGTCCGGTTCCATGAACTCATATCTACAACGTGTTTTGTCCTAGTGGCTAAAAGTTTCGGATTGAGTTGATTTTTTGTGAGGATGATCTTTATGATGAGGAGATCATCCTCACCAAAAATCAGCTCCATCCAAAACTTTTAACCTCATCAAAATTGATTTACAAAAAATTGAAGGTCGACAATTCTTCAACTCATAAATATGGGGATAGAAATTTTAGAATCATCTGATTTTTGATAAGGATGATCTCCTCATCATAAAGATTATCCTCACCAAAAATCAGTTCAATCCAAAACTTTTAACCCACATAAGACAAAACACGTTATAGATATATGAGTAGATATGTGTGTACACGGATCCTGATCCTATATGTATATATAGTGTCACGACCTAGTTGATGACCAAAACTCGACATTAACGAATGTCTCTAGTCTATCTCTTAATTCATTTTCCATGAATCCCATAACAAGATTTTAAACCATAATCACTTCATCTTAGGGTTTAAAATGGGTTCTGTTATACGAAATTTGAGTGATTTGAATTTAGCAGGTTTGGTTCTTTTAAGTATATTCGAATTAAAATATGGGTTGGATATGGGTTGATGTCCTTTGATTAGAGTCAAATCTGGACCGGATACAAATCCATCCCTATAACCGTCTATATTCGAATGATGTATTGTTTTGTATGTTGTATTTTTATATTTTTCATTAACCAACAAGTGTTGGGGGTAGAAAATCAATGCTTCTCTTAAAAGGGGGAGAGGTCTTAAGTTCAAGTCACATTTTGACAATACATTTAACAAATTTACTTGAAATAACCTTGAATGATTTAAAATTATCCAATCTGAATCAATTAATTCAATCAGATCGGATCAGGATATAGGTTTAATGAAAGTTAAAAAAGAAGTTTGGATATGGTTTTAACTAGTTGGTCTAAAAATGTGATAATCGAACCCAACTCGTTTTAAGCCCTACTTCATCTAGCTTACAAATTTCTTCTTGTGCTCTTCAACCTTCCAAGTGAACATAAAAATGTGATAATCGAATTGCAGTTACTGCAAAGCTGATTTATTCTTTTTAGGATTGAATGCAAGTACATGGTTTAATCCAATGATCCAAATAAAAATTCAATATATCTCCAATCAATCTTACAGCAAGCTGTAGGGCTATGTCGGCTCATCGTGGACTGGGTTTGTAAAACTTCATATTAGGGCCCATTTATTTATCAGGCTGGATAGGCCCGATTCTCTTTTAGGTTGGGTTAGAAGAAAATGTATTAGTGGACCCCTAAGTAGGCCTGATACTTGTGAATTGGGCTGGCCTGTGACGTATGGAATTTTTATTTAGCTCGGCACATTGACAGCCCAACAAACTTCATTGCAGGCTGTAAATTAAACTGGTAAGGACCATAGATGCAACATGCATGCATATCCGTATGTATCCACTTTTTAAAGGATATCCATATCCGACCCATACCCAAATTTTAAGCAGATATCTAATGGATCTTCGGATCAGATCATATGATGCATATCCAAACAACTTGTATCTGATGGGTAGGGTAAGTGGATATTATCCGACCCATTGCCAACCCTACAAACATTCATGGTAATTTGGCAGGATAAGTTTGCCACGTGGAAAAATAGAGATGCAGTGTTGTTACCCAACTCCAGGCGTACAGAATACACGCTCACATCCATGATCAAATTAGAACTACCTTCTTTGGTGGCACTCAGCAATAAAATGTCTACATTTTAATAAGAACGGCCGCACAAAAAGAACAAAATCAAACATGCAAAGGTGGGACGCACACTAGATGTGTCTCACAAAGATCCCCAACCATTCATTTATGTGGAATCAAGTACCACCCATGGAGCAAAGAATGCTTGTAATTTGGTACCACGTGTGGGTGACACATGGGCCATTTTAACATCCTAAGTGGCCAACATCCCTAATCCAAATTTCCTGGGCCCACTTGCTTTGACTTTGTTTCCACTCAACATTTCAAAGTCAAATAATTGACATTTTGTCAGCTTAATGTGTGGTGATGGAAATAGTTAATATTGGGAAATATGGAGAATTGTGTTACTCTTCTTTGTTTTCTATTTAATTATTCACACAACAGGATCCATAATACTTGGAACTTGTTTGTGTGAGGGTTGTGTGCTGTCCTAATCATGGATAAGATGAGAGGCTAGAAATGTTGAATTTAATTCCTGTTCACAATGAAAGGCTACCAACTAAAGAATCTTGAACCAATTGGGGGCCATTTGGTTTGGATTTTAGAATCTGATGTTACGTTTGGCTTGGATTATAAAAGTAATCTTCTCACGATCAAAGTAAGAAAAAATCGGCTAAAATTAGAAAAATGTATGACCTATTTCTTAGGTTTTTTTGAAATTTTATTCTTGCATTTCTTGTTCTAAAGTGTGTTTTTTCAGATTGGGTGAATAAGATTTTGTGTCCCAACTTTAGAAACGAGATCAAGGAAAGAAGATTATGATTTTAAATCCCAAAATGTAACTAAAGGAGATTCTAGAATCAAGAGATCAATATCCATAATGTAAAATCAGAATTAAATAATCTGACCTGAATACCTTGACAATATTCAAATCCACTCCAATCCAAATGAATTCCCATAATTGATGCCAAATCGGAATCATAATCAATTATTCCAATCCTTGGTCTATGTATTTCAGCTTGAAAACATATCCATCTAAAAAGCCAAATCATTTGAATGTTAATCCGTTTGCATTTGAAAATGCTTTTTATGAATTTCAATTATCATTTGGCAAATATTTGAGAAGCACTTCATGCTTTCATAAGAAGTTGAAAAAGACTAGAAGCGAGAAGCAACTTAAATTTGATTCTTGCTTTTTGGGATTTATGAGAATCTGATGAAAATGTGACTACTTAATCATTCCACGTCCAATAAGTATGTTGACGAGCAAATCATTAGGAGAAATCCAACAAATGAATAATTTGTACGATGAAACTCCCATTAAGTATCAACTCGGGATCTAGTGAACAAAATGGCGACGAACCCAACTTTTGCATAAGTACATATGCATAAATCGCGGTGTCTTGTTGACAGATGTCTAGTGTTGGGGGGGGGGGGGGGGCATGAAGCTTTTTAAGTTGACGTGTCGACATTTTTTGAGTGATATGAACAACATGCAATGTGCTACAACTAACAAAAATTGAATCATAAATAGACATTACACGGAGACAAAAACACACAATTTTAATTATAAAAAAACTCATTTACTCTGCCGTAATCATTATTGACTTAATCGTCTAAGTGAATTGAAGAGTACTTAAAAGTCAATGAAAGAAACAAGAACTATCATTAACAAAAGGTAAAAAAAAGATTCTAGACAACATAATTACTCACCAATAATTCTTGGCATTATATTGTTCCCCAAAAGAAGTTATTTACCAAAAACACCACTCCCTGAACATATTTTTAAAAGTGTATTTCCACCACTTTCATTTATGTGAATATTCTTGAAAGAGTCGTGATTTTCTCATGCTCTCTCTGACATATGCTCCTTGACGTGGTATGGGCTAGAATCATATATTTTTCCTTGAGATACACAACTGCACATCCCCCATAAATATACGCTTACATATCCCGAGAAAAAATTCATGATTTTAGCTCATGCCACGTCATGGAGTGTATGTCAAAGGGGAGGGGGGGGGGGATTCAGAAAATCATTATTCTTCTTGAAAATAAAGACATGCAACAAATTCAAACATGGCCAATATATTTTGATTATTATTATTATTTTGAGCCAAAGAAGTCGAGTTCTTATGAATATTTTGTAATACGACTGATGCGGGAGGATACTCTCATACTCGAAAGAAAGAAATCTTTGGAAAATCTTCCGAATTAGCAGTCCTATGAAGCATCTCTAGGAAATATATATATATATAGATTTCCTCAAACCTCGTTTGAGATTGAAAAGTCCTTTTGGAATTTTATATTTTTGAAAGGTAAATAGTAATTACACCCGAGTAGCTCAGCTCAGACCAAGGATTACCGCTGCAACCAAACACCCCCTAATCAATCTGCTGACCTCATCGTATGAACTTTTAACATCATAAATAAACCAAAAAATATTTTATTTTTAATATTAAAATGAAAAGTTCGTTTTTCCGACAAACTCACATGGGAAACTCTTGACCACCATATTTTCCGGTGGTCCCATAACCAACATCACCCGAAATATACGTACGCGTATAGCCAAGTATAAACTGCTTCACAGCTGTTCTTTGCTAAAGCATCCCTATTAACATTTTCAATTTTTTTTGGTAAAATTATTCAATCAGTTAATACTATTATGGAGACACGTGGCTAACTTTAATAAAGTATGAAACGCACTTGACTTTGATTCAAACATAATAGTCCACGTATTCATGACATGTTGGACTACAACTTGAGCGGGTTGAAAGGTAGACCTGACTCAACTCAAGTGGCAGAGTCCTCAACCCGAGCAAATTTGAGTTAATAACTCAAACTTTCTTCCTAATAAGTCTAATTTTATTTTGATGAACAAATAAATTTTATATCGTAAAAAAGAAATATAGTATCATATGCGTGTAGATCATTAACACCTCGTAATAGATCTCGACAACATCCTTAAGCCAAACAAACATTATCCGTAAAAAATAAAATCATCAATAAATAATTTTTTTTTTCTTTCTTACAACAAATATATATAAAGAACATAATAAAAAATACATAATTAAGATAATATGTATATATATATGGGTAGCGTTCAATGACTAACTTTTTGGCAAAACATTTTTCAAAACATGAGTTAAAAGTTTTGGAATGGGCTGATTTTTGGTGAGGATGATCTGTACGGTGAGGAGATCATTCTCACCAAAAATCAGCCCATTCCAAAACTTCTAACCCATGTTTACAAGTTGAAAAATCATGGACCGTCCATTTTTGTAAACTATTTTGATGGGGTTAGAAGTTTTGGAATTGGCTGATTTTTGGTGATGATGATCTCCTCACCGTAGAGATCATCCTCTCCAAAAATCAGCCCGTTCCAAAACTTCTAACTCATGTTTTGAAAAATGTTTTGCCAAAAAGTTAGCCATTGAACGGGACCCTATATATATATATAACCATGAGTTTGGGTTGAGTTGGGTTGTTGAGCCCTCAACTCAAATTAAAGTCGATTGAGTTATTCTAATTCAAGTTCAACTCATATCCTACATAACTTGACCCAAGCTCACCCACTTCAATCGAGCTGAGCTCGAGCTAGCCCACCAAAGCTGCAACCGTAATAGTATGACGGTAACCAGCCATGGTTCTAAACTTGGAGCATACCATGGACCTAAGTAGAAATGTGAACTATTATTTTAAAATTCGGATCAAAACTATGGTCCAATCGGGTTGGAGTGGATTTGTATTAATGTATGTGTGAGTTTTGCATTTTATAAAATTAAATACTGATAATTTAGAAGAAAAAAAAATAAGTACAAATATTTTAGTGTTATTTTATTATTAAATATAAATCAGTTCAACCAAATGGAGTCTAATCCAACCAATTTGAGAAATTTTTGTCCAATCATTCGTTGATTTTTTAAAAGTTACCATAATTATTTTTCCCTCCTTCCTAAAGTTTTAGATTAGACTAGTTTAACATCTATGAAGCTTTTTTCTTGGAACCCAACAATGGATCACATACCATAGGAAGATGGATTGATATGTGTTGTGTGGCACATTGCTTCGATGTAATTATATGATAATTGTTTCCTCAATCCAAGTAAAAATATATTTGGAATTTTAATTTAGTCTCTTGGTAATTAAAGTTTATAATAAGAAAACGGTCTAATCCAACTTCTAAAGATGACCAATTAATCTTACATTTGACTTCTTAGGTTTATCAAGTGATGGGTCAACAATGGATCACATACTATAGGAAGATGGATTGATTTATGTCATTTTGGCACATTACTTCGATGTAATTATATGATAATTGTTTCGTCAATCCAAGTACAAAATGTATTTAAATTTTTTTACTAGATTCTTGGTAATTAAATTTTTTAATAAGAAAATGGTCTAATCAACTTATAGAAATTACCAGTTAATTTACATTTGACTTCTTAGGTTTACCAAGTGATGGGTCAACAATGGATCACATACTATAGGAAGATGGATTGATTTATGTCATTTGGCACATTACTTCGATGTAATTATATGATAATTGTTTCGTCAATCCAAGTAAAAAATATATTTAAATTTTTTTACTAATTTCTTGGTAATTAAATTTTTTAATAAGAAAAGGGTCTACTCAACTTCTAGAAATTACCAGTTAATTTACATTTGACTTCTTAGGTTTACCAAGTGATGGGTCAACAATGGATCACATACTAATGGAAGATGGATGTCATTTGACACATTCGATGTAATTATATGATAATTATTTCGTCAATCCAAGTAAAAATATATTTAGAATTTTTTACTAGTCTCTTGGTAATTACAGTTTATAATAAAAAAACGGTCTAATCTAACTTCTATAAATTACCAATTAATCTTACTTTTGACTTCTTAGGTTTACCAAATGATGGTTCAAAATCCAGCAAATTCATCCAATCTAGTGTGTTTGGGTGGCCACCTCGACCATCTTTTTTTAATGAAATTATCTTGATCTTTGCTTATATAAAAATAAAAAAAATCATATCGCCTAGTAAAAGCTGCACTAATCCTTAGAAAGTTAAGATTGATCTCTAAGAAATTTATATTTTTTCCTCCTATCTCAACCGCGAGTTTGATAAAAATCCTCAACACTGGGTTGAGGCTAGTGTTTTCCATATGTGAAGGAGTTCAAACTCATGTAAGATACTCTTGCTTCCCATTCTTGTGAGAATAAACTTAATAATTTTTTAAGATTAAAAGAATCTTAGATAAATGGAGAAGTTCTACATTACTTTTTCGTAAAAACCCAAAAAAAAAAAAAAAAAAAAAATTGCACGTGAAATAAAATTAATGAATACATCATGATATTATAGGGGTTAATAAGGAAAAAAGTTTAGACAAGAAATAACGAAATTGTATAACCAATTTATCTTTATAAAGAGAAGGTTAATTATCAAGAATATCTTCCAATCTAGATGAAAAATGGGGGTTTCGAGAGATGATGATAAATTTGTGAATAATTTTTATTGAGTTATTAAGGAAAAAGGGTTTTCATTGAATTCATAAATATCAATAGAGTAGTTAGTGGTGAGACATTGGAGTTTCCAACTATAATAGATTTGAAAGAAGGATTCTTGCACTAGTTATGATTGAATTAAATTTAATGGCGGATTCTTTGATGTATAATATTTATAAGTAAAACAGGTGTAATCTGAAAGAGAGTAATTTAAAATAGATCTATGAAGGTCTACATTATAAACTAAGGGTTTTAATATAAATAAAGCACCGATGGAATATATGCACTGCATCTTTAATCATGGCACTTCTATGATAAACTATATATGGACATGCTTATATTATTATGAGATCTACATTTATTGATCAGTTTTTTTTATTATGGCTTGTCGATCAAATTAATAATAATAAAATCAAATATACTTTTTTCATAGACTTTAATGTCGAGTTATCAAGAAATATATTCACAAATTGAACGAAATGAAAATAATAGGTTGAGAAAGATGAGTAGTAAATTTTAAAATGAAAAAAACACTCGCCTCGACCAACGGTTGAGATACAGAGAGATTAGGGTTGCAACTTGGGTGGGTTGGGGATCAACCCAAACTTGACAAACACCAACTCGTGCCCATACTCAACCCAACCTTGGAATTCAAATGCTTAACCCAAACCTAACCCAAGTCGGGTTGTATAAACATAAGTGGTACGTCAAAGAACTTAAAATTTATAATTATTTGTCCTAAAATTGTGTTTCAAAATTTACATATATAAAATTATGGGAAAATTTAAAAAAGACTAAGAAAATGATGTTTAACTAAAGTTACCAGTTTAATTCACTTGGTCGTAATTTCCAACAAGACAAGCATTTGCATTGTATGACAATGTAAAATTTCATAAACAAAAGCATTAATAACAATGTAATTGTTTATTTTATTAAAATAATCATACGTTAGTTTGATATATATAGAGAAACAAAAATATACATATTAAATCAATGCCAAAAACTAAGATATAATAAATATTTATAAATTATAGTCGTATTAAGTTTGGGTTCGGACAAATCGGGTTACCTGATTCCTATGCCCAAATCCAACTCGATTTGAGTTACACATTTTATTCTGTTGCCTGTACCAGAGACCAAACCCAAGATAACCATGCTTAGATTTGACCCAAAGTCGGTTCAACCCATCGGGTTCAGGTTTGACCCAACCCCAAATTGCGGCCCTAGTAGAGATTCCCAAGAAAAATGTATCTCTAAGAAATTGTACAAATTCCTAATAAGTCAATATTAATCTTTAAGAGCATCTCCAATGGAGATGTTAAAATCTACAACTTAAAGATGTCATGTAGGTATTTTTATGAGATCTTAGTCTATTTTTAACAAGTGAAGTAACTTAACATGTCCAAAAACTCCAACATACACACTAGTTCACACATGTTAGCCACCATTTGGTAACTGTTGGTTTTTAATTTTAAACTAATTAAATAATCATTATTGACTATTGTTTTTAAAACTAACACATTAGCAAGTTGACGTGGTTAGCCAAACTGCTAGCCACAATTAACACACACATTAGCATCTAACACCCCTTAACAAGTCTACTAACTTGTTTGTTGGAGCAAATTTGCTGGTTAAATTTTATTTTTTGACGTTAACACGTACACTAACTTATTCATTGCAAATGCTTTAAGAATTTTGTGTTTTTACTCTTATCTCGACTATTTGTTGGAGAGTATGTCGAGAATCTAGAAGTCCAAATAAAAAAATGTGTACATCTAAAAATATTTAGATAATAAATACACATAAGTTATTTAAGATGATCTATAAAGACAAGCAAGGAAAATGGACAAAAAAACACATATCATTCAAGAATAAACATTTTAGTACAAATTAAGAATTTTATAAGGATAAGGTAAAGGTCGAAAGTGATGTTCATAAAAATAACAAGAAAAATATAATAAATAATGGACATATTTTATATGTAGAGAAATGGAAATACAATCACATTTATATGCTTTCCAGTCATGTATTTAGTGCTCTAGTCGACCTTATTCTATCAGATATCTCTTGGTCTGATAGAGTTGATTGGCTCCAACCGAAGATCACGAGAACCCATATAACATCTGTTGGGTCTTGGGATCACGCGGAGCTCCAACGGACTTAAAAATTCTTCTGCTTTGGTTCCCTCCAGGTCTCTCTTTCTCTCTCTCTTAGCATTTTGAATGTGGGTTTATAGTTTGTCTTTTGTTTCTGTTTTTGAATTTGTGTCGCATCTGTAAAATCTGGATCGGGTTCGTTGTTTTCTTGGTGAGGTTAATTAGGGTTTATTAGTTCATGAATGATGGAGTTTTTGTTCTTTTAACGAAGATCTAGGGTGTTTACAGTGATCTCCTTCGATTTTGGGGAAGTTGGATTTTTTTTTTTTTTTTTTTTTATAAATTTAATTTCACGAGAACCTATGTCCTGGTGTATCCTCATTTTCGGGAAATCCTTAGTTTTCGAGCAAAATCGGCGATCCAAACATGTCTTTTGTAAAAAATGAGCAAAACCCAAGATTTATGGAAAGTTTTCTATAATAGGGTTCTTTTTTATTTTTAATTTTTGTTCTAATTTCACCAAACAGAAAAGATTTTGGGATTTTTCAAACTGGAATTTTTGACGACGATCCAAACATGTCTTTAGTAAAAGAGCAAAACCCAGGATTTGTAGAAAATTTTCTGAAATTGGGTTGTTTTTAGCTTTTATTTTTTGTTTTAGTTTCACCAAAAAAGAAATGATTTTGCGATTTTCAAGCTGAGATTTTGAACTAATTTGTTTGAATTTCAGCACCAGATGGGGCAGCAAGGCAGCAATGGCTGAAGGAACTCTCAACTCTATTAGGGTTTTGATCTTCTGTAAATTGGTGTTTTCAAAATACGTTTGAATTCCTCATCAAAAACATTATTTGTCAAATTTCAAATACTATTTGTGAGAAGCTTGTTTCAGAATTTGACTTGGCAATTTAGCTTCCCCATTTGGCCTCAAAGTTTGGAATTTGACTCAGTCTATCACATGATCTCCGTTTTGACTTGGGAATCAAGCATTCACATTTGCCCGAGAAAGGTATAATCTAACAAGAAAAGAAACAGCCCAATTCAAATTTCTTAACTACAGAAGTGAAGATCTTGGTTAGTATTTCCTTATAGAGAGTTCGAGAGTTTGGGTATGGCTGTTGCCCAGAGCAACAGCATCAGCACTTCATGGTTGACACATCCCTGTAACTGTTACAGAGTAGCGAGTCTTATAGACACTATTTTGAATTCGGAACAAATTGCTACTTTAGAAGATCGGTACCATTTAGGAGAGCAATTGGGCTGGGGACAGTTTGGTGTTATCCGAACGTGCTTGGATAAGTTGACTGGAGAGATTTTGGCTTGCAAGTCCATCGCGAAGGAGAGATTGGTCACACAAGATGATCTCCGTAGTGTTAAGCTCGAGATTGAAATAATGACAAGGTTATCTGGGCACCCAAATGTTGTGGATCTCAAGGCAGTTTACGAGGATGAAGATTACGTGCATCTGGTGATGGAGCTTTGTGCCGGTGGAGAGCTTTTTCATCGGTTGGAGAAGCATGGGAGGTTCTCAGAGTCCGAGGCCCGTGTTCTTTTTAGGCATCTCATGTTGGTGGTGATGTATTGTCATGACAAAGGTGTTGTTCATAGAGATTTGAAGCCAGAGAACATTCTCTTGGCCACAAAAGCATCCTCTTCACCCATTAAATTGGCGGATTTCGGTCTTGCCACCTATATCAAACCAGGTAAGCTCTTGTGTTTCTTTTTAATTGTCCTTTTTGTTAAGTAAACAAGTGCAATCTAACCAAGAAACAAATTGGGGTAAAAAAAATGCAAATCACATAGAGAACTCAAAGATTTTACGCGGTTCCCTCAAGATTGAGGTACATCCACGAATCAACCCCATTCCACTATGAAAAGAAACTCACAGTTACAGATTACACCCTTTCACCAAAAAAAAAAAAAACAAAAAAAAACAGAGAAATATATACCCCATGAAAGCATAACTAGGATTTTACATAATACTAGTGAAATTATGAAAGTAACCCCAGCAAGTTCAGCTCCAAGCTTGACTGGCATCTCCACTACGTTCAATGATGAAGAGTGCTCGTAGCTGACAAGTGCCATTAGGCTCCATAAACAATAACACTTTTCATTTTCAATTTTGATCCTGTTTGGCTGTAAATTGTAAGCATTTTTGGGCTTTGATTTAGCAGGGCAGAGTCTATCTGGGACTGTTGGGAGTCCATTTTATATAGCTCCTGAGGTATTGGCTGGGGGCTACAACCAAGCAGCCGATGTATGGAGTGCTGGAGTTATCCTTTACATTCTTCTCAGTGGGATGCCACCTTTTTGGGGTAAGACTAAGTCGAAGATCTTTGATGCTGTTAGGGCTGCCAATTTGCGGTTTCCATCCGACCCTTGGGATCGTATATCTGCATCTGCCAAAGACTTGATCACTGGAATGCTCTGTACTGATCCTGCTCTACGGCTCACTGCTTCGCAGGTTCTAGGTATGTTCTTGGTCTAACTGTCTGTTAATCTGAAATAATAATAATAATCGTAAATTATGTAACTTTGGATTTGAGAGGATTGTATTGTGATCAAGGAAGGATAGAGGAAAGGTTCTTTTCTATTTTTCCATTTTTATAGTTTTATTATTTGAAGGACATCTTTGTTTTTTCATTTCTTCTATTAAATCTATCTGTTTTACAATATTTGTTGATGTTGCTTTACAATCATGGGGTGTAGTTTAATTTTATGATTTTTTCAGTTTTAGTTTTTAGATTGGGCTCAAAACTGAAGTTTCAGCTTTTGATGCTAATGAGCAAAGGATCGCTTTCTGATGCCCCTCTAACCCTGCTAAGTCAAAATTAAAGCACTAGATTCAGAAAAATACATGAGCAGAAATATTGGTACTCTGCTGCGTTTTTTTTCCCATTTCTTTTTATTACTGTAAGTAGTACGAATTCTTCATACTTGCTGTGGTGTGATTATTCATTCTTTTTAAGCTGCAAATGTGGTGTTTCAAGGGCTAAAACTCTGTTTTATGTGTGTGAACAACAACATAGCAACTAGAGTCTTTGCCATATCAAAAGTAGTTTTGTACGACATGGGCAAGTCACTTGCATGACCTATATTGCGATTTGGGATTCCTGGAATTCGTGCCAAATGTCACACTGATCTTAAGTCAATTTTTTAGATTGATTTGAGAATCCCATTTGATTGATCTTCTTTGAGTTTTCTCCATAATATTGCCATCTTTCCCTTTGCAGACCACTCTTGGATGAAGGATCGTGTGCAACTGGCAGACAAATCACATGAAGGTGAAAACCTAAGTTGTGGACACCTAGACATAGGTCATGGGTCTTTTTCCACCCAATTTATGTCCAGAGATCGAGATATCAGCTTTGGTTCCGAGTCCGCTGCCCCTATTGATGCCCAACCAAGGCATTCACCTACATTCACTTGCAAATCATCATTTTCTTCTTTCTTGGTTGATGCTGCCACACCGTGTTTGGTATCCGGAGGCTTTTCATTCCGTAGTTGCGGATCAAACAGCCCGGAATTCTCCTCGCCTGTTCCTACAATGCCAAGTTTTGCATTTTTTGGCCCAAGTTCCCCAGTCAAGCAAGGGAACAATCCTTTGAGTTTTACTGTTGACGTGACAGCTGTTAATACAATTCGGAGAGGTATTCATATTTCTTCTTCTTCCCCTATTTATGTTTCTTGCTTGGAAACTTTTGATGTAGACCTTATTATACTGTTGGACTGTGCAGAGGCCAGCCTTGGGAAGCTCTTCATGCAACCTGATTGTTCAGTTTGTTTCGCTAGTGAGGTGGGAGAAACTGAACATAAGTTGATAGAGAGTCGAAGGGGTGGGGGAACAACCGGGTCTAGAGCCTTGGGCATTCGCAGCAAAAGGAATCGTACAATTGGTCTTGGGGAATTTGAGCAGCTCGATCTCATGGTTACAGAGTCGGTTATTCGGTGGGCATCATGCACGCATCTCCCGAGCACTCCGTCTCTTAGATCCTCCCTCGTTTGTTGAAATGTGCTTTGATCGAGGCAGAAGGATGAAGAGAGGCTCCTGCACTTGAGATTGTGATCTAATATAACATATGCAAATGTAACTGAATCTGAGGGGCAGAACTCTGGTGCCCAATACCTGTTTCAATTAGGCTTGATTGTGTTGGTTCGACGAGTGATGATGCTTTTCTGATTAAAATAGTTACCACTCGTTTTAGCGAGTCATTCTGACTGCTGATGTGCCATTGTGTGTACTGATGTGCATGAAACTTAGTTACAAGTTTCAAACTTTTCAAGTCATGTTGAGAAATTTCTTCAATGTTTTTTCCTCCACGAAAGCTGACTTATGGTTAAATTTCGTCATGAAGAATTTTCTTCTTACGACATACTAGGAAATTGCATAGGTTTTATGTTTGGTGGTTGACTTTCCTGTCATAATCTTCTTCCCTTATTCCGGGTTTGAGACAGACACAATGAAGGCCGAAGAAATTCTCAAATCAAATCACTTGAAATCTCTCATCAATAATGTTTGAAACAAATGTCTGACAATATGTAAAATTGTCCCACTCCAACTCTTTCCCCAACATGGTTTTAAAATTGGATGTTAAATTAATTAATCTACATTGTAATAAAAAATAACGATTGGGATCTGGTGAATCATGAAAAAATGCAAAATCTCATATAGGAATCCAACAATCAGATTTATTTTAATGATTTGTGATTTATTTTGAGATACATGATGAATTATGATCATTAAAATGCTTTTGGGGACATTTGACGTGTTCGAATTGAATCAATTAGCAACTTTTTTAACTCTTGAAGCTTTCGTCTTGTTAAGCTAAAACTCCTACCCAGTCAAGGAAAAGAGAGCTTCTGTCACACTATTCTTTTACTAAGAGCACTCCAAGATCTATGCTCCTAAATTATTCTCAAGAGTTGCCATTGACACCCCAACTTTTACTTATTATTCTAATTAAAAATAAGTAAAAGTGATTAGAGTGCCAATATAAGCTCTCTCATTATTTATTTATTTATTTTTGTTAGATTTCTATTTTTGGGGTTAGGATTTTATATGAACCTAACCATAATTGTTAACAATTATTGGGTGAGTGTAAAATACTTTTGTAATGTTGAGATTATAATTTGAGCTTGACCTTTGTAATGTTTAAAGACTGTGTTTTAATCTTTAATAATGGGGGATGATAAATAATTTAAGAAATTGGGGGGTGTCAAAAGTAAAAGTTGGAA
Source organism: Akebia trifoliata (assembly GCF_017979445.1). NCBI lineage: Eukaryota > Viridiplantae > Streptophyta > Magnoliopsida > Ranunculales > Lardizabalaceae > Akebia > Akebia trifoliata. Next base: position 32,706,964 of record NC_141386.1, read on the forward strand.
TGCCAATATCACATGAATGATGAGTTAGGGTGCTCCTAGTAAAAGTTGGTGTGGCAATAGAATGTCTCAAGGCCTAATACGGAGTCGCCACTCTTCAAATCGAAAGCTGTGTTGGAGCTCAGCAATGGAGAACAACGAAGAAGCCAAGCTCGAACGATTCCTACAATGGTTACAGGTCCAGTATTCTTATCAAAATCCCTAATTTTCTATCGAAAGTTTACTTTTTTCCCCGAATCTATTAAAACTGTCGAATTAGAATCCAGGCTAACAGAGTCGAGTTTCGTGGTTGCGAGATCAAACACTGTGGTCCCAACAAAGGGTTCGGTATTTTCTACTCTAACAGTGATGGAGATAGTAACGGTAGCTTTCGATCATCTTTCGTTTCCACACATTTCACGTAAATTAGTTCTGATTTTACTTTTCAAGTTTGAATTTTTCAGGAATTTTACTAGTTGTTCCGCTAGATTTAGCTATAACTCCAATGAGAGTACTACAAGATCCTTCTTTAGGACCTAAATGTAGAGCAATGTTTGAAGAAGGAGAAGTAGATGATCGGTTCTTGATGAATTTATTCCTAACTGTGGAGCGTCTTCGTAAAAATTCATCGTGGAAGCCGTAAGTTTGCATTTTGAATTATTTATTTAATGTATTTATATTTTTCGGATGCTCTTACCATGATTTATTCGTAAGTAAGCCGATGCGAAGAATAGTAATGCAATAACCTCATTATGTTATTGTTATAGAATGCAACCCCATATAACAACCAATCATTTTCTTTATAATAATTGCCGTTATAACGACGATATATTAGTTCATATTTTAAAAATTGCAAATTTCTATGTCAAAGTATAAAAATTAAAGGCCATTTCACTTCAATTTCGTTTTACCCATTTTGGGAATGGATATTTTTTTATTGTTATGTGATAATGAATAGTGGGTTCCGCATTATAACGTTATGATGTTATTAATATAATATCATCAGCTCACCATTATTCTGTTATGACGTGTCCTTTTAAGCCTTAGAACTTACTAACTGAGGAACTATCACAGGTACCTTGATATGCTTCCAACCAACTTTGGAAATCCACTTTGGTTTACCGATGATGAGCTCATGGAGCTAAAGGGGACAACGTTATATCGAGCTACTGAATTGCAGGTGAACACTCGGGTGTTTTTTATTTAGTTAGCTTAGTTTTGGAATTTTAGCTTTATACAGCTTATTTGATTAGAAACTTATTTCTATTACAGAAGAAAACGTTGCACTCTCTGTATGAGGATAAGGTGAAGGATTTGGTTATGGAACTTCTTCATGGGGAAATTGAAAGGTCGGTGAAGTTGGTAATCTCATCTTAATTTTGTATGCCAGAGAATAAAGTAGTATTATTGGATATGAATAACCATGATTATATCGATTGGTAGATTTCATGATCTCATCTTAATTTTGTTACTCGAATTGGGTGATTGTGGTCTAAAGGACATGAAAATTAATGTTTGTTTTCACTTTTACTAATAAAAAAGTGCTTCCTGTTCTTCTTCTTATGGTGCATCAAGTACATTAGAGTTGACTGTCTCTTCAAATGAGATGATCCCTGGACTTAGTGTCACTTTCTAGTACCCCTTTGAGCTGATTGGGTCAATAAATTTTTAGTAGAGGTCATGACAAGAGATTGTCATTTATTTTTTGACGAAAAATTGCATCAATGATTTATTTTGACCTATATTGGGAAATCTCTCATTAAAATGATAGCCTATAATTTTTTGTGAAGTAGGGGGAATGCTTTTGAACTATAAATGGTGTGCTCTCACTGTTACTGTACCCCTTCTAGAGTACAGTTGTAGCCCAGTGGTCATAGGTTGACTTCTCCTTGTTCATTTGATGAAATTAAAATTTATCTCATCATGTTGTTCACTGCACAATTTCATAATGATGAAGTCTTTCTCACTTTTCTTGCTTTTCCACTGTAGACAATGAGCTAAAATAAACTTGTTTTATGCCAAAAAAAAGTTAGTTTGAAGAATTTTGGAGCTATGATTTTTATTTTTGATTGTCATTCCTATTCCTTTTTAAGATCCTCTTAATTGGATACTAATGATTTTGTTTGCTTCTTTTAACAGCGAGGTGCGTTTCGAAGATTTCCTCTGGTGTGTATCTTCTCAAAGAGTTCTTTGATATGAACTTTACATTTCATGTGCCAATCATTTCTGTGATATGTTTTTCAAAGTTTGGAGACACATAGTCCGAGCATTAAGTATCATTTATGCCTTATCTGAATTATTGGGTAGCAGCATGAATCCTTTTTTCTTTGAAAGATATTATGCAACATAATCCTTGCTTCCCAGCCTTTAGCTTGTCTTATGCGACATACCTGTCACATTTGCTTCATTCATATGTTTGTGCTAATATATTTGATTGCTACATCTTGCAATGCCGTATGGTAGGGCAAACTCCATATTTTGGACCCGTGCTTTGAACATACCTTTTCCACATTCCTGCGTGTTCCCGCAAATGCTAGAAGAGCTAGATAATTGCTCTCTGTCCCTTGACAAGGATTTTGGCACTCCCGCTTCTCAAGTTCCCAGTGAAGTGTTGAGTCCTGGGAAGGATGAAGAAGGTGTGGTTATCATTCTTCTCATTGGTTGTCCATCTCACCATTATCTAATTTTGATATAGTTTACTTTATCATAAAAAAATTGAAAGATATGAATCGGGTTTTCGACAACTAATTTGGTGGTCAAGTGAGACTGAAAAACGTTCTTGTCATTTCAGGCTCCAATGGTAGTGAGGTTGAAAATAAAGTTACTGAAGCAACTTCTTCTACTCCACAAGGAGAATCCATCTGGGTCGAGGGTCTTGTCCCTGGCATTGATTTCTGCAACCATGGTACATTGCTAATCTCTACCATTCTTATATATATTGTTCCTAGCTTTCTTATATGGTTAGTGAGCATGATGTTCAAGATGCAGAACTCGTTCCATGTCCTTCAAAACTCAGAATACATTAGTGTTATGAATATATCAACACCTCTTCTGTAGGGAAAACAGGTAGAAGAGACATGGGGAATGATTGCCACGAAACCCTGAGAGTACCAATAAATGTATGTTTTTGGCTTCTTGTTTCAGATTTAAAGGCTGCAGCAACATGGGAAGTTGATAGTTCAGGACTGACAACTGGAGTTCCCGCTTCCATGTATCTCCTATCTGGTATTAAATTTCCACTAAATATCCTTGTAATATCCAATTTTTCAAAAGGGAATTGATTTTTCTATAGAACTTTTTCCCTCTTCTGGAGAAATCTTGTCATTCTGTGGTCTGGGATGAAGTAAAATGGGAGCTACATTGCAGAATTTCTTTGCAAGAGGTAAAAATTCAATGGAGAAATCAATCCCCTTTTCTAAATTTCAAATATGTTTTGGTTATATTCAACATATGTAGAAAACTCATACACGGGATTTCACATTGAGGTTCTCTGCAATGTGAAAATCTCACATTGAATATCCAGAGACTTACAATCAATGTCAACTTTCAAGTTCATTTTTCTTTTTAAAATTTTTATTTTTATCATCGGCATGTATTGATTCAGGCTTTTTGTTGGAATTAGTCTATGATCTGTTTGTTCATACTTCGCCATTTTTTTGTTTGCATGATAATCTACTCTTGAATGGAGAAATTTAATTTTGAACTCCCTCATCTACCAAAGACTGCGTAGTCCTAAATATTTTATGCTTTCCAAGATGTTACCTGTGTGGTCACCTATTGACTTATTTATATATTTATTTATTTTTAAATAAACATTAGTGGTTGTAACATTTATATAGATGTTAATTCCTAAAACTTTTATGAGTAGTTTTTTTTTTGTTTTCAATTTAATTTGTTATTTTTTTTTTCCACAGTAACACAACTCTTATCAAGTTCAATATTAATTGTTGCTTTTGTTCAAGTATCTATATTACCTAACTAACCACTAGTCATTCATTTTGTACCCATTGTAAAGCTGAACAGAGTCCCTTCCAAATTGACAAAGAGATATCCATTAGTTATGGCAACAAAGGAAATGAGGTACTTTCTGCTGTCAAGTAAGAGTCCATTCCATGTGTGTCTGGGCGTATCGTTTTTTATTAAATAAATAATGTATGGAAATTATGTCAAAAGGATGCTAGAGGGCTGTTTCAAAAGTACAATGATTTTGTGAGCCCTCCTTGACCAACAAATTGGCATCTTCATTGGAACTTCTAAGTGTATGCCCATTCAAAAGATCAAGTAAAACACAAGAACAAATAATAAAATCCTCAGTCTGTGAAAGAGTGGGACTAGTATTCTTAATTTCTTATACCAAAAAATTTAATTAATGTTGGTAGAGGCATGTTCTTGATGCATCACAACAGATTGGGAGCATACCCTGAAATTGTTGAAACATTAAATCAATGTTGGTAGGGGCACGTTCTTGATGCATCACATCTGGTCGGGAGTGGGACTGCTGGTAGGAAGGTTTCCATCAATCCATAATGATGTTTGATATCAGAAATTTTATGTGATGGAAAGTGGAACATCGACAGGGTAAGGAGCTATTTGGGGGGAAATAGCAAATGAAGTTGCTCAAAAAATGATTTCCATGGGAATGGTTGAGTGGTGTGGAAACCGGTAGAAAATGGTGATTTCTCTTCAAAATCAGCTCGGGAATCAATTTCGTTCCCAAGCTTTGACCACACAAAATGGGGGGTTTCTAGAACAGTATGATTGCATTGAAAATTAAACTATTTGACTGGAAAATCCCCCACAAAGCATGTTGAGTGGATGAGGTAAGAAGAAGAAGATTGGTTCAATTGGTGTCTAGATATGTTTTCTTCAAGAGGAAGAACAGACTTTTGAACATCGGAATTTTGATGTCTGTTTAACAACGTGCTAATTACCCCTGGACGATGTAGATCATTGGTTAATGTTGTCAAATGAAGTCTTAAAGAATGTAAGATGGACGGTCAAGCATGTTTATAGAGAAGGAAATTATGTGGCAGATGCGTTGGCAAGAATGACTGCAAAGAAGTCCGATAAAATTTATTCATCAATAGAAAAGCTTCCCCTAATAGTTAGAAGGCAATGTTTGGGTGATTCTATGGATGTCCCAAATTTCAGATTGTAATTTTCCGTAGTGGGTATGTCCCCCCAAAAACACATGTAAATAATTTTATGATGAAATCCCGCTTCCTTGCTTAGCATAAAAATGTATTCATTCTTGAAGAAAGGATGCTCTTTTTTTCAATTTTTTTTAGTTTGTGTTATTTTACATTGTGTTAAAACATTGTACCTTCAACGTTCTCTTATTTTAGTCCTTTTTTTCTTAAATGAATATGTGCACGTCATCTATAATGAGGTTTTATTTATAGATGGTTCATTTCTCCAAAGTGTCCTTTTTCAACAATTACAAATCAAATAACTGTGCAATGCATTCCTTAGTCAAGCTTCTACATTCATTTCCTCGTTTGTTGCAGGAATTACTATATCTTTATGGATTTGTCATTGATAATAATCCAGACGACTATCTTATGGTAATGCCCTTGAATGACGTTTCTTATGTTTAGTAGTTACTCTTAATATTTGTCTTTCTTTGACCTTTTAAATCATGTTTGGTTGTGAGAAGAATATCCTAAATTGAGCACCTCCTTGTCGTAGTTATTAAGATGAAATTGCCCATCAGTGGATCTGACTGAAAAACACAGGTCCATTATCCCATCGAAGCTTTTCAGAGAGTTCCTTTTGTTGATTCCAAGGCGCAGCTTCTTGAAATACAGGTCATCCATCTCACCATATTGTTAAGTGGATTTAGGTTTTCATATGTTTTCAAGTTAACATAGCTAAAATTATGTATTGGTGCATCCATACTAATTTCTTCTCAGACATAATTATTTATAAATTTTCTTCCTTGATAGACCTGATTGGTGTTTGCAGAAGGGTGAGATGAGATGTCTTTTACCTAGAAGATTACTAGATCATGGATTTTTTTCAACGGGCCTCCAACAAAATGAAGACAATTGTAAGTTCTCAAATGGTCGGTTGTGTGATTATAGTTGGAGTGGTCAGCGCAAGATGCCTCCATATTTGGACAAACTAGTTTTCCCTGAGGATTTCTTAACTGCCTTACGGACCATAGCCATGAAAGAGGAGGAGCTGCTTAATGTTTCATCATTGCTAGAAGAGGTGCATTTCCTCAAAATAGTTTCTATTTGAATAGTTGGGATTTTTGCTAAAAAGTTGGAAAATTTTATTTTTATTTTACACACACACACACACACACACACACACACACACACACACACACACACACACACAAACATGAATATGTGTTTCCTCGTCTTTAACTCCATCAATTATACTGGTCAAGTAGTTAATTATTAGAGATAGTGGATCTTAATGGGGGGCCACACATACAAGTATATGTTTCTTCATACTTACCATTTACATGGCTAGTTTTTCAAAGACAATTAGAGTTTTGTCACCACTGTCAGGAGAACTGTTTTAGAAAGTCTCAGATATACCATTTTCTGTGAAGTAGTTATAGAAGTTCTGTCTGCCTTTGGAGGGAGTTTTGATCCTTTTCCCGATCATGCTATTTGTTCTGTGCTGCTCATGTTCTTTTATGTGCAGTCCTTGATCCTCATTTCTTTAATTTTCTATCTTTTAAGCTTGTTGAATCTGGAGAGGGGAGGCAACCATCTGATACAGAAGTTCGTGCAGCAATATGGGAGGCTTGTGGGGATTCTGGTGCTTTGCAATTGCTTTTTGATCTTCTTCAAACGAAGTAATCTCTGGCAGCATCCCATATTATTTCCTGTTAATTCTATAGGAGAGCTTCTATTGCCACACCAACTTTTGCTAACACCACCCGTATATGTGTGCTACTTCTTTCATGATTTATGTATGAATTGGGGTGACGTTAGCAAAAGGGCGTGTGGCAGTAGAATCTCTCTTCTTTAAATAACTTCCTTTAGTACTCATTTTCTTTCCCTTTGATCTTTGTTTATTCCAATTTCAATGGTAGATAGACCAAAAAGTTCAGATAGGTTATAATCTTGTACTAACTCATCTCCCGTTCAAACTAAGTAGGAAGTAAAAAGGTATTTAAAAGGAACTCAATTTGACAATTGTTGGGCTCATGTGGTCAGAAGGCCACTATTTGGTGGAGTTAATAGAACTACTTGTAAGTCTCAGAAGGAATTATTGGCATAAACATGTTCTCTACTAGTTTCATTTGTGTGTCAGATGGTGACAACCCACTTATTTTACATTTATAAACCTTAGTGAGAAGTAATTCAGAGAGGAACTAAAACTTACAATATATCACATTACTTGTAATTTTCTTTAGTTTTAGTTTCTTAAATTAAAATCATGACTTTATAAGCATAAATCAGTCTCCACCTACAGTCACTCACAGAAGTTTCAATTTCAGGATGATGGAGCTCGAAGAGGGTTCTGGAACAGAAGCTTTTGACACTGAGCTTCTTGAAAAGGCTCATGTTACGGAGCTCCTCGAAGGGTATGTGAGAATTCTTCAGTCTTTGATTTTCCCTTCAAAAGGACTATTGTTGCTAGATTCATTGAATTGATCATCCAAGTGAAACAATCCATTAGGGAATTGTGGATTCTGTTGACTTTTCTGAGTTTTGAATCAAATCATCTGTGGTTTTGAAAATCTTATCCAAATCTACACAGACTCTTCCGACATTTAAGATAATTTGCAAGTTCTAATTCTTTTTTAGAAACCCGTTGAAGGTTTCATGAGTCATCTATGATATTTTATTATTTTTTATTGATATATTTGAAAAACATCATCTAAATCTTATCTCAATTATGTGTAATGTAACTATTATCTAGACCTTCACATACATATATTTTCAGATTCATACAAATATTTGAATCTACATCTGTGATGCATGTATCATCATGATACTTCTCAAATGTAACACATATTTGAGAAAATCAGAAAAATTTAAAATATAAATACTTGGCCAAGCCATTAATGGAAAGTAGAAAACAATGTGAATTTGTTGATATTCCATAGGAAATACTTTGCCGATGATGAATGTTCTGTGATGGCTCTAGGTGCTTATGCATTGTCATTGTCCAACTTATAATAAATGTTATTTGATTTCAAATTCATGCATCTTTGTTTTTTTTCTGATAAGCTCATAATTTTTGACAAATTGACGCAGTGGTAACGAAGGTATGGGTGCAGAAAAGTTCATGAGCAGAAACCGGTTGTCAAGTATAATTTATCGACGAGGGCAAAAACAACTCACTCGCCTATTCCTGAAGGAAGCAGAGACTGCTCTGCAACTATCCTTGAGTGAAGAGAGCTGAGTATTAGTGTATCATTTATGTATCGCCGAGTGTAAATTGCTTTCATGATTAGTTGATTTTCTATGTAACATAGGATAATTACCTTCTTTTATGGATCTGAAAACTGTTACATCTTTTGGAGTTTTGTTTTATATTTAAAACTTCTGCAACAATAATCAGTGTTGAATGATTCCTTGATCATGATTTTTTATTATTATAAATATTTTGTAAAGCACGTACTAAACTAGATCCAATTGAGGTGGGAACGAGCGAAATTGGGGAATTTTATTCAAACAACAAAAGAACAAAACTTGTCCTATATTGAAACAAAAACAATGAACTGATTCATACAAAACTTGTTCAATATTGAAACTAAAACAATGAAGAACTAATTATGAATTGGATTTTGGATTTGGCCTTAAAAATTTGGTGTTTGAAAGTTTACAGACTTGATCTTCTTTGGAGGCTTTGTAGAGGTTTTTCTTTTCTTAGGGCCTGAACTTGAATTACTGACGTGATTTTTCTTTTCGAAGACATGTGATGATTTTGATCTTCTGTGGAAGTTTTTTCTCCTCTTTGGACTTGATCTTGATTGGCTTAGTAGAGTTTCACTTTTAGAGGACTGGAAGGCTTGATCTCTGTGGAGGCTTTGTAAAGGTTTTTCTTTACTTCATGCTTAAGCTAATCGATCGAGATAAGAGTCTTTTCTTCTAGAAAATTGGTTCTCTAGAAACACTCTAATCCTGTAAGATTAAGGATGAAGAACTCATCATTTTCTCCACTCACATTTGCAAGGAACTCCATTATGTACTCGTTGATATCGTGTTCTTAGCCTCGACCAGCCATGTTCTTTTGATGTAATCATAGGTCCCGCATTGAATTGAATGTATAAATTGATCCCGAGGAATAGAAATTCAAACAATCAATATAAGAAAAAAGAGTCGTGCTTGAGTGACCTCAAAATTGTACCTCATATCGCACATCTTAACATGAAAGTGTGTAGGAACCATAGATACGCGTCAAAGAGCATCTGTGGTTCCTATGCACTTTCACGTCAAGATGTGCGATGTGAAGTACAATCTTGAGGTCACTTCAGCATTAGTCAAGAAAAAATAAAAATCATCTCCATCATAGCCGTATCTCAAAAGTTTGAGGTTGATCTCGATGGATTAGCTTAAGCAGAAAGTAAAGAAAAACCTTTACAAAGCCTCCACAGAGATCAATCCTTCAAGCCCTTCTTTAAAAGTGAAATTATACCAAGTCAATCAAGCTCAAGTCCAAAGAGGAGGAAAAACTTCCAGAGAAGATCAAAATCATCACAAGTCTTCCATAAGAAAAACCATGTTAATAATTCTAGTCCAGGCCCTAAGAAAAGTAAAACCTCTACAAACCCTCCAAAGAAGATCAAGAACATTTTAGGATAAAGAGAGTGTATCCACGTTATAGCTATCATCAAATATCTAGATTTCTCATGAATCTGCCCAATCGTTGATTTTAAGAACTAGAGTGTTCTATTCAGTCACAAAATTCCCTGCATATTATGAAAAATTCATAAAGATTAATTGAATAATCGATGATCTATATCGACTAATCACGAAATAAGTTTACACTTTTACTCTTCACCCCTCAAAAATTATTTTCTTCAACATTTCTCAAGAACAAGATAGGATTTTTAGGGATGTTGAACATGATAGGTTTGGATAGGAAACCAGAAACGACATTTGAATATTTCTCAAACTTTTGTTGATTTTTATACGAAATTTTCACAAATTAACCGAATTGAAGCCTCGCAGAATGATTATTGAATCCAAATGCAGATATATTTCATACTGTAGCAAACATAAATGATTGTCAAAAAGGAGGTAACTAGCAAAACAGTAGCCAAATGCAGATCAATAGCCTCCGAGGACGTAAATCAGAAAATGGTGAACTTCTTAAATATCTTTGTTGTGTTTTCTTCTTTATTTTTCATTATTAGGTGTTTATTATTTGTTGTCAATTTTTGCAACAACGTATAAGATGTTGATTCTTGAAAGACGAGGTGACAAACTTAGAAACATTCAGATGAAATGACGGGTGTAGGGGTATCAATGGGTCGGTTCCACATATACCCAAAACCGAACTCTAAATAAAATCTTGATTCTGATTCCTATTGATTTCGGTTTCAGGTATGAGATCCTTGGAACAATAACAGATCCAACATATACCCGACACTATTCGGGTACTCACTAAGATGCATTATGTATTTTTGAATAAGAAAAATAAAATAAAAATGAACATCTAATAAAATAGACAATTATATATTTATAAGATGTAACAATTTATCTTGTAATTCTTCAATAGAAAGTTAAGATCAACAATAAATGCTTCAAGTAAATCAAACTTTTGAAACTAAAATCATAGAAAATTATAGTATGAACCATTAATTTGTTGTTGAAATTGTAAAAATATGAAAAATGAATAAGAGTAGATGTAGAGAAAAGGTTAAAAAATAAAGACTTCACATTTTCTTCGTATTTTGATTTTACTTCAACTATATTTACTTTAAAACTTGTCTTTGTAAGCATTTAATTAGATTACAAATTTTATTATAATATCATAAATTTACTATTTTAGGAGGCCCGATAACTACCTAGAACCAGACCCAAAAATGATTGAGTCCATATTGATAGACCCAAAACCTACTAATCGGTTTTAGGTACATCGGGCAATTGGGTACTGGTTGACTCCCTTAGATGAGAGATCGATTAGAAAACCTTCTAATCAATTTGATGACCCTAAATACCTCATTTTATACAAATTTTTTGAAGTTTATGATGGGGTGGGTATGGATGTCTGCGTTTAAAGGACTGAAGCCCCCTCCCCCGTTTCAAAACTAGTTATTATCAAACTCTTTAATCATGTGATATATTATATTTAGTCTATTCAATCATATCTCCAATCCATCATTTTCAATCTAATCTTTACCCTTTGTGAAAAAACTCTAGATATTTCTATCCCAAATTCTCATTATTCTTTTACTTTCTAAAAAATTATGTTGATTTTTTATTCCCAAAATCAGTCATCTTAAATCAAGTAATAAATGTCATCACGAGATGGAGATTTCCAACAATAACTTATCATGACAAAAGGGAGACCCAAAATTTATTATAATATAATTTTACTTATATTAAAAAAATAATAAAAAACAAATATAGAAGAAGATGGAGAAAATAAATATAAATATATTTTCAATAACAAAAGACTTGGCTTTGGACAAGGTAGAATGAAGGAATAAAATTTATTTAGCCAACTACAATCTTTGGGATAAGGTTTTGTTGTTGTTGTTGATTCATTGTGCCACATCGGACTTGACACTAGAAACGAAACATCCTCATCGGAAGTGGAGCACTAGGGCCAATATTGCTTTTATAATAAGCGAGTCTCGTCAATGGTGATAGAAAGTATCTAGTTCTTTATAGCTTGATGTGCACGAAGTCCCAACTCAGTTTCTTTCTCTCATTTACCCTCTTCTCTGCCTGCTCATATTCAATCTCATATGTTAGAGGTTAGTAGGATTGAAAAACAACATTAGCAATTTTTAATTTTATTTCAAATTTAACTCATGTCGTAAGCCTTGAAAGCTCTCACACCCTCTAGGAGTGTCATTGGGTACCCATTTGACCTGAATCAGAATCCTAAACCTTGATTTGGATTCTTTTTTATTGGAGCCAATAAGAATCGGGTCTCTTGGAAATCGAATTAAGAATCAAAACTTACGGAGATTTGAAATCTTTTAAGGAGTTAATTCTGACAATTTTGATCATGATTCCATTAATTTGATAATCGAAATCAATAGGAACAAGAATCGATAAAAGTTGATGGCTGTGGTTCTAATTCTAGTTAATCCTTTAGGAACCGAACCAGAATTGACCCATTGCCACCTCTAGATCACTAAGATAGGTCACCAAAGCCGATTTGAAGAAATCAAATAAATGTATATCAAATATAATAAATATGTGAAAATATTTTTGTTATTTGAAAAACAGGAACATTAAACATCACACATATAACTTGGCTGAGTTTCTAATTTTTATCAGCAATTAGCTTAAACAAGTTTGGTAATGAGTCTACGCAAATTCATTGTCCCAAAATTCTCCCAATTTTTTCAAAATTTTGTAAAATTTTCTGAATAAGAAATTAGCAAATCCACAACAAAATGAAAACAATTTTACTCTTTCCCCTCAAAATTTCATTTTCTTCCACATTACAATTTGAAAAAGGTTTTTCGTGAGGTTGAAGATGATGGGTTTTGCTAAGAAATCCAAAAGCATCATTTCTATATTTTTCAAAAATTTTCAATTCTTCTGCAAAGATTTTTCAAATTTATCTGAATTAGTCGAATTAAATCTTCCACGAATAATTAGAGTACATGAACTTTGTTCCTATGCTCAAATTCAATCCATTAATTTGAGAATCGAAATTGATATCAACCAGAATTGATAAAAATTAACAGTTGTACCAAACCAGAATTGACACATTGACACCCCTGTACCACTACGATAGGTCATCATGACGATTTCAAGAACTCAAATCAATATTTATTAAATCTAAGAAATACATCAAAATATTTTTATTATTTAAAAAAAAGGAACATTAAACATCACACATATAACTCAATTGAATTTTTAATCTATATCAACAATAGGTTTAAACAAGTTTGGTTACTTAGTCTACTCAAATTCATAATCCCAAATTTCTCTGAATTTTGGAAATGTTTCTGATTAATGGTTGAATATGAAAACAATTTTACTCTTTCCCCTCAAAATTTTAATTTTTTTTCACATTAAAATCTTGAAAACGATTTTAAACTTTAAAGAGGTTGAAGACGGTGGGTTTTGGTAAGAAATCCGAAAACATCATTTATATATTTTTCAAGGTTTTCTCGATTTTTTTTTACATTTTTTTAATTTTTCTTTTGGAATTTACGTGAATTAGTCAAATTGAATCCCTACTGACTAATTACAGAATTTGAACTTAGTTACTATACTAAAATTCATTCAAAATGAGTCGAGTTGATGAGTTTAGAACTTTAGAAACCTGGATTTTACCTGTAGTGCTTTCATTGATTTCCATTGGGAGATGGTGTTATAGGAAAAATCATCCCAACAAAGTAAATAAATATGATTAAATGGTCAATATTGTAATTTCAACAACCACAAACTAATTTTTTTTTACTGCTCATGGTCATGGACTTTAGGTAGGGCTTAAAGCCCTTGGATTCAATTAGTTAAAACTGCATTCGAACCATTTAGCTTTCACTAAACCCAGATCTGGATCTGACCCAACCAAATTACTTAATTCGGGTAAGTCGGGTTAGATAATTTCGGATCTTTCAACCTTTTTTTTTTTTCTTCTATATTTCTTTTGTAATTGATATACTATTATATTTTACCATTATAATTCATATATATATTTTTTAATAAGAATTCATATTAGTAGAAGGAAGGTTTATTGAAAAAATATAAAAATATAATTTTCAAAGCAATATATCATTCAAATATAGGGATGGATTTGTATTTGACCTAGATCCAATTGATAAAGATCTAACTTAGGTCAAGGGACATCAACCCATATTAGACCCATTTTTTAAATCGGATATATTCCAAGGAATCAAATCCATTCATGCCCTAATTTCAGGATCTGAACTGAAAGTCCTAAGAAATCCCCAAAAAGTCAAAAATTACTTTTCACCAAGATACACTAAAATTGGATTTAGGATGTGTTTGATTTCATGGAAAAATGATTAGGATGGAAAAAATTGAATTCATTGTTTGATATTTTTTTTAAAAAATAACAAGGAAAAAAAAAAGAGAAGAAAAAGAAGATGAGGAATAAGAGGGAAGGGAAGGGAGGACATGTTGGCGGTGGCGGCATTGAAGGTGAGGGAAGAAAAAGAAGGAGAGAGAGAGAGAGAGAGGAAAAAGAAGCTGACTGACGACAAAAATGCTGACGGTGACGATAATGGTGAGGTTGAGGTTGAGTGTGATGGTGGATATGGTAGTGGTGGTGATGGAGAAGAAGAATAGATAAATTAGAATTATAACTTGGGGATGGAAAACAGAGGTGGATTTTATTTTCCCACTTATATCGGTAGGAAAGTCTAATACAACTTTTTTTTTTTTGTTTTTGAATTTTTGGATGTGGGTGAAAAATAATTTTCTATGAAAAATGCAATTAAACACATGAAAACTGTCATTTTCCATACTATTTTTCATGTGCAATCAAACATACCCTTAAAATTAAGTAATACGGACAAATTTGTAATTCACTTAAATTTACTATTTACCCAAGCAAAATAGATTTAGGATGTATGTTTGGGATATTTACGAAAAAGTGATATACTTTTGATGAATTTACGATTCAGGCTCAATGTTCATTTTAATTACCAAAATGTGAACGATAACAAATTGGATGGTTTTTAAAGTGACAATTTCGTAGGTTTAAAGTGACTAATTGGACTTAATCATATAGAACCTGTGAAATAGGAACTTTAAAACCACCTGTTCTGATTTTTTTTATAACCAAAATGTGATCATTCATATTTTGGTAATTAAAATGAACAGTTAGCAGGAATTGTAAATAACTCATTTTCAGCTCACGAAATGGTAACTCAACCTATATGTTTTCCCATTAGAAGACCTAATCCAACCCTTGTTGGGTAAGATTCTTGCTGATCCAATCCTTATCAGATTGGTCCTTGGTCAAACCTGATCTCATCCTGACTAAATCCTAATCTAAATCAATCTTTTAAATTAATATTCAAATCTAATTCTTAATGATACGGTGTAGCACATCACACCTTATTACATTGCATCCTACATAATACTCTAATGAGTTGTGCTGGGGTGACAAAAATGGAGATGCAAAGATGACAAAATGATGTGGTGTCATGCACATTACCGTAGATGCTTTTCTGCGAGATACGAGTAATAAGCATCTACAGTTATACAGTTATGTGCATACCACCACATCATTTTTGTCACCTTTGTGTCATTCCAGCATTTTCCTACTCTAATAACAGGTAAGGTGTGCCTTGCATGCAAGTTGCAGACTCAATTACTCTTTATAATTTCATAAAACCAATTTAAAACAAGTAACTAAGACCAATCAAACAAAGTTCATAGAACTTACCAGGCTCCATGAGGCAATGCATGTTCTTGCACCAAAATCAACATAGATTTTGGGCTCTCTTCAGACCACAAAACAACCATAACCTACCACCAAAAAAAATTGTGGTTTATTTACAACCCTTATTTATGCTAAAAACAATAATTCTTTTCCTCTCTAAAATTGGTTCAGGGCAGGCAAATCAATGTGGCTCCAACTATTTATACCCTGTTTGGTAACTCTGTGATCTTGTCCTAAAACTGGTTTTACTTTTACTTTTCCGAATGGATTGGGATCCTTAGATTCATGAAATAGAAATCATAAGGAAACACGAAATCCTGATTGCGTAGACTCAAAATCCAACTATGGAAATTTATGTTAGGGATATGCATTGGATTTTGTATTCCTCAGTAAGTATTTCATGATCCTATAAATCTCGAACCAAAGGGCTAGTGAGATTTCAAAGACCATGCCTCAGGAAGCGGAGGCCTTGAGTTCGAATCACCCCCTAGGGTCCACCCTCAGGGATTTATCCCACAAATTACCAAATGTTTGTGTGTGTGTTGGGGCTTATCAAAATCTAATTTGGATTAAAAAAAAAAAAAAAAAAAAACTGAAGGAAAAAAGGAAAAAAAAAAGCTCAGGCAGAATTGATCCTTTTTTTTTTTCTTATTTTTCCTCTTCTTGCATCTCCATTTCTCTTTTATTAAAAAAAATAAAGTATTGATTTAGGAATAAATTATGTCAAGCATGAGATTAAAAAAATCCAATATAAAGAAGAAAAATTCAATTAAATGAAATACTACCTGTTGATCATGGTTGCAAATAAGTTGGGATCGGACCATTGACCTTAAGTTTCGAGTGGAGGTCATGAAATTGAGCTCCACCATAATCGTCAAAGCCTTATTACAACGATTTAGGGAGCTCATCTCAATGAAGATTATCTAATTGAGCTATCGACCATTAAAAAAAAAAAAAACGTTGGATGAAAATACTAAATGGGCTTGTGATCTATTTATGTAACCTTTTTACCCTCTTTTATGTAACGTTCATGCATTTTCCGTTGTACCGACCATTAATACCTTGAACCTAGCCATAATGGCAAATAAAGCTTTTTGCCTGCAAAACCAGGCTGGTGACTGAGTGGTGGAAGACTCTAGATTCGACCTATACACGTTGGCGAATCCTAGTGACTGTTTTGGCGGAGTTTACAACGAAGTGGAATATGGATCATTGTCAGCCCTAGGAAAATCGTAGGCACATATCAATAGTACATGTAAATTTTTTCATTAAGCTCTAGTTACTAGCTGTTTGGGTTGTCAATTACCTAGGTTTTCCCCATTTTGGTGACCTAACAAAATCAAAGGCACATGATGTTGCCTACCAAGCATAATTTATTGCATTTTGTGTATGAGATAAAACAAAATTATGTTTATATATCTATATAATAAAACACAACTTTAGGTCCTAGTGAGCTACAATTTTATTGCGGATAAATGTCCTCTCCGGCTAGAGTTACATTTTTTCTTCATCCCTTTCAATTTTATTGTCTTTCTTCTTCTCACCCCCCCTTTTCTCCTAAATTTCACTTTCCAAGCATAGTGGAATTTTGAATTTCCACAAAGGAAAAAAAAATGGGATGAAAAACTTAAAAAAAATTGGGGGCCTTGTTTAAGCAGAGGTGAAAAACATTTTGCATATACCTCTCCACGTTTTGATGAATATTTGAGATATCCTCCCCCACCCACCTCATTTTCAAAACTAGTTATTATCAAACTCTTCAACCATAACAAATATATTGCTTCTCCTCTCCAGTTAAAAAAAAAATGGTTCTCGTCTCCAACAATAAGCTCAACGTGGTAACATCGTCCTTTGTAACGATCAAGGTTGGTTAGTCCATTGGTCCACACAGTTGTCCATGTATCTGTAGAAGATTCGGCAGCTACTGCGGAAGGAAAGATTTCTTCTCTGACCTAAACCAACTATTCGAAAAGTGCCTATGCCTTCCCGAAAGAAAGAAATTGATAAATTTTAGTTTATTCAATCTTATCTCCAATCCATCATTTTCAATCTAATCTTGATCCTCTGTCAAAAACCCTAGATTTCTATCCCAAATTTTCGTAAGTTTTTTAACATTCTCAAAGATTATGTTGATTTTTTCTCCCCAAAATCCCCCAAAATCAGTCATCTTAAATCAAGTAAAAAATGTCATCACAAGATGGAGATTCCAACAATAACTTATTACGACAAGAGGAAGACCCAAAATTTATTATAATATAATTTTACTTATATTAAAAAAAAAAAAGAACATAGACAAAGATAGATAAAGCAAATATTAAATTCATTGTCAATAACAAAAGACTTGGCTTTTGGACAAGGTAGAATGGAGGAATCAGATTTATTTAGCCAACCAAAAATCTTTGGGATAAGGCTTTGTCGATAGATTTGTTTGCCTTAATCATGCAAATCAGCTGTGCTCATGTGCTTGGAGTTCCAAAACTTTCCTCTTCTGCTATGAAATCAGTGAATTAAATATCCTTGTCGACGCTTTGGTAGGGAAATTAAGTGCAATCTACAGATGGGCAAAACTAGATCTTGAAGTTCCTATGCCTTAAAAGACAGCTTGCAAGTACCAAGACCCATTAGGAAACAATCTCATTCCTTCGAAGCTGGAAAAGAAAAAGAACACGATTTACGAGATGCAGTAGCCTCTACTAGCATTAATGGGATTCCTCCTAAATTATATCAAGAAGCCAAAGCACCTGTGATCCAAGTGACATCCTTTAGCCATCTCATTGGTAAACCATTACACTCCTCGGGTGTGAAGCAAAAAGAGCATGGGTCCCTTGATGCTATAACCTCCAACACCAATGCTTGGATTCCTGAAATTGAGTCACCTATGGTTCAAATACCTTCATTGAACGAACAGAAAGCAAAGGGACTCGTAACACCAAATATGTTCAATTCAACTCATAGCGTAAGAGATATCGCTTCATTATCAAAGGAGAAACCACCTGAAGTTGTGTTGGCTTCAAAAGATAGGTCTTCACTTGAAAAAGAAGAAAAAGATCATAGCTCTAAGGTCAGGATAGAAAGGTGCCAGTTTCGCATTCAATTGTGTCAAGCACTCCATTATGCCCCCTCTCTCAAGAAGATAGGTCATACAACGAGATCCCACAAGTAACTTCTACTAGAAAAAACTTTTTGTGGTGATCGACCAAGTCTATATATCACCAGCAGATGGTAATATTATACTTGTGAGTGATGACGAGGTTGAGGAGCCATTTAAACCTTCTGCAAATTACTCTGAAATTTCTGGAAGCTGGAAAATAAAAATGATTAGATGAGTCCATGTAATTATCAGAAGGATCAAATCTTGGCACACGGTAGTGTACACGGCTGACGTGGCAAGGGCACAGAACCACACATCTTTCCTGTGTACCCGATGAAAACGATCTATGGCTCTGTGCCTTTTCCACGTCAGCTGCGTACCAGGACCGTTTCTAAAATGTTGGGGAATCCAAATGATCACAGAGATTGATTCTAACGGTTAGATCAAGGGTTAAGATGAGATTTTTAAGCAAAAAAGGATCTAACGAATTTGAGCAAAAGAGGGCATGCGCACTAAGGGTTTTCAACGGGTTGGTCCCAAACACAATGGATGCAGTCCATGTGCCCTGGGCCCCCATGTGCACGCGAGGCCTAGTTTCTTTTTGTCTTATACTGAAGCAAGTAAGAAAGTAAGAATATTTATAAGTTGAGCACAAGTTTTATATTTACTTGATGTGGGACTAAATATTTAGAGAGTTATCTCAACAATACTCAAGAGAAAGAAAAAAAAGAAAATCTTTGACTTCTCAACTATCACAAATAAGGAAAATTTTCTTTTAATTAAGATTTCATCTAAAATAGAAAAACCCTACACCAACCTCACTCAAGAGAAAATAAGGTCTTGAGTTCAAATCTTTCCCCCAACAAAATCCAATAAATAATATTAACTATGAATCCTACAACAATTGCATCTCTAGAAAACCTGTTGTGAAACATTTCTTTTGAAAATGTCTAGATGAAGGCATTCTAAAAATTAACAAGGATGGTTTGTTATTTTCTAATAAAGGAGGGCTAGGGCTAATCGCTAGAAACTTCCATGGAGATTTTGTATTTTCAGGTTGGGTGAGTACATACGGGGTGGATATCATATCGATTGAGCGTAATGCGATCTTAGATGCTCTGAAAATTGCTAATCGAAAGGAGTTTGGGCAAATGATTTATTGTTTTGATTCTCTATACTCTATTAAGAGCTTGGATCGAAGGAGCTTGGATATATGGAAACCACTAGGGAAATTTAGTTGTTGCAAAATTCCTTTTTATCTTGTGGGTTCGAATTCTTGTGGTTTGAAGCTAATAGAGCATGTAGAAAAGCTTTGAGCGTTGGGTGAGGGTTTCTTTGTAGCTGGGGATACATCTTGTGTTCGTCAAGAGATCTCGAAAATAATGATAGAAGATCTATTTTGTAATTATTATCATTGAGATCTTGTAGAGGGAGGGGCCCTTTAACCCCAGCTTATCAATCAAATAAAAAAAAACATTTGAGATTAAAAAATTCGAATAAAACGAAGGAAAAACAAATAGAATTGAATGAATACTACCTGCTGATCATGGTTGCAAATAAATTGGGATCGGACCATTGACCTTAAGTTTGGCTTGGAGAACATCCAATTGAGCTCCACCATAGTCATCCAAGCCTTATTCCACTGATTTAGGGAGATCATGTAATTGAGATATGTATCATATAAAAGAAGGCTTTTTTGGATGAAACACCACATTGGCTTCTGATCTCTTTATATAAATTTTCCCCCTAAATTCCACGCCCCATGGGTAGTGAAAATACCATTTACCCTGTTAATGTAACGCTCACGTGCTATTGATTGTATCTAATTAATCCCCTGAATCTTTTCATAATTGTAAATAAAGTACAAGAAAATTGAGATACATCAAATCTTGTCATAATTGCAAATAAATTAATATGCCTACAAAACCAAGTTGGTGGCAGCTAAGTGAAAGACTCGAGATTCAATTCAATCAATGTTGGCCAATCCTAATGACTAACCCCAAAGAGTTGGCGAGATGGCCATGACCCTTTGATGGAAAATTTGAGATACATCAAATCTCGTCATAATTGCAAATGAATTTATTTGCCTACAAAACCAAGTTGGTGACAGATAGGCGAAAGACTCAAGATTGGATTCAATCCATGTTGGCCAATCCTAATGACCAACCCCAAAGGGTTGATGAGATAGCCATGACCGTTCGATGCAAATTGTGAGATATATCAAATCTCGTCATAATTGCAAATGAATCTATTTGCTTGCAAAACCAAACTTGTGACAGCTAGGCAGAAAACTCGAGATTTGATTCAATCCATGTTGGCTAATCCTAATGACTAACCCCAAAGGGTAGGTGAGATGGTCAAGACCTTTAGGAAGCAGAGGTCTTGAGTTCGAATTACCCCCTAGGGACCACCCTTGGGGATTTAATCCAAGAAATTACTTGCTTTGTATGGGGGGAGATGAATACACGTGCCTTAAGGATTAGTGAGATCCTCTAAAAGGTCCAGATACATTGGTTTCTAAAAAAAATACTAATGGTTGTTCTAATTGAGTTCTCAACGAAGTGGAATATGGATGGATGGATGTCAGTCCTATGGAAATTGTAGCCACATATCAACAATGCATGTTGTTTTCTTCATAAAGCTTTGGCTAACAATAGATGTGGAGCCAAGATTTTCCCGAGAGGGGGGGGGGGGGGAGGTCAAATTATAGTTGACCAAAGACGTTGAAGTGCTTGAAGATACGTGGTTTTGAGGAGAAAATTCAAGGATTTTTTTGTTAGAGGTTGAATGCAATGTATTTAGATCATTTACAAGAAACTTTTGAATTAGAAGATGAGAATTGTTTAAAGAAAATTTTGGGGTTTGTTACAAAGGGATTAAGCCGACGTTCAAAATGATGGGGGCACATCATCAAAAGTAAAGGGGTGTCTCAAATATTCATCGAAAGATGGAGGGGATAATAAGATCAAAATGTGTATGTCATCTGTAGGAAAACACATGTGGTATCTAAAATTAATGACTAAAAATTGAAAACGTGGGGCAACTACTAACTAATTGGTATAAGATGACTGTTAAAAACCGTCATCTTTTGACTTTAATGATGGTTTTTTTTGAAAGAAAAAAATCAACATGTTTAAGGGCGACATTTTTTCCTGAAGATAAGATGATGGTTTTTAAACAAACCATCGTCATAGCTTAATATAAAAGATGATGGATTTTCTTAGAAATTGTCATCATTATATGTGAAAGATGACAATTTTTTAATTACCTGACATTGATTTAATCACATACAATGACGGTTTTTCTAAAAAATTGTCATCTAATCTATAAAAGATGACAAAAAAATAGATATAAAAAATATGACAATGTTTCAAAAAACCGTTATCTATTGTACATTCGATGACAGTTTTTCAATAAACTGTCATCTAATGTTGAAAACCTTGATTTATATAAATATTTAATATTAAAGATGATAAATGTTTAAAAAATCGTCGTTGAATATACAAAAGATGGCAATTTTTCATTAAAACTTTCATCTAACCTTTAAAACTATGATTTATTTAAATATTTAAGATTATGGTGCTTAAAATAACCGTTGTCTAATCTTTTATTTTTAAATATTGTCAACATGAAGCTTACTATTTTCCTCCTTCCTATGCTTGTTGTTGTGCCACCAACAATATGTAATAATATTTTAATATTTACATACATTTTTGGGTGCTCTAAGTCAAATTTGGTGTGTCAATAATAGCTTTGTTAAATTATACTATTTTATTAAATAAAACTAAAAATTGTAACATTTGACTCACCTTGCAAATATTATTCCAATTTTCAATGCTTGTAATTTTTTTAAGAACTTTAATACAAATTAATTTCAAACACCCAAAGTTATGCAAAACCTAATATTTGAAAGATTCAATGTTGAGAAGACCCCAGTAGGCAACCCATTTTTGCCTAAGCCAAGCCTGAGAGCACAAAAAACTTTTCGAGAAAGGGCTTGACCCAAGTGTATTTTAGTAGGATTCAGAAACCCAAGTTTCAAGTAGCCACAAGGCCTGGAGGCTATTTTTCAAGTTCTAAAATTAAGTCTGATCGTACACCACCCTTGACCAAGCTTAATCTTAAACTTAGCCGCACCTCAACATTGGCCAAACTTATTTTTTGCCTGACCAAGGGTGACCCATGGCCAAGAGTAATTTTTGCCTATTCCAAGGGTGACCCATGGCCAGACTTATTTTTGTTCAGGTCTTGATTCACCTAAGGCTAATTTTGTTGGGTAGTTACAAGTCCATGTGAGCTCGAATTTTGTTAGGGATAATTATCCTTTAGACCCCTTTTTTTAACAAATTTTCTCGAAAAAAATCTATCATTTTTACTCATTTACCCTTCCTTTCAATTCTTCAATAATCCTATAACTTTGATTTCTTGTAAATTTTCCTATTCTTCCAACAAAGCCCCCTGCTCAAATTGGTCCCCACATGAGTGTAATTACTATCTTAATCCCTTTTTGTTAGAACCAAAATTAGGTAGTTTACCCTTATGCCCTCCAAGCTTATCCTCAATCCTAGAAGGTTTTTTGTAATTTGACCAAGTTCCATGTTTTGTAACAAATTTGCCAAACCTATATATTTGTTTAGACCTTATGAGCAAAGACTAGATTAACCCTAGGTTGTTAGAGAGTTAGCTATTTTAGATGACCTTAATGTCTAAAATCCAAATTCATATTTACATGCCATCTAGCCTAGTTCTTTAGGATTTGACCCAAGACTAATGATATAGGACTCTTTTACCCTCTTCAAAGAATTTTTTAGAAACTATGACCTTTTACAATTTTATTCTCTTTATAATCATAATTGGTGAAACCTATAGGTGAGTGAAAAACCATCAAAACTAAGGAGAGGAAAGGTAATCTGGAGTTTCTCTAGAGGTTTTGTTGAAAATATTGGGAACACTAGGATTTAGGACAAGTTTATCCCTAAAGGTCTCCAAAAACCCTATAAATAGGATCCTAATCCAATAAAAAGGGATAAGAAGCTCAAGTAATCAAAATTTTATCCAAGTCTTTCCTCAAAGCCCTCTAACCTATCAAAACTCTGTCCAAATCCCTTCCCAAGCACTCAAGAAGCTCTAATCAAAAAAGAAGAAAAAGAAGAGACCAAGGTGGGGTTGTAGTTATAATTTTTCAGATTGTTCTTATGTAATCTCCCTTTAAATTTCCATCTTCTACTTATTCCCTTATTTACATTTTGGCAAGTTTGTTTTTAGCAATGTAGATTTTAGTTTGTTTTAGTTTGAGACTTTGAGATAGAGAGTAAAACCTCCTAGAGGTAATCTCCTTTTAGAAACCCTCAATAAGCTCTCAAGAGTATTATGATACTTTTTCTTTATTTTCTTAGCAAGTTTTAAATTCCCAGATTACTTGTTCTTTACTTTCCTTGCAAATTTAAAATTTTAAAGTAGAGATTTTCTTATTTTCTTTCTTAATGGCTTAAGAGTTAAAGAGTATTGAAGGTAAACTTCTCTTTTTAAGTCCATTACATGCATACATTATGTGCACACATATAACTATGTTGTTTTCTAAAATGGCTAAGGGTCAAAGGTGGGGATTTTTTCTAAATATACACCTAACTCTTTAAGCAAACAAAAAACAGTCCCAAAGATGATACATCTCATGCATACGATTCATAGTCATTTCATGGTGGTGCCCAACTCATGGACACCTCCTTAAGGTTAAATCAATAATAAGATGCTCTCAAGTGAGTACATAACCCTCTAAAGAGCCCTGGGATTCAAGATGGTGAAATCCAATTGGATTCCCACCAAAATCCTAAGTTAAAAAAAAATTATAACAAACATTTTTTTTTTTTTTGTTTCTAGCTTGCTTATTGTCTTAATTTGATCATTTTCCAACATTAAACTATAATTAATTTTTCTTAACTTTTATCTATAATTTCCCTTATCTTCAAAACTCAAAAAGAGTTTTCTAATCTTAACCTATGGTCATATGTTGGTAATCATCTTAGGATGGGAGGGACAAGGTGCCAAACAACTTCTTTGTTCCTCAATCAAACCTCCTTACTTTAGATTTTTAACTAGATTATTTTCCCTTATCCTTTGAATATGTGAGTCAATATAAGCCAAAAAAAAAAAAAAAAAAAACAGAATTTTAAAATACTTTTTATGGTGTTTATTTACACCTTAATTGAATGGTGGCAACTCCTACACTCCAGTAGATGAGCTCAAACCTCTCCAAAGGTTTCGATGCCCATTTATCTACAACCTAAAGATGAAATATTAATAGGAGATATACTTAAAATTTTACAGGATTGATCCTCATAGAAGGATTCATGTGTGGTGTTTTCAAAGTGAGGACATGCTACCTTTGAGCATCCACAATAAGCTATATTCAAGTGCACATGCTCACCTGCAACCCATAGAACATCCACGTCAAGCTAAAACAATTGATTGTATAACTATTGCGGATTGTAGCAACACCTTATTAAAATTTCAAAACAAAAACTATGCACAACAATCAACAGTTGGCTTGATGAAACTCCAGAAAAATTTTATGCTTCCCAAGCTTCACAAGTACAAACATAGAGCACTCTACTTATACAAATACAATACACTTTGAATGTGACATCTTCCTAACTACCCCTTAAGGATTTATAAGGTGTGTACTAAGCAAATAGATTAATCATGTGTGTTAGCTACGAAAAGGAAACATGAGGGTCATGTAATATGAAGCACACATCCCTTCATTGTAATCCACCATTTTTGTTCCTTCCTACAAAGTTGACAAGTTAAATCAATAAACTAAATATTTGAATTATGAGGTGAATATTCATATCCACGCCCATTCACTATTAAGATCATAATTTGCTCAGATTTATAAAAATGTAACATCGTTTTATATACATACCATTTTTCTGCTCCTATTTGTCATCACACACAATATAAGTGAAATGGGATACTTGGTCAACTTATCTAACAATTACAATGTGATAGGAATGAGTTAAAAATGATAAAAACATGGAAGTTGTGCAGCAAGGATTAAGAACCAGACCCATAAGCAAACTAATGCATTATCGTTCAATCAATAAAGAAATGGATTTTCGAAGTTTACCATCTCATTTAATGGGACAATCAGACCCAAATTATAAGTTACCTTGCTAACCTTTGGACCTTGTGACAGATCATTCTTCAGGTTTCTATACAACGGGGGGAAAAAAAAAGATACAAACAAAATAACAAAAATTCAAATATAGATATAATTATCATAAGTTTATAAGAATGAAATACCTATGTACGTGTTCAAGCAAATCCCACTGAAAATATTTGCACAAATGTTGTATTGGAGTAAAATTGAAATGCTAAAAAAAATAAGGTAGTGAAACTATGAAAGCATTAGATTGGGAAATAATCCATCAACAACAATTATATTCTAATCAATCACACAATCAGGCGGCAACTTCAACCCATGCCGCAATGTGAAAAAAGCCCAAGTTTGATGGCCCAAGGCCGTTGACTTTCATAAAATTCGACGGATCAAGAGGTCGAATTGGTGTTGAATTTTTCAATGTCAACTTTTTTTTTTCAATAGGTCAAAACTGTCAAATTAATGAAAGATGAGAGAAATTTGACTGTTCTAAGCGATCGAATCTGGGAATATAAAAAATTTCGATGGCCCTCGACTGTCAAAATTCAGTTTCTAAAATTCATGGCCCTTGGCCAGTCAAAATTTTCTGTCGATTTTTCCAGTTTTTACGTTGTGTGCTAACCTCATTGATGGTCGAATAAATCAAACTTTTTAGAGAATTCTAGTAATTTTTAAAAAGAAAAATCTAATACAAACACTTAAATTTGTAATTTTATTAATTATAAATACTTAATCAGATTGTATAGAAGTTATTTCTTGAGTAACATTTTGTATTCAAGATACTTTAAGCGCAATGAACTCATCATTAGCAAGGAGTTGCCCCATTTTAGAAGATCTATTTCCAAACAAAACCAAAAGAGATCAAATGGTTCTGTTTTGTTCCTTCTCTAAATCTCTCAAGAATCTAAGGGGGCGATTGATTGCGCTTCTAAACGAAATTTTACCGGCGTTTGCGTCAAAACGCCGTGTTTTGAAGTTGAATCAAACGCATCCAGCCGCTGCGTTTTGAATTTGCGTTAAAATTTTGCGGTTTGGAACGCAAATGAGAGAAGCGGCTTGAGGGAGCTTTTTTATTTTGCGTTTGCGGGAGTTTGAAATACCAAATAAACGGTTCATCTAAAAGACGTTTCTACCCCTCCCTATTTTCTCCATCGAATAGACGAAGACAGAAACTCTGTTCAACCACGACGACAGAAGCTCTTTCAACCTCTTTCTTGCACACATAGCAGCCTTCACAGCACGACGATAGAAGCGCTATTGAACCTCTGTTCAACCTCTTTCTCGCACACACAGCAGCCTTCTCAAACCTTTCTCTCTCTTTCGAACCTCTCTCTCGCTCTCGGACACCTCTATCTCTGTTTCATTTGGTCTTCAATCGTCTAACACAGCTGCGCACAGCTGTTGAATCTCCAACTCGCACAGATCTTCGCAAAGCTCTCTCTCTCTCGCACAGATCTTCGCAAAGCTCTCTCTCTCTCGCAGCAGATCTCGCACAGATCTGCAAGGAGTTCGACCTCTGCATCAACTCTTACAGGTCTCTCTCTCTCTCTACATCGAAAATTAATTTAATTTCAATTTTTTTGTAAATCGAATACGATTTTTAGTTTGGGGTTTTTGATTTAGAGAATGGGTTTTACCTGTATATCCATCACAGTATCGATCTCCAACTCAACTCACCAAGATTTGAACCCCAAACGAACAATAGATTCATATCTTCTCAGGTTTTAGTTCCCACAACTTCAATAGATTCATATAGTTTAGGGTTTTATAAAATTGGGTTTTCGATGGCAATTTGTTAACCCAGATCTACAATGAATCTGGATTTTGATGTCGATTTGTTTATATATTTTTTTATTTTCGGGGGATAATTTTCACTTTAATATAATTTTTTTGGATAGGAAATGATGAGAAATATAAGTTAATTGTTATTATCTTTATAGAGGTAAATCGTAGGAGATTTTGGTTAGATCGGAACTCCAATTGGAGAACAGACAGGAAATTAGACATTTTTTAGAAACCTAAATCAAATATTGATAATATTTGGTAAAATTTTTCTAACCAATATACATCAGTAAAATTCAAAAATATTATCTCTAGGAAACAATATAAGAATATGATAATGTAATTTTAGAATATTCAAATATAAGTTGGACATGATAGAATTGAGGTCATTTTCTATTAGTCTATCATGGAAGTTTGAACTCAAGGAGGGCATATCATTAGTTTTAAAAAAATAAGTGTATCTCAAATATTCTTTAAAATGTGTAAGGTGTATCCAAAACACCCTATCTTATAAAATATTCTAAAATTGACTTTCATTCTTGCTTGTATATATATGGTTCAGAAGCATGTCTATGCCCGATAAGGATAAACCTTGTTTCTTTTGAATTTAATAAGTTTAGACTATTGGACTAGTTCTTGAAGGAAAAAACTGTTTGTTGCGGGTATCCCGTTTCAAAATTTTGAAGAAACTCTCTTTCCATTAGATTACATGTGGCATTTCAAGGAAATGTTTCAAAATTTTGTGAAAATGTTTCAAATTTTTGTGAAAATGTAGGGTCATGAAATAAATTCAAAACTCCACGTGTCTTATAATGAAGGAGGGTTCATTTAAAATTTGAAGCAGGCTGCTCGCTTCAAAGTTCCGTTTGATTTATCTTAGTGAAAACTCTTATATTGTGTATGAATATTTATTATTGGAATCTTTATTATTGTGTATGATTACTGAGTACCATACGCTTCCCTAAATTCAAATTACTGTTGGTAATATTTTTAGCCTTATATGTTCTTTCAATGGAGTTGTTTTGTTGGTAATAGAATTTTATTATTATTATTATTTTTTTGCTAAGCAATTTTATTATATTTATCTATATTTATTGTAATTATATATTCATAGAGGTATTTTAGTAATTTTTGATGCATTATGTGTACATTATGTTGGATTGTGTATTATACATGTATTTTGTTTATCAGGAAAATTTTATATGTCTATTTTTAAGAGGAGATGTTGCCGAAATTTCTATAGAATTATAAAATTTTTTATATTTTTTTTAGAATTATAAACATTTTAAAATTAAAATAATTATTTTTTTAATTTTTTATATAATTTTATTATATTTATATATATTTAGTGTAATTATATATGTATAGGGGTATTCTGATAATTTTTATGCATTCTGGTTGTATTATCAACCTTAAGGGCATTCTGGTCATTTTACCCTACTACAGCAGATTTTAGAAGCTGTATCAAACAGTAATTACCAGATTCTAGTCAACAGCACAGTAGTTTTAAAAAGCTCTATCAAACAAGTTTTTCAGCTTTTCAGATTCAGACAGCAGATTCTAACAGCAGAAGCTGACAACATCTTTAAGAAGCTGAATCAATCAGCACCTAAATCTAACCCCATAAAGCAAAATCCCATGTTCACACAACTACTAAGATTTTAATTAAAAACAAAAAAAAACACTGAAATGATAAAAAAAAAAAAAAACTCATTTCACTAAGGATCGATCAAAGGCAACACATTTCAAGTCTACGGTTTCTTGCATGCGTGTGAGAGAGAGAGAGAGAGAGAGAGAGAGAGAGAGAGAGAGATATTCACCTCTGTGCAATATCAAGAAATCGAAGATTGAGCTTCTCCCCACGCAACTTTGAATCCCAAACCGGTTCATATAAAAACCCTAGAAAAGTGTAAATCCACTTTTAATCCAGAATATGCTGCTCACATAGATTGGGGAAAATAATAAGAAACTTTAACAAAAATTAAAAAAGTAAAATAGAAATAATTAATCGCCCTTAGAGTGCTTACCTATTGATGGCGAAGAGGGGTGTGGTGTGATCCATGAGAGATCAAATAGAGGGGAAGGGGAAGATGAAGATGTGACGGGCGAAGGTGAAAAAGAACTGTGTGAAAGTGATCGAATTTGGGCTCGATTTTTAGAGGGGCGAGATGGATTTAGGTTTGACTTTGAGAGGGGAAGATCAAGTAGCTAGCTAAGGTTCTTCTTGTAGAGAGGGAAAGAAGAGAATGTATCACAGTGAATGAGAGGCCATGCTTTATTAGGTTAAAAAAATAATAACAGAATAGATGAAGGTGTTTTGAGAACCATTCATCTAAAAGTCTACACTTTAGATGACAAATTTTCAAGAAACTGTCATCTTATGTGGGGGAAAAAAAAAGGAGAAATTACAGCAAAAAGACGACAATTTCTAATTTTTTTCCCCCAATATCTGTCATCTTAAGTCGCTAATAAAAAATGACGATTTTTTTAAAAGCCGTCATCTAGTCCACAAATACTATAGATGACATTTTTTTTGAAAAACCATCATCAGAAGTCTACACTTAAGATAGACGTTTTATCAAAAAATTGTCATCTTAAAGTTTCGCTAATTTCTCCATCAAATTTCATGTTTAATTTGGACTTTAGATGATTGTTTTGTCAAAAATCGTCATCTATTTTTTATCCCAAGTGTCATGATATGTCATTTTATAGTAGCGAACTCAAAATATATAAAAAATATCAAAAGAACCATGCAAATTTAAAAAAAAAATCTTGTGTGAGCCTGTGCTCCCAATGTAAATCTATCCCAAGTTATCAGTTATTTAGGTTTCTAGTTACTTAGGCTTTCCCCATTCAAAGGCACATGAGAAAAGATCGAAATAGGTGTTTGTTGCACTGAAATTTCAAAGATAAAAAATGTGCGCCTTTACATTTATATTTAACCTTCATATCAAGGTCATTTTTCTCAAGACATAAAATTACACCTACAACATTGTTCATCATAGATTATTCAAATAAAAACAACACATAAAATACTAAAAAAACCTTTGGCAAGTAAGGGGCCGATGCACAGAGACAAAGTTGATTAATATTTCTGACTTAAAACAAGAAAGGAGAAAAGAGTCTCAAAACAATTTCTTCTAAAGATAATTTTAACCAGTCTAAAATCGGAGACACTAAGTGATGGAAATATCAATGTAAAAGATGACTTTCTAAGCTCTAATCAACTATCAACATAAACACATTAGTTTTTAACATTCTAAAATAACGAAAATATTTTTTTGATGTCTTTTACAAAATCACATTATAGTTAATATTGTTGAGTTTAGTCCCACATTGGACACTTATTGCCTTGTATCTCTCCTTGTAAGTTCCTGGTACTCTCTACTCATTGCAAATTGGTTTTGACTTGGACCCCAAAATTTATCACGGTGTTAGAGGGGGCCTTGCTCTCCTCCACATCACCTAATTCATATCTGCACGTGCTTTGACTTAGTTTGGCCTACACATACGGGGGACCTCACCACTCGTTGTCTATTGATTTTGAGTTGGACTCCCAAATTTATCAAATATTTTAAAATAATATAAAATTAGACATTTTATTTAAAATATGGAAAAATTAGTACATGTGCATTTGCATGTGCCACCTACTAGTTTTTATTAATATATATTATTTTAGTAGAAGCCAATTTCGTTAAAAGATTATTTGAAGTCTCTCTTTTGCTAGAAAAGAGAATGGGTTCAACTCTTTTGTAATGCATTTTTCAACAATTGATTGATCAAAGTTTGATGTATGATGATATAGTGTCCTTTGAAAGAGTCAAAGTATTGACAAATGATCATGACTATTATTGGGATGCGAACTGGATTGATTCATAGTCTAATTGAGAGGTAATCATGATCATTGATCTAATCCATAGATTTAAAGATGATCTTGACTTTCTATCTGATCTCTTTGTATGATCAGATGCAACCTCAAAACCATTGAGCTTATATATGATCAAAGATAGAAGGTTGAAATTGAAACAGATGATTTAGTTTGGAAAATTTGTGCTGGAGTGACCTCAAGATAGACAACATCTCGCACTTTCCTGATGTGGGGATGCACATAGAACCATAGATGCTTTTTTACTTGTATCTCGATGAAAAATAATGTATCTGATCAAATTTATTATATGATAAATATTAATAAATAGGGATTTCAAAAAATGTACTTCTTGATGTCAAATTTCAGTTTATGATAAATCTTAAAAAATGAATGGAGGTGAAAAACATTATGTTTCCATGATAACCCTAAAAGCCTATTCATGAAAATAAACAAATAGGATGATTTAGACAGACCCCTCCATGTTTCTCCAATCCATGCGATACATTAATTTTAATCTATTCAATCGTATTTCCAATCCATCACTTTCAATCTGATCTTGAACCTTTGTCAAAAATCCTATTTTTCAATTCAAAATTCTATTTCAGGGAGTGAAATAGAACATGAAATCGTAAGACCCCCAGCAGTGGGAGGATACTAGTTGGGCTCTAACTGCGTGCCTGTTGAAGAATGAGTCGGCGACTCATAGGCATTGGTTGGAACCCACTGGAGACATAGCGAAAGTGAGTCTTCATAGGGAAATTCTCATGTTTTCTATTTCGTAAAAAATTATGTTGATTTTTCTTACCAAAATCAGCTTTCTTCAATCAAGCCAACAATGTTATCAGAAGATGGAGATGTCTAACAATAACATATCACGACAAGACGATGATCCAAACTTTATTATAATATAATTTTACTCTATTAGAAAAAAAAGGGTATCCAAAAGAACATATATATACATAGAAAAAAAGAGAGAAAACAAATGTAAATTCACTGGCAATAACACAAGACTTGACTTTGGACAAGGTAGAAGGGAAGAACAAGATTTGTTTAGACAACTAGAAATATTTGGGATAAGGCTATGTTGTCGTGACATTTTGCCACAAGGGACTTGGCATCGAAAATGAGAATCCTCCCCAAAAGTTGAGCCACTGCATTGACAAGAAGCAATTCTTGTTATATCTTTCTTTGGTGAGAAAAAATAAAGACTAGGGATCCAATACGGTGTCCCATTACTATAATAATGGTAAGGTGTCTACATGACACATTTTTGTTGGGGTTTGAAACACCTAGGTCTCTTAACCAAGCCGTGCACACAGCCCGATGTGTTTGGACACTAATAAAATTGTGCGACATAGACACCTAACATTGTTATAAGAATGGGACAACGTTCTGGATCGTTACTCACAAATAAATTAGAAAAATGATATCTTACCTGCCAAAAGATTACTAGATTGTTAGAATGATAAGTGCAAAGTGAAGAAATCTGGATTTTATTGAGAATTCTTGGATGATGACTACATTTCGTCATTGGGTTTATATAGATTAAAACATCCACCAATGTAGAAGGACACTCAATCAATCTAATATTTTAACATGCCTAATTGAACCTAATTGGTATAAATAGCATTGATATCATGTATCTCATGCACATTAATATAATGCATAGAACTTATCTCTATTACAAAGTAACTCCAATCTTTTATTGGGCATGTTTTTAATTTTTTAGTCCTAAAATCCATTTTATAATTAAGGAAGTTTAATAATTTAAATTTTTTATATTGCTATGTGGTATTCCATTAGTGGGAAAACGGCACTATAATATACCAAATGTTTTCTTTGATGATTATGATGGAATATGATTGGATTATATTAAATTTTTTCCCTCTATTATGATTTGTTTCTACTTACTATTACTCTCTATTTTCTATATACTCTATCAAAATTGGATCCCTTCATTTTCATTCAGCTCCGCTTGTTCTTCATCAACTTCATATGTTAGAGATTAGTGAGATTGACAAACAACATTGGCAACTTCATATGTTTCAGGGTGGGGTGATTTAACTAATGTTGTAAGGCTTGAAAGCTCACATCAGAGTCCAAAACATCAGATTCCAAAACCCCAATTTGGAATCCTTCTTATTGGAACTGATTAGAGTTGGGTCTCCTGGAACTGAAACGATTGAGAATAGGAATCGGGAATTGAAATCTTTTAAGGAGTAAGTTTTTGACAATTTCGATCATCATTCCATTAATTTGAGAACCGAAATCAATATTAATAAGAATTCACTACATGAAAACTAGAAAATTCGACAAAAAAAATTGACGAGCCAAGGCCTACGGATTTTAGAAATTGAATTTTGACGGTCTAGGATGGTCACAATTCTGAATGTTACCAGATTTGATGGTTTAGAGTTGTCGAATTTCTCTCATACTTCATTAATTTGACAGTTTCAGCCCATCAAAAATAAAAATTTGACAATGAAAAATTCGACGCCAATTCAACCTCTTTGCGTCCGTCGAATTTTATGAAATTTGACGGCCTAGGGCATGTCAGATTTGTGAGAATTGCAGTAAATTTTTTTTTGTCATTGCAGCATTTTCCAATTAATAAATATGACACCCTTACATCACCATGATAAGTCATCATAATGTTTTGAAGAAATCAAATCAACGTATATTAAATTTAGTAAATATGTCAAAATATTTTTATTATTTTAAAAAAGGAACATTAAACATCACCCATATAACTCAATTGCGTTTTTAATCTGTATCAACAATTGGTTTAAACAAGTTTGGGTACTTAATCTACTCAAATTCATGATCCCAAATTTTTCAAAAATTCCAAAATTTTCTGAATTAGAAATAAGCAAATCCACAAACATATTAATTAGTAATTCATCAATTAAATGTTGAATGTGAAAATAATTTTACTCTTTTCCCTAAAAAATTTATTTTCTTCCATCTTAAAATCTCGAAAACAGTTTTAAACTTTAAAGAGGTTGAAGATGATAGGTTTTGGTAAGAAATAAAAAAAACATCATTTGTATATTTTTCAAAGTTTTCTCTTTTGGAATTTATGTAACTTAGTCGAATTGAATCCCAACCGACTAATTACAGAATCTGAACTTTGTTACTATACTCAAATTCAATCAAAATGAGCCGAGTCTAGAAACCTGGATTTTACCTAAAGAGCTTTCATCGATTTGTGTTGGGAGGTTGCGTCAGAGGAGAACTCATCCTGACATAAATATGATTAAATGGTCAATATGGTAATTTCAACAACTGCTAAATATTTTTTTTTTACCGTTCATGGTCATGGACTTTTACATTATTCCGCTTTCCACTTTACGAATCAGACCATTTTTGCTAGGGCTTAAAACTGGTTGATTTGAAGTCTATATTTGAATCAGACTCGGATCCTATTAGCTAAAATTGCATCCGACCCATTTGGCTGTCACTAAATTAGGACTCGGTTCTGACCCGACCAAATTACTTGATCCAGGTAAGTCAGGTCAGATAATTTCATATCGTTGAACTTTTTTTGTTATATTTCTTGTTTACTGGCTATACTATTTTCTTTTACTGTTATAATTCATTTATTTGATAAAAATTCATGTTATGTTAAAGTAGTAGAAGCATGATATCTTGAAAGAACATAAAAATATAATTTTCAAAACAATATATTATTCGGATATAGGATGAATCCGTATCCGACCCAAATTCAACTCGAATCAAGGGACATCAACCCACATTCGATCCATTTTTAAATTTGAATACACTCCAAGGACCCAAACCAGATAAATTAAAATTTGGATCAGCGGATAACATACAACCCATTTTATGCCCTAATTAATTTTAGGATCTGGCTTGAAAGTCCTACGAATTCTCGAAAGGGGTGGTCAAAAATTACTTTTCACCTCAAGATACACTAAATTTGATTTAAGGTAAAAGTAATATGGAAAAATTTGTAATTCACAACAATTTACCATCCACCAAAGAAAAATAGTTAAGGAAATATGTTCTCCTATAGAAAACCTAATCCAACCCTTGTTGGGTAGATTCATGGTCTGATCAACCCTGATCTAATCATGACTAAATCCATTTATAGCCCCCATTAAAGAAGATTGGAAACTGATTTATTTCTCTAAGATAAATTACAATGAGCCCTCGTAGGTTTATAAGATAATAATGAATCATTCCAAATCTAAAAAGTAATTTATCCCTATTCATCATCCTAATCTAAATCAATCTTTTAAATTAATATTCAAATCTAATTTAAATGATACGGTGTAGCGCAACACACCTTATTATGTTGCATCCTACATAATACTCTAATAATAGGTAAGGTGTGCCTTGCATGCAAGTTGCAGACTCAATTACTTTCCATAATTTCATAAAACCAATTTAAAACAAGTAACTAAGACCAATCAAACAAAGTTCATAGGACTTACCAGGCACCACGAGGCAATGCATGTTCTTGCACCAAAATCAACATAGATTTTGGGCCCTCTTCAGACCACAAAACAACCATAACCTACCACCAAAAAAAATTGTGGTTTAATTACAACCCTTATTTATGCTAAAAACAATAATTCTTTTCCTCTCTAACTGTTTATGCCCTGTTCGGTAACTCTGTGATCTTGTCCTAAAACTGGTTTTACTTTTACTTTTCTGAATGGATTGGGATCCTTAGATTCATGAAATAGAAATCATAAGGAAACACGAAATCCTGATTGCATAAACTCAAAATCCAACTATGGAAATTTATGTTAGGGATATGCATTGGATTTTGTATTCGTCAGTAAGTATTTCATGATCCTATAAATCTCGAACCAAAGGACTAGTGAGATTTCAAAGACCACGCCTCAGGAAGTGGAGGTCTTGAGTTCGAATCACCCCCTAGGGTCCACACTCAGGGATTTATCCCACAGATTACCCAATGTTTGTGTGTGTGTTGGGGGTTATCAAAATCTAATTTGGATTTAAAAAAAAAAAAAAAAAAAACTGAAGGAAATAAGGAAAAGAAATGCTTAGGCAGAATTGATCCTTTTTTTTTTTCTTTCTTATTTTTCCTCTTCTTGCATCTCCATTTCTCTTTTATTAAAAAATAATGTATTTATTTAGGAATAAATTATGTCATGCATGAGATTAAAAAAATCCAATAAAAAGAAGAAAAATTCAATTAAATGAATACTACCTGTTGATCATGGTTGCAAATAAGTTGGGATCGGGCCATTGACCTTAAGTTTTGAGTGGAGGTCATGAAATTGAGCTCCACCATAATCGTCAAAGCCTTATTACAACGATTTTGGGAGCTCATCTCAATGAAGATTATCTAATTGAGCTATCGACCATAAAAAAAAACGTTGGATGAAAATACTACATGGGCTTGTGATCTATTTATATAACCTTTCCCCCCTTAATTTCTCCGCCCTGTAGATAGTGAAAATACCTTTTTACCCCCTTTTATGTAACGTTCATGCATTTTCCGTTGTACCGACCAATAATACCTTGAACCTAGCCATAATGGCAAATAAAGCTTTTTGTCTGCAAAACCAGGCTGGTGACTGAGTGGCGGAAGACTCGAGATTCGACCTATACACGTTGGTGAATCCTAGTGACTGTTTTGGCGAAGTTTACAACGAAGTGGAATATGGATCATTGTCAGCCCTAGGAAAATTGTAGGCACATATCAATAGTACATGTAAAATTTTTCATTAAGCTCTAGTTACTAGCTGTTTGGGTTGTCAATTACCTAGGTTTTCCCCATTTTGGTGACCTAACAAAATCAAAGGCACATGATGTTGTCTACCAAGCATAATTTATTGCATTTTGTGTATAAGATAAAACAAAATTATGTTTATATATCTATATCTATATAATAAAACACAACTTTAGGTCCTAGTGAGCTACAATTTTATTGCAGATAAATGCCCTTTTTGGCTGGAGTTACATTTTCTCTTCACCCCTCTCAATTTTATTGTCTTTCTTCTTTTCACCCCCTTTATCCTAAACTTCATTGTCCAAGCATAGTGGAATTTCGAATTTCCACAAAGGAAAAAAAATGGGGTGAAAAACTTAAAAAAAATTGGGGGCCTTGTTTGAGCAGAGGTGAAAAACATTTTGCATATACCTCTCCACGTTTTGATGAATATTTGAGATATCCTCCCCCACCCACCCCATTTTCAAAATGAGTTATTATCAAACTCTTCAACCATTGCAATATAACAAATATATTGCTTCTCCTCTCCAGTTAAAAAAAAAATGGTTCTCGTCTCCAACAATAAGCTCAACGTGGTAACATCGTCCTTTGTAACGATCAAGGTTGGTTAGTCCATTGGTCCACACAGTTGTCCATGTATCTGTAGAAGATTCGGCAGCTACTGCGGAAGGAAAGATTTCTTCTTTGACCTAAACCAACTATCCGAAAAGTGCCTATGCCTTCCCGAAAGAAAGAAATTGATAAATTTTAGTCTATTCAATCTTATCTCCAATCCATCATTTTCAATCTAATCTTGATCCTCTGTCAAAAACCCTAGATTTCTATCCCAAATTTTCGTAAGTTTTTTAACATTCTCAAAGATTATGTTGATTTTTTCTCCCCAAAATCCCCCAAAATCAGTCATCTTAAATCAAGTAAAAAATGTCATCACAAGATGGAGATTCCAACAATAACTTATCACGACAAGAGGAAGACCCAAAATTTATTATAATATAATTTTACTTATATTAAAAAAAAAAAGAACATAGACAAAGATAGATAAAGCAAATATTAAATTCATTGTCAATAACAAAAGACTTGGCTTTTGGACAAGGTAGAATGGAGGAATCAGATTTATTTAGCCAACCAAAAATCTTTGGGATAAGGCTTTGTCGATAGATTTGTTTGCCTTAATCATGCAAATCAGCTGTGCTCATGTGCTTGGAGTTCCAAAACTTTCCTCTTCTGCTATGAAATCAGTGAATTAAATATCCTTGTCGACGCTTTGGTAGGGAAATTAAGTGCAATCTACAGATGGGCAAAA
Organism: Akebia trifoliata; assembly: GCF_017979445.1. Taxonomy (NCBI): domain Eukaryota; kingdom Viridiplantae; phylum Streptophyta; class Magnoliopsida; order Ranunculales; family Lardizabalaceae; genus Akebia; species Akebia trifoliata. The sequence goes on from NC_141386.1 coordinate 32,745,390, forward strand.
CTAGATCTTGAAGTTCCTATGCCTTAAAAGACAGCTTGCAAGTACCAAGACCCATTAGGAAACAATCTCATTCCTTCGAAGCTGGAAAAGAAAAAGAACACGATTTACGAGATGCAGTAGCCACTACTAGCATTAATGTGGTCCAGGTGACTTTCTTTAGCCATCTCATTGGTAAACCATTACACTCCTCGGGTGTGAAGCAAAAAGAGCATGGGTCCCTCAATGCAATAACCTCCAACACCAATGCTTGGAGTCCTGAAATTGAGTCACCTATGGTTCAAATACCATCATTGAACGAACAGAAAGCAAAGGGACTCGTAACACCAAATATGTTCAATTCAACTCATAGCGTAAGAGATATCGCTTCATTATCAAAGGAGAAACCACCTGAAGTTGTGTTGGCTTCAAAAGATAGGTCTTCACTTGAAAAAGAAGAAAAAGATCATAGCTCTCAGGTCAGGATAGAAAGGTGCCAGTTTCACATTCAACGTGTCAAGCACTCCATTAGGCCCCCTCTCTCAAGAAGATAGGTCATACAATGAGATCCCACAAGTAACTTCTACTAGAAAAAACTTTTTGCAGTGATCGACCAAGTCTATATATCACCGGCAGATGGTAATATTATACTTGTGAGTGATGACGAGGCTGAGGAGCCATGTAAACCTTCTGCAAATTATTCCAAAATTTCTGGAAGGCTGGAAAATAAAAATGATTAGATGAGTCCATGTAATTATCAGAAGGATCAAATCTTGGCACACGGTAGTGTACACGGCTGACGTGGCAAGGGCTTAGAACCACACATCTTTCCTGTGTACCCGATGAAAACGAACTATGGCTCTGTGCCTTTTCCAGGTCAACTGCGTACCAGGACCGTTTCTAAAATGTTGGGGAATCCAAATGATCACAGAGATTAATTGTAATGGTTAGATCAAGAGTTGAGATGAGATTTTTAAGCAAAAAAGGATCTAACGAATTTGAGCAAAAGAGGGCGCGTATCGCATGTGCACTATGGGTTGGTCCCAAACACAATGGATGCAGTCCCATGGTGCCCTGGGCCCCCATGTGCGCGCGAAGCCCAATTTCTTTTTCTTTTACACTCAAGCAAGTAGTAAAGTAAGAACATTTATAAGTTAAGCATAAGTCTTATATTTACCCGATGTGGGACTAAATATTCAGAGAGTTATCTCAAAAACACTAAACAGAAAGAAAAAAGAAGAATCTTTGACTTCTCAACTATCACAAATAAGGAAAATATTCTTTTAACTAAGATTTCATCTAAAATAGAAAAACCCTACACCAACCACACTCAAGAGAAAATAAGGTCTTGCGTTCAAATCTTTCTCCCAACAAAATCCAATAAATAATATTAATTGTGAACCCTACAACAATTGCATCTCTAGAAAACCTGTTGTGAAACATTTCTTTTGAAAATGTTCAGATGAAGGCGTTCTGAAAATTAACATGGATGGTTCGTTATTTTCTAATAAAGGAGGGTTAGGGCTAATCGCTAGAAACTTCCATGGAGATTTTGTATTTTCAGGTTGGGTGAGTACATACGAGATGGATATCACATCGATTGAGCTTAATGCAATCTTAGATGCTCTGAAAATTGATAATCGAAAGGAGCTTGGGCAAATGATTTAGTGTTTTGATTCTCTATACTCTATTAAGAGCATTAACAATGAGATCGATGGAGCTCGGAGATATATGGAAACCACTAGGGATATTCAGTTGTTGCAAAATTCCTTTTTATCTTGTGGGTTCGAATTCTAGTGGTTTGAAGCTAATAGAGGGATCATGTAGAAAATCTTGGAGCGTTGGGTGAGGGTTTCTTTGTAGCTGGGGATACATCTTGTGTTCGTCAAGAGATCTCGAAAATAATGATAGAAGATCTATTTTGTAATTATTATCATTGAGATCTTGTAGAGGGAGGGGCCCTTTAACCCTAGCTTATCAATCAAATAAAAAAAAAAGATCTGAGATTAAAAAATTCGAATAAAACGAAGGAAAAACAAATAGAATTGAATGAATATTACCTGCTGATCATGGTTGCAAATAAATTGGGATCAGACCATTGACCTTAAGTTTGGCTTGGAGAACATCAAATTGAGCTCCACCATAGTCATCCAAGCCTTATTCCAATAATTTAGGGAGATCATGTAATTGAATTATGTATAATATAAAAGAAGGATTTTCTGGATGAAACACCACATTGGCTTCTGATCTCTTTATATAAATTTTCCCCCCAAATTCCACACCCCATGGGTAGTGAAAATACCATTTACCCTGTCAATGTAACGCTCACGTGCTATTGATTGTATCTAATTAATCCCCTGAATCTTTTCATAATTGTAAATGAAGTACAAGAAAATTGAGATACATCAAATCTTGTCATAATTACAAATAAATTAATTTGTTATGGTTAGTGAGCATGATGTTCAAGATGCAGAACTCGTTCCATGGCCTTCAAAACTCAGAATACATTAGTGTTATGAAATATATCAACACCTCTTCTGTAGGGAAAACAGGTAGAAGAGACATGGGGAATGATTGCCACGAAAACCTGAGAGTACCAATAAATGTATGTTTTTGGCTTCTTGTTTCAGATTTAAAGGCTGCAGCAACATGGGAAGTTGATAGTTCAGGACTGACAACTGGAGTTCCCGCTTCCATGTATCTCCTATCTGGTATTAAATTTCCACTAAATATCCTTGTAATATCCAATTTTTCAAAAGGGAATTGATTTTTCTATAGAACTTTTTCCCTCTTCTGGAGAAATCTTGTCATTCTGTGGTCTGGGATGAAGTAAAATGGGAGCTACATTGCAGAATTTCTTTGCAAGAGGTAAAAATTCAATGGAGAAATCAATCCCCTTTTCTAAATTTCAAATATGTTTTGGTTATATTCAACATATGTAGAAAACTCATACATGGGATTTCACATTGAGGTCCTCTGCAATGTGAAAATCTCACATTGAATATCCAGAGACTTACAATCAATGTCAACTTTCAAGTTCATTTTTCTTTTTAAAATTTTTATTTTTATCATCGGCATGTATTGATTCAGGCTTTTTGTTGGAATTAGTCTATGATCTGTTTGTTCATACTTCGCCATTTTTTTTGTTTGCATGATAATCTACTCTTGAATGGATAAATTTAATTTTGAACTCCCTCATCTACCAAAGACTGCGTAGTCCTAAATATTTTATGCTTTCCAAGATGTTACCTGTGTGGTCACCTATTGACTTATTTATATATTTATTTATTTTTAAATAAACATTAGTGGTTGTAACATTTATATAGATGTTAATTCCTCAAACTTTTATGAGTAGTTTTTTTTTTTTTTTTTTCAATTTAATTTGTTATTTTTTTTTCCACAGTAACACAACTCTTATCAAGTTCAATATTAATTGTTGCTTTTGTTCAAGTATCTATATTACCTAACTAACCACTAGTCATTCATTTTGTACCCATTGTAAAGCTGAACAGAGTCCCTTCCAAATTGACAAAGAGATATCCATTAGTTATGGCAACAAAGGAAATGAGGTACTTTCTGCTGTCAAGTAAGAGTCCATTCCATGTGTGTCTGGGCGTATCGTTTTTTATTAAATAAATAATGTATGGAAATTATGTCAAAAGGGATGCTAGAGGGCTGTTTCAAAAGTACAATGATTTTGTGAGCCCTCCTTGACCAACAAATTGGCATCTTCATTGGAACTTCTAAGTGTATGCCCATTCAAAAGATCAAGTAAAACACAAGAACAAATAATAAAATCCTCAGTCTGTGAAAGAGTGGGACTAGTATTCTTAATTTCTTATACCAAAAAATTTAATTAATGTTGGTAGAGGCATGTTCTTGATGCATCACAACAGATTGGGAGCATACCCTGAAATTGTTGAAACATTAAATCAATGTTGGTAGGGGCACGTTCTTGATGCATCACATCTGGTCGGGAGTGGGACTGCTGGTAGGAAGGTTTCCATCAATCCATAATGATGTTTGATATCAGAAATTTTATGTGATGGAAAGTGGAACATCGACAGGGTAAGGAGCTATTTGGGGGGAAATAGCAAATGAAGTTGCTCAAAAAATGATTACCATGGGAATGGTTGAGTGGTGTGGAAACCGGTAGAAAATGGTGATTTCTCTTCAAAATCAGCTCGGGAATCAATTTCGTTCCCAAGCTTTGACCACACAAAATGGGGGGTTTCTAGAACAGTATGATTGCATTGAAAATTAAACTATTTGACTGGAAAATCCCCCACAAAGCATGTTGAGTGGATGAGGTAAGAAGAAGAAGATTGGTTCAATTGGTGTCTAGATATGTTTTCTTCAAGAGGAAGAACAGACTTTTGAACATCGGAATTTTGATGTCTGTTTAACAACGTGCTAATTACCCCTGGACGATGTAGATCATTGGTTAATGTTGTCAAATGAAGTCTTAAAGAATGTAAGATGGACGGTCAAGCATGTTTATAGAGAAGGAAATTATGTGGCAGATGCGTTGGCAAGAATGACTGCAAAGAAGTCCGATAAAATTTATTCATCAATAGAAAAGCTTCCCCTAATAGTTAGAAGGCAATGTTTGGGTGATTCTATGGATGTCCCAAATTTCAGATTGTAATTTTCCGTAGTGGGTATGTCCCCCCAAAAACACATGTAAATAATTTTATGATGAAATCCCGCTTCCTTGCTTAGCATAAAAATGTATTCATTCTTGAAGAAAGGATGCTCTTTTTTTCAATTTTTTTTAGTTTGTGTTATTTTACATTGTGTTAAAACATGGTACCTTCAACGTTCTCTTATTTTAGTCCTTTTTTTCTTAAATGAATATGTGCACGTCATCTATAATGAGGTTTTATTTATAGATGGTTCATTTCTCCAAAGTGTCCTTTTTCAACAATTACAAATCAAATAACTGTGCAATGCATTCCTTAGTCAAGCTTCTACATTCATTTCCTCGTTTGTTGCAGGAATTACTATATCTTTATGGATTTGTCATTGATAATAATCCAGACGACTATCTTATGGTAATGCCCTTGAATGACGTTTCTTATGTTTAGTAGTTACTCTTAATATTTGTCTTTCTTTGACCTTTTAAATCATGTTTGGTTGTGAGAAGAATATCCTAAATTGAGCACCTCCTTGTCGTAGTTATTAAGATGAAATTGCCCATCAGTGGATCTGACTGAAAAACACAGGTCCATTATCCCATCGAAGCTTTTCAGAGAGTTCCTTTTGTTGATTCCAAGGCGCAGCTTCTTGAAATACAGGTCATCCATCTCACCATATTGTTAAGTGGATTTAGGTTTTCATATGTTTTCAAGTTAACATAGCTAAAATTATGTATTGGTGCATCCATACTAATTTCTTCTCAGACATAATTATTTATAAATTTTCTTCCTTGATAGACCTGATTGGTGTTTGCAGAAGGGTGAGATGAGATGTCTTTTACCTAGAAGATTACTAGATCATGGATTTTTTTCAACGGGCCTCCAACAAAATGAAGACAATTGTAAGTTCTCAAATGGTCGGTTGTGTGATTATAGTTGGAGTGGTCAGCGCAAGATGCCTCCATATTTGGACAAACTAGTTTTCCCTGAGGATTTCTTAACTGCCTTACGGACCATAGCCATGAAAGAGGAGGAGCTGCTTAATGTTTCATCATTGCTAGAAGAGGTGCATTTCCTCAAAATAGTTTCTATTTGAATAGTTGGGATTTTTACTAAAAAGTTGGAAAATTTTATTTTTATTTTACACACACACACACACAAACACGAGTATGTGTTTCCTTGTCTTTAACTCCATCAATTATGCTGGTCAAGTAGTTAATTATTAGAGATAGTGGATCTTAATGGGGGGCACACATACAAGTATATGTTTCTTCATACTTACCATTTACATGGCTAGTTTTTCAAAGACAATTAGAGTTTTGTCACCACTGTCAGGAGAACTGTTTAAGAAAGTCTCAGATATACCATTTTCTGTGAAGTAGTTATAGAAGTTCTGTCTGCCTTTGGAGGGAGTTTTGATCCTTTTCCCGATCATGCTATTTGTTCTGTGCTCATGTTCTTTTATGTGCAGTCCTTGATCCTCATTTCTTTAATTTTCTATCTTTTAAGCTTGTTGAATCTGGAGAGGGGAGGCAACCATCTGATACAGAAGTTCGTGCAGCAATATGGGAGGCTTGTGGGGATTCTGGTGCTTTGCAATTGCTTTTTGATCTTCTTCAAACGAAGTAATCTCTGGCAGCATCCCATATTATTTCCTGTTAATTCTATAGGAGAGCTTCTATTGCCACATCAACTTTTGCTAACACCACCCGTATATGTGTGCTACTTCTTTCATGATTTATGTATGAATTGGGGTGACGTTAGCAAAAGGGCGTGTGGCAGTAGAATCTCTCTTCTTTAAATAACTTCCTTTAGTACTCATTTTCTTTCCCTTTGATCTTTGTTTATTCCAATTTCAATGGTAGATAGACCAAAAAGTTCAGATAGGTTATAATCTTGTACTAACTCATCTCCCGTTCAAACTAAGTAGGAAGTAAAAAGGTATTTAAAAGGAACTCAATTTGACAATTGTTGGGCTCATGTGGTCAGAAGGCCACTATTTGGTGGAGTTAATAGAACTACTTGTAAGTCTCAGAAGGAATTATTGGCATAAACATGTTCTCTACTAGTTTCATTTGTGTGTCAGATGGTGACAACCCACTTATTTTACATTTATAAACCTTAGTGAGAAGTAATTCAGAGAGGAACTAAAACTTACAATATATCACATTACTTGTAATTTTCTTTAGTTTTAGTTTCTTAAATTAAAATCATGACTTTATAAGCATAAATCAGTCTCCACCTACAGTCACTCACAGAAGTTTCAATTTCAGGATGATGGAGCTCGAAGAGGGTTCTGGAACAGAAGCTTTTGACACTGAGCTTCTTGAAAAGGCTCATGTTACGGAGCTCCTCGAAGGGTATGTGAGAATTCTTCAGTCTTTGATTTTCCCTTCAAAAGGACTATTGTTGCTAGATTCATTGAATTGATCATCCAAGTGAAACAATCCATTAGGGAATTGTGGATTCTGTTGACTTTTCTGAGTTTTGAATCAAATCATCTGTGGTTTTGAAAATCTTATCCAAATCTACACAGACTCTTCCGACATTTAAGATAATTTGCAAGTTCTAATTCTTTTTTAGAAACCCGTTGAAGGTTTCATGAGTCATCTATGATATTTTATTATTTTTTATTGATATATTTGAAAAACATCATCTAAATCTTATCTCAATTATGTGTAATGTAACTATTATCTAGACCTTCACATACATATATTTTCAGATTCATACAAATATTTGAATCTACATCTGTGATGCATGTATCATCATGATACTTCTCAAATGTAACACATATTTGAGAAAATCAGAAAAATTTAAAATATAAATACTTGGCCAAGCCATTAATGGAAAGTAGAAAACAATGTGAATTTGTTGATATTCCATAGGAAATACTTTGCCGATGATGAATGTTCTGTGATGGCTCTAGGTGCTTATGCATTGTCATTGTCCAACTTATAATAAATGTTATTTGATTTCAAATTCATGCATCTTTGTTTTTTTTCTGATAAGCTCATAATTTTTGACAAATTGACGCAGTGGTAACGAAGGTATGGGTGCAGAAAAGTTCATGAGCAGAAACCGGTTGTCAAGTATAATTTATCGACGAGGGCAAAAACAACTCACTCGCCTATTCCTGAAGGAAGCAGAGACTGCTCTGCAACTATCCTTGAGTGAAGAGAGCTGAGTATTAGTGTATCATTTATGTATCGCCGAGTGTAAATTGCTTTCATGATTAGTTGATTTTCTATGTAACATAGGATAATTACCTTCTTTTATGGATCTGAAAACTGTTACATCTTTTGGAGTTTTGTTTTATATTTAAAACTTCTGCAACAATAATCAGTGTTGAATGATTCCTTGATCATGATTTTTTATTATTATAAATATTTTGTAAAGCACGTACTAAACTAGATCCAATTGAGGTGGGAACGAGCGAAATTGGGGAATTTTATTCAAACAACAAAAGAACAAAACTTGTCCTATATTGAAACAAAAACAATGAACTGATTCATACAAAACTTGTTCAATATTGAAACTAAAACAATGAAGAACTAATTATGAATTGGATTTTGGATTTGGCCTTAAAAATTTGGTGTTTGAAAGTTTACAGACTTGATCTTCTTTGGAGGCTTTGTAGAGGTTTTTCTTTTCTTAGGGCCTGAACTTGAATTACTGACGTGATTTTTCTTTTGGAAGACATGTGATGATTTTGATCTTCTGTGGAAGTTTTTTCTCTTCTTTGGACTTGATCTTGATTGGCTTAGTAGAGTTTCACTTTTAGAGGACTGGAAGGCTTGATCTCTGTGGAGGCTTTGTAAAGGTTTTTCTTTACTTCATGCTTAAGCTAATCGATCGAGATAAGAGTCTTTTCTTCTAGAAAATTGGTTCTCTAGAAACATTCTAATCCTGTAAGATTAAGGATGAAGAACTCATCATTTTCTCCACTCACATTTGCAAGGAACTCCATTATGTACTCATTGATATTGTGTTCTTAGCCTCGACCAGCCATGTTCTTTTGATGTAATCATAGGTCCCGCATTGAATTGAATGCATAAATTGATCCCGAGGAATAGAAATTCAAACAATCAATATAAGAAAAAAGAGTCGTGCTTGAGTGACCTCAAAATTGTACCTCATATCGCACATCTTAACATGAAAGTGTGTAGGAACCATAGATACGCGTCAAAGAGCATCTGTGGTTCCTATGCACTTTCACGTCAAGATGTGCGATGTGAAGTACAATCTTGAGGTCACTTCAGCATTAGTCAAGAAAAAATAAAAATCATCTCCATCATAGCCGTATCTCAAAAGTTTGAGGTTGATCTCGATGGATTAGCTTAAGCAGAAAGTAAAGAAAAACCTTTACAAAGCCTCCACAGAGATCAATCCTTCAAGCCCTTCTTTAAAAGTGAAATTATACCAAGTCAATCAAGCTCAAGTCCAAAGAGGAGGAAAAACTTCCAGAGAAGATCAAAATCATCACAAGTCTTCCATAAGAAAAACCATGTTAATAATTCTAGTCCAGGCCCTAAGAAAAGTAAAACCTCTACAAACCCTCCAAAGAAGATCAAGAACATTTTAGGATAAAGAGAGTGTATCCACGTTATAGCTATCATCAAATATCTAGATTTCTCATGAATCTGCCCAATCGTTGATTTTAAGAACTAGAGTGTTCTATTCAGTCACAAAATTCCCTGCATATTATGAAAAATTCATAAAGATTAATTGAATAATCGATGATCTATATCGACTAATCACGAAATAAGTTTACACTTTTACTCTTCACCCCTCAAAAATTATTTTCTTCAACATTTCTCAAGAACAAGATAGGATTTTTAGGGATGTTGAACATGATAGGTTTGGATAGGAAACCAGAAACGACATTTGAATATTTCTCAAACTTTTGTTGATTTTTATACGAAATTTTCACAAATTAACCGAATTGAAGCCTCGCAGAATGATTATTGAATCCAAATGCAGATATATTTCATACTGTAGCAAACATAAATGATTGTCAAAAAGGAGGTAACTAGCAAAACAGTAGCCAAATGCAGATCAATAGCCTCCGAGGACGTAAATCAGAAAATGGTGAACTTCTTAAATATCTTTGTTGTGTTTTCTTCTTTATTTTTCATTATTAGGTGTTTATTATTTGTTGTCAATTTTTGCAACAACGTATAAGATGTTGATTCTTGAAAGACGAGGTGACAAACTTAGAAACATTCAGATGAAATGACGGGTGTAGGGGTATCAATGGGTCGGTTCCACATATACCCAAAACCGAACTCTAAATAAAATCTTGATTCTGATTCCTATTGATTTCGGTTTCAGGTATGAGATCCTTGGAACAATAACAGATCCAACATATACCCGACACTATTCGGGTACTCACTAAGATGCATTATGTATTTTTGAATAAGAAAAATAAAATAAAAATGAACATCTAATAAAATAGACAATTATATATTTATAAGATGTAACAATTTATCTTGTAATTCTTCAATAGAAAGTTAAGATCAACAATAAATGCTTCAAGTAAATCAAACTTTTGAAACTAAAATCATAGAAAATTATAGTATGAACCATTAATTTGTTGTTGAAATTGTAAAAATATGAAAAATGAATAAGAGTAGATGTAGAGAAAAGGTTAAAAAATAAAGACTTCACATTTTCTTCGTATTTTGATTTTACTTCAACTATATTTACTTTAAAACTTGTCTTTGTAAGCATTTAATTAGATTACAAATTTTATTATAATATCATAAATTTACTATTTTAGGAGGCCCGATAACTACCTAGAACCAGACCCAAAAATGATTGAGTCCATATTGATAGACCCAAAACCTACTAATCGGTTTTAGGTACATCGGGCAATTGGGTACTGGTTGACTCCCTTAGATGAGAGATCGATTAGAAAACCTTCTAATCAATTTGATGACCCTAAATACCTCATTTTATACAAATTTTTTGAAGTTTATGATGGGGTGGGTATGGATGTCTGCGTTTAAAGGACTGAAGCCCCCTCCCCCGTTTCAAAACTAGTTATTATCAAACTCTTTAATCATGTGATATATTATATTTAGTCTATTCAATCATATCTCCAATCCATCATTTTCAATCTAATCTTTACCCTTTGTGAAAAAACTCTAGATATTTCTATCCCAAATTCTCATTATTCTTTTACTTTCTAAAAAATTATGTTGATTTTTTATTCCCAAAATCAGTCATCTTAAATCAAGTAATAAATGTCATCACGAGATGGAGATTTCCAACAATAACTTATCATGACAAAAGGGAGACCCAAAATTTATTATAATATAATTTTACTTATATTAAAAAAATAATAAAAAACAAATATAGAAGAAGATGGAGAAAATAAATATAAATATATTTTCAATAACAAAAGACTTGGCTTTGGACAAGGTAGAATGAAGGAATAAAATTTATTTAGCCAACTACAATCTTTGGGATAAGGTTTTGTTGTTGTTGTTGATTCATTGTGCCACATCGGACTTGACACTAGAAACGAAACATCCTCATCGGAAGTGGAGCACTAGGGCCAATATTGCTTTTATAATAAGCGAGTCTCGTCAATGGTGATAGAAAGTATCTAGTTCTTTATAGCTTGATGTGCACGAAGTCCCAACTCAGTTTCTTTCTCTCATTTACCCTCTTCTCTGCCTGCTCATATTCAATCTCATATGTTAGAGGTTAGTAGGATTGAAAAACAACATTAGCAATTTTTAATTTTATTTCAAATTTAACTCATGTCGTAAGCCTTGAAAGCTCTCACACCCTCTAGGAGTGTCATTGGGTACCCATTTGACCTGAATCAGAATCCTAAACCTTGATTTGGATTCTTTTTTATTGGAGCCAATAAGAATCGGGTCTCTTGGAAATCGAATTAAGAATCAAAACTTACGGAGATTTGAAATCTTTTAAGGAGTTAATTCTGACAATTTTGATCATGATTCCATTAATTTGATAATCGAAATCAATAGGAACAAGAATCGATAAAAGTTGATGGCTGTGGTTCTAATTCTAGTTAATCCTTTAGGAACCGAACCAGAATTGACCCATTGCCACCTCTAGATCACTAAGATAGGTCACCAAAGCCGATTTGAAGAAATCAAATAAATGTATATCAAATATAATAAATATGTGAAAATATTTTTGTTATTTGAAAAACAGGAACATTAAACATCACACATATAACTTGGCTGAGTTTCTAATTTTTATCAGCAATTAGCTTAAACAAGTTTGGTAATGAGTCTACGCAAATTCATTGTCCCAAAATTCTCCCAATTTTTTCAAAATTTTGTAAAATTTTCTGAATAAGAAATTAGCAAATCCACAACAAAATGAAAACAATTTTACTCTTTCCCCTCAAAATTTCATTTTCTTCCACATTACAATTTGAAAAAGGTTTTTCGTGAGGTTGAAGATGATGGGTTTTGCTAAGAAATCCAAAAGCATCATTTCTATATTTTTCAAAAATTTTCAATTCTTCTGCAAAGATTTTTCAAATTTATCTGAATTAGTCGAATTAAATCTTCCACGAATAATTAGAGTACATGAACTTTGTTCCTATGCTCAAATTCAATCCATTAATTTGAGAATCGAAATTGATATCAACCAGAATTGATAAAAATTAACAGTTGTACCAAACCAGAATTGACACATTGACACCCCTGTACCACTACGATAGGTCATCATGACGATTTCAAGAACTCAAATCAATATTTATTAAATCTAAGAAATACATCAAAATATTTTTATTATTTAAAAAAAAGGAACATTAAACATCACACATATAACTCAATTGAATTTTTAATCTATATCAACAATAGGTTTAAACAAGTTTGGTTACTTAGTCTACTCAAATTCATAATCCCAAATTTCTCTGAATTTTGGAAATGTTTCTGATTAATGGTTGAATATGAAAACAATTTTACTCTTTCCCCTCAAAATTTTAATTTTTTTTCACATTAAAATCTTGAAAACGATTTTAAACTTTAAAGAGGTTGAAGACGGTGGGTTTTGGTAAGAAATCCGAAAACATCATTTATATATTTTTCAAGGTTTTCTCGATTTTTTTTTACATTTTTTTAATTTTTCTTTTGGAATTTACGTGAATTAGTCAAATTGAATCCCTACTGACTAATTACAGAATTTGAACTTAGTTACTATACTAAAATTCATTCAAAATGAGTCGAGTTGATGAGTTTAGAACTTTAGAAACCTGGATTTTACCTGTAGTGCTTTCATTGATTTCCATTGGGAGATGGTGTTATAGGAAAAATCATCCCAACAAAGTAAATAAATATGATTAAATGGTCAATATTGTAATTTCAACAACCACAAACTAATTTTTTTTTACTGCTCATGGTCATGGACTTTAGGTAGGGCTTAAAGCCCTTGGATTCAATTAGTTAAAACTGCATTCGAACCATTTAGCTTTCACTAAACCCAGATCTGGATCTGACCCAACCAAATTACTTAATTCGGGTAAGTCGGGTTAGATAATTTCGGATCTTTCAACCTTTTTTTTTTTTCTTCTATATTTCTTTTGTAATTGATATACTATTATATTTTACCATTATAATTCATATATATATTTTTTAATAAGAATTCATATTAGTAGAAGGAAGGTTTATTGAAAAAATATAAAAATATAATTTTCAAAGCAATATATCATTCAAATATAGGGATGGATTTGTATTTGACCTAGATCCAATTGATAAAGATCTAACTTAGGTCAAGGGACATCAACCCATATTAGACCCATTTTTTAAATCGGATATATTCCAAGGAATCAAATCCATTCATGCCCTAATTTCAGGATCTGAACTGAAAGTCCTAAGAAATCCCCAAAAAGTCAAAAATTACTTTTCACCAAGATACACTAAAATTGGATTTAGGATGTGTTTGATTTCATGGAAAAATGATTAGGATGGAAAAAATTGAATTCATTGTTTGATATTTTTTTTTAAAAAATAACAAGGAAAAAAAAAAGAGAAGAAAAGAAGATGAGGAATAAGAGGGAGGGAAGGGAGGACATGTTGGCGGTGGCGGCATTGAAGGTGAGGGAAGAAAAAGAAGGAGAGAGAGAGAGAGAGAGGAAAAAGAAGCTGACTGACGACAAAAATGCTGACGGTGACGATAATGGTGAGGTTGAGGTTGAGTGTGATGGTGGATATGGTAGTGGTGGTGATGGAGAAGAAGAATAGATAAATTAGAATTATAACTTGGGGATGGAAAACAGAGGTGGATTTTATTTTTCCACTTATATCGGTAGGAAAGTCTAATACAACTTTTTTTTTTTTTTGTTTGAATTTTGGATGTGGGTGAAAAAATAATTTTCTATGAAAAATGCAATTAAACCATGAAAACTGTCATTTTCCATACTATTTTTCATGTGCAATCAAACATACCCTTAAAATTAAGTAATACGGACAAATTTGTAATTCACTTAAATTTACTATTTACCCAAGCAAAATAGATTTAGGATGTATGTTTGGGATATTTACGAAAAAGTGATATACTTTTGATGAATTTACGATTCAGGCTCAATGTTCATTTTAATTACCAAAATGTGAACGATAACAAATTGGATGGTTTTTAAAGTGACAATTTCGTAGGTTTAAAGTGACTAATTGGACTTAATCATATAGAACCTGTGAAATAGGAACTTTAAAACCACCTGTTCTGATTTTTTTATAACCAAAATGTGATCATTCATATTTTGGTAATTAAAATGAACAGTTAGCAGGAATTGTAAATAACTCATTTTCAGCTCACGAAATGGTAACTCAACCTATATGTTTTCCCATTAGAAGACCTAATCCAACCCTTGTTGGGTAAGATTCTTGCTGATCCAATCCTTATCAGATTGGTCCTTGGTCAAACCTGATCTCATCCTGACTAAATCCTAATCTAAATCAATCTTTTAAATTAATATTCAAATCTAATTCTTAATGATACGGTGTAGCACATCACACCTTATTACATTGCATCCTACATAATACTCTAATGAGTTGTGCTGGGGTGACAAAAATGGAGATGCAAAGATGACAAAATGATGTGGTGTCATGCACATTACCGTAGATGCTTTTCTGCGAGATACGAGTAATAAGCATCTACAGTTATACAGTTATGTGCATACCACCACATCATTTTTGTCACCTTTGTGTCATTCCAGCATTTTCCTACTCTAATAACAGGTAAGGTGTGCCTTGCATGCAAGTTGCAGACTCAATTACTCTTTATAATTTCATAAAACCAATTTAAAACAAGTAACTAAGACCAATCAAACAAAGTTCATAGAACTTACCAGGCTCCATGAGGCAATGCATGTTCTTGCACCAAAATCAACATAGATTTTGGGCTCTCTTCAGACCACAAAACAACCATAACCTACCACCAAAAAAAATTGTGGTTTATTTACAACCCTTATTTATGCTAAAAACAATAATTCTTTTCCTCTCTAAAATTGGTTCAGGGCAGGCAAATCAATGTGGCTCCAACTATTTATACCCTGTTTGGTAACTCTGTGATCTTGTCCTAAAACTGGTTTTACTTTTACTTTTCCGAATGGATTGGGATCCTTAGATTCATGAAATAGAAATCATAAGGAAACACGAAATCCTGATTGCGTAGACTCAAAATCCAACTATGGAAATTTATGTTAGGGATATGCATTGGATTTTGTATTCCTCAGTAAGTATTTCATGATCCTATAAATCTCGAACCAAAGGGCTAGTGAGATTTCAAAGACCATGCCTCAGGAAGCGGAGGCCTTGAGTTCGAATCACCCCCTAGGGTCCACCCTCAGGGATTTATCCCACAAATTACCAAATGTTTGTGTGTGTGTTGGGGCTTATCAAAATCTAATTTGGATTAAAAAAAAAAAAAAAAAAAAACTGAAGGAAAAAAGGAAAAAAAAAAGCTCAGGCAGAATTGATCCTTTTTTTTTTTCTTATTTTTCCTCTTCTTGCATCTCCATTTCTCTTTTATTAAAAAAAATAAAGTATTGATTTAGGAATAAATTATGTCAAGCATGAGATTAAAAAAATCCAATATAAAGAAGAAAAATTCAATTAAATGAAATACTACCTGTTGATCATGGTTGCAAATAAGTTGGGATCGGACCATTGACCTTAAGTTTCGAGTGGAGGTCATGAAATTGAGCTCCACCATAATCGTCAAAGCCTTATTACAACGATTTAGGGAGCTCATCTCAATGAAGATTATCTAATTGAGCTATCGACATTAAAAAAAAAAAAAAACGTTGGATGAAAATACTAAATGGGCTTGTGATCTATTTATGTAACCTTTTTTACCCTCTTTTATGTAACGTTCATGCATTTTCCGTTGTACCGACCATTAATACCTTGAACCTAGCCATAATGGCAAATAAAGCTTTTTGCCTGCAAAACCAGGCTGGTGACTGAGTGGTGGAAGACTCTAGATTCGACCCATACACGTTGGCGAATCCTAGTGACTGTTTTGGCGGAGTTTACAACGAAGTGGAATATGGATCATTGTCAGCCCTAGGAAAATCGTAGGCACATATCAATAGTACATGTAAATTTTTTCATTAAGCTCTAGTTACTAGCTGTTTGGGTTGTCAATTACCTAGGTTTTCCCCATTTTGGTGACCTTACAAAATCAAAGGTACATGATGTTGCCTACCAAGCATAATTTATTGCATTTTGTGTATGAGATAAAACAAAATTATGTTTATATATCTATATCTATATAATAAAACACAATTTTAGATCCTAGTGAGCTACAATTTTATTGCGGATAAATGTCCTCTCCGGCTAGAGTTACATTTTTTCTTCATCCCTTTCAATTTTATTGTCTTTGTTCTTCTCACCCCCTTTTTCTCCTAAATTTCACTTTCCAAGCATAGTGGAATTTTGAATTTCCACAAAGGAAAAAAAATTGGGATGAAAAACTTAAAAAAAAATTGGGGGCCTTGTTTAAGCAGAGGTGAAAAACATTTTGCATATACCTCTCCACGTTTTGATGAATATTTGAGATATCCTCCCCCACCCACCTCATTTTCAAAACTAGTTATTATCAAACTCTTCAACCATAACAAATATATTGCTTCTCCTCTCCAGTTAAAAAAAAAATGGTTCTCGTCTCCAACAATAAGCTCAACGTGGTAACATCGTCCTTTGTAACGATCAAGGTTGGTTAGTCCATTGGTCCACACAGTTGTCCATGTATCTGTAGAAGATTCGGCAGCTACTGCGGGAAGGAAAGATTTCTTCTCTGACCTAAACCAACTATTCGAAAAGTGCCTATGCCTTCCCGAAAGAAAGAAATTGATAAATTTTAGTTTATTCAATCTTATCCAATCCATCATTTTCAATCTAATCTTGATCCTCTGTCAAAAACCCTAGATTTCTATCCCAAATTTTCGTAAGTTTTTTAACATTCTCAAAGATTATGTTGATTTTTTCTCCCCAAAATCCCCCAAAATCAGTCATCTTAAATCAAGTAAAAAATGTCATCACAAGATGGAGATTCCAACAATAACTTATTACGACAAGAGGAAGACCCAAAATTTATTATAATATAATTTTACTTATATTAAAAAAAAAAAAGAACATAGACAAAGATAGATAAAGCAAATATTAAATTCATTGTCAATAACAAAAGACTTGGCTTTTGGACAAGGTAGAATGGAGGAATCAGATTTATTTAGCCAACCAAAAATCTTTGGGATAAGGCTTTGTCGATAGATTTGTTTGCCTTAATCATGCAAATCAGCTGTGCTCATGTGCTTGGAGTTCCAAAACTTTCCTCTTCTGCTATGAAATCAGTGAATTAAATATCCTTGTCGACGCTTTGGTAGGGAAATTAAGTGCAATCTACAGATGGGCAAAACTAGATCTTGAAGTTCCTATGCCTTAAAAGACAGCTTGCAAGTACCAAGACCCATTAGGAAACAATCTCATTCCTTCGAAGCTGGAAAAGAAAAAGAACACGATTTACGAGATGCAGTAGCCACTACTAGCATTAATGTGGTCCAGGGTGACTTCCTTTAGCCATCTCATTGGTAAACCATTACACTCCTCGGGTGTGAAGCAAAAAGAGCATGGGTCCCTGATGCTATAACCTCCAACACCAATGCTTGGATTCCTGAAATTGAGTCACCTATGGTTCAAATACCTTCATTGAACGAACAGAAAGCAAAGGGACTCGTAACACCAAATATGTTCAATTCAACTCATAGCGTAAGAGATATCGCTTCATTATCAAAGGAGAAACCACCTGAAGTTGTGTTGGCTTCAAAAGATAGGTCTTCACTTGAAAAAGAAGAAAAGATCATAGCTCTAAGGTCAGGATAGAAAGGTGCCAGTTTCGCATTCAATTGTGTCAAGCACTCCATTATGCCCCCTCTCTCAAGAAGATAGGTCATACAACGAGATCCCACAAGTAACTTCTACTAGAAAAAACTTTTTGTGGTGATCGACCAAGTCTATATATCACCAGCAGATGGTAATATTATACTTGTGAGTGATGACGAGGTTGAGGAGCCATTTAAACCTTCTGCAAATTACTCTGAAATTTCTGGAAGCTGGAAAATAAAAATGATTAGATGAGTCCATGTAATTATCAGAAGGATCAAATCTTGGCACACGGTAGTGTACACGGCTGACGTGGCAAGGGCACAGAACCACACATCTTTCCTGTGTGTGTACCCGATGAAAACGATCTATGGCTCTGTGCCTTTTCCACGTCAGCTGCGTACCAGGACCGTTTCTAAAATGTTGGGGAATCCAAATGATCACAGAGATTGATTCTAACGGTTAGATCAAGGGTTAAGATGAGATTTTTAAGCAAAAAAGGATCTAACGAATTTGAGCAAAAGAGGCGGGCATGCGCACTAAGGTTTTCAACGGGTTGGTCCCAAACACAATGGATGCAGTCCATGTGCCCTGGGCCCCCATGTGCGCGCGAGGCCTAGTTTCTTTTTGTCTTATACTGAAGCAAGTAGAAAGTAAGAACATTTATAAGTTGAGCACAAGTTTTATATTTACTTGATGTGGGACTAAATATTTAGAGAGTTATCTCAAAAACTCAAGAGAAAGAAAAAAAAGAAAATCTTTGACTTCTCAACTATCACAAATAAGGAAAAATTTTCTTTTAATTAAGATTTCATCTAAAATAGAAAAACCCTACACCAACCTCACTCAAGAGAAAATAAGGTCTTGAGTTCAAATCTTTCCCCCAACAAAATCCAATAAATAATATTAACTATGAATCCTACAACAATTGCATCTCTAGAAAACCTGTTGTGAAACATTTCTTTTGAAAATGTCTAGATGAAGGCATTCTAAAAATTAACAAGGATGGTTTGTTATTTTCTAATAAAGGAGGGCTAGGGCTAATCGCTAGAAACTTCCATGGAGATTTTGTATTTTCAGGTTGGGTGAGTACATACGGGTGGATATCATCGATTGAGCTTAATGCGATCTTAGATGCTCTGAAAATTGCTAATCGAAAGGAGTTTGGGCAAATGATTTATTGTTTTGATTCTCTATACTCTATTAAGAGCATTAACAATGAGATCGAAGGAGCTTGGAGATATATGGAAACCACTAGGGAAATTTAGTTGTTGCAAAATTCCTTTTTATCTTGTGGGTTCGAATTCTTGTGGTTTGAAGCTAATAGAGCATGTAGAAAAGCTTTGAGCGTTGGGTGAGGGTTTCTTTGTAGCTGGGGATACATCTTGTGTTCGTCAAGAGATCTCGAAAATAATGATAGAAGATCTATTTTGTAATTATTATCATTGAGATCTTGTAGAGGGAGGGGCCCTTTAACCCCAGCTTATCAATCAAATAAAAAAAAACATTTGAGATTAAAAAATTCGAATAAAACGAAGGAAAAACAAATAGAATAGAATTGAATGAATACTACCTGCTGATCATGGTTGCAAATAAATTGGGATCGGACCATTGACCTTAAGTTTGGCTTGGAGAACATCAAATTGAGCTCCACCATAGTCATCCAAGCCTTATTCCAATAATTTAGGGAGATCATGTAATTGAATTATGTATATATATAAAAGAAGGATTTTCTGGATGAAACACCACATTGGCTTCTGATCTCTTTATAAATTTTCCCCCTAAATTCCACGCCCCATGGGTAGTGAAAATACCATTTACCCTGTCAATGTAACGCTCACGTGCTATTGATTGTATCTAATTAATCCCCTGAATCTTTTCATAATTGTAAATAAAGTACAAGAAAATTGAGATACATCAAATCTTGTCATAATTGCAAATAAATTAATATGCCTACAAAACCAAGTTGGTGGCAGCTAGGTGAAAGACTCGAGATTCAATTCAATCAATGTTGGCCAATCCTAATGACTAACCCCAAAGAGTTGGCGAGATGGCCATGACCCTTTGATGGAAAATTTGAGATACATCAAATCTCGTCATAATTGCAAATGAATTTATTTGCCTACAAAACCAAGTTGGTGACAGATAGGCGAAAGACTCAAGATTGGATTCAATCCATGTTGGCCAATCCTAATGACCAACCCCAAAGGGTTGATGAGATAGCCATGACCGTTCGATGCAAATTGTGAGATATATCAAATCTCGTCATAATTGCAAATGAATCTATTTGCTTGCAAAACCAAACTTGTGACAGCTAGGCAGAAAACTCGAGATTTGATTCAATCCATGTTGGCTAATCCTAATGACTAACCCCAAAGGGTAGGTGAGATGGTCAAGACCTTTAGGAAGCAGAGGTCTTGAGTTCGAATCACCCCTAGGGACCATGGGGATTTAATCCAAGAAATTACTTGCTTTGTATGGGGGGAGATGACTACACGTGCCTTAAGGATTAGTGAGATCCTCTAAAAGGTCCAGATACATTGGTTTCTAAAAAAAATACTAATGGTTGTTCTAATTGAGTTCTCAACGAAGTGGAATATGGATGGATGGATGTCAGTCCTATGGAAATTGTAGCCACATATCAACAATGCATGTTGTTTTCTTCATAAAGCTTTGGCTAACAATAGATGTGGAGCCAAGATTTTCCCGAGAGGGGGGGGGGGAGGTCAAATTATAGTTGACCAAAGACGTTGAAGTGCTTGAAGATACGTGGTTTTGAGGAGAAAATTCAAGGATTTTTTTTTTAGAGGTTGAATGCAATGTATTTAGATCATTTACAAGAAACTTTTGAATTAGAAGATGAGAATTGTTTAAAGAAAATTTTGGGGTTTGTTACAAAGGGATTAAGCCGAGTTCAAAATGATGGGGGCACATCATCAAAAGTAAAGGGGTGTCTCAAATATTCATCGAAAG